>NC_136427.1:66702500-67322500 GCF_052849685.1 Lactuca virosa | reverse complement strand
CAAACGAAGGTGTGTGTGTATCTATCACTGTCGGTGACCATAGGTCAAACAAAATATACAAATAGAGATGGAGATGTAATTTTTTGTCGAAACTATCTTTTGAGAGAGAGAGAGAGAGAGAGAGAGAGAGAGAGAGAGTGTGTGTGTATGTGTGTGTGTGGTGTGGTATTTTCTTTTTGTTTTTTAATTGATGTAATAAAAGAGAAATAAGAAAACAAAATTAAAAGGGTAAATCAATAATTTTAGGGTTTTATAAAAAAATTTGGATCAAATCTACATAAAACTTATTTTTCGGACCGGTGGTATAACTTTAAAACTTTTTGACATACCCTAGGGATATTTTTGTAATTTTTTTTATCTCTATCTCTCTCTCTCTTTATATATATATATATATATATATATATATATATATATATATATATATATATATATATATATATATACTCCGATTCCGGTGAGGACTCTCTTTTCAGTGAGGACTCGTGAGGACACTTTACAAAATTGAAAAAAAAATTACAAATCATAAAATCAAGTATAGTAGTATATCGGAGAGAAAAAAAATTCCGGTGAGGACTCTCTTTTTTTCAATTTTTTTTACGATCTTATATATATATATATATATATATATATATATATATATATATATATATATATATATATATATATATATATATATATATATATACTAGCCGTTTATCCGCGCTAAGCGACGGGTGGAAATAATTTTTTGAGAAATTAGTTTCTAAAGGCGATTAGTTTTTTTTTTGTTTTGCATAGTTAGTTTATTATATCTAAACAGTTATCAACAAAAGTTATGTTAACAAAAAGGAAATCAATAAGAATAAAAAATGAAAATTTGAGATTCTTTACAAATGTACATGAACACATGACTGATTGTGCATTATTAATCATTCAACACTACTTTATACCAACAGACTTCACCACTGTCGTTGTATTGTTTGTCGAGGTTCACTAAAATTTTTGTATTCGCATGTGATATCCCTTTGGATAATGTCACATAAAATTGGTAATGCAAGGAAATCGATTGTAGAAGATAAATACCTAAATTTGGAATTGGTTGTTCCTGATCTTTATTGATTTTCATCTTGAAACATAATTGAATTGAGAATTGTTTTCTCTCTAGGTTGAATAAGAACATGTCATCTTTAGCCTAATAATTAATTTATTTTGTAAATTTTATGTTATGTTTCAAGGAATAGAAATATAAGGCAATACTTTTGAGAAGTTCTTCGTATTTTACAAACCGAGAAGAAGAAACGATAACAGTAAATATTCTCTTAATTTAAAAAAATTAATAAATAAAATATGTAAAGATTAATATCATGTCAAGAAGACATGATTCAAAAGGAACAAATGTAAATAAATAAGATGACCAAGACATAAAACAGATTTCACCACTATTGCCATAATAAAATGCATGATTCATTAACGGATACAAAAATATTTCACCATTTTTGCCAATTAACAATTGATTTTTACTGTTAAAAATTAACTTGAGGTTTACAAAGAATGTCCTAATAAAACTTTAGATACATTAGATTGCAAAAATCTAAATCCATCAATCATGAAGTAATAATAATTTTTTTAATAAAACTTTTACTAACCTTTTTAGATTATATAATTACTTAGGGGTGTTCCAAATTACCCAAAACCATAAATTTGATCCAAAATTAAATAATGAACCGAACGATATCTTGATTAAATACAATGTTATTAATTTGTTGTGATTAGATGTTATGCTAAGTAATTTTGTATGCTTGGTACCATGGGTACATATCTACCTCTCTAAACTTTAAAGGAAATGGTCGGCGCCAGCGAGTGGACGGAAGTACGCCGGAAGAAGAATACAACAAGCAGGGAGATCCCGAAAGATGAGACTAGTTTTTTCGTGACGAACATACCCAACGGCGCAACAAAATCAGAGTTCAGAAAGCTATTCTCACACGTGGGCAGATTGACGGACATCTACTTCGGAGACAAGAGAGGCTACAATGGGAAAAACTTTGGCTTCATTCGGTACATTGGAGTGGATCAGCCAAAAGAGATGGAGAAAAGGCTACAGGGTGTCCAGTGTAGAGGGAAAATATTAGAAATAAACATCGCAAAACATGGGCGAAAACCACTGAATGATAACAGGGTTACGACGGCGAAACTTCAAGTGCCCAAATCCAAGAACTTTGATTGCGGTGCATCCGGATTCGTTGGATAAAGAACGTTTGCTGAAGTTACAGGAAATGGTGTTCAAAATTTCGGACTCCATGCTCCTCCACCTCCTCCCCTAAGAAGACCCCAAATCCCACCACCGATTTATCTCAGCATCGACAAAGACCTGGACAGATGGATCTCTAAATCCATAGTTACCGGCGAAGCTATCTCACCCCACCATCTAGGACATTTACTAGCCTTGTTATCGATTCATTGCGACAAGAGAATTGAAGTTAAATATATGGGGGGCTTGTATGCGGCGCTTTGCTTCGATAGCACCGTTGAAGCGGTAGAATTTCTGGGAAATGATAAAAATTGGAACGATATATTTAAACAGGTACAGATGGGGGACCCCGACATCATGAAGTTCGAACGTATTGCATGGATAAGAATTATGGGACTGCCGTTAAAATTTTGGTCCGAAGATAATTTTAAGAGCATTGTCAAACGCTTAGGCGGAGTAGTCATATCTTTCCCGAGTATGACTGGTCGATCTCTCATGCATAAAGATTGGAATCTTAACTAATAACTTCTCAAGATAAACGAAGTAGTACCGGTGAGCCTGACTGGAAGGATTTTAAGGGTTGGAGTAGTTGAATATGAAGATAATGACTAATGGTTCCCATTCAAGTTCGACACGGAGAATGATCCATATGAACCCATAATGACTGAAGTTGAGGAATTCGACTCTGATACTGACGAAGACAACTCTGGAGGGGAAGAGGAAGTAGAAGGGATCTTTGACACTGATATGGATGAGAAAGAGGAATGTGAAATTAAAGACGAAGATGAAGTTCTGATGACGCAGGGAGACGGTGACAGAAACACTGATGCTACGACCAGTCCCCCGGAATCTGGTGTGTCGTAATCGTCGGTGACGGTCCAGGAGGTGGCCACTCCAATCGTCACCACGGAAAACATCGGAGACTACAACATTCTCTTTTCTAGGGAAGAGGTATCGTCGCCTGGGGCAAAGGTAGGAGATAATAATATGGTTGACCCACAATTAAATATAAACGCAGTTGGACCGGACCCCCCACACAAAATGCAAATAATCACGTACCCAATGTCATGTATACACCCATGCCCAATTTTCTATTAATTGGGTTAGCCAAACTGGGTAGTTTTGGGTCATTCCCTCTAACACCGTCTGGTGGGGCTCAATATAGCCGTGCTCGTTCAATCTCGCTTTTTGCTCCAGGTAATGGTAAATCAACAAATAAAAGAAAAAGATCATCCTGTTCACCGATAATGGAACCCCAGAGGATTGTTCCGACTCAATTGAATTTCGACGGTGAGGGTGTTTGGGATTACTTTTGAGCATCAAAAGTCCTTCTTGTAGAAGGACTTTTTGTAAAAGAGGTCTTTAAAATGTGTTTGGATTGAAAAAAGGACTTTTGATTTAACTTTATATGTAAAACAACAAAAGTCACAAAAAGTCATGATTTTGTGACTTTTAGAAGCTCCTTATTTTCTTCTTGCCAAAAGTCATTTCCAAAAGATCTTTTGAACTTTCCAAACACCTTTTGACTTTTTTTAAACTTTTTGGAAAAGTTAAAAGTCAAAAGTTATTTTAAAAGCAACCCCAAACACCCTCGAAGACCAGGCCGCTCTCCCAACCCTTTCGTTACCCATAATGCCTAATCAAAAACCCAATACTCAAATACCCTCCGACTCGGTATCTAGAGCACACTCGATCATTCAAGAAATTGAAATTAGGACCACAATTGGGAACATAGTCGGTTTCAGAATTAAGGCCAAGGATCCTCTGTTGGCTAGAATTCTTGACGTATCTGGAGAGCCTACCGGTTTATAATGAATTTTTTATCGTTAAATATTAGATGAATCGGAGAAGATTATAAGGTGAATTGGGTAAGAAAGCTCAAATCAAAACACAAGATTTCCTTCTTTGCAATCCAGGAAACACAATTACTAGATGCGGAAAACATCGATGTAGAAGCATGTTGGGGTTCTACAGATGTGGGAGTAGAAAGAATGAACACAACTAGCTGTGGGACAATAGATTATTCTCGTCTACTGAAGTCATTTCGTCTCATAACTTTTTAATCAACATTGGAACATGGAATGGGATACAAGAGAAGGTGGTTTTCGCAAATATTTACGGTCCACAATCTGTGACAGTAAAGGCGGCCCTATGGGAGGAACAGAAAGGTGGTTTGTGGATTACTCTAGGTGATTTCAATGTTGTCCGAGGTCCAGAAGAACGGTTTAACTCTATATTTTGCTCCCGTTCAACTAGATATTTTAACTGCTTTATTCATGAGGCGGGTCTTATTGATGTGAAGATGGGAGATCATAAATTCACATATTTTCGAAATGCTGAAGTAAAGATGAGCAAATCGGATAGATTTTTGGTATGCCAAAATTTTCTAGACCTCATTCCTAACGTTACTGTCACGACACTACCTAAAGAAATCTTAGACCATTGCCCTATATTACTCACATTCTCATGGTGTGATTTTGGACCACCGCCATTCAAATTCTTCAATTCATGGATGTTAAAGGAGGATTTTGAATCTGTTTTCATTGCTTCATGGAATAGTTTCAGGGGATATGGTACCCCAGACTTGTACCTACTGGCGAAACTAAAAAGGGTGAAAGAGGGACTTAAAAGAATGGAGAGCCACGACATTCCGAAAGGAAGAGGCCGATCTTATGAATCTAAAAGATGTTGTCCACAAACTTGATATTGAAGCCGAATCCAGGATGCTATCTGATGAAGAGATTGAAATAAGATGCAGGGGCTACAAAGAGATCATTGAAAAAGAGAAAATGACGGTATTAGAGCTAAGACAACAGTCAAGAATTAAGTGGGCGGTTGAAGGGGACGAAAATACTCGATTCTTCCATGGCTACGTTAATAACAACAATCGGAAAAAGAGAATTAACGGTCTTTTGATAAATGGTTAGTGGTGCACTGATCCGCTGAAAATCAAGATGGAGGCATACAATTTTTTTAAAGCAAAATTCCAGGAGGCCTGTCCTGTGAGGCCTAAATTAATCAGCCCCTTGTTCAAAAAGATTCCACCATTTGAACTCCAAAATCTTGAATCTCCTATTACACTCGAAGAGATCAAACACGCCGTGTGGGCTTGTGGAAATGAAAAAGCACCTGGACCGGATGGTTTCCCATTTCAGTTCATCAAAAAATATTGGGAGGTTCTGTTGGGCGATATAGCGACGGTGGTCAAATACTTTGAAAGACAGGACACTTTGGATTCCTCGTGTAATTCCTCATTTATCTCCCTAATCCCCAAAGTAAAAGACCCACTTCTTCTCAGTGATTACAGACCGATAAGCCTAATCGGTTGTATGAATAAAATTATTGCAAAAATATTGGCGGTGAGAATAAAAAAGGTGATGGGTCATTGCATCGACGAGGTACAATCAACATATGTTGAGGGCAGGAATATATTAGACGGACCGCTGGTGGTAAACGAAGTATGTTCATGGGCGAAGAAACCAAAATCAAAAATTCTCCTATTTAAAGCAGATTTCGACAAGGCGTTTGACACAATAAATTGGGACTTTTTAGACTCAAATTTACAACAAATAGGATTAGGGGGGAAATGGAGGATGTGGATCTGAGGATGCCTTAACTCAGCAAAAGCTTCAGTCCTAGTCAACGGAAACCCAACGGATGAGTTTAATGTCTCAAAAGGGGTTCGTCAAGGGGACCCGTTGTCACCGTTTCTGTTTATAGCCGTAATGGAATGTCTAAGTGTGGCAATAAAAGCAGCTTGCATTAATGGGGTGTTCAAAGGCGTTTAGATGCCACACGGTGGTCCGATGATCACTCATTTATTGTACGACGACGACGCGTTGTTCATCGGAGAGTGGTCCGAACAAAATATCAAGAACTTGGCTAGGGTCTTACCTTGCTTTCACGTATCGTCGGGTTTAAAGATAAACTTTAACAAATCAAAATTTTATGGTATTGGTGCACATATAACTGAAGTTGCGTGTTGGGCAAGGCCTCTCAGATTCGAACCATCCTCCCTACCGTTCAATTACCTAGGCGTACCTGTGGGAGCCAACATGAAACTGAAGAAGCATTGGAAACCGATCGTGGATAGAGTTCGGGCAAAATTGTCAATTTGGAAAGCAAAATCACTTTCATTCGGGGGATGATTAACGCTCATTAAATCGGTAATGAGGAACCTCCCAACATACTTTCTATCACTATTCGTAGCACCCGAAGGAGTAATCAATACATTGGAGAAAATTAGACACCGGTTCTTATGGGGGGGTCGGAGGAGCAAACAAAAATTCATTGGGTTCCATGGGATATGGTAATAGCGGATAAGAAGCTAGGCGGTTTGGGGGTGGGTTCCTTAAAAGCACTAAATACTTCCCTTATTGTAAAATGGATGTGGAGGTTAAGAGTGGAACAAAGGGCATTATGGGCAAAAGTTATAAAAGGTATACATAATATTCAAAACAAACCAGATGAATATTATTCGAAAAAAACATTGACAAGAACTTGGAAAAACATTATTGGTGCAAAGAAAGACCTAGAGAAAAAAGGAGTTTCAATTGATCAGGTGATTAAAAAGAATGTGAAACCACATGGTGTAACTTGGTCGTGTGGCCTCACGACTGATGGTGGGTTTAAAGTCAAAGCATTGAGAGTTAGATTGCAAACTCAGGAACCGGTAGACATCAGAAAATTCTTATAAGTTAAACATGTGACTTTAAAAGTAACAAGCTTCATATGGAGGGCTAGATTAGGGCGAATACAAGCTGAAGTGGAACTCATCAAAAGAGGGGTGACGGTGGACTTAAACATTTGTCAACAGTGCGGGAACGCGGAAGAGACTGTGGATCACATTTTGGTACAATGCCCTTTCGCAAAGTCAGTCGCGGAGTGGATTTTTAGTTGGTGTAATAACCCTTTGATTAACCTGAATTCGGTGGTTGATGTTTTGGATTATGCCTCAAACTGGGGTAACTGTCCAAAAAGGAGAGTGAGAGTTGTTGGTATATGTTACGGAATGATGTGGAGTGTGTGGAAAGCAAGGAACAATTGGCGGTTCACTAAAAACAAAATGGCTCCTACAAAAGTTGCAGATATCATCAAATCCATCACTTTTGTCTGGTTCAAACACAAAAGTGGTAATGAGAGTCTTAAATGGACGGATTAGAGTATACAACCACTATAAACCGGTGGTTTTTTCTTAAAATTGTTTGCATACTTTATTTTTCTCTTATTTCCATATTGTATATGTTTGGGTCTTTACCTAGCTTCTTGTTAGGGGCTCCTTTTTATATATATTCATTTGCCGGTTTAAAAAAAAAGATGTTATGTTAAGTGTGGGTTATTAATCATGGTGTGGACTGTGATACCAAATAAAATTTTATATGTACTATTATAATTATGTTAAAGAAATTAAATAAGAATATCAAAATTTGATGATAAAAACACCAAAATCAGTCAATTTTATTACAAAGTGGACGTTTTTGTAAAAGCAATAGGAAAAACTCAAACCTAACCTTAAATACATTTCCACTAAGACTAACTGAAACTTGATGAGTTTACAGTTAATCTCTTTATATGCAAAATAGTCATATGCTCTGAAAAAGAAAACTGGACAACTGTATTTTGTGTTGACCCCACCTTATACTGTTGGCTATCCTAGAAGGTATAAACTCCTATAACTCCATCCCTACATTGTCAATTTACACGTTTAGCCATCAATTAATCATTTAAAGATTTCTTCCCTTCAATGTATTAAAGCGTTCAAAAAATACATCAAGTCTAGTTCTTGGTCTTCAATTACGATAAAACTTGTTAGGTTGATTGCAAAAATCATAAATATGATAGTGGCTTGACTGTAGAAAGTCACAAATGGAAGAGTTCAATTTCGGGGAAAAGTTTGAAAGCACCTGCTCACACGAACAACAGACACTAAACCAAGTTAATGTTGGTATTAAATCTCCTTTTTATGCTATATATGTATATCTCATTCAACTTGTTGGGGAGTATTTTTGTTAAAAAAAAAATGGAACAACCGAGCAATAGCATGGTTTAGTGAAGATTTGAAATATGAAGATTGGCATGTTCATGCTATTGATTTATTTAAATTGTTCCCAAGTGACATACATCACCACCAACTGATCCTACAATAAAGATTGAAAAGATAAACAAAAGTACATTGCTTTTTCTTGCACAAAAGGTACATGAGTTATGAATAAATACAAAATTCATACTTTATAAACAAAAATATACTGAAAATATAGTAGATCTTTACATAAAAAACTTTAAACTCACATGTCTAATCAAATACATAATTGCTTACATGCGAGTATAACTTGCACCGAGTGTGACTTGTTGGTGGTTGAAATCAAACTACTCGGAATGCAAGTTTCCCTAGCGACCTTCCCCACCTTCCTCGCTTCTCAATTTATTTTAAATGAGGAAAAAACACAACCTATAAGATTTGAAAGTTACCCACTTCAGTGCTTTAACCGGTGCCAAAATTAGAAGAAATTGCAATTATTTTGTTATAATTGTTTGCCCACAAGCTAGTTTTATGGCAGCCGAATCTGATGAAAGTCGACAAGCAACAATTACTGAAAAGAGAAACATTCATCAAATGAGAATACACTAAGTTATGGAAATTGAAAGATCTTCCAACCATCCACTGAATTCATATGATTTTTATCCATTCCAAAGAGCACCAAAGAATTATGCTCCTACAGTAGCATAAAAACTTAATCAGTGATGAGTCAAGTAAGGAGTCTAATAATATTATAGAAAATGGACATATGAATGGGTATTTGAGTAACTTCAACATTTAAGATGTCACCTAAAAACCCAAAAGATACACAATATCAAGATTTATGAGGTTAAATGTATTGAGTGATAGATAATTGTATCAACAATGTATTAATATCTTAGAACCAAAAGAAATCAACATGTATATTTTCTGATCTCTTGTAACATGCTTAAGAGAAAATAAAGACATAAATTTTGGACAATATCAAATACAACATATAAGTCTCAAACCTTTTATTGAAGGTCTTCATCTATAACTTTACTGTCACAACTAGCCTTTTTGGCTAGGAAATTTCATCCTCAAGTAAGCAAGGACTATTGTGAGACTTGTGCTCACACATCTAAGTGTACAATATGAGTTCCTAATGAGACATGTAGTGTTAGAATGCAAATCTCTCCAAGTGTGTGAAATCTCTCCCAAATCTCTCCAAGTATATCGAATCTCTCCCAAATCTCTTCAAGTATGTGAAATCTCTCCCAAATCTCTCCAAGTATCTGAAATATCTCCAAGTATATCGAATCTCTCCCAAATCTCTCAAAGTATGTGAAATCTCTCCCAAATCTCTCCAAGTATGTGAAATCTCTCACAAATCTCTCCAAGTATGTGAAATCTCTCCAAGTATATCGAATCTCTCCAAAATCTCTCCAAGTATGTGAAATCTCTCCTAAATCTCTCCATGTATGTGAAATCTCTCCCAAATCTCTCCACGTATCTCATATCTCTCTCAAATCTCTCTAGGTACCTTCCTCATTCGAAAACAGCTCAAAACCGAAAGAGAAATCCAATAGGACTCCTCTTGGTCTGGAACCCTCTTGGTCCGGAATCCTCTTGGTCCGGACTCCTCTTGGTCCGGAACCCTCTTAGTCCTGAACCTCTTGGTCGGAACCCTCTTGGTCCGGAACCCTCTTAGTCTGAAATGCATTCTAAGGAACCGAGAGGACTCACAACCTTCGGAACCCCCCCCCCCCCCCTTTTGCTTCGGATCTCGCATGCGCCGGAAGGGTTAAGGTTTGTTTCGGAAGCCTCTCATCCGGAAGGCTAGCCTCGCTTCGGAAATTTCAGCCGACTTCGGAACCCTCAGTCCGGACTGCTGGCTTCGCTCCGGAATTAAGCAGATGACTTCGGAATCCGAGAATACACTCCGGAATGTGAAGAATGGCTCTGGAACTCCTCCTAAACACTTCGGACCCTCGCAGGAACAACCCTCCACTCCGGATTTTTGTCATTTTCAGACTTTTTCATCATTTTAAGGCATTTTGACGTCGGAAATCACAACAAACTCATATTTTTCATATCCTAGACCCCTTAGACCCCCATTTTATGCCAAAATTGATTATTTTAAATATATTTATGTAAAATAATACCCAAGGTTTTTATGAGGGGATTCTAAGAGGATAAGGAGTTTGACTTGATGTAAATTCTTCATTTCCCATGCAAATCCCAGTAATCTGTGCATTAACCCTTAGTGATAGACATTACCCACGAGTACTCCAAGCAAATGTCAAATCACTCCTTATCTTCCCTTATTGAAAACGTGAACTACTCTCTCACTTCTCATATCCATATTCAGTAAACTCCTAAGAACACTCTCATTTTCTCTCAAATACTCCTCCCAAGAGCAAAGTTAAGGATCTTGCTGGAAGCAAAATTCTCAAATCTTCCCTGGAGTTTTTTTTAAGTAAGTTCTCCACTCATCTAAGATTTTATATGATCTTCAAGATGAATCCATATTATATAACTCATAATAATATATGATAATCAACCTTAGGACAACATTCTTCCTAGAGGAGTTCCTCATCTCAGCCAAAAGTTTAAGCTTGAGATCTTCACTCCATAACTCTAAACAACTCCTCAACCAACTCAAGGTGAGCTTCATACCCTACCTTTTTCTAAGTTTTTATCGTTTTTGGGGGAGAATACAAGTCAAATTCTTGTGTAAATCATGATTTAATTGCTTATTGTGTATGCATGTCATCTTACATGTGTTTAAGTATGAAAACTCTTGTAAATAGTCCAAAAACTCGAGATTTTGGTTAAGTCTCAAGAGTTTGGATTATATCTCACAAATGAAGTTTGGAATCAAGAACTAGTATGTTACCAAGTATAAACCACGAAATTTTTATATCAACAACTATAAGGATTTATTTTAATATTTGCTTAAACAAGTTGTTGGGCAAAATACTTTGAAAATGACTAAAGTATGGACATAATAATATCTTGGATCATTTTTGACCAAACATAAATACAAGGGTTATCTTGGAATATTATGTCATACTCATGGCTTTTACCAGATTAACAAACTACTTGTAATTATTTATGAATATTTAATATAAATAATTTTATCAATGAAAACATATGAAAACAGAGTTTTCATGACAAAAATATTTGCATGTCATAAACTACTGTCGTAAAACCTCCAAGAACATAAGTAATGTTCTATATGTCATAAAACAGAAAATGCGTGTCATAACCGGCAGTTATAAATTTATACAAATTATAACTTGACACTTTTCTCTTGACTAAAATGGCCTATTTTTCAATAAACGAAAAGGAACGAACACGAGCACCCCGTTAACGAGCACAATCAACGATATGGAACGAGAACGATATTTCTATTCAGTGAGTACGAACTTCATTATTTATCTATCAAATAATGGATCTTTAAGGATTGCTCAAAAGGTTGTTAATATTCTAGTAAGACAAATCTCAAAAGTACCTAAATATAAAAATATTAGTGTACGTCTAATGTCCTGTAAGGAGTTATAGCTAGAGTCTCTTGGAGGGAGAGCGGGAATTTGTGTATAGATCTATACGGGGTTGACACCCCGCACCTTCGTTGTTCGCTACAACTAGACAGGGCAGTCTAGGTTGACAAATGTCTTTTCCAAACCGAGGGCGCCTGAGAAACGCCAAACAGGCTTTCGTCATATTAGTATGGTTATAACAACTCACTAGAATATGTTATGTTATCTACAAATTTATGCAAGGAAAACCTCATAAATAAATTTTGGCACGTTGTGTTGACTGTCCTACGCATGATAAATGATGGTCCGCATTTGTTGCGTTGACTGTCCTTTTACATCGCATAGAATGCCCACAATTGCCATGTTAATTGTTTCATTTAACAAGTATGGAGTCCTAATACTGCTATTTTACAAATAAAAAAACATAGGACTTTATGGAAAACGTTTGTAGACGATTTTTTTTGAAAAGGATAAACTAACACACACATATGAATGTTTACACAGTTGGAAACAGAACTTACGAATATTTTATAGCAGAAAATATAGGATTTTCTGGAGGTAACGATTTTATACGATTTTCGATATCGATAACCTAGAACGCACACTCAATTTTACTCGATAAGAAAAACAAGATTACAACTATATTCTCTTTTTGAAAATAGGGGATTTTCTGGAAATGGTTGGCTATTACTATACAAAAGAACTATTCTCGAACACAGCTCACTTTTACAAATTACACTACTTTTCAAAATCACTCCTTATAAGGATGAACAAAAGTAATGACATGCACACCTATATACATGATTTTCAAAGCAAGTCTTCAAAGCGATTTCATTGAAAATATTGGATTTTCTGAAAATACAATAAGAACGATTCTAAACAAAAGTAATGACATGCACACCTTCATGAAGGACACCCCGATCCACAATCGACGTGCATCGAACTACGATAACCAACACCCTCACGAATCAAGCATCACCTCCATATGGATCACGAGTAACCGGAATTGACTCTCAGTTTCCAACTCTCCGTCATGGAGTAAGGGAGACCGTAAGCAAAACCTAGTACGCAACAATGTAAACCCGATCCCCCACAAGTAACAAGAACACCATTCCAAATGCCTTACAAAACCCACAAGTAGGACCAGAAAACTATGCAGACCATCTACACTCCTTGAAAGAGGAGGTGGTCATCTAGAGACCACAACTCATCATAATCAAGGCTAGGGCAGCCTTAGCAGTGTAAAGAACACAAAAAGAGCACTCAGGATAGGAGTAAAAAGGCCAAGCACCTTGTGCGCCATGTCGATAAAAGAGAATCCCCGTGCCACTAGCTTTAGGTTCATAATGCCTTTAATCGCAACCAGTAGTAGTAAACCACGCGGAGTACGCCCTCCAAGAATCCATACCACCAAGTCTGTTAACGATATTGCTAACTATATGCTATTTTGACAGACTTAACGTCATACAATATATGTTTCCACTCTCTAGCATAAATTCATCATGGGGATGTAGGTTGACACGATTATACGAGTAAACTCACTTGAAACTAGCTACAAGTACTTACTGTTGGATTAGGTGTCTAAACCCATAACTATAATTGGTATGTACTTGAATTGATAGCAGCACAGTCCTTTTGGGTTGCCCTCAAACCTAGCAACTAGACAAGGAAATTATGAAATGAGAGATATTGATTTATTATAAGATTAATAAATTAATATAAATGATTTATTAATATGTTAAAAGATTAATATATTAATTAGAAATCATAAGGTTTAATTAATAGTTAGCCAGAAGTTAATTAGAATTGATTTTGGGGTTAATTGTATTAATTATAAAGTCCAGGGACTAGTTTGCAATTATCAGATAGTTGAGTGGAAGGCTCCAGAACATCCTTGGAAGGAGGTGGACGAAATCTATAGGGGAAACCCTAAGGATTTCGTCCAAGGGGCTTTGGATAAGGCCTTTGGATTAGCTTAGGCCCCAAGCAAAGGAGTATTAAGGTTTTCCCTAAACCCTAGATCCCTCAGCTATATAAGGAGCCTCCCAGCTCCTAAATTCGGCCACTCCTTCCTTGGTGAAACCCTAGGGACGATTTTGCATACCCTAATCTCTCTCTCTCTCTCTCTCCTTCTAGTTTCCTTCTTGCTAGCTCTTGGGTGTGGTTCCATTAGAGGCATTACAATTGTGGTGCTAGGCTTCCAAGAAGATCAAGTTCAAGAGGATTATCAATTGTTTACTATAACAATTGAAAGGTATGTAACTCTTAAACCCTAATTAGTTATTTTCGAAAATAGCCTCCTCCTCTAGGGTTCTTGTTTTGCAATTCAAAGTTATATGTTCAATAGTTAAAACATAGGTCCAAAGTAGGTTGCATGTGAACTTAGGAATTGTTTTCTAGTTTATTTGTTTTACCTAAAACCCATCAGTGGTATCAGAGCCATTGTTTGTTTTAAATTGAATTGCTATAATGGTTGAATTGCAAATTAGGGTTTATAGCTATTAAACCCTAAAAGGCCATTTTTCGGTTTTAGGGTTTTTGCTTCAAAGGGTTTTTCGAAAAACCCTAGCCTCCATGAACCCTAATCGAAATTAGGGTTAGGGTTTTGAAAACCCTAGCCTCCTCCCTTGAATTTCGAAATATGCTTAGTATTTTTAGGGTTTCTTGTTTTGGATAATTGTTACTTGATTAGATTAATTGGATAATTATCCTTTACCCTAATTTTCGAAATTTAGAGGGACAAAGATTAGGATTAAATTAATTGTTTAATTTGATTAGATAATCCTTACAGGATTTAATAAATTAATTAAAAGTTAGTTAATAGATAAATATTAAATCTAGTTATTTGGTTTATTTTAAATTTAAAATTAATGGCTTAATTTTCGAAATTTATATATAAACCTCAAAGTTTTAAAAAGTTTAAAACACACCTTATATATGTATTATAATTAAAAGTTTAATATTATATATGTATAAGAATATGGTCAGTTAAATCGCTAGTATGCCTCATTCACGAAGCTAGTCTATAAGGGGGGTATAAGGAAACTGCCTATAAAATGGTAGTTGAATGGGTGTCCACTCTCACCCACCGCTTCCTTGATTAGTGGAGGGTCGTTAGCAGAACGGGTTTGATAGGACAACTACATCTCATTAAAAGTATAATGTTATTAAAGAAAGTACTAGAACATTATTTTACAAAATCCCAACTCTAGTTACTTTAGGAAAAATGTGAAAAGTATGCTAATCCATGAAGTTGCACATTATGCTTTATTGGTCGTTACTGGAGCGTGTGTGGTTAACCAGCACATTAAAAGGCACTAATAAAGAGTAGTAATGGGTATCTCATAATTGTCATTTTGATGGAGCGTGTGTGGTTTACCAGCACATCAATAGTTAATGACAAAGACAATGAGGTTACCAAGCACATTTACATGGTTATTCACATCTTCTTTGTTATCCTCGGCACCCCAGTCACAAATAGAAGAGCATAATCCGAGATTAAAACATGCCATTGAATAGTTTCAATGTATCTCAAAAGAATTAGGAATTTCACTTCGTTTATTTCGTCTAATGGTGGAATTGGTGAATCGTCATTCACCTACCTTTATGAATTTTACACTTGGATCTCGGCATCCCATTTCTAAGTTGTGAATATTCATAGTTGGATCCTAACCTTGATATTATATCTTTGGGTTATTATATTGAGGTATCTTGAAATCTAACTAAAACTTTCTTTCTTTAAAGATGTTTACTCCTGGAAACACTTCTGCTTCATCATCTTCCAACCACAACTTCTCTTTGCTCAACATTTGCTCCAAAGTCGTTATGGATGGCTCTAACTATAACGATTGGATGCGTAACATCAAGATGGCACTTCGATTTGAGGACAAAGAATATGTCCTTGAAAAGGAGCTCAAAGAGCTTGATGAGTCTAAAGCTACTCCTGAAGAATATGCTGCCTACAAGAAACACTATGATGATGCTACCAAAGTGGCATGCATCATGGTCGCAACTATGTCCCCAGAACTGCAGAGGTACTATGAGGACTACTGGCCCTTTGAGATGAACAAGGACCTTATGGAAAAGTACCATAAGCGAGCTCGTCAAGAAAAGTTTGAAGTAGTCAAGTCACTCATGGCTTGCAAGATGAAAGAAGGGGAGTCGTTTGGTCAAGCTCAACATTCACTTTGATGAGGAATTGGCCATTGACATGGTCTTGAACTCATTACCTGATTGTTATGGTCAGTTTATCCTAACTTACCATTTGAACAACACTGAGCAGACACTGGCCCAATTGCACAACTTGTTGCAGACAGCTGAAGAAGGGATGAAGGGTAAAAGTATAGCCTCCACTCCTGCAAGTGACCCTGTCTTGGCAATTAGACAGGGAAAGGGGAAAAAGAGGAAAGGTCCTCCTAAGCAAAACTGGAAGAACAAGGCTCAAGCTGGGTCATCTGGTAATGGCACAAAGGCTAAGCCCAATGCTACCATTCCCCATGTTTCAGATCCAAGGGATGCCGATTGCTTTTATTGCAATGATAAAGGGCACTGGAAGAGAAGCTGCCCAAAATATCTGTAGGACATCAAAGATGGCAAAGTGAAGCCATCTTCAGCAGGTATTTACACTATTTCTTCTAATAACTCATTATCTTCTCGTTCATGGGTCCTTGATACAGGATGTGGTTTTCACATCTGTTCTGATTTGCAGGGGCTAAAAAAAAGTGAGGAGATAGAGCGAGGAAGGATAAACTCGATCATGGGAAACAAGAAGTCTTCACCAGTGACCAAGATCGGAGTTTATCAACTTTTTCTTAGTAATGATGTTAGATTAGATTTATTGAATTGTTGTTATTCGTCTGAGATGACGAGAAACATTATTTCATTTCATGCATTGTTCAGACAAGGTTTTAAATATTCTTTTAATGATTTGAATGGTTCAATTCCTGTTTATAAGAATGGTGTTTTTGTGTTTGAAGCTTTGCCTTGTGATGGTGTGTATGAAATAGTGACTTGTGTTGATAGCTTAGGAAATAGTGTGTTTAATATTGACTTGTCTAATAGTGTAGACAAGGCATGCTTGTGGCATTGTCGTCTTGGACACATTAACAAGAAACGCATAGCCCAACTCCAAAAGGATGGAGTGTTGGAATCATTTGACCTAAAATCAGATGATATGTGTGAATCTTGTCTTTTGGGAAAGATGACAAAATCGCCATTCACAGGGTCTTGTGAAAGAGGTGAAGGTCTGTTGGACCTCATACATACAGATGTATGTGGGCCCTTCAGATCATCTACAAGGGATGCTAATCGATTCTATGTGACTTTCACTGATGATTATAGCAGATATGGCTATATCTACTTAATCAAACATAAATCAGAAACGTTTGAAAAGTTCAAAGAGTTTAAGCATGAGGTTGAAAATCAATTGGGCAGGAAGATAAAGGTACTTAGATCCGATAGAGGCGGGGAGTATCTTAGTATCGAGTTCAACGACTATCTGAAAGAATGTGGGATAGTCTCACAATTAACTCCTCCTAGGACACCACAGTTAAATGGTGTAGCTGAGAGGCGTAATCGAACCTTGTTAGACATGGTTCGTTCTATGATGAGTCGTGCTTCGCTTCCTATTCACTTCTGGGGGTATGCCTTAGAGACAGCCGCCCACATCCTCAATCTTGTCCCTACAAAGAAGGTTGCCAAAACACCTCACGAAATGTGGACGGGGAAAGTTCCATCGTTAGCACATATTAAAGTCTGGGGTTGTGAAGCTTTCGTAAGACGAGAGACTCACGACAATGTAGCAGCTAGAAGTGAGAAATGTGTTTTCATTGGTTACCCAAAACAGTCTTTTGGATATTTGTTCTACAGACCTAGTGAAAACGTGGTCTTTATAGCACGAAGAGGAGTCTTTCTAGAAAGAGAGCTCATATTCAAAGAGGACAGTGGGAACACCATTGACCTTGAATAAATTCAAGAATTGGCCAATGAAGGAACCATAGATGACACTAGCACTCAACCAGAGGAAACAGTTCCTGTTAAACCAGTTGATAACTCATTGCCTCTTCGAAGATCCACTAGGGTGAGTGTGCCACCTGAGTTGTATGGTTTTCATATTACTTCAGATGGTGACACATTCATCAGTGATAGGGCACTGGTAAATTTAGATCAACCAGTTAGTTACAAGGAAGCAATGACAGGCCCAGAGGCTTCCAAGTGGAAAGAGGCAATGGACAGCGAGATTAAGTCCATGTACGACAACCAAGTTTGGAATTTGGTTGATAGTGCACCAGGTCGTAAGATAGTTGGGTGCAAATGGATCTTCAAGAAGAAGACAGAAATGGATGGAAATGTGCACACATTCAAGGCTCGACTGGTTGCAAAAGGTTTCACTCAAACCCCAGGGGTTGACTATGATGAGACCTTTTCGCCAGTAGCCAAGATTAAATCTATTAGGATATTGCTCGCCATAGCTGTCTTTCATGACTATGAAATCTGGCAGATGGATGTCAAGACTGCTTTCCTTAACGGGAAGTTGGCTGAGGATGTTTACATGAATCAGCCAGAGGGTTTTATTGATGCAAAGTTTCCCAATAGAGTGTGCAAGCTTGAGAAATCCATTTATGGATTAAAACAGGCATCTCGCAGCTAGAATCTTTGCTTCCATGAGAAAGTCAAAGAGTTTGGTTTCTCTAGGAGTGAAGATGAGTTTTGTGTGTATATCAAGGCTAGTGGGAGTATAGTGACTTTTCTGGTGTTATATGTTGATGACATATTACTCATTGGTAACGACATTCCAACCTTGAAAGAAGTTAAGTCTTGGCTTGGAAAGTGTTTTGCCATGAAAGACCTTAGAGAAGCTGCCTATATTCTTGGGATTAGAATATTGAGAGATAGAAAGAAGAGACTGATTGGACTCAGTCAAAGTACATACTTGGATAAGGTACTAAAGAGGTTTAGTATGGAAAATTCCAAGAAGGGAGAGCTACCTATCCAAAGCAATACCAAATTGAGTAAGACTCAATGCCCGAGTACAGATGAGGAAATAGCTGACATGAGTCGTGTACCTTATGCTTCCGCTGTCGGATCGATCATGTATGCTATGACATGTACTCGCCCTGACGTGGCCTTTGCTTTGAGCATGGTCAGTCGCTATCAGGGAAACCCGGATAGAGCTCATTGGATAGCGGTTAAGAATATACTCAAGTATTTGCGAAGGACAAAGGACTGGGTCCTTGTGCTTGGTGGCAATGATACTTTGAGAGTAGATGGTTACAGTGATGCCAGCTTTCAGACGGATAGAGATAACTTACGTTCTCAATCTGGCTGGGTATTTCTACTGAATGGAGGAGCGGTTACTTGGAAAAGTTCCAAGCAAGATACGGTGGTTGATTCTACATGTGAATCAAAGTACATAGCGGCGGGTGAAGCATCTAAGGAAGCAGCTTGGTTAAGGAACTTCATCGGGGATCTCAAAGTTGTTCCTACCATCCAAGATCCTATGGAACTGTTCTGCGATAATGAAGGAGTGGTTGCCTTGACAAAGGAACCAAGAGATCATGGTAAAACCAGACATATCGACAGAAAGTACCATTTTATCAGACATAGAGTAGAAGAAGGCCATCTTGTAGTAAAGAGGGTGTCATCTGAAGATAACCCAACATACCCCCTCACAAAGGGTCTGAGTAGGGCTAAGCATATTCAGCATGCTCGGAGCATAGGACTGAAAGATGATATTAGTTTTAGTAGTTAGATTAGTTTTGTTCTGAAACTTGTAACAAAGTAAATGTAATTAACTTTTGGTGATTAAATAATAAAGTATTATTTATAAGTTTGGTTACTGCCTTTTGTCGATTGTTTGTTATTGTGTTTCATATTTTGCATGTTTTACTTCCCGAATAATTTAATTATTCAAACTCCACAGTCGCTCGTACTTTTGGAAGTAAGTAGTGAATTAAGATTGTCATGAATTTGATTGCAGATTGTCTAAGGATAGACATGGCAATAGAATTGCTGCAATGTTCATGAGTACTTAGAAATTGAGATTTGAGTATTGGATAAAACCTCGCTCAGAGTATCACTTCATGGAATTCATCACGAGTAATACTGAGACGATAATATCTTATAATCTTGAAACGAAGATATATGAGTTGTAATTTACAAAGTCGGTTATACATTGGTGATACGAAAACGCATCAGTAAATTGGTGTTATAAAACGTATTGTCATGTATAATTTGATGAGTAAAAGATACAAGCATATGAGTCAACGTTTATTCGTTCCTTTTGCCCTAATCGGAAAAGCGATATTTGTGGGCCCCTCGATGATTTGGTGTTGACTTATGTGCTGGGCCCAGCCAGGACAAAATTGATGAGTTCAATTAGAAGTCCTACATCATCACAAATCAGAAATCGGGAAACATAGATTCTAGACAAAGAGATTGATTACATTCCATGTCTTATGTCTGGGGATATCTTGCAGAACGAAGGATTATATGATCACTTATCTTAGGACATGTAACTGACTGGGTCAGAGTTCAGCAGCGGCTTTTGGAAGCTACAATTTGCTGGTCAAATTTAGAAGTCATACTAGCAATTATAGTTACAGACTTATCCAAGTGGGAGACTGTTGGATTAGGTGTCTAAGCCCATAACTATAATTGGTATGTACTTGAATTGATAGCAGCACAGTCCTTTTGGGTTGCCCTCAAACCTAACAACTGGACAAGGAAATTATGAAATGAGAGATATTGATTTATTATAAGATTAATAAATTAATATAAATGATTTATTAATATGTTAAAAGATTAATATATTAATTAGAAATCATAAGGTTTAATTAATAGTTAGCTAGAAATTAATTAGAATTGATTTTGGGGTTAATTGTATTAATTATAAAGTCCAGGGACTAGTTTGCAATTATCAGATAGTTGAGTGGAAGGCTCCAGAACCTCCTTGGAAGGAGGTGGACGAAATCTATAGAGGAAACCCTAAGGATTTCGTCCAAGGGGCTTTGGATAAGGCCTTTGGATTAACTTAGGCCCCAAGCAAAGGAGTATTAGGGTTTTCCCTAAACCCTAGATCCCTCAGCTATATAAGGAGCCTCCCAGCTCCTAAATTCGGCCACTCCTTCCTTGGTGAAACCCTAGGGCCGATTTTGCATACCCTACTCTCTCTCTCTCCTTCTAGTTTCCTTCTTGCTAGCTCTTGGGTGTGATTCCATTAGAGGCATTACAATTGTGGTGCTAGGCTTCCAAGAAGATCAAGTTCAAGAGGATTATCAATTATTTACTATAACAATTGAAATGTAAGTAACTCTTAAACCCTAATTAGTTATTTTCGAAAATAGCCTCCTCCTCTAGGGTTCTTGTTTTGCAATTCAAAGTTATATGTTCAATAGTTAAAACATAGATCCAAAGTAGGTTGCATGTGAACTTAGGAATTGTTTTCTAGTTTATTTGTTTTACCTAAAACCCATCACTTACGAGCTCATTTTTCGTGTGCAACAGGGTCATGTCTTCCCATGGAGATAACCAGTATCCTGACGATGCACCAGTCCTACTAATAGACTCCACCACATTCCAAACCATTATAACAGCTGTCGTGGCAGCTGTCATGGCATACTTCAATGCCAACAACACGAACGAGTATGGAAACAGTATCGATAAATCCAACCGTAACCAGAACCAGAGAAACCAACGAAGAACAACTCGCCAATGCACCCTAAAACCTAAACCTAAGCTCAAGAAACGATAGTTCGGAAATGAAAAAAAAGGATGTAGTTCGGCCCAGAGGCTTACTAAAAGACAACAAGCGGGATCAATCCCTACCCCTACTAACCCTACTCCTCCCCCATCGAGACAATCGTACCTTGGGAACAGTCCACCCTGCAACAAGTGCAAATACCATCATTGGGGAGCCTGCCAGACATTTCGTTGCAAAAGGTGCAATAAGATGGGGCACACCTCCCGCTACTATTGGGCCGCGTCCCCAACCCCATGCGTCACTCCACCCCTCAACCCAGAAGTAAGTCCAGTTTGTCACAAGTGTGGTGCAACAGGACATTTCAAGAGAGATTGTCGAACAAAGATGACTAACGAATGAGTCGACGACTAGACAGGAGTTGACGACAAGGAACGCTACCACAACTTTTGGTACGTTCCACGATAAACTTAAGCATCGAATTATCACAAAAAGTTTTTGTCAATTAAAACTATAATCCAAAAACTATTTTATCGTTAGAGCAAATCCTGTAAATCACGGGAAGCTAGGGATCCTCACGAATGGACCATGATGGTTCCATATGAACGTTAGTATCATATATAGTTAGGATTCCATAAACTAAGAGCGTGCGATCCCGCATCATTTTCCTGTCCATGGGCTGAATAGTGATTAGGACAGAACCCTACAGTCAACTATCTTTTGGAAACCCTGAGTATGTGCGGTTAGGTCACATCCATCGATAGTAGAAAAACCTAGTGGAATTTGGATTTCGAACTCCCTTGCTTTATAGCAGCGCCCTTGTGATATCAGAACACCTAACAAGCAGAAAAAAAATAGACCCAATGATAACAACGAAAACGAAACTAGCAACGATAAGAACATGAACGTAGAACACCCTGTCATTCCTAGCAACCAATACCCCTCAAATAGACGTAACAAAAAGGAGTCCAATGTCATCAGTTGACACGAATAAGCTTGATTCTCACCATACAAACCCCGAGCACTACCAATAGACTTTTGCTCTACTCAGCCGAATAACAAAACTTTTCCAGCCATTTTCCAGACGGTAACGTCAAATCCCTAGCAACCAGACACCTAAGTGTTGTTGTAAGAAATACCACACCCCTCCCTAGCCCAATGAGGATTGAAAATCAAGAAGAAAAGGGCGTCAAGGGAATCCAAAAGCTTCCAACCTTCCTCCAAAGGTTCCCAAAACCTCTTGGAAACCTCAACCAAGTGCTAAGCGGAAATAGAATCACCCCGACTCCTGGAACCATCCCAATAACCAAACACTCGATACCACTTAGCACGGTCATAAGAACAAATAGTGTCTGATCATAAGATCAGCATATTATGTAAAGGAAACATCAGACCCAGTCCCTAACCACAGGAAGCACCTATCTAACTCATACGGGAGAAAGACGAAAATACCATAAGCACCACTAACTACGAGAAAGCCAAACAAACCCATCCTCAAGGATCGATACTCCCTACCCCGAATCGGAGACATGTTCAACCAACAACAAGGGACTGGCAAAGGCCGACCTACCATTAGCTCGGAAAACTATAGGAAGAAAACTCCCAAGATGACCTAAGACTCATAAGGTCAACTTGTTGGGTTATGAGCATTCTAACACTCCTAAGTGTACATGCAACCCTAAATACCTTGGATCTATGTTTTCTCTATTATACATACAATTATGAACATCCAAGGTATTATCCTAATCTAGCATACAAAATAATAAATATAACAAGATAGAATACATACCTCTTTGATGTAGAATGTCTTCATAAAGCTTGAGTGCCTAGTGCCCCAGGTGTGACACCTCAAATGGTTCACACAACACCAAATACACTTGGAATAACATGAGAGAAACTTGAACACTCCTTGAAATCGTCTAGCCCTCACACTCACACATTAGTGCACGATTTCTTGAGCCATGGGATTCTTTTATATGGTGGCTATTAGGGTTACACCATGTAACTCATAACTTTACCCATTCCTTATGCTCCATGGATTTTAACCTCCATGGAGTATCCATGGGTCACCCCATGGACTTAGTCCAACATAAGGAATCTTGGATCACAAGCCCACATATATAAGAATGAATGATTTACACAATCAACCCATATATTTAATTAGTCTCCTTTTGATCACTTAATTAATTCCAAATTAATTCTTGATCAATACTAATTAAATAACCTTATTAATATATTAGAAGTTATAATATATTAACCAACCTTAAGTGTTATTTCTCTCATTATAGTCTATCCAAATGCATGATGCCATGCAACCCAAATGGACCATGGCGGGTCGGGTCAAATCTTACCAATTATAGTTATGGACTTAGACATTAATCCAACACAACTACATCACACGCGAACTCAACCTTGGTGACCATAGTAACGACTCCTAAGGCTTAGAAGACTCTACTTCTAGGACACCAGGATCTTGATCCCTAGAAGACCATTCAAAAGGCCTTGCCAAGGAAGGGCCCGATAACCCATAGCCTCCAATGGACCTAAGAACCTAGTTTTGGACATTTTACCTTCCATGTGTTCGGCACTCATAAGTGTCAGACCACCAAAACTCTAGAAATCCCACCTGTCGAGGTCAAGGTAAACGAGAACCCACACCCGAAGAGAAGCATGTGTAATGGACATTGACAAAGGCACTCATATGGCTTGTTCTACTACTTGTTGAATCATACACAAAGGCACGTTTTATAACATCGAGTTACCAATGCGTTTTCGTGCAATCAATGTATAACCAACTCATAGTAACAACTCATATCTCTAGGTTTGAAGAATATAAGATATTATCGTCTCATGATCACTCGTGATAAAATCCATGAAGTGATTCAAATGAGCGCGGGTTGAATCCAATACTCAGAACTTATGAGCACTCATGAGTGTTGTAGCACCACTTTGTTCACCAACTTGGACCTCTACAAACCAACCCATGACAGTCTTGATTCATATCTACTTCCAACATATGACCGACTGTGGATGGTTTGATTAACTTAATCATTCAGGAAGAGCGACTTAGTTATTCTGGAAGTCAAAACATGCAAAGTGAAACACAAGAATAAATGAATCAAATATGGTATCAAACCCTATGAATATAAATAAACACGTTTATTTATCACCATACTGATTACTCATTATTCATTGTTTCGGTTTTATCAACTTTATACTTGAATTTAAAACAATAGTTGTCCCATGCTCCAAGCATGTATACTATGTTTTCTAAACACTAGTCATGCCATACACCAAGTATGCATACTATGTTTGTCTATGATCTTTACTTTGTAAAATAGATCAATTGAACATCACTCCAATGATCCTCTTTTCACAGTCCCAAATCCTTACTGCAAATGCAAGAATTCCAAATTCATGCCATTTACTGAAATCTGTTAGATTCTAAACTTATAGGCATTGATCCTCATAATGATTATGCACGAAGTCAGAAAGACTTGACAACAATCATTACAGAGCATTCCAAAGGAGATCAGCTCCTTGGAAACATCCTTCTTTCATTAAGTTTCCTAATCTTACACAGATTGAATAATTTCTAACTTTGAAACATTTCCATATTCCATTTTGACTATCACTTCTGAACAAGAGTTGCCTCCTTACAGATTATGTCAATATGGTCCTTCCAGAATTAACATTATACTTCCAACTGTCCTTGATCAACCAATCTTTGGTAAACCTTGGATTGTCCTCGAAAATTGCTTAATCATTTTAGTCATATCCAATTCTAGACCTTTTCCCTTCATAATGCCCCAGGCATTTGGAAAATTTTAGAAAGGATGAATATAGCACATGTAATCGATCCTATATCCAAAGCATATGGGACACGATTCATGATGTCTCACATAAAGACTAAACAAGTCTTTTGCTATAATATTTCCATTTCGATTTGCCAAGTTCTCAAAATTCAGATTATGAAAAGGGATGCCGTAATCATAATCGAATTTTAGAACGCAAATAATGGACCCATATATAGAATTTCCTTATGTTGAGCCATTCCAACATGAAATTCACATATATATCCTTGATTAAATACGATTAAAATCTCAATCTAAGCTTTTAGAATTGAAATGAAGTATAATTTCCTCTCCCTTAATTATAGCAAAACAACTTTTTCAACCTCACGAATTGAAACTTTTGTTTTCTATAATTAACATTGCTAAGTTGAAACCTTTGTCATAATTATCATGCTCCCACTAACATGATGATTATTAGCATAACACTTATGCTCCCACTAGCTTTGACATGTACTCAGAAATCAGCTGACTTTCTTACCAAAGTTCAGATTTCTGATACTAGATTGTTTTGATAAAACTTTATCAAAATCATACACCTCTCTTAGATAGCTCACATGTGTGTCTAAAAAATTTTAGAACTATGAAAAGGGATGCCGTAATCATAGTCTCAATTGTTTAGACCTTTGCCACTTCTCACAAGTCCATGTTAGTGTGCCGGTAAACCACACACGCTCCACTAACGACTTTAAGAATGCAAATATCACAATTGCTATCTAGCTAAAATCTACTTAGTGAAAGTGTTTCCTCACCATCATTTTCATGAATCGGAGAGAAACCTTATGACACTTAGATTTAATAGTGTATGTGTTCTTATCCATGTGGATTTGTCAAAACCATAATCACAAGACAAGGTTAGTGACAAATCCAAACTCATATTGATTAAACTTGTGCAATCTTAAATTCTTGCCATTTGGCAACTCAGGTGTCTGCCATTGCTTCCAAGTAGTTGTGCAACCAATTGAGAACTCTCAGAACTCCTATGCAAAGCCAACTTGAATAGGCACAAAAATTTCAACACGATAGGTTATAAACCTCAAGTCGTGTGCTAGTGAAGGACTTTAGGTTTTATTCTTGATTAAGTCTTGAAACTTTCAAGAGCTTTAAGACTCCCACTGTCCTCTTGACATATAAGACTCCCTTGTCAAATATTCAAGAGATAGTGCGGATTCTTTATCAAGACTAACACTTTACACAATTGGCCTAAGTTGGTCTCTGTTTTATCCAAAACATCACAACTTACCAATTTCAAATGTACAAGAGTAGATAACCTTTTACTCTTACATTTGACTAGTGTTAACAAACCTTCTTTAAGATATGTCACTCAAGTTACAATCTTGGAGTATGACTCTAAGAATTGTTTTGGAACGAAGTATGACTCATCTTTTTGATTTAACCATTTCAACAATTCATGACTCCTCTTCTTAGTCATAAGAATGCACTAAGATGACTTTAGAGGACCAATTGTGATATGGTATCTTAATCATTAAGATAATCATAAACATGATACTAAAGTACTCTCCCATCTTTTCAGATTTGAGAAACTTTTATCTTTCTGCCATTCTTTGATTCTTCTTATTCGTTCTATCTCACATTGAAACTTCTCCAATGCTACAGACTTATACTTAAACTTATAAGTATAACCATATTTACTGAACTTAAGTAAATCATGACGAATAGTCTTCTTGATCTTTTGTGGTGGACTTGACCAGTGCACAAGAATGTGTACTCGATCCCTTAGTCCTTTCCTTATTCACATAAGGAATTAGTCTTAATTTTCCAAGTTGAAAGTTCTCATTCATCATAATATACAACTTGCATGATTCCAAGTTTCGGTCCAATTGAACCTTGGGTGATGAGAATCTTTCCTTATTTGGTAATATTAGACACTACCACAACCGAAAGAATCAAATCCATTTTTCCAATATTGCTATCAATGGAATCTTATAAGCAACAACTTTTCACAAATGCCATTGTAAGGATACTTAAAATAAATAAAATCAAAACCTTTTTCTTTTATTTTAAAACTTTGCGGAAAAACTTATCCTTACAATCCATATGAAAACCTTGTTGTTATCTATTCCTAAGCAATATAAATATCATAACTCTTAAGTAATAGCCCAAAATTCTGATCACCGAACCATGCGATTGAAATCCATCTTCGCGATCAGAGTCAGCATGTACTTAATAGAGTTAGACAATGGACTTTACCTGAAGTAGAGCCAAACTTATTGACTTTAACATCCTTAGGTAAATTTGGCAGCTTCGTAACCAATGCCCCTTCCTTTGGCAATAGTTACCTATGGACCCTTGATAATGGGACTATCTCAGACTTCGCCTCTCTCTTTACCATTGGGTCAACCGAGTTGACTATGGCCGATCCCTTTCCATTGGGAAGAGAGAGCTTTACTGGATATCCAATGTCATCATTGTCAATGTCCATAGCGTTTTAGGAAGTTGATCTTAGCAAATAGATAAGATCATTAAGGGTCTTGTCTTAGTCTGTTTCATAGGATTCCCAAAAGAACTCACTATGTAACTTAGAAAGTAGTTGAGCCACCAACTTTCTCAAGAATTTGACACCCAACTCTCCCGGCTTGTCAATATGTGACTACATCTCCAAGATGTGATCACACCTAGACCTTGCCTTGCCAATAGGGCTTGAGTGACCTTAAACTTTTTAGGAACTTGTGGGTTAGGGAGAATAATTGGAGGAGGTGAAAGAAGTATGATATCCATGGGACATCATCTTCATTTAGGAAAGCTTGTTTCAAGAGATTTGGGAAGATCATAAATGTCTAGACCAGACATCTTTTTGGGAGATATTCAAGATCGTTGATTTAAAGTCCTTAATATGACACCCAGTATGAAATATTAAGGCTAGGACCCAACAAACTATTTTATAACTTAGAAGAGGGATGTCGTAATCCAAGCTATAAAATATTTGAAGGTAGGTGAATGACGATTCACCAATTTCCACCATGAAAAACGAAATAATTTATTAGGTTTTAATTGGATTTGAAAGTCCTAGATCTTTGAGATTCATTGAACTGTTCAAAGGCATGTTTCAATCTCGAGTGTGCCCTTCAGGTTTTGTGACTGGGATGTCGAGGATCACAAAACAAGGTGTGAATAACCATGCAAATATACTTGGTACCCTTAATATTTACCCCTTAATCAGTGTGCCGGTTAACCACACACGCTCCACTAACGACTTAAGCAAAGTGCAAAGTGTAATTTCATGGGTTAGCACCAAATTCACATTTTCCTAATTAACTAAGATTGGGTATTAATAAGAGTTTAGTTACTTAGTATTTATCATTAATACTTTTAATGAAAGGAGAATTATAGTCCTTGTCCTACCCGTTCGGCTAACGACCCTCCACCAGTCAAGGAAGCGGTGGGTGAGAGTGGACACCCATTAAACTGCCATTTTATAGGCAGTAACCTTATACCCCCCTTATAGACCGGCTTCGTGAATGAGGCCTACTAACGGTAAGACTGACTTTACTCTTATACATATATATAAATATTATTAACTTATAATATTATAAAGTATAAGGGTTGAATTTTAACTTTTAAAATTCTAAGGGCTAACTTGGAATTAAAGTATTCATAAGTGAAAACTTTTCAAATTCCAAAACTTGAGGGCAAGTTTTGAAACTATTCAAAACTAATTAATTCCATAACTTATGAGTTTAAACTAGTTTTAATTAAAAAAAAACTCTTCAAGTTCCATAACTTGAGGACAAGTTATGGAAGACTTTAAACTAATTAATAAAAAAAATAACTTTTTTTTATTGTAACTTATGGAACTAATTAAGGTTACACTTTTTTTTTAATTTAATGAAGAGACTCTTGAACCTCCATAACTTGAGGACAAGTTATGGAGTCATAAAACCATTTAATTAGAACTAGACTCTTCATTTTGTAACCTTTGCCAACTTTTATGAGTTTTATGATTCTTAAATGTGACTTTTCATATAACTTGAGGACAAGTTACAAAAACACACTTTGGAATAAACTCTTAGATTAAAATGGATTGAAAACAACTATTTCACACAACTTTTCTATTAATCTAAGAACCTCATAAGAACAAGATAATTCAAATCATCAATCTTCAAGAAATTAGCATGAACATACAAACTAATACAAATCTTGAAATTATGACAATTATCTTAGAAATTGGATTAGCATGAACATTACCACATCAAAAACAAGTTTATAAGTCCAAAAACATCTTAGGGTAATGTTCCTAGTCCAATTCCAGCCAAAACAATCGAATATATGCATCCAACTCGATTTTTCAGCTACTTTTGCAAGTATAACAAGAAAACAAGCCTAGTCTCTGATACCACTGTTGGGTTATGAGCATTCTAACACTCCTAAGTGTACATGCAACCCTAAATACCTTGGATCTATGTTTTCTCTATTATACATACAATTATGAACATCCAAGGTATTATCCTAATCTAGCATACAAAATAATAAATATAACAAGATAGAATTCATACCTCTTTGATGTAGAATGTCTTCATGAAGCTTGAGTGCCTAGTGCCCCAAGTGTGACACCTCAAATGGTTCACACAACACCAAATACACTTGGAATAACTTGAGAGAAACTTGAACACTCCTTGAAATCGTCTAGCCCTCACACTCACACATTAGTGCACGATTTCTTGAGCCATGGGATTCTTTTATATGGTGGCTATTAGGGTTACACCATGTAACTCATAACTTTACCCATTCCTTATGCTCCATGGATTTTAACCTCCATGGAGTATCCATGGGTCACCCCATGGACTTAGTCCAACATAAGGAATCTTGGATCATAAGCCCACATATATAAGAATGAATGATTTACACAATCAACCCATATATTTAATTAGTCTCCTTTTGATCACTTAATTAATTCCAAATTAATTCTTGATCAATACTAATTAAATAACCTTATTAATATATTAGAATTTATAATATATTAACCAACCTTAAGTGTTATTTCTCTCATTATAGTCTATCCAAATGCATGATGCCATGCAACCCAAATGGACCATGCCGGGTCGGGTCAAGTCTTACCAATTATAGTTATGGACTTAGACATTAATCCAACACAACTACATCACACGCGAACTCAACCTTGGTGACCATAGTAACGACTCCTAAGACTTAGAAGACTCTACTTCTAGGACACCAGGATCTTGATCCCTAGAAGACCATTCAAAAGGCCTCGCCAAGGAAGGGCCCGATAACCCATAGCCTCCAATGGACCTAAGAACCTAGTTTTGGACATTTTACCTTCCATGTGTTCGGCACTCATAAGTGTCAGACCACCAAAACTCTAGAAATCCCACCTGTCGAGGTCAAGGTAAACGAGAACCCACACCCCGAAGAGAAGCATGTGTAATGGACATTGACAAAGTTTGGGATACCCACCTGCCTCTAATCAGGTATTCATATAACAACAACTACCACTCGAGCATAGGGGTTGCACCACCTTGAGGCCCTGGGTGGCCAGAGGTGCAGATCATCCTCTGTTTGGGCTGAGGTGGGAGATACCCAGCCGACAAGATGACAAACGCCTAATAGCACACTCACTAAGACCCGAGATTATTCGAGAAACCACAAAAAGGATAGTCAAACCCGAACATGATTCCAAATATCGTAAAGCCGACAATAGAGCTATACAGATAGCAGGTTAAAGCCTTGGAATCCCAAGTAAGGGATCAGGGTATTATTAAAGATCTCCCTCGGGGATGAATGTCACGATTTGAAAGGAAAGGTAAACTAAACCCCCAATGCACCAGACCATTCGAGATCCTCGCACGGATCGGTCCGGTAGCCTACAAACTGCAACTACCCTCCAAGCCTAGTGACGTACATCCTGTGTTCCATGTGTCGAACCTAGGAAGTGTCTGTCAGATAAAACCCTCCCAGTCCCACTAGACAATATTAAGTGAACTAGAATCTCCTAATAGTTGATCAGTCTATCGAAACTATGGATAGAAAAGTTAAGCACACCAATCAAAGCCGCATCCCGATGGTGAAGGTTCAAGGGAACGCTAGGCGTGAGCCGGTATTCACTTGGGAACATAAAGACCAAATAACTCAAAAGTACGCTCACCTATTTCCGCATTCATAACCCTATCTTTCGAACGAATTTCGGATGAAATTCCCTCTAACGGGGGGATGATGTCACAACTAGCCTTTTTGGCTAGGAAATTTCATCCTCAAGTAAGCAAGGACTATTGTGAGACTTGTGCTAACACATCTAAGTGTACAATATGAGTTCCTAATGAGCCATGTAGTGTTGGAATGCAAATCTCTCCAAGTGTGTGAAATCTCTCCCAAATCTCTCCAAGTATATCGAATCTCTCCCAAATTTCTTCAAGTATGTGAAATCTCTCCCAAATCTCTCCACGTATATCGAATCTCTCCCAAATCTCTCCAAGTATGTGAAATCTCTCCCAAATCTCTCCAAGTATGTGAAATCTCTCCAAGTATATCGAATCTCTCCCAAATCTCTCCAAGTATGTGAAATCTCTCCAAGTATGTGAAATCTCTCCAAGTATGTGAAATCTCTCCCAAATCTCTCCACATATCTCAAATCTCTCTAGGTACCTTCCTTAGTCGAAAAACAGCTCAAAACCGAAAGAGAAAACCCAATAGGACTCCTCTTGGTTCGGAACCCTCTTGGTCCTGAACCTCTTGGCCGGAACCCTCTTGGTCCGGAACCCTCCTGGTTCGGAACCCTTTTAGTCTGGAATGCCTTCTAAGGAACCGAGAGGACTCGCAACCTTCGGAACCCCCCCCCCCCCTTTGCTTCGGATCTCGCATGCGCCGGAAGGGTTAAGGTTTGTTTCGGAAGCCTCTCATCCGGAAGGCTAGCCTCGCTTCGGAAATTTCAGCAGACTTCGGAACCCTCGGTCCGGACTGCTGGGTTTGCTCCGGAATTAAGAAGATGACTTCGGAATCCGAGAATACACTCCAGAATGTGAAGAATGGCTCTGGAACTCCTCCTAAACACTTCGGACCCTCGCAGGAACAACCCTCTACTCCGAATTTTTGTCATTTTCGGACTTTTTCATCATTTTAAGGCATTTTGACGTCGGAAATCACACCAAACTCGTATTTTTCATATCCTAGACCCCTTAGACCCCCATTTTATGCCAAAATTGATTATTTTAAATATATTTATATAAAATAATACCCAAGGTTTTTATGAAGGGATTCTAAGAGGATAAGGAGTTTGACTTGATGTAAATTCTTCATTTCCCATGCAAATCCTAGTAATCTGTGCATTAACCCTTAGTGATAGACATTACCCACCAGTACTCCAAGCAAATGTCAAATCACTCCTTATCTTCCCTTATTGAAAACGTGAACTACTCTCTCAATTCTCATATCCATATTCAGTAAACTCCTAAGAACACTCTCATTTTCTCTCAAATACTCTGTCACACCCCCAAACCAGAACGGCGGAAACGTTAGGGGGTGGATGACTTCATGTAGTATCATAACAGTTGAGTATTTGTAAAGAAAGTAAACACAGCCATCATAAATAGAATTTAAAAGGTTACATCGTTGCAAAAATACATGTTTCCAAATAAATTACATATGATGCAAAATAGTTCAAAAGAAATCTACGCCTAAGCGTCTTGCCTTTAAAAATCTTGTGGTTACCTGTATTACTGAATACCTGATAATACAAGTTGTTTTTGAAAGAGTATCAGCATTAAAGCTGGTGAGTTCATAAGCAGTTTATGAATGAAAAATGAATGATGTTCTTTGAAGTTTGTTACAAGTTTGTTTCCAGAAAATCCAATATTTTCTAAAGGTTTGTTGTTAGCCTTAACTGAACCAAGACTTAGTATATGTAAGTAAATCGTCATACTTATGTGTGGTTTTATAATTAAATAAAACTCCTTTTGTGAAATCCTTAAATTCCCGTGAACTGTGTGTTTTGTTAATTCCCCATGTGAGTTGTTATAACCATGCTAAAACTCTAAGACCTCGTACTCGACGTTCTTCAGGCGTTGGAATGTTATGACAGTTGTCACCCCAGACCTGCCGGTGTAGCTGTTGCAAGCAGCTTAGGTGCGGGTTTGTCAGGCCAAATATAGATCTATACACAACTATCACACTCTCCCTCCAAGAGATTCTGATTATAACTACATGACTTTTCTGTGGTACTTAGGAGTACCCCGAAGGTGAATGTCTCACAAATTTATTCATTAACAAGTTCGCGTCGTTTGCTTTGAAATACTCGTTTTGTAAATCGATAGTATTACCATTCCTTTGTTAGATGAGGTGTTCAAACTATACCTATTATAGTTTATCAGTTGTGTGCTATGATTTAATGAAACCTTGATATGCATGACTTTGTGTTTCAACGAAAATAACTTTGAAACTACTAAGTATAAATCTTACACACCTTGCTCAGCGTGTTACAATGTGTGAATAACTCTTTAACTTGTGTTTTACAATTTTACCCTTAACTGGCACTGTTTTAGAATATTTATAGAAAAATCGTATGGAGATGTGCAAGTAGTCATTTTAAAGGTATAACCTGAACTATTTGCATATTAAACAGTTTTGAAAAATATTAAGTTTAAGTTGGGTAAAACAGTTCGTGAACAGGTCACAACTTTTATGTTGTAAGTTGTCAAGTTAAGTTTTCAAATATGTTTTGGTGTTTTAACTTGTATCCCCCCCTCCCTGAAAACTAAAGAAAACTGGAAAATATAGGGGTATGAACTCACCTGGAAAGTGAGGTGATTTGAAGAAAACGAGATTTTTATCGGGCAGCACTTCGACCGGGAAGTGGTAAGTTTCTCGGGATTCTCGGTGCTTCGGACCTTCTTCGACACTTGGATACGTAACCGGGGCGTCGGGATTGTTTCGGGGGGCTCGAGAGGGAGAGAATATGGGAGAAAAGGTGTGAAATCGCAAAAGAAGCCGGAACCCTCGCATCCTATTTATAGGGGTGGAAGTTGGCCTCGTACGATGGGCGTACGCCGAAGTACGCGGGGCGTACCTCGTATGTTGGGCGTACCCTCGTACGCGGGGCGTACGTCAGCGATGACGTCACCGGTCGCCGGTCTTCGGATGGGACGAAAGTAGAGGGTATAGGGGCGACGTGGCCGATCCGAGGCCGTGCATTGGGTACGTTGGGCGTACTCCGAAGTACGCGGGGTGTAACCCTTCGGATAACCTTCGAAGTGTGTGCCCAAATCTTTGAAAATCCGTAACTTTCGCATACAAGCTCCGTTTGCAACGTTCTTTATATCCACGCGTAGGTGAAATTATAATCTACAACTTTCGTTTAGACTCTGTCGGCTAATTTTGAAATAAATTTTTAATATTATATTTTTAATAGGTCGGGACAGGATAAATCCGTTAAAAATTCATAACTTCTTCATCTGATGTCCGTTTTTGTCTGTCTTTTTACCGTTGTACTACTATTGTCGAGATCTTCAATTTTCGTTTAGGTTGCGTCGGCTAAAAATCTTTCGATCGCTATTCCGAGTTTTTAGCTGTCTACTGCTATATCCGAGACTTAGAAAAATCATAACTTCCTCATACGAAGTCAGATTTGGACGTTCTTTTTATGTACACTCACGGTTTAACATAATCTACGACTTTTGTTTAGATACCTAAGGCTAAAAGGTATTTTATTGAAATTTCACTTTTTACGCATAACAGTGTTTTACCGGTTGTGTTGCGGATATTCTATTGGTCATAACTTCTTCGTTATAACTCGGATTTGAGTGTTCTTTATAGTTATGAAAACCTTGACACAATGTCTAACATTTTATGTATCCCAATTGACACTTTAGAACACTTCATTTTTGACGTTATTTTTATTGATTCCAAAATATATTTTAACATTTGACTTTTTGAACAATACATTGACTTGGAATATCGGGTTGTGACATCATCCCCCCGTTAGAGGGAATTTCGTCCCGAAATTTAATCTAAGGTAGAGTTCATGGACTAGGAAAAAGATGCGGGTACTTTTGCTTCATCTGATCCTCGCGCTCCCAGGTGTATGCAGGTCATCGCTTGGCATTCCAACGGACCTTCACAATGGGTATGCGACTTTGTTTAGTTCTTTTAATTTCCTGATCCATGATTTCTATTGGCTCTTATACGGAGTGGAGACTCTCGTTGATTTCAATTTCGTCCAGAGGGATGACGAGGGTCTCATCGGACAAGCACTTCTTTAGGTTCGACACGTGAAAGGTAGGGTGTACTTTATTGAGTTCCTGCGGTAATCGAAGTTTGTATGCCACCGGGCCGATCCTAGCAAGGATCTCAGAGGGTCTGATATACCTTGGGTTTAGTTTCCCACGTTTTCCAACACGTATTAATCCCTTCCAGGGTGAGACCTTCAATAGCACCCGGTCCCCAACCTGGATTTCCAAGGGTTTCCGTCTTTTATCCGCAAAACTCTTTTGTCTGTCTCTTGAAGCCTTTAGTCGTTCTCGGATTTGGAAAATCTTCTCGGTAGTTTCCCTTATGATTTCCGAGCCAGTGAGAGTGTTGTCGGGTACTTGACCTCTAGCAAGTTGCGTGTCACCCACTTTAGCCCAACACAGAGGTGATCTGCACTTGCGGCCATAGAGGGCTTCGAATGGGGCAACCTTGATGCTAGTCTGGTAGCTATTATTGTAAGAAAACTCGACCAATGGTAAATGGGTATCCCAATCCTTACCAAAATCGATCACACAAGCTCTTAGCATATCTTCTAAGGTTTGAATTGTTGTCTCGCTCTGGCCGTCGATTTATGGGTGGTAGGCGGTACTCATGTCTAGTCTCGTTCCTAGGGATTTTTGTAGTGACTACCAGAACTGCGAGGTGAATCTACTATCTTGGTCCAAGGTAATGGATATTGGTACACCATGCAGTCTAAAAAAATCTCTTTGAGGTAAGTTCTTGTTAGCTTCTCCATCTTGTCGGTTTCTTTTATTGGTAGAAGGTGTGGATTTGGTCAATCTATCGACAATCACCCCAAATGGTATCATAACCACCAGTTGACTTGGGTAAAATAGTTATGAAAATCATTGCATGGATTATGCCTGATTCATCTAATATAGTTTCGTGTATACGATTCGTATATAGTTAAGATTGAAAAGGCAGTCGAATAAATGATTCATCTCTAAGCCCACATCCAGACAAGGAAAATGAGTCAAAGTGGAATCATCAATTCTAAGCCTGTAAAATCTTAATTATGTACTACTCTTATGTATACATTTGATAGTATTAGATCAATCACATAGATTTTTGGGGTCGTTGTTGGTGAACTTGACTTTCTGTGCGAGTAGTATTCCTGGAAACCCTGTTAGCAGTACTTGAGCAAAGTTATAGAAAATTTGGTGCTCCTTACGTGACTACTCCGTTGGAGGTTTTTGTTGGTTTCATTGATTGTCATTAGGGTTCGAAGTGTCGACTCCGTTTTCATTTTCATTTGTGTTGTTAGGGTTGAATTGCGCCATGACAACTGCCACTGCAGCCGTTACAACGGCTTGGAATGTAGCGGAGTCTATGTGTAGGATCAGGTTTTCGTCGGTTGGTCGATCAAATCAGTCATCTATGCCAGGTAGTGGGTAACTATTCTTAATGGTATGCTTGTTCAGTTCTCGATAGTCGATGTACATACGAAACGATCCGTCTTTATTCTTGACGAAAAAGACCGGTGCTCCTTATGGGGAGAAGCTTGGTATAATAAATCATTTACTGAGAGGTTCGTTAAGTTGACCGGAGCGTTCCTGCATCTCTGTTGGAGCTGGACGGTAAGACGATTTAGCTACAGGGGTAGTTTCTGGAATTAAGTCGATTCGAAACTCGACTTGACGTTGTGGTGGAAATCCTGATCGTTCTTCTGGAAGGTCGCGCACTCCTGGGATATTATTTGGTGTTCTTCGCTTTAAGTCTAAAAACTATTGGGTAGGTTAGAATGGCGTGGTACCTCTCGCATGGGTACTTCTGAAGGGTTTTGCGTTATGGGTCGGAAAAATTTCATCTGACGGTTGTTTAAGGGAAGAGTTCTTTTCATCTAGCACATAAACTTTGCATGGTAAGAACGAAGCCAAACCATGTCGGATGATGATGTCGTAACTTCTTGATGATTTTAATATTATGCTGGTCTGGAAGAAGAAATGATTACTAGGATGAAGACTAACCTTGGTATTAATACTACGAACCCTATTATATCACAAATTACAAGTACAGAACAAACGAGGGTTCTGATAATTTGAAATAATGAACTTTCGTGAAGTGATCCCTACTAGGTTTTTCTATTATCGTCCGGTGTGTGCAAGAAGGTATAATTATAAAGTAACGTGTAAAATTTTGTAAAATTTCAGGGGTCTAATTATTGAGGTTTAGATACGCACCAGAACTTCCTAGTAGAGTTCCTTGTTGCTTTTTAATGTTCCGTTGTTACACTCCCCCCGTTCCCCGTCATTCCTCTCCGCTGGGCAGTCCCTCTTGAAGTGTCCTATTTCACCACAAAGGTGGCATATTAGACTGGCGCCCATATTGGTGGTTGAAGTGATGAGCTCGACTGGGGTCCTATAGAAATGGGCCGTGTGCCTCTTCCTGTTCCATCTATTGCAATGCAGTACTCGGCAGACTCCATAATGATGGTAGTTGCACTTACTGCAGTGTGGGAGGTTTCCTAGGTACGGTGTGGTCGGTGTTGGGATAGCAGGGTTGATGGGGATATTGACTGCCCCAACTTGATATTCTTCTGAAGGCCCTTGAGTTGAACTGCTCCCTTTCTTGCTCTTGAACTTTCGTTTTAGGATGTTAGGTTTGAGGCCTCGAGTGTCTTTACAAACAGGCACTCGTTGTTGTACTTGGTTATCATCGTGATTGGGGTTGTCGATAACATTTCTACTAACATTTGCGTTGTTAGCATTTAGGTGAGTTATGACAGCTGCTACTGCAGCTGTCACCGCAGCTTGAAAAGTAGCCAAATCTATCTGAAGATTTGGTGCTTTGCCAGCGGTTTGGTTACGTTTCTTCGGAGGCATGATTCTGTTATACGATAAGAAAATGAGTTTGTGAGCGATTATGGTTGGCTTTAGATGTATTCTGAACATTCATGCGAATGTAAGTTTTTCGTTTTGTTATACTGTTCTCGATGGTTCGACCTACATCCCTATGATGCAGTCCTGGTAAGGAGTTGGAGTAAGTTTCTAAAATGGTTACCAGACGAGTGTTTATCCAACTAAATCATCTTTGATTGGAGGTATAATGCTTTCCACTTTCGAAAAGATTTGAAAGTGATACATGATGGAGTCTACACAAGGTAGACTTATGAGTTTGAGAATTATTCACTCTTGACTGGAATTCCGTGATCCGATATATTGCTATTAGCCATAACGGAAAGACGATAAGCTTAAAACCTAACGCGAGAAATGTAATCACTAAATCACTAGGTGGCATTAATAGTCATTAATATGATGAAAGGGTATTCATGCACTTCGTATGGAACACGCGTGGTTTTTCCTTGGTTCTATGATTTAATCCGAGCGGTAACGGTTCATTCTCCCTTGGTATCTACATGGTGTCCTTCTCCTCTGTAGGTACATGGAATTTTGGTGCCGTCTTACTTCTGATTCTAGCACTGATCCCCATTACTTCGTAACGGAGAGTTCGAATCCCGAAAGTTCACGCGAATTTTTCCTCGGTGTCTTTAACAAGGTAACGGCATGTTGTGGTTTCTATAGTTTTCTCTTGGTTGCGAGTACAGACGGTGTTAATTTCAGAGGCAGCATCTATCAGATAAGTTTGCGAAGATTGATATAATGGTAAGAATTCAAGAGTGAGAATAATGAAAGTGATCCATGAACTCAATCACCATAGTTTAATCATTACATGAGGGTGTGATTCTTTTTTTTTTTTGGTAGAGTTCTAACAATAGAAGGATGAAAGTATTTGGACAAAGATTTCCCTAGGAGATTAGATGTTTGCCGATGTCATTGGTAGCAAAGATGTGATAAGTTCGGAAAAAAATTGACCTTGGAGTAGGTCTTACAATACAACAGAATTGAGAAAATTTTGACAGTACATAGACCTAACTGACTGAAAGTTCAAGGTCTTAACATAAGAATGAAATTAATACTAGAGTCTATACATAGACCTATTTTATATCCAAAAGAGAGAGTAGAGTAGACTCTACTTGCAGCGAGAACCGCTCGAATGAGTCCTTGATTCTGCCAGACGACGCTCCATGTCCAACATGCGTCTTTCAAACGTTGCCTGATGACCTCGAACTTCCCTGACTTCAGCTTGGGTTGTAGTTAGTTCTCTCTGCAGGGTCATATTCTGGTTCAGGGTTCTTCTATGAGCAGTCTCTAGATGGCGGATGCGGACTGTATTGACTCCAGCATCGGCATCAACCTCCATGACCCGATCGATGGCTGTCCTTCCTTGTTCCTCATTACGAGCAACCCTGCGAACCAGAACAGGCAAAATTCTGTCTGCTGAGCCTCCCTCGCTCAGATTGTAGAAGCTTCGGTCTCCGTTGTAGGGTAAGGATTGACCTTGCCTGTGACTCCATCTGTTCAAGTTTGCTGCCCACAGGGGTGTGGGGCCTTGAAATCCTGGTCGAGGGTTAGGATTTGGGATAGGAGCCACCAGGGGTAGATTATTGACTTTTGGCTCGGAGTCAGAATCTTCTGGGAAATTTTCTGCGAAATCGTCATCCAATGGAATTGCATGATTCTCTTCTGGCTCCGCATCAGTCCATCCACCATTATCTTGGTTGGGAAAGTATGCGTCGTCGGGGAGATGGATCCAGTCATGAAATCTAAGCGAGAAAAGGGATGTAAGAAACATCTAATAGACGTATAACTTACATAATTTTAGGATGATCCTTACTAGTTACTTCAATACTTGCGTAGTGCATACCAACCATATGTAATAAAGATAAAATAGACCTTCGAATAAGTGGCCCTAACTCTAAATCCACAACCAAACAAGGAACAGGAAGTAAAGCAAATATCACAAATTCTGAGTCTATGACACCCTAGTCACATATAACCTTAGCGTATCCACTCAGCAACTATTGACCTACTAATAAAGACCTTTTTGTTCTTAAATAAGTAATTATAGCAACACAAAATACTCCTATAGTATTTTAAATTTGTAAGTTTGATTCTAGTGTTTTCTTTGGTAAGTTTTCGACTTGTTGCTCACTATGACTATTCCCCAACATATGTTGGTCACATCTCGGATAGATATAGTTGATCAGGCTATATTTATCCTCGATCTGATTACATATTCCGAGGCCTAATCATAGTGTCCAACTTGTCTTAATACTTTTGTATAGTTTTGACTATGATACTAGACCGATGTGCATGCATGTACTTATACTTTCATAAAACTAGCATTTTAATTTTAAAAGTATAGTTTGTGTGAAAACGTTTAGTCAGAGAATTTTAGTCCCTTTGCATTTATAGTTTGTATATCTTATGTGGTTCGATATACTTAGTTCACTATAAACAATGCTCTGATACCAATCTGTCACACCCCCAAACCGAAACGGCAGAAACGTTCGGGGGTGGATGACTTCATGTAGTATCATAACAGTTGAGTATTTGTAAAGAAAGTAAACACAACCATCATAAATATAATTTAAAAGGTTACATCGTTGCAAAAATACATGTTTCCAAATAAATTACATATGATGCCAAAATAGTTCAAAAGAAATCTACGCCTAAGCGTCTTGCCTTCAAGAATCTTGTGGTTACCTGTATTACTGAATACCTGAGAATACAAGTTGTTTTTGAAAGAGTATCAGCATTAAAGCTGGTGAGTTCATAAGCATTTTATGAATGAAAAATGAATGATGTTCTTTGAAGTTTGTTACAAGTTTGTTTCCAGAAAATCCAATATTTTCTAAAGGTTTGTTGTTTGCCTTAACTGAACCAAGACTTAGTATATGTAAGTAAATCGTCATACTTATGTGTGGTTTTATAATTAAATAAAACTCCTTTTTGTGAAATCCTTAAATTCCCATGAACTGTGTGTTTTGTTAATTCCCCATTTGAGTTGTTATAACCATGCTAAAACTTGAAGACCTCGTATCGGAATGTTATGACACTTGTCACCCCAGACCTGTCGGTGTAGCTGTTGCAAGCAGCTTAGGTGCGGGTTTGTCAGACCCAATATAGATCTATACACAACTATCACGCTCTCCCTCCAAGAGATTCTGATTATAACTACATGAATTTTCTGTGGTACTTAGGAGTACCCCGAAGGTGAATGTCTCACAAATTTATTCATTAACAAGTTCGCGTCGTTTGCTTTGAAATACTCGTTTTGTAAATCGATAGTATTACCATTCCTTTGTTAGATGAGGTGTTCAAACTATACCTATTATAGTTTATCTGTTGTGTGCTATGATTTAATGAAACCTTGATATGCATGACTTTGTGTTTCAACGAAAATAACTTTGAAACTACTAAGTGTAAATCTTACACACCTTGCTCAGCATGTTACAAGGTGTGAATAACTCTTTAACTTGTGTTTGACAATTTTACCCTTAACTGGCACTGTTTTAGAATATTTATAGAAAAATCGTATGGAAATGTGCAAGTAGTCATTTTAAAGGTATAACCTGAACTATTTGCATATTAAACAGTTTTGAAAAATATTAAGTTTAAGTTGGGTAAAACAGTTCGTGAACAGGTCACAACTTTTCTGTTGTAAGTTGTCAAGTTAAGTTTTCAAATATGTTTTGGTGTTTTAACTTGTATCCCCCCCCCCTGAAAACTAAAGAAAACTGGAAAATATAGGGGTATGAACTCACCTGGAAAGTGCGGTGATTTGAACAAAACGAGATTTTTCTCGGGCAGCACTTCGACCGGGAAGTGGTAAGTTTCTCGGGATTCTCGGAACTTCGGACCTTCTTCGGGACTTGGATACGTAACTGGGGCGTCGGGATTGTTTCGGGGGGCTCGAGAGGGAGAGAATATGGGAGAAAAGGTGTGAAATGGCAAAAGAAGCCGGAACCCTCGCATCCTATTTATAGGGGTGGAAGCTGGCCTTGTACGATGGGCGTACGCCGAAGTACGTGGGGTGTACCTCGTACGCTGGGCGTACCCTCGTATGCGGGGCGTACGTCAGCGATGACGTCACCGGTCGCCGGTCTTCGGATGGGACGGAAGTAGAGGGTATAGGGGCGACGTGGCCGATCCGAGGCCGTGCATTGGGTACGTTGGGCGTACTACGAAGTACGCGGGGCGTAACCCTTCGGATAAGCTTCGAAGTGTGTGCCCAAATCTTTGAAAATCCGTAACTTTCGCATACGAGCTCCGTTTTCAACGTTCTTTATATCCCCGCGTAGGTGAAATTATAATCTACAACTTTCGTTTAGACTCTGTCGGCTAATTTTGAATTAAATTTTTAATATTATATTTTTAATAGGCCGGGACAGGATAAATCCGTTAAAAATTCATCACTTCTTCATCTGATGTCCGTTTTCGTCTGTCTTTTTACCGTTGTACTACTATTGTCGAGATCTTCAATTTTCGTTTAGGTTACGTCGGCTAAAAATCGTTTGATCTCTATTCCGAGTTTTTAGCTGTCTACTGCTATATCCGAGACTTAGAAAAATCATAACTTCCCCATACGAAGTCAGATTTGGACGTTTCTTTTTATGTACACTCACGGTTTAACATAATCTACGACTTTTGTTTAGATACCTAAGGCTAAAAGGTATTTTATTAAAATTTCACTTTTTACGCTTAACAGTGTTTTACCGGTTGTGTCGCGAATTTTCGATTGGTCATAACTTCTTCGTTAATAACTCGGATTTGAGTGTTCTTTATAGTTATGAAAACCGTGACACAATGTCTAACATTTTATGTATCCCAATTGAGACTTTAGAACACTTCATTTTTGACGTTATTTTTATTGATTCCAAAATAGATTTTAACATTTGACTTTTTGAACAATACATTGACTTGGAATATCGGGTTGTCACATACTCCTCCCAAGAGCAAAGTTAAGGATCTTGCTGGAAGCAAAATTCTCAAATCTTCCCTGGAGTTTTTTCTAAAGTAAGTTCTCCACTCATCTAAGATTTTATATGATCTTCAAGATGAATCCATATTATTTTACTGATAATAATATCTGATAATCAACCTTACGACAACATTCTTCTTAGAGGAGTTCCTCATCTCAGCCAAAAGTTTAAGCTTGAGATCTTCACTCCATAACTCGAAACAACTCCTCAACCAACTCAATGTGAGCTTCATACCCCACATTTTTCTAAGTTTTTATTGTTTTTGGGGGAGAATACAAGTCAAAGTCTTGTGTAAATCATGATTTAATTGCTTATTGTGTATGCATGTCATCTTACATGTGTTTAAGTATGAAAACTCTTGTAAATAGTCCAAAAACTCGAGATTTTGGTTAAGTCTCAAGAGTTTGGATTATATCTCACAAATCAAGTTTGGAAGCAAGAACTAGTATGTTACCAAGTATAAACCGGCAGTTATAAATTTATACAAATTATAACTTGACACTTTTTCTCTTGACTAAAATGGCTTATTTTTCAATAAACGAAAAGGAACGAACATGAGCACCCAGTTAACGAGCACAATCAACGATATGGAACAAGAACGATATTTCTATTCAATGAGTACGAACTTCATTATTTATCTATCAAATAATGGATCTCTAACGATTGCTCAAAAGGTTGTTAATATTCTAGTCAGAAAAATCTCAAAAGTACCTAAATATAAAAATATTAGTGTACGTCTAAAGTCCTGTAAGGAGTTATAGCTAGAGTCTCTTGGAGGGAGAGCGAGAATTTATGTATAGATCTATACGGGTTGACACCCCGCACCTTCGATGTTCGCTACAGCTAGACAGGCCAGTCTAGGGTGACAAATGTCTTTTCCAAACCGAGGCACTTGAGAAACGCCAAACAGGTTTCTGTCATATTAGTATGGTTATAACGACTCACTAGAATATGTTATGTTATCTAGAAATTTATGCAAGGAAAACCTCATAAATAAATTTTGGCACATTGTGTTGACTGTCCTACGCATGATAAGTGATGGTCCACATTTGTTGCATTGGCTGTCCTTTTTCATCGCGTAGAATGCCCACAATTGTCATGTTAATTCTTTCATCTAACAACTATGGAGTCCTAATACTGCTATTTTACAAATCATAAAACATAGGACTTTATGGAAAACGTTTGTAGACGATTTTTTTTTGAAAAGGATAAACTAACACACACATATGCAAGTTTACATAGTTGGAAACAGAAATTACGAATATTTTATAGCAGAAAATATAGGATTTTCTGGAGGTGACGATTTTATACGATTTTCGATAACGATAACCTAGAACGCACACTCGATTTTACTCGATAAGAAAAACAAGATTTACAACTATATTCTCTTTTTCAAAATAGGGGATTTTCTGGAAACGGTTGGCTATTACTATACAAAAGAACTATTCTCGAACACAGCTCACTTTTACAAATTACACTACTTTTCAAAATCACTCCTTATAAGGATGAACAAAAGTAATGACATGCACACCTATATACATGATTTTCAAAGCAAGGCTTCAAAACGATTTCATAGAAAATATTGGATTTTCTGAAAATACAATAAGAACCATTCTAAACAAGTGTAAAACTATCTTATTCAAAAATTCTTATGAATTCACCAACTTTTTAGTTGACGCTTTTCAAAATGACTTGTATTCTCATGGATCTAGTAACCAGGTATCAAGGGACGCGGATGCCAGACTTTTTAGCTGTAGTTTGGAATTTTTCTGCTTATGTCTCTTTTGTGTAACTCGAAGAACAAATACAACATGTAAACAATGTAAGTTTGTTATCTCAATGTATGATGTTTGGATTGTTCTGTTTCATTTATATTCAATTGTTATGATACTGCACAATGTAGTCACCCACCTCCGGACGTTTCCGCCATCTGGTCCGGGGGTGTGACAGATTGGTATCAGAGCATTGTTTATAGTGAACTGGTATATCTAGCCATACAAGATATACAGCTATAAATACAATGGGACTAAAACACACTCTGCCTGAAAGTATACTTTAAAAAGACAAGTATTCTATAAAAGTATACATAACTACTAACACAGTATCATAACGAGAAGAAAACGAAAGTAACTAAAGGTTGAACGCTACAGTCAAACCTAGGCAGTATGGAATAATATATGGGATAAATATAGCCTGATCAACTATATTTATTTGAGATATGACCAATATGTGCTTGGGAGTGATGGTGGTGTTGCAACAAACCTAAAACCTACCAACTATGAGTACAAGAGAATACTAGAATCGAACATCAAGTTTAAAATACTATAGGAGTATTTTAGGATACTATAAACCCCTCCCACACCTAAACTTTCCCCGTATATCTCGTACCTCGATTCTCGCACAAACAACGTAGTTGAAATTCCTCGCCAAGACTTCTACAACCCTGTCACGGTAAATTACGGATGGGGCAAGGAGAGACGAAAAGAATTCCAAGAGGAAAATCCAAAAGTGAATCCTAAGGAATACCAAGAGATGAATCGTGAAAGGGAGGATTCCAACTAAGAACCAAGCAAGGGATAAAAGCGCCAAGGAAACCCTTGGCGAAGCTCTACCCAATTAATAGTAGATCAGAGACCCTTTCACCTTTCTCTTCCCAGATACATAAACACCCCATATAGGTACTCCTGGAATAGACATACCTAGAAACCAAACGATACCCACGTAAAAACAAGTTAAGAAATTGGATCATATCCAATTTAGGGCGCACCTTCATGAAGGACACCCCGATCCACAATCGACGTGCACCGAACTACGATAGCCAACACCCTCACGAATCAAGCATCACATCCATATGGGCCACGAGTAACCGGAATTGACTCTCGGTTTCCAACTCTCCGTCATGGAGTAAGGGAGACCGTAATCAAAACCTAGTACGCAACAATGTAAACCCGATCCCCCACAAGTAACAAGAACACCATTCCAAATGCCTTACGTAACCCACAAGTAGGACCAGAAAACTATGCCGACCATCTACACTCCTTGAAAGAGGAGGTGGTCATCTAGAGACCACAACTCATCGTAATCAAGGCTAGGGCAGCCTTAGCGGTGTAAAGAACATAAAAAGAGCACTCAGGATAGGAGTAAAACGGCCAAGCACCTTGTACACCATGTAGATAAAAGAGAATCCCCATGCCACTCGCTTTAGGTTCATAATGCCTTTAATCGCAACCAGTACTAGTAAACGACGTGGAGTACGCCCTCCAAGAATCCATACCACCAAGTCTGTCAACGATATTGCTAACTATATGCTATTTTGACAGACTTAACGCCATACAATATATGTTTCCACTCTCTAGCATAAATTCATCATGGGGATGTAGGTTGACACGATTATACGAGTAAACTTAGTTGAAACTAGCTACAAGTACTTACGAGCTCACTTTTCATGTGCAACAGGGTCATGTCTTCCCATGGACATAACCAGTACCCTGACGATGCACCAGTCCTACTAATAGACTCCACCACATTCCAAGCCACTGTAACAGCTGTCGTGCCAGCTGTCATGGCATACTTCAATGCCAACAACACGAAAGAATATGGAAACGGTATCGATAAATCCAACCGTAATAAGAACCAGAGAAACCAACGAAGAACAACTCGCCAATGCACCCTAAAACCTAAACCTAAGCTCAAGAAACGAAAGTTCGGAAATGAAAAATAAAGAAGGATGTAGTTCGGACCAGAGGCTTACTAAAAGACAAGAAGCGGGATCAGTCCCTACCCCTACTAACCCTACTCCTCCCTCATCGAGACAATCGTACCTTGGGAACAATCCACCCTACAACAAGTGCAAATACCATCATTGGGGAGCCTGCCAGACATTTCGTTGCAAAAGGTGAAATAAGATGGGGCACACCTCCCACTACTGTAGGGCCCCGACCCCGTGCGTCACTCCACCCCTCAACCCAGAAGTAAGTCCAGTTTGTCACAAGTGTGGTGCAACAGGACATTTCAAGAGAGATTGTCGAACAAAGATGACTAACGAATGAGTCGACGACTAGACAGGAGTTGACGACAAGGAACCCTACCACAGCTTTTGGTACGTTCCACGATAAACTTAAGCATCAAATTATCACAAAAAGCTTTTGTCAATTAAAAATATAATCCAAAAACTATTTTCTCGTTAGAGAAAATCCTGTAAATCACGGGAAGCTAGCGATCCTCACAAATGGACCATGATGGTTCCATATGAACGTTAGTATCATATATAGTTAGGATTCCATAAACTAAGAGCGTGCGATCCCGCATCATTTTCCTGTCCCTGGGCTGAATAGTGATTAGGACAGAACCCTACAGTCAATTATCTTTTGGAAACCCTGAGTATGTGCGGTTAGGTCACATCCATCGATAGTAGAAAAACCTAGTGGAATTTGGATTTCGAACTCCCTTGCTTTATAGCAGCGCCCTTGTAAGGTCATTGATGGAAGGATCTTCACCAATGATCAATCAAGCAAATGAAAATAAAGAAGAAAGGAGTAGAAGATGGAATAAAATTGAGCTTGCATACGATTAAACACTTGAAACCGTCTGATACAACTCAGGGACCGAAAACTAGCAGAGTACAACTACTGATCAACAACTTCCCTTCTGACAGCCTGACAGCCTATATATACTTATGTGGACCAAAAACAGGTTTCGTTCAGCAGACCGAAAGCCTGTTTTTGGTCACTTCCAACCGAGAACAATGGCCTAGACCGAAAACGTCAAATACACACAAAAGACTCCAAAATACCTTGACAAATGCCCTAACCCATCTATACATTGTTGCCTAGCCCAAACCATATACATATTGGCCCTTCAATCTCCCCCTTGGTTTGGGGCTAGCATAAATTCAGTCTTTGTCAACCACCAGCACGTCTGACTTTCCCATGGCTCCATTCCACATCTCCTTTTTGATGAACCAATGAATCGAGTAATGAATTAATCAGAGTATGAATTCAAGTAAGAATACGAGATTTGAACACAGGATGTAAATATGATCTTGTTATGCTCTATTATGCTTTCGAATTTTTTAAAGAGTACAGTAGACAAGTCTGTAAAAGTTCTTATCTAACTCTAGTAAATAACCCTATTTATAGGGAACTGAAAGCATACAAAAAATATACTAAGGCATTGACTCTAAAGCTTCGAATAAAAGCGCCCTCGTAAAATACATTACAAAACATTCGAAGAGTCCAAAACATACTTTGACTAATTACAACAATTCGACCCTTACAATCTCCCCCTTTGTAATCATAGTCGAAGTCTTCAATTTGTAAGAAGTGTGATGGAATACAGTAACACTCTTCGAATCTCCGTGTACCAGGAGATAATCTTCTTCAGCTCTTTCTTGTCACCTTCATTGTTCTTCTTGCAATGATTCATACGAACAATTAAATTCGTATACTGAGATGTTGAATATCTCTCCACTTCGCTTGCCTGGAACAAGAATCGTTTAGCTTTTCCAACTTTGTCTTTTCCTGCGAAGACCATTCCAAAAGGCTTCAGGCAAATTTCACCATCAGCATACTTCTTCAATTCCGCCTGTGTCTTTGTAGGAGCCATCAGAGCTTTAATTTCCATTCCTTTGGCAGTAGCTAATTCAACATCTGTTAGTGCCAAGCACTCATAATAGTTTTCGATAAAAATCTTGATGTGAGCTACTCCAAGCTTGAACTCATCCGGTTCTGTGTTTTGAAGGTATGAGAATGATTTGTCTTTCAAAAGTAATGCAACTTGTATAAGATCATACAAGTTCATTAATGGAAAATCTGCAACAGTGAATTCGCAAATATTTCCATTTGCCCTGGCAACCACATACTTAACATTCTGGACTGTGTTTTCGAAAATCACATCCTTTTTCATACTTATGACCTTCTTGATTTTTATTAAAGACCAAACTTCGTCAGGGGCTTTTCCAAGAACAGCATGAAAACGAATTTTCATGTGTGTACCTTCATCCTTATTTTTAAAATTCCCTTCTGCTTTGAACTGAGGCATGATAAACATCATTTCGTTTATGGGAAAATCCAGCTGGCTTGCATCAGTATTCGTGACCAAATAACTCTGCTTTGGTTTCTTCTCGAACGTATACATGTGATTAAAAGCAACCTTGGCCTCAATTGTTTCATAATTATAGTGTTTGGCTGGATCACCTTTATCCATTCCCTTCGAATCACTAGCACGCTGAGTCATAATGCTCTGAATAATCCTCAGTTTTTCAAGTTCAGCTTCCGCTTCAGCCTTCTTTTCCTCTTTCGATTTTTCCATTACAACTGATTTACCTTTATCTTTCAAGGCTGGATTGTCAATTGTCTCCTTTGGATTCGAACCACTCCCACCAGTCTCCGAAGATTTACCAATCACAATTCCTTTCGAAATTGGTCTTGCAATTAGCATTGTTGTTACAACTGTTGAAGAAACCAGTTCAGCAGAAACTATTACTGGTTTTGTTGTTGGAATTTTTGAAGGAAAAACTTTTCCCACAACTTTCGCATCCTCACCACTAGCCTTCGACTCAGTAGTTTTTCTTTCTCCCCCTTGCACCCCTGTGAAAACAGGCAGGGCAGTTGTTGTTGGAAGAAGGCTAGATATTCGAAAGAGAGGAGCAAGTTGTTTGTTGAGAATGGCTTCGAATTGGTTAAACTTCTGAGATAAAAATTCAGGAGTAATCAATGGAGAAGAAACCGGCCTATCAGAAATCTCTTTTAACTCTTTGAGCAACTTAAACACTTCCTCAAAGCTTGCACTTTCGGATTTTGAAAGTTGAGTTATTTGAGGACTCAAATTTTCATACAACTTAACAAATCTTGTGACTACATCACAAATGATATCAACCTTATGATTTAAGGATGCATAATCCTGTTGAACAGTGACAATCTCTTTTTGCATATCTTCACGAAGTTCGTGAATCTGCAAATTTACATCCTCCCTTACTTTCTTCACTTCCTGAACAAAAAGAACATGCCGCTCTTTTCTTACATTCTTCAATTCCTTCACATCACTGGAAAACTTTGAATTTTGAGAATTGATCCGAAGTTCATTGTTTTGATCATTATAATCAACCTTCTCCAAAATTCTTGATTCAGAGTCAGTAATCATTCCACATACTTTGCTAATCACTCTGGCTTCAAGCATTTTCAACATTGAATCAACCTCCAAACTAGAAACAGAAGAACCACCCCCTAAATCTGCTTGAGATTGAATTATTGAATTCAATTTATGATTCAAAATTTAAACTGCTTCATGGTCATCAACATATGATCGGGAAACTCCTATTCCTCTTCATGAAATTCTAATTCTTCAAACGTACCACCAAACCCCTCATTATCAGTCTCTGTCTCCATAAAAACGGTTTCTTGAACAGGTGAAGTTGGTTTGGATGGCTCAGTAGATTGTGAAGAAAAAATAGAAGTAAAAGGTTGATCAAGAATATGTTCGAATGTTGGGGAATCTGTGGTTGAAGTAAGAGGAGTGGTGGATAATGGTAAAGAAACAATACTTTCAAAAGGAGCAGAAACTGACTTGGTAATCGAATCTTCGGGTGGTATTATGATTGTCTGCTCAGGAGTTTCTGGAATTCGGTCTTCATCATCTTCTGTTGACTCAGTAGAAATGACAAGTTTTCGAGTCTTCTTCTTCTTCTTCTTTGATAATTGTTTTGCCATATCCTCAGCCCTTCGTTTCTTAGACACCGGAGAAACAGGTACTGGCACTTCTCTAATCAAAACACCTTGATGAGTGATTTGAGGTTTTCGAACCACTTTGTGTGTAGGAGACTTGCTTTTGTAGGTGGACTTCATTTTGATTCTTCGAAACATTCCTGTCTTCGAAGGAATAATTACATTTTCTTGTGTTTCTTTAAGAATGGGCTCAATCACTTGAGTCTCAGCAACAGATACTTCAACGGTTTCAGGCTTCTTCTTTGGAGATTTCGAAGATTTCGAATCCTTGGTTTGCTTTTCAGAAGAAGCAGGTTCAGACTTCTTTGATCGTTTAGATTTCTTTTCTTCCCTTGGCAACAATATCTTTGTCTGAACAGAAGAATCAATTGTTTGTAAATATGCTACCAAAACTGAATTCGTAGGTTCAACTCTTTTGATCATCGCATCTTGAATACGAGCAACAGTTGGAAAATCATCAGCACTATCGATTACTTCTTTCGGATAGTGATATGATTGAAAGACAACTTTTTCTTCATCATTTGGTACCAAAATCCCTTCTTTATTATAAAAATATTGCAAAATCAGGCTCCAGTATCGTGCACACGAAATACCATGAATAGCATTCGTATGTTCTACACCCTTTTGGAATTCCTTCCATAATTGTGTAGAATAGTCCACTTGAAGATCATAATATATGCCAGCAACCATGGCATAAACCTCCATTCTTCCTTTGTCTAGACCAACTATTCTCCCAGTCAAACATCGTAGAAAAATACCAAATAAGAAATTCCATAGTCGTGGAAGACCTGATTTCTTAAAATCACTTATCTTGGACAATGGTGGCTGATAACCCATTTCATTAAACATGTATACGATTTGAGGGAATGTGAAATCAACATATGGAGGCGAATTCGGAATAGCAAGAATTTGGCAAAAGAGTTTCTTGGATAATCTGACCTTTTTATCATTCACCAAATGAAAAGTTATCGTATGAGAAGCTTTGTTGTAAGTTGCAGTTGATCCTGGTTGAGAAAGCCAGGACAGTGGAACAGAGAAAGAATTGAACATTGTCGTAGATAAAACAGAGTTCTTCAAGGCAACAATGAGCATCTTCAATTCTTCCGGGCATTGAGAAACTTCACCCTCCACGTAATAGTTAGTTGGTTGAATCTTCATTATTGGTACGGAAGAAGCATCTTCAGTGGTATGAGAATCGATATGAGCAGAAGTCGCCATTTTTAGGGTTTGAAGATGATGATGAACAGAGAATGTGGGAAATTTGCTTTTTGATCGCGTAAACTGACAATGAACCCTTGAATCCCCTTTTATATGTAACCCTTAAATTTGAATTTGAAGCGGGATATGTATTTAATGATATCCGACGTGGCACCTTGAAAATCGGACCATTACTGCGTAAAAGTAGCCATGCGTCAAAAAGTAGCTGTCACATCGCCTTGAAAAACGGACAGAATACCATACGTCATTTATAAACAGCCTGTCTTGTAATCCCCAAGAAAATTGTAATCGTCAGAACCCTTCGAATGGAAGCACGGCTCTTTCAATTTTGGGATGAAAAGCGAAGTCATACGCCAGAAGTTCGAAATCATCAGCCTGAGTTGGTATTACTCAGAACCTCAAGGATTTCGTGAGTGCAGTGTTCCAAAGAATATAGACGAGAAACAAAGATAAGAAAAATATGGGATATTGTGATGTCAAACCATTGACACAAAAGCAGATGAAATCCCGGACAAAGATTACTTGATTAATCATTAAGAGTAATGATCAATAGCTTGTGTGGGTTCCCGTGAATTACAATCGAATACTTGTTGATAAGTATCGAAGGGCTTCTTTTATAATGCTTCGTGGATAGTTCAAAAATTTCGTTACATGTAATCCTAAACATAAGGTGAGAAATTGTAACAGAAATTACTTGTTTGACCAGTGTAGTCAGTGACAAGTTGAATTAGATAAATTTTGAAATGACAAGGACATTCGAATGAAACTCACACGGAAATCATATTTAAGAAAAAAAACTTTGTGTGCTGATCTTGTTGGGTAACAAACATCGTGGGTTTCGAATGTCTGATCAATACCACTCATTCGAAATGAATATGATTTGGAGTTTCGAATTTTGGTACAGAAACAAAAGTTTCGTGAAAATCTAGAACTTAGTTCCAGAGACTAATGTGAATATAAGCCTGATTGGGAAGAAATCTTCGTATGAATAATTTCATTAAGGCTTTCGTACACACACATTGAGTCATGGAGGCTTTGGTCAACATATAGCCGCATGCTTCTAGGGACATCCTAACTAGTTCAAATGATGAAAAATTTATCGATTCATACGAAAAATGTACCTTACCCGAGTACTGCAAGCATAATCACCTCTGTATCTTCATGAGAATCTGCAACAAAATACTAAAAAGAAATAAGAATCAAAATATTTTTGTTGTTTTGATTTTTCGAAAATAAAGACAGAACAAACGAAAATCTTTTTGAATTTTTGAATTTTCGAAAATTAAATGACAAAACAAACGAAAATCTTTTTGGATTTTTAAATTTTCGAAAATTAAATGACAAAACAAACGAAAATCTTTTTGGATTTTTGAATTTTCGAAAACTAAACTACAAAACAAACGAAAATATTTTTGGATTTTTGAATTTTCGAAAATTAAAATAATACTTGATGCAAATATGCAAAATTTTATCATCCCCTTATAAGTAACAAATGTACGAATTCGAAGGGGTCGAAGCGTTGACTATGAACAGTAACATCTGAATCAACCCTTAAAATAAGTAACAAATGTGCGAATTCGAAGGGGTCAAAGGGTTGACTATGAACAGTAACATATGAATGCCGAATGCCTTTGCCTTGTTTTTTTTTATTCAGCGCCTCTGATTCATTCCTTATCATGCATCATTCTTCTTTTTCGCATGGAACAGAATTTCCATCGATCATTCTAAGTCCCTCTATAATTCTCATAAGGGATTTTTCATCTAAAGGTTTCGTGAAAATATCAGCTAACTGATCAGTTGTTTTCACGAAATGTACTTCAATATTCCCATCCTCCACGTGATCTTTGATAAAATGATAACGAAGAGCTATATGTTTAGTCTTCGAATGCTGCATAGGATTATGACAAATTCTTATTGCACTTTGAGAATCACAATATAATGGAATCTTTTTCATATTTATTGCATAATCACGCAATTGACTTTGGATCCATATTATTTGTGAAGTGCAAGCAGCAACAGCCACATATTCTGCTTCAGCTGTTGAAATTGATACGCATGTTTGCTTTTTCGACTGCCAGCTCACCAATTTGCCATCAAGAAATTGACATCCACCACTTGTGCTTTTTCGATCAAGATTACAACCACCCAAGCCAGCATCCGAATATGCTTGTACAAAAAAGAACCCAGTGTTCGAAGGATACCACAATCCTAACGAAATTGTTCCTTTAAGATAACGAAAGATATTCTTCACAGCACTGAGATGTGGTTCTCGTGGATTAGAGTGATACCTAGCACAATTACACACAGAAAACATGATATCAGGTCTACTTGCTGTGATATAAAGTAATGAACCAATCATGCTCCTATATAAAGTTATGTCAACAGCAGGTTTATCTAACGACGGTGTTAGGTTTATGCCCGTTGCCATTGGAACTCGTAACTTCGTGCTATTCGTCAATCCAAACTTTTCCAACAGATTCTTCGTATATTTTTCTTGATTAATAAAAATTCCTTCTCTGTTTTGACGAATATTCAAACCAAGAAAATTATTGATTTTTCCCATCATGCTCATTTCGAACTTACTCTTCATCAAATCTTCGAATTCTCTAGACAAAGCAGGGTCAGTTGAGCCAAAAATAATATCATCAACATAAATTTGAACAAGCATTAGATGATTCCCCACTTTCTTTCGAAATAATGTGGGATCAACTGATCCTTGTTTAAATTTAGATTGTTTCAAAAATGAGGTAAGAGTTGCATACCATGCTCGTGGTGCTTGTTTCAAACCATAAACTGCCTTATCTAAAATATAAATATGATTTGGAAATTCTTCGTTAATAAAACCTGGGGGTTGTTCCACGTAGACAGTTTCTTCAAGCTCTCCATTTAGAAATGCACACTTCACGTCCATTTGATAAACATCAAAATCTTTGTGAGCTGCATAAGACAGAAATATATGAACCGCCTCGAGTCTTACGACAGGGGCAAAAGTTTCTTCATAGTCAATTCCTTCTTGTTGTGAATATCCTTTAAAAACAAGTCTGGCTTTGTTTCGAACAATATTTCCATCTTTGTCGGTTTGATTTTTGAAAAGCCATTTTAACCCGACAATCGAAACATTTTCAGCTTTAGGAATTAATCTCCAAACCTTGTTTCATTCAAATTCAGACAATTCAAATTGCATTGCAACAACCCAATCTGAGTGTTCCATTGCAATCTTAACTGTTTTTGGTTCAATCTTAGAGATGAAAACATTGAACATGCAAAATTCTTGATGAGTATTCAATACCTCATTCTTTGCACGAATTTGAGCTCTTGTTAAAACTCTCTCTTGTGGATTCCCAATTACTTGATCCTTCGGATGATCTTTTGTCCACTTTTCCATTGGCGGATATGCTGGATCAAATTCCAAAGGTGCATCTTTGTATATATCATCGTTTTCTGAGCCTATAATCGAACAAACATCATCAAAATCATTATTATTCTCAATGTTTTCTAAATTCTCCCCCTCAACATTAAGCTCCCCCTCAACATTAGCATTCACTCTTCCATTCTCCCCCTCGAAAGAATGCTCTTCCTCAACTAGAATATTCGAATCCAATTGCTCCCCCTCCACTGGATTGTTTTGCATACTTTCGCTTTTCTCTGGAGAAGTTGATGTTGAATCATCAGTAAGCTTTGTGAGTTCAGAGATATGATTATCATTTGCATGTATTTCAACATTAACAGCATGATCTGAAATTCCAAAAATTAAATCATAATCAACATCTAATGTTTGTGAGGATTCAGATTCATCTTGTGTTTTTTTCAGAATAGGATGATTTTCAAACTGTGATGTTGTTTGTTTAATGTAGTAATCATCAAATTTAAGATTAAAAGTTTCTTCAACTCTTCGTGTTCTTTTGTTCAACACACGATATGCGACTGAATTATGCGAATATCCCAAGAAAATCCCTTCATCTACTTTAGCTTGAAATTTCGTAAGATTATCCTTGAGATTCATAATGAATCATCTGCATCCGAAAACATGAAAAAATTTGACATTAGGTTTTCGATTGTTGAGAATTTCATATGGAGTAATGTTAAAACGACGATGAATGAACGATCTGTTTTGAGTGAAACATGCGGTTGATACTGCTTCAGCCCAAAGGTATTGTGGAAGATTCGCATATGCCAACATAGTCCTTGCCGCTTCGCATAGAGACCTATTTCTTCGTTCAACAACACCGTTTTGTTGTGTTGTGTATGGAGATGAAAAATTATGCGAAATCCCTTTGTCCACCAAAAATGAATCAAGAACATTGTTCTTAAATTCAGTTCCATGATCACTCTTAATTTTTCGAACAATCTTCTTCAATGTTGTTTCCATCTTTTTGATAAAGTCAATCATGATTTCTGCAACTTCAGATTTAAGCCTGAGAAAATAAACCCACGTAAATCTGGAAAAATCATCAACAATCACTAAAATGTACCGTTTCTTGTTGAGAGTTGAAACTGTCGAAGGTCCACACAAATCAATATGTAAGAGCTCCAGAGGTGCAACTATTTTCGAATCAATCGTAATTGGATGACCTTGTTTATGTTGCTTGCCAACTTCACAAGCTGCACATAAAGAATCATTGTCAAAATTAAGTACAGGTAAACCTCTTACCAGATCTTGTACCACAAGTTTATTGATGTTTCGAAAATTGAGATGAGAAAGTCTTCGATGCCAAAGCCAACTTAATTCTGATGTTGCTTTCGAAAGAAGACATATAGCAGGTTTCCCTACTATCAGATTGATGTCCAAAGTGAACATGTCACCTTTCCTTTTGGATTTCAGTAACACCTCTTTTGTTTTGACATTCGAAATAATACTTCCTTCTTCGTTAAAAAGAACTTGATTGCCAGTGCCCACAACAAGTTGAGAAACACTTATCAAATTATGTTGAAGACCTTCAACATACGCCACACGATTCACTGTGAATTGTCCATTCGTGATCTTCCCATATCCTTTGACTTGACATTTTTGATTGTTCCCAAACTTCACTACTCCATCATTTTTGAGACTTTGAAAATCACGTAAATTCTCCTTCTTCCCAGTCATGTGACGAGAGCAACCACTATCGATGTACCACTTGTTATCATATTGCTCGTCACATATTACCTACATTCAATGGAAAAATTTAGGTACCCAAGGCTTTTTGGGTCCTTGGAAATTAGATTTCAATTTCGAATGCAATGAAGAACTTTTAAACCAATCACAAACTTTTGTTTTGAGACTATCAATTAAGTTTACATCTTCATTTAAAGGAACCGAAACATAAGTTTTTGATGGTTTCGAATGTTCACTGACATTACCCTTCGAATTCTGAGTTTGTGAATGAACATTCTTTGCTTTTATTACTGGTTTCCAAGCTTTGACTGAAATGTTCGAATCCTTAGACGATGAACTGCCATTTGATGAATTATTCACATACTTTTCATATGCTTCGTGAATTTGCTCCTTTGAAAATGTATTTGACTGATACATCTTTCCTTTGCCTTCAAGCCAATGATCAATGTTCTTCCTTGACGTTATTCCCTTTTCTCGTGAAGTTTTCATAGTTTCTTTCTTCGTTTGATTTGGAAAATTTGGATTTTTAGGAACAAAATCAACTTTTGGATTTGTTATTAAAGATTTAGCATATGATGTATCAACTGTTGATTTAAAATGTTGACGTTGAAAGAATTTTTTATTTGGATTTGAGTTATTTGAAAATTTTCTTGGAATATTAGTTTCTGAAACTTTCGAAAACCTTGGTTGATTAATCACTTCAGACTTTGAATTATTTGATTGAGATGAATGTTGAGGTTTTGTTGAAAAAGATGAATTTTTAGCTTTGAAAACATTTTTGGGTGATTGTGATTCAGACACCTTTTGAGACTCAACATTTTGCCAAAATATTTTCTTTCTTGCTTGTCTTTTTGAAATGTTGTTTTCCTTCGAAAATTTGTCAATTTGATCTTTGAATTCCTTGGAGTTTATTTTGACAACTTTTTCACATTCCTTTTCAACTTGTTTTGAATTCACTTTTTCAATTTTTGATTTTTCAACCCATTGTCTTTGTGGTTTTTGACATTGGAATACATACGAATTCTTTGTTAAGTTATTTTCAACTGTGCTTTGATTTGCAAAAAAGCCCTCATCAGTTGTTTTTGAATTATCCTCTTCAACTAACTTCTTTAATTCTGGTTTGATATTCTCAACATTTCCAGTAGTTACGAAAACTTGATTTGGAAAAATGACATCATCTGTACATTTGAAATTTGAATAAACCACTGAATTCGTTTCAAGATAGTGTTCACCTTTTTCATTCATCACTTTTTCGAACTTTTGTGTATCACCATACACCTGATCAACCACTATTCGTGGATTTTCTTCTTCCTTTGAAGATTTCTTTTCCTTCGAAATTGTCTCTTCATCTTCATCATCACTATCATCAGTTTGACTGTCTTTGATATCCATGAAGTTCACATCACTAACTTTCGAAGTTGAGGGTATATCAGTTTCATTTTCAACCATCACATCCTTAATTTTTTCTTTCCCTTTAGATGTTGATGCAACATTAATAACAGACAATTGAGAACAATCAACATCTTCAAGTTCACTAATTTCACTAATATTGTCAGAATTATCTTCAATATCAGCAAAATTAGATTGAGAATTAGATGTTGAATTCTCAGTCTAATTCAAAATTTGAATTTGTTCAGATTTAGTCGAAGTATCATTCACGATGTTAACTAATTCTTTAGCATCAAGACATTCATCAATTTTGACAATTCCATATTTATATCTATCATCTGGAACTTTGTCAAAATCAGCTATTATTTGCTCACAATCATACGAAATATTATCTACCTTAACTCTTTCGAATGCTAGAAAAGGTAGTAATTTTCTATATTGTTCTTTACTTATGTCACTTGAATGATGTAAATCAGTTAATTTGCCATAAAGTCTTTTCGCAGAATTACAGTAAATGTTTCTTTGTGCTAGCAAAAGTTTAACATCACTCGATAACGTATCCCTATCACACATAATATTTGTCATTTGTAATTCCAAACATTCAATTTTGCTTATTTTCAAGTCTAATCTCTTTTTGACCTCTAACAACTCCATTGACAACTTGTTGGCCTCATTGCTAGCAGACACAACAATTGAATCAAAATAAGTAACCGTCTCATCAAAAGAAATTAGTTCAGAGTCATAAGCATGCGTAGGAATATTAAAGGATTCGAGAATTTTACGTACCTTTGTTGTCATTGGAGATTTGTCTGCCGTTTTAGATACGAAGCATCGTCCTTTCACTTCGAATTCTTCGTCATCTGAATCCTCCTCCATTTTCGCATACATCGCTCCATGCGTTGGATTCCTCATTTCTTCATCGTCTGACCCGGATGACCAGATTTGATAAGTTCCATCTTCATCCTCATGCTCACCCTTTGCAACCAATGACAAACTTTTAGCTTTCGTACGAACCTCTTCCAGCTTCTCTGCATAATACGCCTCATCCTTGACTTTATTCTTCCTCTCATCCTTCTTCCGAAGCATACAGTCATTTGCAAGATGATTCGCACCGTTGCAATAATGACAATCTATTCCAGCATCACCTTTCAGCTTCTTCTCACCCTTTTCATCAACTATCTTCGAATCTTGCTTCTCAACTTTCTTTTTCTCCTCAACAACATTTTTACTCACAGAACTTCCTTTCACCTCAGCAAGCTTAGTCTTCGAATTGAACGGCTTTTTGAAAAATTTCTTAACACGATTATTCGAGTAAAATGCTATTGCTTCATCATCCGAATTCATGATGAATCCTTCTTCTTCCTCAGAATCACCATTTTCATCTTCTTTCTCAGAAATCTTTGACACAAGAGTTAATGGACCTCCCAAATTCAGCTTCGATTCCTCAGCAATTTCATTTACCTCAATTTCGTGTGTTTTCAACTGATTGTACAAGAGCTAATGGACCTCCCAAATTCAGCTTCGATTCAGCTTCGATTCCTCAGCAATATTTGACACTTCTCCACTCTTTTCGAAGCCCCATTACAAAGATGAGATTGAATTCCATTGATGTCCTGGTAATTCCATAGCGATTGCAACGATAGATTAACTCGTTAAGATGATCATAGTAAACTTCAATTGTTTCTCCTTCTTTTTGTTTGAAATCTTTCAGTTCAACCAAACACTGTTTGACTGAATTGATTTTTGTTTTCTCACTCCCTTGAAACTTATCTTTCAGATTGTTCCATACCTCCTTTGCAGTTGTACAACTTCTAATGTAATTGTACATAACTGGAGGTAAAGCACCTCGCAGTTCCCTCATACACCTCTTCTCCAGTTTCTTCAGACGATCAGATTGATTATCAACTCCAGAGTTTGTAGAAGATGATCCAATTGGTTGAACATTCACTGGAACATTGACATTTCCAGTGATACATGACCATAATTCTTCAACCAGACCATTCAGATAATCCTGCATATGATCAGCCCACTGATCATAGTATTCAGGGATTAGCATTGGAATTTTGGTTGATGAACCTAACAGATGAGAAAACGAGGTCATCGAATTGAGATTGAAACTCGCCATTGTTGTACGGAAGATGATTTTGAGAAGTTTGAAAAGATTTGAGAATTTGAAAACAAACTAGATGAATCAAATCGAATTGATGAGAATAACACTAGATTCAACAATTCAAATGCATAATCGAATCACAGACTAAGATCTAGACAATTTTTCACTTTCAAAAAGTGCGGAAACTTTTGAATCAAAAAGTTGATTCAAAAACCTTTTGAACAGCATGAAAATCAGATCAGAGATATGATTCCTGCTCTGATACCAATTGATGAACCAATGAATCGAGTAATGAATTAATCAGAGTATGAATTCAAGTAAGAATACGAGATTTGAACACAGGATGTAAATATGATCTTGTTATGCTCTATTATGATTTCGAATTCTTTACAGAGTACAATAGACAAGTCTGTAAAAGTTCTTATCTAACTCTAGTAAATAACCCTATTTATAGGGAACTGAAAGCATACAAAAAATATACTAAGGCATTGACTCTAAAGCTTCGAATAAAAGCGTCCTAGTAAAATACATTACAAAACATTCGAAGAGTCCAAAACATACTTCGACTAATTACAACAATTCGACCCTTACACTTTTGCATAATATCAGCAACCATCGAAGTGTACTCCTTAGCAGCAGACTCAAAAAGGTCTTCAGCCACCTTGATCTGATGATGAGAAAGCTGATGCATATCCCACCTTCCAAACTGTAGCAGATCCCTCTTGTCGTACAAACGAATACATCCATGTTCAAGTTTGATGATAGCGGAAGCTGTAGTTTCATCAAACACCCAGTATTGCAGATCCCTCTTGTCGTACAAACGAATACATCCATGTTCAAGTTTGATGATAGCGGAAGCTGTAGTTTCATCAAACACCCAGTATTGCATTGATTTTAGAGATCCATCTTGATGGTTCTGAAGGATAGGAATCTGCTTTACTTGATTAGTAGCAGGCCACATCACAGGCCGAAGAGGCTGATTGGTTTTGGGATCAATGACACTCGGGTATATCTTGATGATAGACTCTGCAGTCATCATTGAGGGAAAGCCCTTAGCCACTTGATCTTCAAAAAATAACCTGAACTGTGTCGCCTTGGGTTCATGTGATGGATTTGCAAAAGGAGCCTTAGACAACTCCGTAAGATCAACCCTGGTCCAAGAGTGGAAGTCGTGAGCATCTTTATACAATTCGGTATTTCCGCTCTTCCTTCTCACGATCCACATGTTCAGAGTGTCATGGAATCCCCATGAGATGATCCCGGACCTATCACCATTTACGTCCCTGAAGCGATTTTCTCCAAGATCCGTAAAGGTGATGTTTGGTTGATCCCTGGGAGCATTCTGATCTGAGCTCCTCTTGAACAAAAATTGACCCTTCTCAGCAGACTTGGCTAGTTTAGCACATTTTAACGCCACAACATTTGGAGCCTGCGCTGGTTCTTTGTCAAAACGATCGACAACGGTGGTTGTTCTTGTAGGAGGTGGAACCACGGGAGCGTCTTGATTAGGAAGATAGACCCTTCGCTCATCGACAGATGATTTGAATTTGTCACCAAGTTCTTCTTCCAGCTTCTTCTTCAAATCATAATAGCTGGCGGTCAACAAACCAAAGTGCGTCTGAAGATCGGTGATCTGCTTTGTCTTCAGATCTTTATCTTCAAGGAGATCAGCAACTTGAATATTGAGCTTGGCGTTCTTAGTTTGAAGGTCTGCAACCTTGATATCAACCTCAATATTTTTCTGGTTCAGCACACTAATCTCCTTTCTTAGCTCAGGCACTGAGGCATCATCATCTCCAGATATACCTTCCTCAAAGGATATTCCTTTTCCGCGTGAGGAGTGAGTTGGACTTAAATTCTGGACCAGATGCATGGCTAGCCTCTCAGAGGCAGCATCATGATAGACCCTTGGAGGAGACGAACTCAGGCCAGCAGACGAACCACCAGCTTCATGAATATAGTTGGGGCCTTCTTGAATGGGTACAGATGAGGAAGGGGCAACTGTTGTAGATGGAGGAGTCTCTGTGGTTTGAGATTGATCAGGAAAAATTACTCCCACCCTTGGATCAATTCTGCGTCTTTTCATTGGGGGCTGGGAGATCAGGACTGTCTGGTTATCACTTGTAATTGGCTCGGATGTAGGAACCACATTATCAAGGGGAGGAATCCCTGATGATGTGTCCATTTGAGTTGAAGAATCAGCCACTTGAACGGTAACCGGAGGCTCAACTTCTCGATCGTCAGCTTTCTCCCTTATCTCCGGTGTTGGATTGGAACCATCATCGATATCTTTGAGGAAGTCATCGAGGTCTTCATTTGGCAAAGGGTTCTCAAGTCCAGTAAACTGCATCGAAACATCATCTTCGTCGTAACCGGACAGATCAAGATTCTCATACTCATCCTCTTCTCCTCCTTCTGTCTCAGTGAACTCTTCTGTTGTACCCTCGCTAAAATCACTCTGAACTGTCACATTCGTTAGGTCATGCTCCTCAGTAACAATGATGGATGGAGCAACAGTTTCTTCCTCATGGTCTGACGCATCGATAACATCGTCATTCACATTTGCATGTTCTGACGATGCTTGATCAGTTGACATTTGTTCAGACGACCCATGGGATTCTGAAGAGTCTGACAGCTCAGCAAACTTTCCAAATTTAACGAGAGGGTACTTCCCTTGGAACATTATTTTCCCTTTTCGGTTCTGCTTGATTAGGCTCACAGTGTTTGGTCCGAAAGCTTTCATGTCAAGAATTTCTCCTGTCTTGACCAGATCGGGAAATAGGATGTTGATGAAGATATGAATAAATCTTGGATAGAGCAGGAATTGATCCTTCGACTTCTTGTTAGCATTGGTAACCATATCCTCCAAGATAAACTTTGAGAAGTTGAAATCAATCCCGGCAGCCAATACAACGATCGCCTGAGTATTTCTCGAGGATATTTCGTCTGAACCACCCTTTCTCCCAGATATGCAGTTGACAAAAACGTGAGCTAGAAACCTCCAGTAAGGAGGTAACAGCTTCTTTAGGGTTAGTGGAAAGACTCCTTCGTATCCCATCTTCTCGAGATACTCATCAACAATTCTCAGATCTATATCAGTCGGATAATCAGCTTTGTCATCAATCTTTAAAACATCTCTGATGAATTGCTCAGAGATAATAGCTTTGCATCCTCTGACAGAAGCTTCAATTTTCACTGACCCATTGTCTCCATTTTTGACACTTGCAGATCTCCATAAATCATTGATCAGGTTCAGATAAATGATGGGGTTCCAGGTCAGTGCAGTTGAGATGCAGCATTCCCTTAGCCTGTACATCATTGATTTGAACTCGTTGTGAGCTACTGGAGGGCCATCAAGGAGAATAGACACGTTGTGACTTTCTGCAACTTTGAGACTTGCCATTTTACCTGCACAAACCCTAGCCAAGTGAGAAAACATTTGATAATAACAAGTTAAAAATTATTTTCTCAATTATATCAATTAATTTTGGCCATTTAAAATAAATTCCATTAGTCAAACATGGGTTCTCGGTCAAGACAGTCAGACCGAAAGCCCTAGGACCGAACAGAGTGTAGACCGAAAGCTAATTAGGGACCGAATACAGCTCAAATGAGCCGATTTGACCGAACACAGCTTCGACCGAAAGCCGTCTAAGCCGGTTTGACCAAAAACGGCTTGGCTTGACCGAAAGCCGGTTAGCCGATGGACCGAAAAACGGCTTCGACCGAAAGCTCGCCGACAGTTCTTGTTTTCACGATTTGGCCACGATTTCACGGTCGATTCTCGGTAAAAATTACATGGACATGGTCGGAATCTTCATACCTTCAAGAAAAACAAGTTAATTTGAAGAAATAACACAAAAAAAAAAATTTCGAGGGTTTGAGAGAATTTCTACAGCCTTTCGGTCAGAGTGAATGAGAGGAGGGAAGAACTAAATTCGGTGTTCCTTTCCCTTATATACCTGGACCGGTTCTTTACCCATGGGTTGATCCCGATTTCAATTAGCATTAAGCCCAATACTCAAAAATTTTAAAAATAAATCATTTTGAGGATTAACTTCAAATAAAATAAAATAAAATAAAATTTTCTAAATTTTACCAATCCTAAAAATTTAAAAACTAAAAATAATAAAATAAAAATAAAAAACATTTTCTAAAAATTTATCAATCCTAAAAAAATGAAAATAAAATAAAATAAAATAAAAATACCAAAATTTTAATTCAAACTAATTTTAATCCTCTATCTTGAAATTGATAAACTTTTTGTGATATGGGATCAAAGTTGTTAGACAATCATTTTTCCATTTATCAGTACCTCTCCTTTCATGAATAGATCCGGTCGATCGTCGGTATTGTGGTCCACTTAAGCACGAAAAATTGTGACAAATTTTGAGGAATGCTATCAGTGACAAGACAGATTGATCCTAAGTTACTAGATAAAAATTCCTAAAGACCATTTATCTGACGAAGACCAAGGATATTGTTGTCCACCTAAATTGAGCAGCGAGATCTACAGACAATCTAGACTTGTTCGATTTTAGATGTACTAGAACATGTTTCCCGCTTCCTGACATACACCAATAATCAAGAACTTCTGAGATACTCCTTACTTTAGGTGAGCAAACTATTATTCATAGAGAGGATAGATTTAGAATGCATATGTCGTACACTCAGGTCGGATCTTTCAATCACGCAGAGAGTGAAACATATGACTGACTAGAATTTCAGAGGGATTGAGAAGTAGAAGGTTGCATATGCTGTGTACCAGGTCGGATTGTTAATCACGCAAAGGAGACAGCATATGGCTAACAGATAGGAAGAATTGCATAGATAGAAGATGCAGAGAAAGATTTGCATATATTGCAATCTAGGTCGGATCTTTCGATCACACAGAGGAGGCAACATATGACTAACAGTAGGAAAGAAAGAAAATAATTTTCTACAGACCTAATTTATCGGAATTCCCCAGTCGCCCCGTCAATATCGGAATTAAGGACAAAATCCGTACATCGAGGAAACGTTAAACCATAGTTCTAGATACGGGTTCTTTAATGTGACTGGTGGATTCTCATGTATATCTCTCTGCTTAACTATCCGAGCGTCGTATTGTCAGACTAAACGGAACTATCTAGGTCATAAATTGTCAAATCTCTAGATTCCTTAAGTTCATCTGCACCTAGTCAAGTCCATTAAATTTTGCATGCCTACCAGCGCATCGAACACAGAGCCTAGACAATTTAGCTTTGGTACTTTACACAGACTCAAATTGTCTATTATCACAAGCTAATATCACTTCCCATCACATCATTTCACAGCTAATATTTTTGATTTTTTCTGTTTTTCTAATGTTTTTGGATTTTCTGATTTTCTATTGTTTTTGGATTTTTATTTTCTAATTTTTGTTTGGTTTTTGATTATTTCTCCCCCTAAATTTGTGCATGGGTGAGAATGAAAATAAAATGCGCAACTTTAAACTAACCTAAACAAAAATTAATCCTCAAAGGGAATCATTTTCAAAAAGTTTACCAGCATATCGAATCGAGCTTTGTTAAACGGCTTTGTGAACAAATCCGCCACATTATTAGTAGTGGGAACCTGTTCTAGCCGAATGAGCGAGCGAACATAACAATCTCTGATAAAATGAACTTTGATATCGATGTGCTTAGTTTTTGAGTGTTGGACCGGATTTTTAGCAATTTGGATCGCAGCCTCATTATCACAGAATATAGGGGTTTCTTGAAAGTTCAAACCGTAATCCAACAGCTGATCTTGGATCCATATGACTTGAGAACAACAGGCAGACGCAGCTACGTATTCTGCTTCTGCTGTTGAGGTCGAGACAGTATTCTGCTTCTTGCATTGCCAAGACACCGGCCTATCTCCTAGAAATTGACATCCGCCTGAAGTCGATTTCCTGTCAAGCTCGCAGCCTCCGTAATTGCTGTCTGCAAAAGCATAAAGATCAAATTCGGAATTTTTCGGATACCAAAGACCCAGTTTTGGGCTGCCTTTGAGGTACCGAAAAATCCTTTTAACAGCAATAAGATGAGACAGTTTAGGATTAGCCTGGTAGCGCGCGCATTGACAGACCGCTAACATAATGTCTGGGCGACTTGCAGTTAGATACATCAGCGATCCGATCATCGATCTGTAGTACGTTTGATCTACGGATTCGCCTTCAAGATCAGGAGTCAGCAGTGGTCTCTCCGCCATTGGCGTCAAGGCAGGTTTGGTCTCTCCGCCATGGGCGTCGGGTACATTGTTGTTCATGTCGATAATATAGGCATTCCCATCCCGCTTTGATTTTACGAGAATCCACTCCTCCGGAATGACAATGCCCGGCTTTAAGATTAGACATTCTTTATCGGTGAAATGTGTCGAGTAACCCTTGTCACAAATTTGAGAGACGCTCAGCAGACTGTGCTTCAGCTCAGGAGCATAGTTGACATTCTCAAAATTGAGTACTCCGTTCGTTAGCGTTCCTTTCTGCGTTATCTTTCGGCCGTCTCCGCCCGCAAAGGAGACATATCCCCCATTAAATGTCTGAATGTCGTGCAGTTGGGAGATATCTCCAGTCATGTGTCGGGAGCAGCCGCTGTCGACATACCATGGTCTGACGACATTCCTCCGCAACTGTCCCTACACGATGAGCGGAATCATTTAGATTTGGGGACCCATGTCATTACTGTCCTGGGTTGACCTTTTACTTTCATAGATTCATCCTTTAATTTCTCTTATGATTTTTCTTTTTCAACAGATACAAAGGAGGATGATGACTGATCAGATTTTAATTTTGGCATCCATTGATATTTAGGTTTTGAAACAACTTTCTTCTCAGTTTGCTTCGAGCCGGTGGATTTTCTACTCGAAGAGTTTGAAGATCCAGACCTGCTCTTTGACGAAATCGACTTTGGCTTAGCTTGGGTCGATTTTGGTAAACTGTTTGGGATTTTATTAAAAACCTATTTGTTCTTATGAAAAACTGCCATTTTCTTGTTTTGATTTGTTTTCCAGTCATCATCTCGAGAGCGAGTTCTGGAGGATTTTCTAATTAAAGATCGTCCTCTAGACTCATTCTCTCCCCTTTGTGACAAATAATGCACAAACATCCGATTTAAACAATTTCTAGAAATATGACCAGCACTACCACAATTGAAGCAAATTTGTTTATTATCATTGGATTGGGTACTGCTCTTGTCAGATTTCTGGTTTTTATTATATTTTCTAGCATTTTCACATTTGCAAGAACAAGCACTAGATTGTGTAGCAAACGTGGAAGATGTAGAAGCATTCAAATCAGACATAGCATCTTTATCAGCAACAAAAACATCAGTTTTAGAGTTTAAAACACACCACCAGAAACAAAAACATCAGTTTTAGAGTTTAAAACAGACTCATCACAAAATTCAACACCAAATTTAGACACAGAATTATTCGACTCAGACTTTTCAGCTTCTTGCTCCCCCTGAACTACTAACATATCTACACTTGAGGTAGAAATGTTAATATCCAAAATTTTATCATTTGAGCATGTTGTTTGTTCAGAAGCAGGCTTTCCATAAACTAAGAAAGGTTCTCTGTCAATTTCTTCTTGAGATAGAGGAATGATAGTATAAGTATGATTGAATGGAGGAGGTACACTCTCAAAACCTAATCCTACTTTCTTTTGGTTTCCACACGTAATGTCCTTCCACTGCATCTGTCCCTCTATCATTTTTGAAACTACTTCACTTGACCCATCGAATTTGTTAAAAAAAAATTCAGCATTTTCAAGACGATTTTTCAATGATTCAAGTTCAGCGGTCACAGCTGCAAATTTTCTTTTGAGATGATCATAGTTCTCGCATTTGTTGCTGTAATCCTCTTGCAGTTTCTTAAAGTCCTTTGTTTTAATCTCTAATTGTGTTTTTAAAGGCTTTTGATTTTTTCTAAGTGTGTAACCCTCATACTTAAGGTCCTCGTTCTCTCTCTTGATTAATTCAATTTGCTCACGTAAGAATTTAACAATTTTAATGCTAGATTGAGAACAACCAAATTCACTGACCTCGGGTTTGGCTGGCTCAGGAGTAGTTTGCACCATGAACGCAAACTGAAGATTCATCATTTCTTCTTCAGGGTCTTTCTCTGCTTCTTCCTCCACACAATCCTTGATTTGAGCAAGATGTGCATTTTCAGGTCCTGACATATTCAGAGCCTGAATTTGATCTTCCCAATCAAAGGATTGGGCCACCATCGCCAAGTTAGCAGTCTGATTGCTTGAAGAAGATCCATTGTGGACATAGGTCACCGGCACCATGGTTCGCTCAGAATTCTCTCTTCGATCTGGCTTTGGACATTCTCGAGCAAAGTGTCCAGGTTCATGGCAATTATAACATCTCAGCTTCCCTTTGTTGAACCCCACTTTCTTATCTGAATTCACACTCCAGTTGTTCTTTCCGGTTTTCTTGGAGAACTGTTTTGCCCTAAAAACAGCCATGGCCATTTGCCAAGTGATGTCCATCTCCTCCACATCCTCAGGATGAATCTGGTCTAGGTCAGCAAATGAGAGTTGTGGGGAGAGTTCTCCGGCTTCAATAGCGTTGTAGCAGTTTACCAAACCAGTGGCGAGGGCCAGATTTTCTTCCTTTTCTTTTAAAGATGAAGCTTGAGAACTGATTCCATGAGATTGAATGGGTGCAGTTGTGGATGAACCAACACTAGAACCAACTTGTTGAGCTAAAGTTTGAGGTTGAGGAACTTGAATGTGTTGCATTTGAGGGATCACGTATGAGGTAGGCTGATGAGTCACATAGGGTTGAACTTGTGGAACATGAGAAACTGGAAGAGCTTGAGAGGTAGAAAAGCTTGAGAAAGCAGTGTTGTTGGTTGTTTGGATCCCAAGATTTGCTGTGGAGTATGAATTAACATGATTAATCTCCCTTTGCTTATCATCGAGATCGCAAGCCTTAATGATCGCCATTGTTTCCGCCAAACTCAACCTGTTCAAATCTTTGGTCTTTTTGATCACTGAGACATTCATGTCCCAGGATTTTGGTAGAGAGTTTAGCAGCTTCTTGTTGATCTCCGATCTTGTCACCATAACACCGGTAGAGCTCATTTCTGTGGTAAGTGTGATAAATCTCTGCAACTGATTCTCAAGTGTTTCTCCTAAGACATGGTTAAACATATTGAACTTTTGTCGCAACATGTCTTGGCGACTCTGTTTCATGTCTTCATTGCCTTCGTATACTCACGGAAACCTTGAACAATTTCCGGAGACAATGCCATGGTAATTGTGGCAAGAGCCTTTTCCTGCTCCTCGACTCTCTCGAAATCATCATCAGTGTAATTCTCAACTTGCTGATCCATTATTGTGCCATTTTCCAACGTTGTTGTGATGCAGATTGGACCTCTTAGAATGCTTCGCCATATCTTGAAATCTTTCATTTTGATGTACTTTTCGATCCGATATTTCCATTATGGAAATCCTTCCGCGGATAACAGTCAGGGAATTCGAGAAGTGGTTCCCATAATCGCATCTAATTCATGATGAGCTGACATGCTTTGAGATTCCATTTTTTTTGTTTTTGATTTTTGTTGTTTTTTTTTTATTTTTTTTAATTTTTAATAAAAATTAACTTGAAAAATAAACAAAATGATCAAGGAATGAAGGTTTTCGGTTGAGTGGTGATGACCGAAAACAAGGAATTCGGTTGAAAGGAGACAACGAATAAAAGGGATTTTCGGTTTAAAATGATAAGGGGAGTTTTCGGTTTAAGAGAATAAAAGGTTTTCGGTTTCCGTAGAATAAGGGTTTTTTGGTTTATGATGATAAAGGGGGTTTTCGGTTTCTGAAGATCAAGGAGTTTTAGGTTGAAGAACAGCTTTCGGTTTCTGAAGATTCAAAGGATTTCGGTTGAAGAACAGCTTTCGGTTTCTGAAGATTCAAAGGATTTCGGTTGAAGAACAGCTTTCGGTTTCTGAAGATTGAAAAGAAAACTAACAGTTTTCAATGAAAAACTTAGATTTCCGATCCTGAATTGATTTCCACACACTGAAACCTCAAACACAGCTTCCAAACAGCTTAGATCTGGACAGAAATCGATTGAAGATATGTTTCGGTTGATGAAAATCAAACCGAAAACAATAAAATTTCAACTGAAAAGCTGAAATCCAAGCAGCTCTCGATTCCACACGATGCAAATTGTGATCTGATCTTCTAAACTCGAGCAGAAACAGGCTTCTAGATACCGAGAACGTGAAGAACAAAGTTGTGAAAGCCGAGAACTGAAAAACACACTTGATTGACACCGGTTTGAGCTCTGATACAAATTGTATGGTCCTTGATGGAAGGATCTTCACCAATGATCAATCAAGCAAATGAAAATAAAGAAGAAATGGAGTAGAAGATGGAATAAAACTGAGCTTGCATACGATTAAACACTTGAAACCGTCTGATACAACTCAGGGACCGAAAACTAGCAGAGTACAACTGCTGATCAACAACTTCCCTTCTGACAGCCTGACAGCCTATATATACTTATGTGGACCGAAAACAGGTTTCGGTCAGCAGACCGAAAGCCTGTTTTCGGTCACTTCCAACCGAGAGCAATGGCCTAGACCGAAAACATCGAATACACACAAAAGACTCCAAAATACATTGACAAATGCCCTAACTCATCTATACATTGTTGCCTAGCCCAAACCATATATATATTGGCCCTTCAGCCCTTGTGATATCATAACACCTAACAAGCAAAAACAAAATAGACCCAATGGTAACAACGAAAACGAAACTAGCAACGATAAGAACATGAACGTAGAACACCCTGTCATTCCTAGCAACCAATACCCCTCAAATCAACGTAACAACAAGGAATCCAATGTCATCATGAACGTAGAACACCCAGCCATTTTCCAGACGGTAACGTCAAATCCCTAGCAACCAGACACCTAAGTGCTGGTGTAAGAAATACCACGCCCCTCCCTAGCCCAATGAGGATTGAAAATCAAGACGCAAAGGGCGTCAAGGGAATCCAAAAGGCTTCCAACCTTCCTCCAAAGGTTCCCAAAACCTCTTGGAAACCTCAACCAAGTGCTAAGCGGAAATAGAATCACCCTGACTCCTAGAATCATCCCAATAACCAAACACCTGATACCACTTAGCACGGTCACAAGAACACATAGTGTCTGATCATAAGATCGGCATATTATATAAAGGAAACATCAGACCCAGTCCCTAACCACAGGAAGCACATGTCTAACTCATACGGGAGAAAGACGAAAATACCATAAGCACCACTAACTACGAGAAAGCCAAAAAAACCCATCCTCAAGGATCGATACTCCCTACCCCGAATCGGAGACATGTTCAACCAACAACAAGGGACTGGCAAAGGCCGACCTACCATTAGCTCGGAAAACTATAGGAAGAAAACTCCCAAGATGACCTAAGACTCATAAGGTCAACTACATCACACGCGAACTTAACCTTGGTGACCATAGTAACGACTCCTAAGGCCTAGAAGACTCTACTTCTAGGAAACCAGGATCCCGATCCCTAGAAGACCATTCAAAAGGCCGTGCCAAGGAAGGGCCCGATAACCCATAGCCTCCGATGGACCTAAGAACCTAGTTTCAGACATTTTACCTTCCATGTGTTCGGCACTCATAAGTGTCAGACCACCAAAACTCTAGAAATCCCACCTGTCGAGGTAAAGGTAAACGAGAACCCACACCCCGAAGAGAAGCATGTGTAATGGACATTGACAAAGTTTGGGATACCCACCTGCCTCTAATCAGGTATTCATATAACAACAACTACCACTCGAGCATAGGAGTTGCACCCCCTTGAGGCCCTAGGTGCCCAGAGGTGCAGATCATCCTCTGTTTGGGCTGAGGTGGGAGATACCCAGCCGACAAGATGATAAACGCCCAATAGCACACTCACTAATCCCCGAGATTATTTGAGAAACCACAAAAAGGATAGTCAAACCCGAACACGATTCCAAATATCGTAAAGCCGACAATAGAGTTATACAGATAGCAGGTTAAAGCCTTGGAATCCCAAGTAAGGGATCAGGGTATTATTAAAGATCTCCCTCGAGGATGAATGTCACGATTTGAAAGGAAAGGTAAACTAAATCCCCGATGCACCAGACCATTCGAGATCCTCGCACGGATCGGTCCGGTAGCCTACAAACTCCAACTACCCTCCAAGCCTAGTGACGTACATCCTGTGTTCCATGTGTCGAACCTAGGAAGTGTCTGTCAGACAAAACCCTCCCAGTCCCACTAGACAATATTAAGTGAACTAGAATCTCCTAATCGTTGATCAGTCTATTGAAACTATGGATAGAAAAGTTAAGCACACCAAACAAAGCCGCAACCCAATGGTGAAGGTTCAAGGGAACGCTAGGCGTGAGCCGGTATTCACTTGGGAACACAAAGACCAAATAACTCAAAAGTACCCTCACCTATTTCCGCATTCATAACCCTATCTTTCGAAAGAATTTCGGGACGAAATTCCCTATAACGGGGGGATGATGTCACAACTAGCCTTTTTGGCTAGGAAATTTCATCCTCAAGTAAGCAAGGACTATTGTGAGGCTTGTGCTAACACATCTAAGTGTACAATATGAGTTCCTAATGAGCCATGTAGTGTTAGAATGCAAATCTCTCCAAGCGTGTGAAATCTCTCCCAAATCTCTCCAAGTATATCGAATCTCTCCCAAATCTCTTCAAGTATGTAAAATCTCTCCCAAATCACTCCAAGTATGTGAAATCTCTCCAAGTATATCGAATCTCTCCCAAATCTCTCCAAGTATGTGAAATATCTCCCAAATCTCTACAAGTATGTGAAATCTCTCCCAAATCTCTCCAAGTATGTGAAATCTCTCCCAAATCTCTCAAAGTATGTGAAATCTCTCCCAAATCTCTCTCAAATCTCTCTAGGTACCTTCCTCAGTCGAAAATAGCTCAAAACCGAAAGAGAAAACCCAATAGGACTCCTCTTGGTCTGGAACCCTCTTGGTCCGGAATCCTCTTGGTCCGGACTCCTCTTGGTCCGGAAGCCTCTTGGTCCTGAACCCTCTTGGTCCGGAACCCTCTTGGTCCGGAACCCTCCTGGTCCGGAACCCTTTTAGTCTGGAATGCCTTCTAAGGAACCGAGAGGACTCGCAACCTTCGGACCCCCCCCCCCCCCGCTTTGCTTAGGATCTCGCATGCGTCGGAAGGGTTAAGGTTTGTTTCAGAAGCCTCTCATCCGGAAGGCTAGCCTCGCTTCGGAAATTTCAGTCGACTTCGGAACCCTCGGTCCGGACTGCTGGGTTTGCTCCGGAATTAAGAAGATGACTTCGGAATCCGAGAATACACTCCGGAATGTGAAGAATGGCTCCGGAACTCCTCCTAAACACTTCGGACCCTCGCAGGAGCAACCCTCCACTCCGGATTTTTGTCATTTTCGGACTTTTTCATCATTTTAAGGCATTTTGACGTCGGAAATCACACCAAACTCGTATTTTTCATATCCTAGACCCCTTAGACCCCCATTTTATGCCAAAATTGATTATTTTAAATATATTTATATAAAATAATACCCAAAGTTTTTATGAAGGGATTCTAAGAGGATAAGGAGTTTGACTTGATGTAAATTCTTCATTTCCCATGCAAATCCTAGTAATCTGTGCATTAACCCTTAGTGATAGACATTACCCACCAGTACTCCAAGCAAATGTCAAATCACTCCTTATCTTCCCTTATTGAAAACGTGAACTACTCTCTCACTTCTCATATCCATATTCCGTAAACTCCTAAGAACACTCTCATTTTCTCTCAAATACTCCTCCCAAGAGCAAAGTTAAGGATCTTGCTGGAAGCAAAATTCTCAAATCTTCCCTGAAGTTTTTTCTAAAGTAAGTTGTCCACTCATCTAAGATTTTATATGATCTTCAAGTTGAATCCATATTATTATACTCATAATAATATGTGATAGTCAACCTTAGGACAACATTCTTCCTAGAGGAGTTCCTCGTCTCAGCCAAAAGTTTAAGCTTGAGATCTTTACTCCATAACTCCAAACAACTCCTCAACTAACTCAAGGTGAGCTTCATACCCCACCTTTTTCTAAGTTTTTATTGTTTTTGGGGGAGAAGACAAGTCAAAGTCTTGTGTAAATCATGATTTAATTGCTTATTGTGTATGCATGCTATCTTACATGTGTTTAAGTATGAAAAATCTTGTAAATAGTCCAAAAACTCGAGATTTTGGTCAAGTCTCAAGAGTTTGGATTATATCTCACAAATCAAGTTTGGAAGCAAGAACTAGTATGTTACCGATTATAAACCACAAATTTTTTATATCAACAACTATAAGGATTTATTTTAATATTTGCTTAAACAAGTTGTTGGGCAAAATACTTTGAAAATGACTAAAGTATGGACATAATAATATCTTGGATCATTTTTTACCAAACATAAATACAAGTGTTATCTTGGAATATTATGTCATACTCATGGCTTTTACCAGATTAACAAACTACTTGTGATTATTTATAAATATTTAATATAAATAATTTTATCAAGGAAAACATATGAAAACAGAGTTTTCATGACAAAAATATTTGCATGTCATAAATTGTTGTCGTAAAACCTCCAAGAACATAAGTAATGTTCTATATGTCATAAAACAGAAAATGCGTTTCATAACTGGCAGTTATAAATTTATACAAATTATAACTTGACACTTTTTCTCTTGACTAAAATGGCTTATTTTTCAATAAACGAAAAGGAACGAACACGGGCACCCAGTTAACGAGCACAATCAACGATATGGAATGAGAACGATATTTCTATTCAATGAGTACGAACTTCATTATTTATCTAACAAATAATGGATCTCTAACGATTGCTCAAAAGGTTGTTAATATTCTAGTCAGACAAATCTCAAAAGTACCTAAATATAAAAATATTAGTGTACATCTAAAGTCCTGTAAGGAGTTATAGCCAGAGTCTCCTGGAGGGAGAGCGGGAATTTGTGTATAGATCTATACGGGGTTGACACCCCGCATCTTCGTTGTTCGCTACAACTAGACAGGTCAGTCTAGGGTGACAAATGTCTTTTCCAAACCGAGGGCGCCTGAGAAACGCCAAACAGGCTTCCGTCATATTAGTATGGTTATAACGACTCAGTAGAATATGTTATGTTATCTAGAAATTTATGCAAGGAAAACCTCATAAATAAATTTTGGCACATTGTGTTGACTGTCCAACGCATGATAAGTGATGGTCCGCATTTGTTGCGTTGACTGTCCTTTTTCATCGCGTAGAATGCCCACAATTGCCATGTTAATTCTATCATCTAACAAGTATGGAGTCCTAATACTGCTATTTTACAAATCAGAAAACATAGGACTTTATGGAAAACGTTTGTAGACGATTTTTTTTAAAAGGATAAACTAACACACACATATGCAAGTTTACACAGTTGGAAACAAAACTTACGAATATTTTATAGCAAAAAATATAGGATTTTCTAGAGGTAACGATTTTATACGATTTTCGATAACGATAACCTAGAAAGCACACTCAATTTTACTCGATAAGAAAAACAAGATTTACAACTATATTCTCTTTCTGAAAATAGGGGATTTTCTGGAAACGGTTGGCTATTACTATACAAAAGAACTATTCTCGAACACAGCTCACTTTTACAAATTACACTACTTTTCAAAATCACTCCTTATAAGGATGAACAAAAGTAATGACATGCACACGTATATACATGATTTTCAAAGCAAGGCTTCAAAACGATTTCATAGAAAATATTGGATTTTCTGAAAATACAATAAGAACGATTCTAAACAAGTGTAAAACTATCTTATCCAAAAATGCTTATGAACTCACCAACTTTTTAGTTGACGCTTTTCAAAACGACTTGTATTCTCAGGGATCTAGTAAGCAGATATCAAGGGACGCGGATGCAGGACTTTTTAGTTGTAGTTTGGAATTTTTATGCTTATGTCTCTTTTGTGTAACTCGAAGAACAAATACAATATGTAAACAATGTAAGTTTGTTATCTCAATGTATGATGTTTGGATTGCTCTGTTTCATTTATATTCAATTGTTATGATACTGCACAATGTAGTCACCCGCCTCCGGACGTTTCCGCCGTCTGGTCCGGGGGTGTGACATTTACCTACAAAGACAGTCTTCCTGATCCCACCCGGTTGATAATTGCCACTCACTTCATTAAACAATGTGAAATTCATAAGTAACTAACACAAACTGAAATTAAAAAAAAAATCATTGTTACTAAATTTCTCATTGTGTCTACCTGGTTCAACTTCAGCTATTATTCCCTGTCAAATGTCAACAACATGGAAATATTATAGATACTAATTTCTACCTAATCAACAACAAAAAATAATTAACTCTGATGTCATGGTCTAGTTTTAAAAGTTGATATATCATAAGTGAGTAAGTACCACATCGGTAAGAGAGAGCGTACAAAAAAATTGACAATGTCATAAAATCGAAACTGAAAGATCAACCAGGGACAAATTTCTGTAAAAAGAGAGAACATAAAGAAAACTTTCTTAGTTCTCATACTCATAACTCACCTTTTGTTTTTTCTTAGGCATTTCGGCAAACACTTGCTGAGCATTTTCCTTGAGCACCTTAATAGCTTGTACCATCCTGTTAGAACAAAGTTCTGGTCGGGTCGATAGATTCTAAGCAGAAACACAATTAAAGACGTAATGAAGAACACAGGAATGGTTTAACTGATGTCGAATGATTAAACTTTAACACCTCAGAAGAGCTCGATTAAGAACTTCGACTGTAGAGGTGTTTAGGGTTACAAAGCAATAATAACTATAATCACGTTAGTTTCTAAGGCATACATGCATGCACTATTTATAGCTAAACCCTACTCAATAATCACGGATGGACAGGCCCAATCCGGATATACAATACTAAGCCGATGACGCAACATAAAATACCCAACAATATCCCCCTTTGCGTCAATGGAGCCGAAAGCTCAGTTCGGTTGAGCTATAGAAGACTTCTTGACAGTCTTGAACACATTCGGTATGATGGCCAAAAGAGTATGACGAAAAGCGATATACCACCGAAGCATGTCCGTGAAGTTCTTCTTGTCTGCCTCAGAGTTCCGCTTACACCGATGGATGATACTAATTATGTGCTCTAAGCAGTCCGTTGAGAACAAATGCTTGTCAACAAGAGCGAAAAGAAATTTTTTGGCTTCGCCTCTTGTGAACATCACTGTGAGATGTTTAGAATCAATTTGACCCATCTTCATTTTATTCACATCTCCAGGTTTTGCAGTTGGCTTTACAGTGGGTTTCTTATTGAAAACTTTAGCTATCTCCTGATCCATTGCAGCTACTTCATGGATATAGGAGGCCAACATCCTCTTTAGATGATCTAGGATCGGCTCATATTCTTTCGTATTAGTGAGCAGTATGTTATACAACAAGATCCAATCATGAGGATTCAAGTTTGGAAGATCTGCCAGGGATATAACCGAAACCGAGTTTGCTGAACCTCGGGTTATTTTGAAACGAACATTGATAAACTTCCCTGCAGGCGAAGGTTTCAGCACCTTGACAGTTATAATCTTCTGTGCACTCCATGTCAGGTACTGAGGCTGACCGAACTTGAGATAAAAATCGATGAGTTCACGATCAACCTGAGGGTGAGGTGAGGGAACTTGAACAGTCGAATCAAAGCAATGAAAAGTAAATGCCTTTCGTGTTATAGGCATATCAAACTGTGAGTCCCTCGAATTCTCACAATCAAAAGAAGCTACAGGTTCCAGCCAGTACACGCTCGGAAACTCTATTTCTTCTTTGATGAGCGTTTCTCTAGTCCAAAGAGGAAACAAGGCCTTTTGCAATTTAAGGCATCTTGCTCTTCTTTGTTCTTTCGCTCCATCTCTTCTGCTTCCTTCGCAACCCGAAGGGTTTCATCCAATTCCATATCCCTTTTCTTTCGTTTCAGGGCTTCGGTAATTGTTTCCTCTTCATCACTATCATCAGCAAGTCCCTTCTTTTTATCTTGATTACCAGAACCCGAAGCTTCATTACCCTTCGGTTCGGTTTTGACAGTGACCTTTGGTTGAGTCGTTTGAACACCTTCTCCCCTTGTTTTGGAGGAACGAATCTCTCCGAAACACCCTTCATCTCATGTAAGAGTGCAAGGACAGGAAGAAGCTTGGAAGTCAGATGATTCCTGATGGTATGAGTAAGTATCGGATCATGAGCACTAAGAAGATTGGTTAGCATATTCGTTACATCACCAGCACAACTCCGGAATACAGCTCGCTCAGTCTTCAATAATGAAATCTCCCTTTCAGCTTGAGCCAATTGAACTTTCTGAACTTCAATAGTAGAGGCTTGTCGTGCAAGATCCTCCTTTAATGCACTCTCCTTCGCTAAATCAGCCTGGAGTGTTTCAAGGCGAAAATTCACTGAGCTAAGTAGAGAAGTGTTCTCAGCTTGAATGGAAGAACGAACATTCTAAAATTTAGCTTGCTCCTCTTGAAGTGACTTGGATAAAGAATCAACTAAAGCGTTCACTTTAGCTGTATTTGAATCAACATGACCTTTGAGGGATTCGAGAAAAATCTGAGAACTGTGAACAAGTTCTGCAACTTCAGTAGTGGCCTTCTTGCAAGAAGAATTGGAAGCTTTAACCACCTTTCTTAATTTGTCTATAGCTCCAGTATATTGCTCAAAAGCGGTGTCTAGAAAAGCTTTGAGCACAACATCATTATATGTTTTTGTAGAGGCAAGAAATTGATCAAGTTTCTCATCTAGACTCTGCACTTGTTGTCTGGTGACAGGAGCCTCTTCATCTTCGTCTGTTGGAAGCCGATAAGGACTGTAATAAGTCGACTCAAACTCAACATTCTCACCATCGAGAGTATCACCAGAATCGGTTGAGGGTGAGGGTGAAAGAGTTTGGAAGTAACCGGAGGTTCGGTTTCAGTATTAGCCCCCGTATTAGATACGTTGACGTTTACTGGATGTTCGGTTGTTGTGGTGGTGGGAGTAGTTGTGGTAGTTGCTTGTGAAAAGATAGGAGGTGGTAAAGGAGTTGTAGATATTGGTATGGTACTAACTGGTGGTGGTGGTGGTGGAATAGAAGTAACCGAAACTGGAACAGTGGTTTTCGGTGGAGATGGAGGAGGTGTTGGAATCTTGTCATTAAGTGGTTCAGTTGGAGTTGGAGAACGAGGAGGTGTATTATCTCTCGGTGAACCATGATGCTGAACTTCCTCTTCTTCATCTGTCGATCGCTCCTCATCATTGTCTGAGCTTTAAGGAGAAGGACTTTTTGATTTCTTTGCCATCTTTTTAACCTTCTTTGGAGCCGAAGAATCACCCTTTTCAGCCTTTCGCTTTTTAGACTTGGCAGCTTTAGACGAAGGACCTTCGGTTGTCACTTTCTTGGTATTTGCCCTTTTTCCTCGGTTGGCTGGCTTCTCCACAGCTTCTAAAGCAGTTTGTTGTTCAGGAGTCAGTTTTCTTGGTCCTTTAGGAGGAAGCTTTCGGTATTCGGCCATCACTTTACTTTCGGCTGACACACACCTGTACATCGTCTCAGGTATTGAACCATTGTGGGAGAACTTGGTGGCATCGGAGAAGATGATCTTCTTCGTATGAAAAGTAGCCACAGAAGAGACCAATGCATCCTTCATGACTGGAATCTGCAAAGTATCAATGGCCCTGCGTGTGACAATGGTCCAGAAACGTCCACAAGAAATCTCAGAATGTCTCGTCGAAGTGTTGAGACTTTGTACCAGTTGCGACCAAATGATCAACCCGTAATCGAGATTAATTCCATTGTAGAGACCATAGAGAATGGTCAGAAAACCCTTACTGGTACCATCTGACCCAGCAACCCTCTCCGCTAAACCCTTGTTGAGAAGAGTAAGCAATGCATTCCATTGTGGCGGAAAACACGATTTCTTAATTTTCGTCACTGTGGTAAGAACATCAGTGTATCCCATCTCGTAAAGCATCGTAAACAGTTGGGTTGTAGTGAAAAAATCGGGAGAGATAACAGAGGCATCGACGGCAAGCTGTAACAGGGAACAGAATCGCCTTTTCAAAATTGATGCCTTGTGCGAGAAGATTTGAAAGTAGATCCTCTCCTTGTTCTTGTCATAGGTTGCAGTAGAATAGACTTGGGAAAGAAGAGACATTGGGACAGATTCCACTTGTGTGAGTGCGATAACCAGAGGAGAGTATTTGAGACATTCAACAACCTGGAGCATGTACGAATCATACAGAAAGGGGTTCAGTTGAATGATCATGTTCTGATTGGGTTTGATCACGAGCAATGAGGACGAAGCAGTTTGATCTTGAACAGATGAGGAATCCTCCATTGTTGAGGTAAGGAAGAAGATGAACAGTTGCAAATCGCCATGTGAATTTGAGAGAATTTGAAGAAGGTAAGAAGGTACAATTTGTGCGAGAAACTCTTTATATACCGTTGCCAGGAGAGAGAAAGAATCTTCGTGATGATGATACGATCACTAAAACGTCGCCTGAAAAAGCACGATGTGACAGCTTGGTTTCCCCAAATAGACGTCAGCAAGCGTGGGTTTAGGAACCGTTCAAATTCATGCGCCCAAAATCTTATCCACATATGGTCTTTTCAAATTCACCTTCGCTCCAGATGTGTTAATAACCACTTTCGCAACTAAAAGAAACTTCAAACGAGCCATAAGAAACATCAACCAGAATTTTGGAAAATTACAAAGTATTTTCGTGCAAGAGTGTGCCAAAAATTAAGAAATAAAGCAAAATGTGTATAGGATGTGAGTGATGTCTGTTAGAAGACATAAACAGATGATTTCGGGCATGAATCTCTTCCTTCAAAGTCAAGAGAGACTTGAAGTGCTTGCGTGGTTTCCTGAGAAAATACGATTGAGTGCTTGTAAAGAAACACCGAAAGGCTTCTTTTAAATAATAGTCTAAGGGCGGCTTATCTTCAACCGAACATCGATTCTTAACATAAGACCGAACGTTGGATGAAGTACTTGTGAGACCGATATGGTCTGTTAAATAAGTAGGTTGGATATAATTTGTTGTGACTAAAGATGTTATAAAAATCTCAAAAAAACAAAAACATTGGATCTTGTTGGGAAGAAATGCCTTGGTGTTAGACAATTTCATAAAAGACCACTCAAAAATAAAATGAGATTTAGTTAGGTAACAAGTAAGATCTTGAATATAAAGATTCACCATCAATTCATTGTTGGTGATGGATTTTGGGTCTCACTTAGCACGTGGTGTACGTATCTAAGATCATAAACACAGATTTTATGCAACCATAAACCTCAGTGGTAAAAGTTGAGAGTCTCAAGGGTTACAGTGTTGAACCGAAAGTTGATGGAGAATGTAAATGAGGTGGTTAGGGAACCGAAAGTACCTCTGCTATATAAACGTGACAAAGCAGAAAACTCTTAACTCATTTGAGAAGAGTAAGGTAGCTCATGACATGAGTGGATTTACCAGCCTAATTGGGAAGTAACGATAGGTATAAATCGATTCATTAAGGCCTTGCTCTTAGTCTTAGAGGCTTCGGTCGACATGCAGCAGCATGCTTCTAGGGACACTTAACTAGTTCATATTAAAAGAATCATACCTGCCTTAGCTCCAAATTATGTTACACTGAAGTACTTGAGACCTAGTAAAGAGAACAAGCAAACAAACAAACCACACAAACAAAACAAACAAAAAAACTTTTGGAAAAATATTTTTGGATTTTTGAAATTTCTGAAAAATAAAAAAAAAACATAAAAATAAACAAAAAGAAATTAGCACAAAACACTCAAAAAAAACTTCTTAAAATAGAGTAAGAAATAGACTTAAAAACGAGTGTACAAAATATACAGCTGAAACCAAACCGTAAAAGAATGAAGCGAAATAAGTCGAGCGTTCAGTTCATTTCGGTTCCCTAAAATTCCGGAGCCGAAATAGACCGAGCGTTCGGTTCATTTCGGTTCCCGAAAATTATGGAGCCGAAATAGATCGAGCGTTCGGTTCATTTCGGTTCCCGAAAAATCCGGAACCGAAAAAGACCGAGCATTCGCTCTATTTCGCTTGTCTAATTTTCAGAGAGAGATTTGAGGATTCGGTACCGACTCTGCTTCCATCATTCCCAAACCTTGTAAAATTTTATTAAAGCTTGCTTCTGGTAAGGCTTTAGTGAATATGTCAGCCAGTTGATCAGAGGACCGAACGAAATGTACTTCCACGTTCCCATCTTCTACATGGTCCTTGATGAAATGGTATCTTAGTGCAATATGCTTTGTCTTTGAGTGTTGCACTGGATTGTGACATATTCTAATCGCGCTTTCTGAGTCACAATAGAGAGGTATTTTCTTCATACTTAGTCCGTAGTCTCTTAGTTGGCTTTGTATCCATATCACTTGAGAGGTACAGGATGCTGCAGCTATGTACTCAGCTTCGGCTGTTGAAAGAGACACACAGGTTTGCTTCTTGGACTGCCAGGTAACAAGTTTACCGTCAAGGAATTGGCATCCACCAGTTGTGCTCTTTCGGTCCAGTCCACATCCTCCAAGATCGGCGTCAGAAAATGCTTGAACAAAAAATCCAGATCTAGCAGGGTACCAAAGACCGAGAGAAGAGGTTTGCTTCAGATAACGGAAAATACTTTTCATTGCCACCATGTGAGGTTCTCTTGGATTTGCTTGAAACCTGGCGCAATAACAAACAGAAAACATAATGTCTGGTCTACTAGCCGTTAGATACATAAGAGACCCTATCATTTGACGATAGAGTGTTACGTCAACAACAGGTTTTTCCAAAGACGGTGTTAACTTTGTGCCAAACGCCATTGGAACCTTCACTTTCGAATCACCCGTCATACCGAACTTTGCCAGCAAGTTCTTCGTGTAGGCCTCCTGGTTGATAAAAATACCTTCTGGTCCCTGTCTTATATTCAAACCAAGGAAAAAATTAATCGGACCCATTGCGCTCATTTCAAATTTAGTCTCCATCAACTTCCTGAATTCAGCCGTTAAGCTAGGATTCGTGGAGCCGAAGATGATGTCATCGACATAAATCTGAACTATCATTAGATTTTCGCCTTCTTTCTTTCGGAAGAAGGTTGGGTCAACCGAACCTTGCTTGAATTTTTACATTTTAAGAAAGCGAGTTAAAGTTTCATACCAGGCCCTCCGTGCTTGCTTCAGACCATATACAGCTTTATCTAACACATTGCAGTGATCAGGGTATTTCTCGTTCACGAACCCATGTGGTTGCTCAACATACACCGTTTCTTCTAGTTCTCCATTCAAGAAAGCACATTTCACATCCATTTGGGAAACTTCAAAGTTTTTATGAGCAGCATATGCCAGAAAGATTCTGACCGATTCCAGCCTTGCTACAGGAGCGAAGGCCTCCTCATAGTCTATCCTTTCTTCTTGACAGTATCCCTTCACCACCAACCGAGCCTTATTGCGTATGACGTTGCCCTCTTTGTCCAACTTATTCCTGAAGACCCATTTTAAGCCGACCACTGAAGCATTCTTTGGAGTGGGAATCAGCCTCCAAACTCGATTACGTTCAAACTCATGGAGTTCATCTTGCATAGCTTGTACCCAATCAGCATGATCAAGTGCAACATTAACCGTCTTTGGTTCAACTTTGGAGACAAACGAATTAAACATACATAATTCAACATTAGAGAATAATGCAGTTTGTTTCGCTTTCAATTGAGAACGTGTGAGAACTCGCTCAGATGATTCACCAATTATTTATGCTTTGGGATGATCTTTAGTCCATTTCATTAGAAGAGGGTAATTAGGTTCATAGCCTGGATCCAACTCTGCATTTACTTCTTCTTCAAGTTCTGATTGATCACCTTCGTCATTTGTATTCTCATTCTCCCCCTCAAATGGCGAAGCGTATCCCTTGTCAGGTTCAGAATTCTCCTCATCTATTGGAGTTGGATGCTCCCCCTCGACTGGACTTTTATGGGTTGGGAAGTGAGTTGGGTTCTCCCCCTCTACTAGACTATTGGTTGTTTTGGGTGTAGATGAACCCTCCCCCTTGAACGGTGAGCCGTTGTTTTGAGGGTCAGTTGAGGGTTGACCACCAGTCGGTTTAGGAGGTTCATTTTCCATTTCTTTTGCAGCTTCATCAATGATCTTTTTCAGATTGTCGATTTTAATGTCTGCTGCTTTTGCCTCCGAATGTGCAGCCTTCTCTGGTTCATCAAATAGCCTTATGTACTCTTCAAACAGGTTGGAAATTGGAACCGAGACTTGTCCTGATTCAGGAAATATTCCCCCCAAGGCACTTTCGCTTCGTTGGACTTTCTTCATGTAGTTGTCATCAAAGGTTACATAGTATGTCTCTTCAATACGTTTGAAGCGTTTGTTCAAAACTCTGTATGCCTTTGAAGTGAGTGAATAGCCAAGAAAAATTCCCTCATCAGCTTTGACATCAAACTTGTTTCGGTTTTCTTTGGAATTGAAAATGAAGCACCTTGAACTGAACACGTGGAAAAATTTAACGTTGGGCTTTCGACTGTTCAGAATCTCATACGGAGTGATGGAGAATCTTTTGTTGAGTAAGGATCGGTTCTGAGTATAGCACGCGGTTGCAACTGCATCAGCCCAGAAGTATAGCGGAAGAGAAGCGAAGCTTAGCATGGTTCGGGCTGCCTCACATAAAGAACGGTTTCGTCTTTCAACAATCCCATTCTGTTGTGGTGTATAGGGGGCCGAGAAGTTGTGAGTTATCCCCTTGTCAGCCAGAAAATCCTCAAAATCTTTATTCTTGAATTCAAGCCCATTGTCGCTTCTGATATTCCTCACCAGCTTTCGCAGCTGCACTTCCACTTGCTTGATAAACGTTTTCAACTTGGGAGTCGCGTCTGATTTCTGTTTAAGAAAGAAAACCCAGGTGAAGCGTGAAAAATCATCTACTATGACAAGAATGAACTTACTACCACCGAAGCTTTCGATAGCCAAAGGTCCACATAAGTCAATATGCAGAAGTTCAAGAGCTTCAACAATCTTTGTATTGATACGTGTAGGATGGCTCTTTCTGCTTTGTTTGCCCATCTCACATGCTGCACATAGGTGTTCCTTATCAAACTTAAGAAGAGGAAGGCCTCGAACATGATCACCAAGCACCAATTTATTAATGTCTTTGAAGTTCAGGTGCGATAGGCGTCGATGCCATAACCAGCTTTCATCAGTGTTCGCCTTTGACAGCAGGCATATTGCTGGTTTTCGTCGAATTGGGTTGAGATTTAAAGGATACATCTCTCCCTTGCGTTCAGACTTCAACAGAACTCTTTTGGATTGCTTCTCAATTATTTCTGATCCCTCATCATCGAATGAAACCTTCAAACCAGTTCCCACAACCAATTGTGATACACTGATGAGGTTGTGCTGCAACCCTTCCACATAAGCTACTTTTCGAATCGAGAAGTCTCTGTTGGTTATCATTCCATATCCTTTGATTGTGCCATAAGAGTTATTTCCATACTTCACACATCCACCATCCTTAAGGGACCGAAACTCCCTCAGCTCTTGCCTCCTTCCTGTCATGTGACGCGAGCAGCCACTGTCTATGTACCATTCGTCATCGAACTGCTCGTCACTAATAAACTGCAAATTCAAGCAGATTTAGGAACCCAAAGTCTCTTGGGCCCTGGTGAGTCTTTTACAGAGAAAGGAATAGCAGTAGAAATATCAACCAAATAAGTTCTTTTGATTAGAGTGGTTTGGTCTTTTCTTTTGATGGTATACACCTTGATTTTGTTTTTCTCTTGTTTAAATTGTGGTGTATTAGATGGTGTGATGTTAGATGGTTTTGGAATATTCTTTTGAATCCTAGGGTTAGCTGACTTTTTCTTATTGTTGATCTCATAATCTGAATCAAGCTTTCCCTTTCCTTTGATGTCCTTCACTGAATTCGGTTTTCTTTGGGAGTAGGAAGGACCGAAACTTGACTTTCGGTTGTTATCCTTGACGTTGTGACCAAAACTTGACGTTCGGCTGTTAGCCTTGACATTGTGACCGAAACTTGACGTTCGGTTCTGAGCGCTGGTGTTGGAACCGAAACTAGACGTTCGGTTCTGAGCTTTGGAATATTAGTAGCTTGGACTAAGATTTTCTTTTCCTTTTGGCTTTTCATTGACAATTGACTCTTTCTTGGAAGGAACGTAGTTGGGGTTTTGAGATTGCCAATACCATTTTCGCTCATTCAGATTTTTCATGTATCTCTGATTTCTTTGGCGTTTCTGTTCAGCTAACTGCTTTTGAGATTTATGAATATTGAAGCTTGATTTTGGCTTCTCCTTTTGAGTTTCGGTAGTCTTGGAAGGAACATTCGGTGTTTTCTTTGGTTCTTCAGGTATCTCTTTTGTTCCACTTGTGCTTGGTTTGTCAAAACTTGAGGGTTTGTTGATGGGTTCAGCAACATATCTACCTTTTACCCTCCATGAGGTTCGCTCCGATAAGCCGATGGTTTCGTCTACGTTATCAATAGGGGCTGACCAGAAATAATCGTCGCACCCTTCAGCATTGTCTGTGTCGACCAAGATTTTCAATTATGCTGTTTGTTTTGCAGTGACCCCTGTAACAGCATATACCTGATTTGACACAGTTTGAATCTTTTGATAAACCATTGCTTTCTCTTTGAGTTTCTCTGGCATGGCCTTTGACAGGCGAGCATATTCAACCGAGTTTTCAGATATGAGGGGTTTCTTATTCTCGGTTTCGCTCTTCATAAATTCAGAGCAATCAACCACATCTTCTACCGAGATTTCGCTCATCTCACTTTCCTCATCAAATTCAGACGTGTTTTCTATATTCATTTTATGTTCTGAAATTAATTTGGCATTAGACGAGTCAAATGATTGAATGGTCTCGGACTTAATTTTTAACCTATCATTTTCATCTAAAAGATTTTTGAGCATACACTTATGTTCCTTAGAGTCAATGAAGGTCTCTATCTTGTCTAGTCCGATTTTATAAGCGATGGATGTCTCTTCTGAGGACATTATGGATTCACATTCTTTTTCCCTATTTCACAACTTAAGTGCAACTGAGCAATATTTGTATATAAGTGTTTAGCAATTAAGCAAAAAACATTCCGTTGTTTCAAAAACTTTAAATTGTCTCGTTGCAAATAAATAATCTCATCCCTAGCCCTATTTAACTCCGTCTCCTTCAGCTCAATCCACATCCTTCTCTCCTCACTCTTTGAAGACACCCTGCTGAGTTGGTCAGTTAGGTTAGAGTTCGCTAAGAGAGTTTGCATGAGACTACCACTTAAGTTAGAAAATTTAAATTTTAATTCATTTAATTTTTCTTCATAATTTGTTACTGGAACTTTAAGTGATTCAAGGATGGATTGTACCTTTTTGATCAGCCGATCACAGTCGTTGATCTTCTCAATCACGGGTTTGGCTGCAAAGCACTTGTCCTCAGTCAGGTTTGGCTCCTTATGCTCACTTTCGGTTGGTCTTCCAGCTGTAACCATCAAACATTTTCCAGCCGAACCAGTATCCCTTGCCACATAAGCTCTTCCATGTGTGGGTTTTCTTACTTCTTCATCCTCAGAATCGGTTGACCAGACTTCAACGCCACCGAACTCATCTTCATCCATATTTTCCTGCACAATCAAGGCATTCATTGAACTGTTAGTTGCTTTCTTTCTCTTGATTTCTTCCAACTTTCGCATGTAGTACGCCTCATCATCTTCACCATCCCTTTTCTCAGCCATCTTCCTTAGCATGCAATCTTTGGCAAAGTGATTCTTGCCATGACAGTAATTGCAATTGAATCCAGAGTCTCCTGCAAGCTTGATTTCCTTCTTGTCATCATCTTTTTGAGAGGTATTCTTCGTTTCTTCTTTCACCTTCTCAGAACTGTAACTTCCTTGCCAGTTTCGGTTCTTATTGACAGGGAACTTCTTTCGTGCAAACTTCTTTGGATTGGTGACCATCATTGCATATTCTTCGCCTGTAAGGTCACACTCAGATATATCTGACTCCTGCTCTTCTTCTGCAACACATTTTCCTTTTGATACAAGGGCCAACGATCCCACACCCGAAACTATCTTCGCCTCCTTGGTTACCACACTCTCATGGGATTTAAGTATGCCTACCAGTTTTGCTAGTGAGTAAGATTTTAATTGTTCGTGAGCTTTCACTGTTGAAACCACTGCCATCCATTCTGGTCTTAAGCTATTCATGAAGGTTGCTTTTTGCTCGATCAATTTTCTTTCTATACCATGCTTGATCATCTTGCTAAGGAGATGACTGAAGCGATCGAAGGTTTGTATCAGTTTCTCTTCAGGTTTCTGTTCGAAAACTCCAAATTATGAGAGCAGCACGGTTTGAATAGAGTGTTCTAGATCTTCATCGGTTGAGTAGAGTTCTTTCAACCTATCCCAGATTTCTTTAGCCGTCATGCATGAACCAACTAACCGAAAAGTGTCAGATTGCAGTGCGAATCTGATCATTCTCATGACCTTCACATTACATATCACCTTGTCCTTTTCATCCTGTGGCATCTTATCTACGTCCGTCACGAGCTAATTATATTCTTTTTGAGTCTTCACTGTCCTGTTTGTTCCAGAGTGAACAAACGGCCCAAGCGTGATAACTTCCCAGATGAGATAACCATTATCTTCAGATCTAACCATATAATCTTCAAAGTGATGCGCCCATACTTCATAGTCTTGAGTGTAAAGAATGGGAACCCTTGTAGTAGATCCAATGCTGTTGGAGATGTTGATGGGATTAGTTTGAGAATCTTCGTGAGACATGGTGAGCCTTTCCTTAGAACTGCTAGAATCAGACCTGTAAATTTGAGATTAGGGTTTTATCAAACACACGAGTTACCGTCGACAGGAAGAAGATGGCTTCTTTATATTCGATAAAAGCGAAAACCCTAAAGAATTCTTAACACATAAGGAATGTGTATTGATCACACAGTCTCCTGCTCTGATACCAATTGTTAGAACAAAGTTATGGTCGGATCGATAGATTCTAAGCAGAAACACAATTAAAGACGTAATGAAGAACACATGAATGGTTTAACTGATGTCGAATGATTAAACTTTAACACCTTAGAAGAGCTCGATTAAGAACTTCAACTGTAGAGGTGTTTAGGGTTACAAAGCAATAATAACTATAATCACGTTAGTTTTTAAGGCATACATGCATGCACTATTTATAGCTAAACCCTACTCAATAATCACGGATGGACAGGCCCAATCCGGATATACAATACTAAGCCCATGACGCAACATAAAATACCCAACACATCCAATTTTCAGCATTATTCCCATTAAATCATTCCTTAGCATCCTACGTAGTTCAGTCCAAACACAACCATTTTAGAAAAAAAAAATTGATATAAAAACACTTAGAAGAGTAAAGGAAAAATACAACTTCGAACCTTTCCTACCTGCACAATGACACCATAAAATCAGCTTAAGGGTACAAACACTTATTGCAAACATCTATGTTAGATAGAAGCACGGAAAGAAACAACCTCATAAGAAAACCTAAAAAAACCAAAATCGGGCATAACAATAGATAACTATAAAAACCCAAAGAGATGCTAACCTTGATATGTTGAAGGCTTCAACTTTATAAGATCAAGCTCAAAATCAATCACGATTGGTCTGTCTTCATATGTCGATCTCTACTTCCTTCAATTTTTAACAAATTTGAAAGAGTAACCTTTATCTGCTTTGAGAGACAGAGGGAGAAGCGTGAGAACAACAGATGCAGGCGATATATGATTTGGCGGTGGAGAGATATAGGAGGTGAATGAGAAGAGAGTTAGCTTCATCCACTTACATACCTTCCGAAATTCTCTCACCAAGTTTATAGTAGCTCAAAATAAACATCAGCTCATATAATCGCCCATAAGCAGCTTCCAGATTGTTTAACAGCTACGCTCTGTTTCACTTTAACCCAGATTAAGGGATGACGTGCTTCTTCCTAGTTCATCTACGCTCTGTTTCACTGCTTTCTCTGTTTTCACAGTCAACATGTAGGGTTGCAATTTTCTTTGATAATGGAAAAAACCATCGAAACATTAGGTATTTTAGGGCAGAGGACGATGGTGGTCATGGTTCCAAAATTGGTTGGAGGTGGTAACCGGTTAAATTGGGAAAAGATGTTATATAAATCGTATATGGTGTTGACCGATAATGTAGGCATGAGGAATACTCGTTCAATATGTTGAGTGGTGCGACTAGGGTTTGTGAGAGAAAGAGATGGAGCAGAGAGATTGAAATGGGTTAATGAATGTGAAAGTATTTGGTAGGAGGTTGGGTTTAAAACTCGCCGTATAGAGAGTTGGATGGTGGCAAATAGTGCAGTGCGATTAGAACTTCTATTTGAATGAGTCTTCAAGTATATAGAACAATGAACAGATACTGCCGAGATATAGGGAATGTCAAGATAAGGGAATGACCCAAGTCAAAACAATAACGCTTAATAACAGGGGCGATTTCAAGGTTTCGTTGACTCTTTCAATGGTTGACCAGATGAAATCTGATTTTTCTGCAAAGGCATAAAGTTGTTGTGTATAATGCTTTAAGGGTTGTACCTCTTAAAATTCAGCATTTAAGGCTAAATGCTTATTAACTTTTATATATATATATATATATATATATATATATATATATATATATATATATATATATATATATATATATATATATATATGGATTTGGGAGTTAACAAAATAAGTTAAGCCATTTCAGAAAAAAGATATTTATTGTTGTCGACGGGAGAGATGGGCTTCAGCATGTAACATATTTATTGTGTTATTTAATTAGTTTTCAAAACATGAATAATAGTTATTTTGACAATACAATATAAAAATACGAGGAACTCAAAAGATAATTCGTCATGTAAATTAAGTTAAAGTTTTATCCATCACTTATTGTTGTCGACGACAAAGATAAGTTCTGCATTGAAGTACGTGTCCAATTCCAGGCCACATATCTTCCGTCGACATACACAAACACTCTTACACACGTGACCTGCATGAATACCGCCACCCACTAACATCTCATCTCACCCTTTACAAGGATTAAAGATTTTTCATCTATTAGCCACCTGGCCTATATATATTTCCTTCTCTTCCAATCACAACTCACACATTCTATCTTCCAATCAAGTTTCTTTTTATATTCAATCGAAGTTTCGAGTGCAATACATTGATCTTGACATCAAATGGCTTCACCACAGGATGCAACCGTTACCGGTTCTACCGAGAACCCTGGTGTCATTGGAAACATATGTCAAACGGTTACTAGCACTTTCACTGGCGCCAAAGATGCTGTGATGGGAAAAGCTCCTGAAGTCCCCAAGAAGGAGACTACATTGATGGGGCAGGTGGGTGAGTACACAAACCTTGCTGGACAGAAAACAAAAGAAGCTGCTGATGCCACTGGACAGAAGGCCATCGAAACAAAAGATTTTATTGTTGAGAAGGCCATCGCAGCAAAAGATTTCACGGCTCAGAAGGCACAAGAAGCGCACGAGGCAACATTGGGGAAGAAGGTGTAGAAGATGACATAAGTTAATGAAGTATTTTTCTTCATTCAAATAAATATGTATTCTGTTGCGTATAATACATATTTCGCATTCAAAACCCTTTCTTTTGTGTATGAAAATTGTTTCTAATTAAAACCACCGTATTTTTAATTATCATTGCATAAGTTAAATGTGAAAATATGTTTAAGATGTAAAAAGGTATTTATACTAAGAAAATATATATTTATTTGTAAAAATATACGTTGAAATGTTTTTTATATGTACCTATAAATGTGGATATATGTAAAAACATATATTCAATACATAAGTTAAATGTGAAAATATGTTTAAGATGTAAACAAGTATTTATACTAAGAAAATATGTATTTATTTGTAAAAAGACGTCATTTATACGATGAAATGCTTTTTATACGATGAAATGTTTTTTATATGTGGATATATGTAAAAACACATTCAAATGTTAAATTTACTTATAAATAATGATGTATTACGTCAAGCATTCCACTAAAGTATAGACCCTTTCGTAGCTAGCAAGATTAGCACATTGTCATGTTAAATTTTTGTTTGCCTACTAAGCTGTTGTCAATTGTCATAAAAATATATAGATCTAGGATTTTGTAAAAAAAAAAAAAAAAAAACAAGTGGAAAAACACCAATAGCCTTTTGATTTTGTAAAAATAATTAAAAGAAAAAAAAGACTAAGAGCATCTCCAATTCACTTCCATTTTTTTTCCCCCCCAAATTGAGTAAAAAATAAGGTAAATAGTGTTTAATCTCTAACCCTATTCTATTTTTTACCTTATTTTTACCCCCAAAAATTATATTACATTCTTCCAACTTATATAGATTATCAATCATATCCCTTCTACTAATTTTGTTTTAACAAATATATAATCCATATTTTTTTTCATTACAATACTATTAAATAAATAAGATTATATTTATAACACTTAATTATAATCTTTAGTAAAATACGTTACATTGTTTTAAAATTTCAATATGTATTTAAATTATTATATGAATTTGATAAACAAAAAATAAACTTTATATTTATAATTAATTAATATAATTTAATATATAATACATCATTATAAATATTAAATATTATATTTAAATTATAATTAATAGATAAAAATAAATTAGTAATATATAAATATATAAAAAAAGGGACTAAAACCGACAACTCAAAGTTCATCCCCATTTTAGGAGAAATGAATAGTATAACACCATATTTGGTGTTATACTATTCTTCACCCAAAATGGGGGAACAAATGAGGTAGGTTGGAGAGGAATGGGAGAAGAAATGGAAGAAAAATATGAAAAATGACAATGAGTTGGAGATGCTATAAGGCCACCAGCATTCAATTTTCCTTTCTTTCTCTTTTCGCCGGTGAACCTACGTGGAGGTTGGCTAGGCCCATTGGCGCACGCCAGGGTCAGTGCACAACAATGCTAGCAAGGGTGATGGTGCACAAAACTCCCCATAGTCTAAATTTCAAAAATTATATATAAACAAACCAAAAAAATAGATATCTACTGATGGAAAATATATATATATATATATATATATATATATATATATATATATATATATATATATATATATATATAGTTCAATAGACAACCATTATAAATAGTTCTTCAATAAACCAAATATTTTTTCAAGTTTTAGAGTTTATTTTTTTTGGAAAAAAAAAAACTAAAAATATCTAAATTCATAACTTTACATTAGGAATTTGAAAAAAATAAATTATATATTTTTTGGATTCACCATGTAAATTTAGATTCACATTGTGAATCTGCACAGATTCACAATATGATTTTGACGGAAAAAAATAATTTTTTTATTGAATTTGAAATCATTGGAAAAAGGATAAACAGTTATGAATTTCTGTATTTTTAGTTTTTTATTGATAAAAAATAGTTCTAAAAGTTGGAAAAAAAATTGGTTCTTGGTTCCATTGTTAATTATGATTCTCTATTTAAACTCATCTTTTATATATATATATATATATATATATATATATATATATATATATATATATATATATATATATATATATATCACTAAAACAAAACAGACCTTCACCCACGACCCTATCTGTAGGTAATCAGTGGGTAATGGTCTTTAACCACAGATTTTCGACGAAACCAGATTCGTGGAAAAAAGCTCGTGGGTAATGTTTTCCCACAGATTACCCTTAGAATTACCCACAGATTATTCACGCACATATTAAGCCAAAGATTTGCCACAGACAATTTACCCATAAAATTACCCATAATTTATCCACGATCAAAGTTACCCACGACTCATCCACGACTAGATTACCCACGGAATATCCACAAAAAGATTTCTCACATCTTTTCCACGGCTCTGTTACCCATAGATTTTCCACGGATGTTTAACCACAGATTTTCCACAGAATTGTTTACCCACAGATTTTCCACAAATATTCTTTTTGGTTGATTCTGTGGATAGTGTGTGGGTACATAACAGATTTCAAAAATTATATATTTTCAAATTACACAAAATCCAAATTTTTGCAACTAATTTGAAAAAATATAATATGACCAACAAAGTTTCAATCAAATCCATAAACTTAATCTAGAAAGTTTCAAATATCAAATCAACAAAAGTTTCAATTAGCAAATCCATAAACTTAATCTATGAGAAGTTTCAAATACCAAGACCTACAAATACTAAACCCTAAACACTAATTGTTAAAGTTCTTCCATATGTTTTTCCATAGTTTCTTGATGTGCTTTGGATTCCTCACATTCTTTTCGAAATTGTTCCAACTCTTGTTGATGGCAGGCTTCGGACTCATTGAGTCAGGTTTGCAAGTCCTGTATCTAAAAAATGGTAAAGCAAGCAATATTAGCTAATGTATGCACTCGTTTTACCAAAAAAAAAATGTTAAATCAAACAATAATATTACGGAAAAACTTATCTCCACGTTTATTTTTTGTCCATAACAATATAATCTGTTTTTATTATCCATAATAGCAACGTAGTTTATTATTTTTACCAAATATAGGAAACATTTTTACATTTATTATCCATAATAGCAACATATTTATATTTTCTATCAATAATAGCAACCTACTTATATCTAGCAACATACTTTTCTCATAACACGTCACCAAGTTAATTTAACAAAGCTAAACATATTAATTTCAACCACTTTAACAATTTCACAAATCCTAAACATACCACTTTAACTATTTAAACAACCAAAACATATATATGAACAATATAATAACAAAGAAAAATATACCACTTTAATAACTTAACAAACCCTAAACATACAAATTTAAAATTTTAACTAACCAAAATATATCACCCTAATAGCACCATACTTACATTTTCTAACCATAATAGCAATATTTTTTTTATCCTTAGTAGCAATGTGGTTTACTCTTTTTACCTAATACACGAAATATATATATATATATATATATATATATATATATATATATATATATATATATATATATATATATATATATATACTTGCATTTTCTAACGAAAATAGCAATACTTCTTGTTGAAATCGAGCATAGTGCCACAATTTGGGGTCCAACCTTGTTGAGATCGAGCATAGTCTATTATTCATAACTTTAAAAGCTTAAAAAAATTTAGCAACTTAAAAATTACAAATCCAACCTTAAAAAACGACATGAATCTAAAAATGTTTCACACAAAACCAAAAAATCAGTCATGTTATCAACAACAACCAGAACATCTCATAAACATGGCTTGTTCTCAATACAATCAACAATAATATTATTAAAACAATCAACAACAACCAGAATCAGCATTTAATCATTCATTCAATCAACATTAGAAATGAAAATTGTATTATGTGTACTAGAATCAACAACTAACTCCAACAAGAAGTCAGAAAAATGTTTTATCTATTATGTGTACTACTAGTATCGTGGTTATAGATGAAAATACATAAAGTCTAGATAACCAGCAACCAGAAATTAGAAATCTGAAGTGACACTGAGAAGTATTGAGGTGCAAACAGAAATCAGAAATCAACATTGAGAAATAGATTATCGGAGGTATAGATTATCTGAGGTGGAGTCGGAAGTCTGTCGATGCCTCCGTATTTATCTCAGTGAACACTCGATTGAAGACGAAGTCCGTTGATCACTCGATTGAAGACGAAGTTGAATACTGAAGGAGATTAGGAGAAGTCAGAACTCATCACTCATGAAGATTGAACTAGTTCCAGACTAAAACTCGCAAATTGCAAAGGAGGAGAAACGATGAACAGAGGCGTGCGTTAGTCGTGACTGCGTACTGGAAGCAAAACTGAAAAACCCTAAGAATCAGATTTCTTTTATATATATATATTTATATATTAAATATTTATTATTTATATTATATATCCCTAAAAATTTTAGCAACTTAAGTCGTTTGTTTGTTCTCTGTAAAAACCCCGATTCACATTTTTTTTCTTTTTTTATTGAAAGTGAATAAAAAGAGTCTATATTTTATTTCAAAACGTGCTGCTTTTTTTTTCGTTTAATCAACTTCAACTATGTCCAAATGTTTGACACAAACATATTAAATGTCATATTGATTTTATTAGATATGAGCCTTTAATTTCAATTTTGATTTAAAATAAAACGATGAATTCTTCAATATCATAACCATAAATATAATATTCATTAAGTTATTTTTTGAATGCATTATATAGTAAATCGATAGAAATATGGAACAAAATAATGAAAAAACGATTTTATTATGTGGGTAATCCATGGCAAATCATCCACGGATTACCCATGGACCATAATCCTGTTTTCAAATTTTGACCATTAAATGTTGTTTTATTCGTCCAATCTTTTACTAAACATAATAAATTGATATATTGACTTGTTTGTTCAACTTATTTCACAAATACACTTAAACATACAGAAATACTTTTATACATGTATACATACCAGATAATTCAGTATACTTATTTAATTCATCAACTTAGTAAACTCATACATGCATGTGTATGTATATCTATCTACTAAATTGATAAAACAAAGAAATACAATGATTTATTAAGTTATGTTAAGCATGGAACGAAAAAACATCGTTTAAGGGTCAAAAAATAAAAAACGATTTTGGTGTGTGGATAATCACCCACAGATTTCCCACAATAATGAATAGTTTTTCCATTTTTGACCATTTAACATTGTTCTTTGTTTTATCCTATATAATATATAATAAATCGATGTGTTTCTTTGTTTTATCACCATATTACAAACATACATGCATACATACTTAATATATAAATGTATCTTTTGTTTTATCAACTTATTATATGAAAAACTACAAGTTTGATATTATAAAAAATAAGTCAGTTTCTCTCTTTTTGTGTTAATTGCGATGATAAGCAACCCGCTGGTTAGATTTGGTAAAAGGAAACTTTCAAACAACCATTGCACCATATTGTTGATACTAACCAAAGTACCCAAAAAATACCAACTCTTTAACCAAAGTACCAAAAAAATACCAACTCTTAACCAGAACATAACCACCATAATTCCCTAATCACTAATTACCCATCATTAACTATCCAACATTCAAAATATACTTTTAAGTTTCTCCAACAAAAATAAAAAAGTCTAATATGTGGATTCCAACATCTATTCCAACATCTGTTTGACATTTTGACTAATTCCAACATCTGTTTTCTTTCCAAACTTTGCAAGATGATCCTTGGTGGTTTTAACGTGTTTATGTTATTAAAAAATTATCAAGTCTTCCGTTGCTAAAAAACATGTTTTTGAAACTAGTTTTTGAATAAAAAATACAACATATGGTATCAAGAGCAACCTTGCAAGTTTCGTTAGATTTTTTGATTTATGGAAATCTTAGTTTTTGGAGAATATGGATAACTTGGTTTTGTATAAAAACAGGTATATACGAATTTTCTATGACAACTTTATAATTGTTATTTTATGTGACAAAAGTTTTCATGCATCTTTTTTCATTTTAAAGTTGTCTTAGAAAAACAGAGGTTGTTAAATGTGTATGTTGATATGTATGATGTGCATAAACTAGCCAAAGACCATTGTGTTTGTTGTGTTGTTATGTTGGTTGTTTTATAAAATGGTTGTAATAATTTATTTATTCATAAAGTATGTACTAAATTAAATATATTAGTTTTCTTGGTTGATTTTTGTAAGTAATAGATTAGTTGTTAGAAATAATTTATTTGTACAAAAATGTAACAAGAAATGAAGTTGGACCCATTTTTTGAAGACCAAAGAGCAATTTTCGAGTTTAAAAGGTGTGCAGGATTTTCAGTGACAGTTTTTGAAAAGTGTCACTGATGTTGTTTACAAAGGGTTGTTGGACATTTATCGACAGTTGCTGAATTTAGACTTCAAGAAGTTTTTCAAATCTTTTGCAAGCTAATGGTGTTTACTTAAGTGGGAGATTCTACAACAACATTACAAGAAGTTTTTTGGTCCCATAAAATGTCCCTTTAGGAATGGACTTGACATTTTTTGTGTTGGCTCATAGTTATGTTTATGTACATATATTTTTATGCATGTTTGTGTTGTTTATTTTATGAAATTTATTATGTGTGGTTGATACATTAGTTTTCCACATGGTAAAATAATTTTGGACAAATTAAACATCACATGAAGTTTGGTTTTCAAAATTTATAATGTGGACATAAGATGTAACAAGTTATTGCTTTAAAAGAAAATCCGATTTTATAAAAACTTTAATAACGTCAAATTTTGAAATACTCAAATATAAGTTTAAAATGGTGATTTTTGTAATTTATACAAACTCCAAATATATAAGTTATAAAAGGAAGTTTTATTAAAGATATAAAAGGTTCAAATGCACTCAAAATTAATATCGGTTATTAAAATTGAATCGCGTCAAATTATATAAAAAACTAGTTTTTTATAATTAACATTTAAAAGTGATTTTCTTTTGAAAATTGGTATCATGGTTTATTATATGCATGTAATAACCATGATATCATTTATTTTTAAAACTAGAATTATAAAACATATAAAAGACCCATTTTACAAATCTCAAATCCATGCAATCCGTTTTGAAGAGCATTCGTACATTTCTTGTATGCACTAGTGTGATAAAGGATACGTAACCGTTTAGTGTTATCTTTAGATGGCCGGGGTGTATTCGCGATTTCTATAACCAAGTTATAGGCCGATTACACATGTTTTTCAAATTGGATGATTTGATCGGAAATCTTTTGTGATAAAGGATACCTAAACAAGAGAGTTCCAAGGCATAGATGAGATCAAACATGTCTAAATAAATTTGTTATTAGTGATACCATAAATATAGGAATTATATAGTAAGATATAATTAACAATCGATATCTACCGGGTTGAATTCAAGTGGATGGGATAAATGATACATAACCATTTATTTGTTTTGCAACTTGGATCCTAGACTTTGATAATTAATGTTTTTGGAAACTTAAAGAGTATTAATTATTAAAGAATTTAAATAATGAAAATACTAAATGAATTTTGTTAAAATTTTGTAGATGAGAACCAAATCCAATCTCACAACCATTCATCAGTATGATCTTGTAAATCAACGTGAAAATTTAATATTTAACGGGTATAATATTATCCAATGGACGCTTGTTTTGAAAGAAAATCTCCAAAAGGATGATAAGTTGTACATTCTTAGAGGACCAAGTCCTGAACAACTTGATATCCAAGACATACCGAATCATAACTTTTGGTGTAAGCATTGCAATGATTCTGATGATGTTTCTAAAGAGATATTGTATCCAGTTATTCCAGAACTTTGGGAGCAACTGGAAGGCTTAGAAGCATTTTACATGTTTAGCCAGGTTGAGAAAATATTCCGAAGATACAATGATTTTTGGTATGAACCAGCTCATATGGAGGAAAAATGCAAGGCCGAAAAGAGTCACCCTATGTGCTCTAAAAGGCCACCGATTCATGGAAAGGACTCCTTTAAGCCCAAGAAATCCAAGAAGGCACATATAGATGGATCATGTTTCTACTGTGGGGAAACTGGACACTGGAAGAGGAACTACTCCTCTTATTTGGAAAGAAAGCCTGGAAGAGACTAGTATTTCAGGTATCTACTAGAAAGAACTCATACTTTTCATATAACACTTGGGTACTTGGTACTTAAATGTTAATCTAATATGTAATGCCCGTGTTTCTGGCTAAACATTATTATGATGATGTAATAGTTAGGGTCAACAATTGTAACCTATTTTGAAGTAATGAATAAGAATTATTTGAGTATTATAAGATTTACGTGTAAATTATGTGCAATATACGTGCTTATAACGATATAATAAAATAAGAATAAAAATACGCGTCTAAAATATAATAATAATTAGACCTAATATATTTGATGAAAGTTGAAGCAGTCGTGACAAGGATTTCGTAGATATAAAGAACGCTAAAATCCGACTTATAACGAAGAAGTTATGACCCGTCGAAGTTTCATGATTAAACCGGCACGGCTCCGTGTATCGTAAAAAGTAAATTTGTGACATAATACTTTTTAGCCTTAGTGATATAAATGAAAGTCCTAGTAGACATTAAACCGAGAGCGGTCATATAGAGAACGTCCAAATCTGACTTCATTTGAGGAAGTTATGATTTTTCTAAGATTTAACGTAGTAGTGTACAGCTCGGAAATCGAATTATAGATCGATCGATTATTAGCCAACACAATCTAAATGAGAATTGAGGATATCATTAATAGGAGTTCAACGATAAAAAGACAGTCGAAAACGAAGTCTGTATGTAGAAGTTATGAATTTTACACGGTCATTAACAGTGTAATCTTCTCAGACTGTTAAATTTAAGATTGGTCGAGAATTAGCCGACAGAGTCAAAAGAAAAGTTGTAGCACTCTGAAATACCTACGTGTGGATATAAAGAACGTACGAAACAGAGCTTGTATGCAAAAGTTATGAATTTTTGAAGATTTGAAGTTTTACGTGCGTACGGTGCCACGTGTCAGCACCAGAGGTGAAGCCATGGTGCCTACGCATGCTCACGACGTGAGAGGCATGTCTCACGACGTGAGAGGCCCCTGTACAACCTTTAAATAGAGCCAAATTTTACTCATTTCTTCACACCTTTTCATTCCATTCTCTCCCAAACCCCCAAGGTCCCTAGGCCTTGTTCTAGCACTTCCTAAGGGCTAGTAGCGATGCTCCAGAGCGCCAGAAAGCACCGAGAAATAGAACTTTCAGTTTAGACATTCTGCCCGCAGAAAGTCCAGTGTCTCGCTAAACCACATGTAACTTAAGTTATGCTTACCATACTTTAAGTATAACTTATGTTTAAGTTCATTATCGTTATTATGAACCTATAAACAAGATTTTATCAGTGATTCCAAGTCGTTATACTGATTGATCTACTTACGTGGATGATGTCAAGACTGAATTTAGTGAGGTGTTTAAAGTGGGATTTCAAAACAGTATACTTTGTATACCAAACGGACCCTACCTCCGATACGATCCTACCTGGTTGTCCCTTATCAACTATAGCTCAGTAGAATTTGAATTAATGATGAATCTAGACTAATAATTATTCACAATAAATATTAGACTAAGACTTAGTGATAATTATACTAGGCTACGTCAAAGGAAAAGACAGTTGCTAGAAGCGAAGCGCTGTCCGAATTTCAAACTGTCACTTTAACAAGTGAGTGCATAGTTACTTTCATCTTATATATAAATATGAAGTATTTAATATAAATTACATGCTATATGTGCCTATTATCTGTGTTCCTGATATCTATGTTGGATGAATGACTTATACATGTTTTACTTGATTTAAACTGTATATGTATTTTATACCTATAATTATGTTGGGTAAATATGGGTAGATGAAAGTTGATATAGATGATGAAAGATGAAAGATGTGATAAGTGATAAGAGGCCTTGACCTTAAAGATAATCCAGTCGTCTAGTGGAGTATAGATGATGACCACGAACTATTCTAGACAGTCCAATGGAACGCTAGCAGGCTCGCAACCTGTAGGTGTTTTTAAACTAAGTGTTCACCAGGTGTACTCCATCCCCATCATGGTTTACTTACTGACAAATATTGTTGAGGAATCCCCTAAGCATTATTGTCTATCCCAGAGGTAATCCTTAGGATAGGTCCCTTAAATTAGATGCTTTAGGGACAGAAAGTGAGGATAATGGGAATGGGTAATCGGGTTGAATGATTTGATAAAAATAAACAATTTAATTATTATGGGTTGAAAACCCTATGTGCTCACCAGGCTCCCAAGTCTGACCCACTTAGTTTCTTGTATTACAGGTATTGGTAGGGGTGAACATTTGGACCGGACAGGACCGACTCTTGGATCAGACCGGTTTTAGAGAATATTGTGGACCGTAGACCGGAACGGATGAGACTTACTGGGTTCAGGTCTGTGTCCGTGTCTAGGTCCAAGTTTTTCGGTTATTGGAAACGTTTGGACCGGTACAACTTTTCATGCATATGGTACAACTTGTTAAAACGCATTTTGGGTTTGATACAACTCGTTAAAATGAATATGTTGATGGGTTTGATACGTAAAAAATATTTAAAATGAATACTTTTTTTGGTTTGATATGGTACAACTCGTAAAAATAAATATGTTTCCGTTTCTTGTGCCCTTTGGACAGGTCAAACTTTGATTGTTTATACTTTATACCATTTGTTTGAAGCATTGTAACTCATTGAATATAACACTAAAAACAATAAAATTATAGTCTAAACTCATCTACAAACTCTAAATTACATATTGAAAAAAACCGCATATCAATTCGACTTAAAACAAATACGATATACTTGTTTAAAGAATTTCACAAAATACAAAAGTTTAAATTTCTTGATGAAAAGCTGAAATATTTCAGCTTTGATATCTCATCTTTGAAAGATTGTAACTCATCGAATTTAACACAAAAAACAACGAAATTATAGTCTAAAATCATCTACAAACTCTAAATTATACGTTGGAAAAAACCGCATGTCAATCTGACTTAAACCGAATGAGATATGCTTGTTTAATGAAATTCACATAATACAAAAGTTTAATTTCTTGCTGAAAAGCTGAAATATTTCAGCTTTAATATATCATCTTTAAAGGATTCTAACTCATCGAATTTAACACCAAAAATAGCAAATTTATAGCTAAAAATCATCTAAAACCTCTAAATTATACGTTAGAAAAAACTACATGTCAATCCGACTTAAAACGAATGAGATATGCTTGTGTAAAGAATTTCACATAATACAAAAGTTTAAATTTCTTGCTGAAAAGTTGAAATATTTCAGCTTTGATATCTCATCTTCGAATGAATGTAACTCATCGAATATAACACAAAAAACAACAAAATTATAGTATAAAATCATCTACAAACTCTAAATTATACGTTGGAAAAAAACGCATATCAATCCGACTTAAAACGAATCAGATATGCTTGTTTAAAGAATTTCACAATTTTTTTTTAAATAATAAGCCGGTCCAAACCGGTTTTTACCCGGAACCAGCCGAACCGGACTGGTAAAAAAACCGGACCGGTTTTTCTCAAATCTTAGAACCGAGAACCGGACCGGGGGTCAAAAAAACGGTCCGGTTCGGTCCGGTCCGGTCCATAGGTCCAAATGCTCACCCCTAAGTAGTGGCACAAGTGCAAAGGTGTGATGATCAGATTTATGGATTATAGGCCAGTAGAATAATAGATATTTGTAAGGCCTATTTCTTTTCCGTTTATGCTTATGTACTGTATTGACGACGACATCTCAACGTTTTTAACATAATAAAAATAAATTTATTCGGAAATGCTTTGATAATATATTTATCATATTTTGGGATGTCACATAATATTTGTAAATGACTTGCAGATACTTACAAAAGAGTAACCAACTGAGCGCAATCAAGTTGGAACTACACTCCTGGAGATCAGTTTATTAATTATGCTAGGAACATAATTGACTTATATTATGAAATAATGTTTGTTTTGGAAAAATATATGTTTTAATTTAGCTTGCCCAAATATATGTCTCAGTTTAATTTATGAATAATTGATTATTTACTTAAATCGTTTTTCATAAAGATCACCTTCATATTCATAAGCGATTAAAGCTCTATTTATGAGAATAGATCTCTTAATAAGATTTATAAAGTAAATATGAATGTTTTATAAATAACAAGTTCTATATGAAAAATATTTTGACTTAAACTTGTTTTAAATCAAACTCATCTTTGACATTGTTATCTTTATTATATAAATGACATTCACATATTCCAACTTCAAGAAAGGGATACTTGAAGGCAAATAATGTAGTTTATTTGACATATGTAAATCTTATTTATATATAAAAGATTCCTAATGATATTTTCACAAAGTAGTAGAGAAAATAATTATTTAGGAACTATACACTATGGTGTATGACTTCCTTTCTAACGAATGTCTAAGATTTATCATAAAATACCAAATCAACTTTATTAACAACTATAGTAGTTATAAATTACATTTTACATGTTAAAACATAATTTTGAAATCTTTGTTGAAGGTTTCAAATATAAAGTTGAAATATAAACCGGTAAGAACTATCTAAGGCCTTAATGATAATAAAGGATGCATTAAATCATACTTGGTATGAATTTCTTTCTAATTGGTAGATATATCCTCTTTTTATTTCCTCAGGATAACACCTAGACCAATATCAATTGTATCTTGAGTACAAACACCAACTAACTAGTGGATATAACATTTTTTTCATTAGATTTTGTATGGAAAGGCTCCATCCCTATCTTACTTAAATATTTTATGGATTTAAAGCCTATGTTGGACTAAAGCTTTTAAACCCAAAATCTACTAAATACATATTTGTAAATAATACTCTAAATGTGGCTTATATTATTATAAGCAAACCAACCAATAATAAGTTTTTCTTATTCCTATTATAGTTGAGTTAGCAGAAAGCAAGCTTCTAATGACAAAGCAAGTGGGAGGTACATGGAACATGAAGCAGCTCAAGAACCATTACCTGATGTAGTAATAGTTAACACTAGTTTTTAACAATGGATTGTTAAACTTGAATAATAGCTATTCACAAACACAAACTGTTCGCGTTAGTGGTATGAATCATCTATGACTTGAGAAATGTGGAATCTGTCATTAATGGGCTTTCATTGATGATTTTTAGCAAATGCATCAAATACCAAGATGCTATGTCAGATCTCGAATCTGATTAATGACTTAGAGTCATGAACATGAGATGTAATTCATGTATGATAATCAAGTATGGTCTTGGTTGAACTTTCTCTTTATAGAAAGGCTAGAAGGAGAAAGTGAATCTTATAGAAATAATATATTACATGGATAACTATACACATTTCAAGCAAGACTTGATATAAAAGGATTTTCTCATACTCATGTCATTGACTATGGTCCTTATCATACTCACGACATTGACTATGATCAAACCTTTTACACAAGTACCTATGATTAGATCAACAAGGATATTGTTTACTATAAATTCATATATTAATATGAAATATAACAAATAGATTTCAAGAAAGATAGCTTTTCTTAATAGACATCTACTGGAAGATATCTATATAGATTAGCCTGTAGGTTTTCTTAATCTATGTTATCCTAACAAAATGTGTAAAACTTGAGATCCACTTGTGGATATAAAGCAAGCATCTCAATGTTGTAATCATCATTTTAATATGAAACCACAAGGTATATTTTTATATCAAAATGAATAGAACATGTATGTTTACTAAGAAATAGTGGCAGCACAGTGACATTCCTAATCTTGTATGAATAAGAAATACTTAATCATATGAAATTACATTCTGAACATGTCAGGCCTTTCACCTTGACTCAGAATGTGTTTCTAAAATGAAATACTTAGGAATGACAAGATACATTCTTGGAATGTAAAATCTATAGAGATCGATAAAATGAATGTTAAAAGTTTTATATCCTTATGAAGATATTGAAAATATCTTGAAAGCGATCGAGATAGAAGATTCCTTTGGAGGAACCTTAACATTGTCACATGGCACTAAGTTTGAGCCAGCCTTAAAAGGACCTAGCTCATAGATTTGAACTAGCTGCAATGATTTATATTCGATTTATTTGGCAAATGAATTCATCATTTACGCCATATTATGCATAAGACTTGATATATGGTCATGCTATGAGCATATCATAATATACCAACTGAATACATGGTTAAGTCACTGGATGACTATAGGAACATTCTAAGAGTACTTTACAAGAACTAAGAGAATGTATATGAAACAATTAGTTTAGAATAAAATCTTCATGTAAAGAGCTACATAAGATTATGATTTCTAAACAAACATATATATATATATATATATATATATATATATATATATATATATAATTATGAATTATAATTGGATTATGACTTCATTGTGCGATGAAGAGTATGCTTTGTTGGAATGAGGTCTAACCAAAACAAAATGACACAATATACTACAAAAAAAGAGTATACTACTTTAGAAGTTTAAATCTAATATGATTGGATGAATGAGTTCATTGAAAAGCTATGTTGATCTATGCCATTCAAGGATCACATAGAAATCTTTGTGATTTCGAGAGTATACTTAATCGAGCTAAGAGACTCTCTGTCATGAAAGAACACCAATCATATACTCTAAGATATTTTTTTTATACCTAGAGTAAAGTCAAATATGGATATGATAGTATTCGCAGAATTCACACAAATTAAGTTTATTCGAACCCATTAAGAAAGTCCTTCTTCTGAGTTAAGTATGAATGGTCACACTTCAGCTATAAGACTTTATTATTCTAGAAATGGGATTTTGATTGGATTTAGTATTTAGATATTGGAACATTGTATCAACAACAATTATATAATGTTTTGATATATTCTGATATGATCATAACATCAATACTTTTTGTGTTCTATATTAACATGTTTAATCCATGAATAATATTATTATTCTAAAAGTTTATAGTCGGTTATAATTGTGGCAGCAATTATGAAATAAGACTAATATGAATTGGATTGGTTGACTTTCACCAGATGAAGGTAGGCAATGGGTTGTAACCAAGTTACATAGGTACTTGTCAGAGAACTGGTATTGAAGTGACCCGCATCAATATCATCTCATGGATCGCCATCATGAATGATACTTGATTAAAATGTAGTATCTTTGTATCCTTAACATCTGAGATACATAGTGGGACTTAAGTGTAAGGAATCATGTGCTTAGATATGGTCAAACGATGGTCCTTAACCGGGCAGTTATAAAATCCATTTTCAAGTATGGTTTGAGCTATGCAAGAGGCTTATGTAGTCAAGATGGGATTTGTTCCTCTTATGTGTTGAGAGTTAAACATCTAAGGTGCCTTACCAAAAGTTGAACACCCTATGAGATTGATTACGATCTGTATCTCATGTTTAACATGGTGTCTGTGACAAAGGGATAACTGATAAACTTACCTTATACACTAGTTGTAGCTTGGAGCTTTATGGGAATTGGGCGTTGATAGAATGGCACAAAGTCGTATGTTGATGGGGGCAGTGAAATATTACTAGACGTTCACCACTTTCTATATCAGTAAATATGAATCTTGCGCAAGTGGGAGATTGAAGGATCTAGTATGCTCAAGAATCATATTAAAGTGATATTTCTAATTAACATATGATACTAATGGGTCACACTAACAACAACTTGATACAATTAATTATTTATTAGAAATTAATTTTAATAAATATTCAATAAACTCTTATAATTAAATTGGAAATTATTTATTTCTAGGAAATAATAATTTTCATTAGCAAGTAACATTATGTAATTCATATGGTATGAATTATTAAGTCATGCAGAACATTTTGGACTAGATAAATTCTTTTGTCTTTTACCAAAAAGTTAAAGTTTATATTTTATAAACGTGGTTTATAAAATATAAGAATCTTGTCTTCTTTTTAGCTCTTAATTTCGAAATTAAGAAGAGACAAAATGAAAGATGGCATTCATGTTTGTTTAATAAAAAGTAACGAAAAAGCATGGATAGTCTTAAAGCATGGGAGACATGTTTGTCAAAAGGCTTAAAATTCTAAGACCTTATGGTCCTTAACTTTGCTTTAAGACCATAACTTGGGGCTTTCTTTTGGGGTTAAGGTCATTCTTGTTTCAACACTCTCAAAATCGTAACATGAGAGAACTTGGTGCTCTCTTTATCTTTTGTTCATGCTTTTGGAGTTTACTTGCATTCTTTTATCTGTTAGAGTTATCACTTTGGTTATGAACTTTAAGCTTAAGAGATTAGGGGTTTTAGACTAGCTTGGTTCCTTCGACCCTTAAGTATAGTGAAAAAGACTCACTTGAATCGAAGAATTCTGAAACACTACGATATGATCCCTTTTTAAGCAATGCTTGTTCTCGCGAATCCACTAATACCAGAACCAGATAGAATCTCAATCAATAGCTCCAAATCATCAAGTTTGATCCAAAGTCAGACTTGGTCAAAAAGTCAATAGTCAAGAAAAGTCAGCAACCAGCAGACCCTCACGACGTGACCATTTATGGCTCACGTAGTGAGCCACTACATGACAAAATAGTCGGGTCTTACACACCTCACGACGTGACATGCATCTTCCTCATGTCGTGAGATTCGTCTGAGAGTCATATTGATTCAAAACCTCTTAATCCATTAAGCTACTAATCCATCTGCTCCAGGAGGCTTCCTAACACTCCAAGGATCACCAAATTTGATGCTTTAAGGTCTTGTATGTACAATACAAGACTTGGGCTCAAACCAAGTCATTCATGGAGAAAAAGTGGATAAATTCTCATGCATGAACTCCAACATCATTCAAACTTCAAATCCATGACATATACGCATCTAGGGACCCTAAGGACCCATAAAGTTGCCAACTTTATGGATTCCTAACACTCTAACTCTTAAGATCTTGGATAAATATGCATGAAACATTAGATCAAACAATAAGGAAACATAAAGCTTGAATCTTGATTACTCAAATTGGTCCATAAGTGTGGCTAAAGGTTGCAAAAGAAACTTCCAAGCTGTAACTACGCTTCCATGGTGATCTCTTCTTCTTCAAACCTCCAAAACTACCCCAAAAACTCAAGAAACACAAGGAGAGGCTAGGGTTAGGGTTTTACTGAGTTTAGGGAAGGAGGCTGGTTTGGAACCCTAAAATGAAATTTATGGGGCTTTAATAGAATGGAAACCCTAAAAGATCGTGGGCTTGGGCTGCATCGTACCTAACATTGTGAGCTCTTAATGATCACATCGTGAGCTTAGCTTAAATCAGAATCTTCGTTGTTCGCTGCTCGCGTCGTGACCTCCCTATGGCTCACGTTGTGAGTCTTCTTTTTACCCAAAAACCAAGCCTTAACTCCCTGAAACCCTAAATCGACCCGATTCAGAAAACCTGGTGTTACATTTCTCCCCCACTTAAATTCAATTTCGTCCTCGAAATCTCTACAGACCTTAAAAGAAGGAAACAACCCGACGATAAACAATTCCCCACAACAACGCTAATTCATAAGAGAAGAACTCATTCTTCAGTCTAGGAACTCCAGGTTCCAAGATCATGAACAACCTTCAAGAAAATTGAACCACCGCACTGACACTCGTGCTACCCAATTCTTGCAACATAACCTGACCAAGGTCTCCCGGCCTTGCATCACTCCCCAACATTTGAAATAGGAACTTCAGTATCATCATAGCTGCCATCCTCACACACACTAGCGCACCAGCGAGAAATTATTACAAAACCCAGAAGACAAGACTAATCCATCCTTTTTATTAATCATGCTAACCGAAATCCACAGATTTGACCGCTCCTAGATTTTCTCGGCCATACGCCGCCCCTCGGAACAAAGAATCCCGCAGCTCTCGACCGACTGCTACCAATACAATCCCGTATATAAATGCACCAACACAAGGAACCCATCGATCATATACAACCCTAGGCTGGGCTCGTACTCGGTTCTAGCAACCTCTACACTGTTATCCTCTGACAACACCCGAGCCTACTGTAACGCCCGCAGATCCGAGCTAGTCAATTTAGAGACGATGAGCATCAAAAATGAGTTTTTTATGGAAGATTATTTAGAAGGGTTAATCTTAACCAAGTTTTAGTATATGTTACAAGGGTTCCGTACATATAAAGAACGCCGAAATCCGAGTTATAACGAATAAGTTATGGCCCGTCGAAGTTTTACGGCAAAACCGGCACGACACCGGGAGACGGAAAAAGTGAATTTACGGTAGAAGACTTTTCAGCCTTAGTGACATAAACAAAATTTGTAGTATACATTAAACCGAGAACATACAAAAAAAGAACGCACAAATCTGACTTCGTATGAGGAAGTTATGAATTTTCTAAGATTTGGCATATCAGTGCACGGCCCGAAACTCGAATTTTAGTTCGAGCGGTTTTTGACCTATGCGACCTAAATGAGAGTTGAAGATCTTATTAATAGGAACTCAACGGTAAAAAGACAGACGAAAACGGAGTCCGTATGTAGAAGTTATGAATTTTACGCGGACATTTAACAGTATAATCTCCTCCTACTGTTAAATTTAAGATCGGCCCAGAATTAGCCGACGGAGTCTAAATGAAAGTTTTAGATCTTGTTTTTACCTACGCGTGGATGTAAAGAATGTCGAGAGTAGAGCTCGTATGTTAAAGATATGGACGAAACTTGGTCCCTACTCTTCGAGCGCGATAAATTCGATACAATTTTGTAAATCTGAGATAGAATGAGAATTAGCTGACGGCGTCTAAAAGTAAGTTTTAGTACTCGTAAATACCAATGCGTGGATATAAAGAACGTCAAAAATGGAGTTTGTATGAACGAGTTACAAATTATAATAGCATATTTACGTATTAAAATAAAGTATAAATCATATATACATACACATATATATACAAATGTATATATCATTAGAAAGGTATCGATGATGCGGTTATTATTAGACTAGTGTTGAGTACTTTCGACATTAGTTTAGTACAAATATCGTTAAATCTATTTAAAATAGTATTATGAAGGGGTGTTTAGTCATTTATATAACAATAAGGTCATTAAGTAATTATGGAGGGTAGTTTTTGTAAATTCAATTACTATAAATAAGAGGCTTGGGCTCTCATATTTCTTGCACCATTCTCTTGATTCAAGAGTCTTTCTCTTCTTATCCCCCGAGTATTTCGGTCCCTCGTGATTCGACTTCTCTTTCTGTAGTTTTAGTATAGTAAGGTGAGCGCTGAAGCACTGCACGAATCTTTCTTAGAAACATTCAGCGACGAAGTTCTGCCCCTGCAGAGCCCGACTCCTAGCTAAAACCCCCTTGTTTCGTCGAAGGAAATTATTTTAAAGTAAACGAAGCGCTGTCCGAGTACCGAGTCACCACCTTACCAAGTGAGTGCAGTTACTTTCATCTTACACATAGATATGAAGTATTTTATATAAATTACGTGTTATGTGTGCATATTATCTGTATACTTGCTATCTATGTTGGATGAACGATTTTATACAAGTTTTATATGATTTAAACTGTATATGTATTTATATCTACATAATATGTTGGGTAAAACATAGGTAGATGAAATATGAGTTGGATGATGAGTTGAGATGTGATATAGACCATGAGGTAAGGGTGAGAGGTGGACGATGTGAGAAGCCTTGTTCCCAAATGCTGGCCCCGTCATCTAGCAGAGTATGGATGACAACCACGGACTGTTCTAGACAGTCCAGTGGAACACTAGCATGCTTGTAACCTGTAGGTGTTGTAAACGATGTGTTCACCCGGTGTACTCTAAACTCTAGCGATCATGCAGACTTGGTGCCTAAACCTTGGCGATCATGCAGACTTAGTGCCAAAACCCTGGCGACTATGCGGACTTAGTGCCTGTTGTATAAACCCTGGAAACTATGAAAACTTAATGCCTAAACCCTGGCGACTATGCGGACTTAGGGCATGTTGTATAAATCCTGGCGACTATGCAGACTTAGTGCCTAAACCCCGGTGACGATGGACTTCGTGCCGATTCCTTAGGATGATCCTTAGGAATGAATGAACGAGGAATAGTTGATTGTTAGGGTATATCCTTAAGAGTAAAGAAGATAATGGGGATGGGTAATTGGGTTGATTGTTTGATGTTTAAACATAATAATTATATTATTGTGGGTTGAAAACCCTATGTACTCACCAGGTTTCCTAACCTGACCCACACCAGCTTATTTCTATCACAGGTGTCGATATGAAGTTACATTACACCGAGAGATTAAAAAGAGATGTAGATCACTAGTGTAAATGAATGTAAGTTATATTTATGCTTATGTTTCTATATTGACAATGACATCCCAAATGTTTTAAAAATGAATAAAAATACATTTATTCGGAAATGCTTTGATAAAGTATTTATCATGTTTTACTGAGAACAAATTCCGCAACATTTTTATTAAAAGAAGTACTCTGATTTTTATAAAGCATAAACAAAATCGGTATTTTCTGGCCGTGAAAATGGGGATGTCACAGTTGGTATCAGAGCATTAGTTTAAGCGAACTAGGAATATAGATTTATTTCTAGACTTAAACTTAGAATGCTAAGCAATGATTGTGAGGAGTGTGTCTAATAAAATTTAGGTAATACACCTGAATAGACACAAGCACTAGCTAATTTAGGGAAAATGCCTAACATGCTTTTATGTGCTAAATGATTTATGATGCTAAATGTCTGATCGGATCTATGGTCTGTTGCCGACCGGATCTGGAAATTTTATGTGCTCAGATTTCTAAACGTTTAATTACGGTATTAGAACTGGCATGTAACTTTTCGGAGTAATAGAGAGATTTACACGTCGATCGTAAATAAAATCTTTCCTATCTTAATTCTCGTCCTTACACACCGAACGTCTGATTTGGTGTATAGATCGAAATGGCAAGAACCCGAAGTGGAATCGGGAACGCAAATGGAAATAGGAATCAACAGCCCCAGTGATTGAGCAAATACCTGTTGTAGTAGAAGCTGCACCTGAACCAATCACCATGGCTGGAGTACAAGCCATGATTCGGGCTATGTTAGCTGAACAAAGGGAAGAAATGAGGAGGATGATACATGAAAATAGGGACGAACCTACCATGCCCATTGAGCAACCTGAGCAGATTCCCGAGAAATCGGAGGAAGGGAACTATAGCCGCCCTGTGAATCAAGTTGGGACTCAAGGAGAACGAACGAATGGCCCGGAGAGGGGAAATGACAAGGATGGACGAATATATAAGAACTTCTTGGGAGCCAAGCCACCAAGCCTTTCTGGAAGCCCGAAGCTGGTTGAGATTATGGACTGGATCTCCGAAATGGAGATGGTGTTTGAGAGCTGTGACTGTAGCGACAAGCAAAAGACCGTATTTGCAGTCAGACAACTAAAGACTGGAGTGCTAAGTTGGTGGAAGTTGTTGGCAGATACAACTACATTAAAGACAGCTGTTAGAGCAGCCAGGAATGTTGAGACCCAGATTAGGGAAAAGGTCTGGAGAGAGCTGAAGTTGGCGAGAAAAGGAAGTACGAAGGATCTTCAAAATCCAACAAAGAAAGGAAATTCTCAAAGACTGAAGGTGGAGGAGGAGGTGAAGCTAAGTGGTGCGAGAAGTGTAAAAAGAAACACTTTGGGAAATGTAGCGAGGAGGTGACTTGCTACAAATGTGGAAAGACAGGGCATTACGCCAGCAAGTGTACATCCAACAAGAGGGTGTGCTACAGATGTAACAAAGAAGGGCATGTTTCTAAAGACTGCCCGAAGAAAAACGAGGCAGCAAGGCCAGAAACGCCACTTAGGCCAAGGACATTCCACATGATCCTCGACGAGTCATAAATCGACGCGAGAAATCGAGGATGAGGAGTTCGTATCCGAAGATCGAGTTATGCAGTAGCCATAGTATCGTATGATGTAGCCTATTAGAGGCATAGTCTAGGGTGAACTTGAATACCTATGTAATCGTTTCAAGGAATAATATAAAACCTTCATTTTGTTATCTGGTGTGTTAAATTGTTATACGATTTTCTTGTATGATGACTTGGAAAACTGCGAGACAATACTTGGGACGAGTATGAGTAAGTGTGAATGGTAGTAAAGGCCTATACTACCAGAAGCACAGGACTCACGCTTGGATCAGGGAAAGTCACAAGGTTACCAAGGAGCTAGTAATTGATTTCGTTTTATTCAAGTATGTCGTTACCATCGTTTCGGTAATGACTAAGAAGATGATTGTTATTCCGACCCTAGTGGTCATATCAAATTGAGTCCGACTACGCTGAGTATGTTATGTGGTTCAGAGAATCAAGTTCGATGTAGCATCTGACTTAAGACGGAAGATTGAAATAAAAAGCGATCCGTAGAGGTATCGCGAAAAGTTGCTTGTAGCTAGAAATGCTACCTTTTAAGATGAGATTACAAAATGAACGAAAGTATAGTCTGTTCTGGAAGACTCTAAGAGACCTGAGTCTAAGCGTTACAACATACGATGATAGGTCATTAGAATATGACACATCGTTCCATTGTAGTAATAAAAAAACTTATCTTAAGTTCGTATCCAGTGATCGAGATTGTGACTTGAAGGTCATAATTTGGAGTCTAACATGAGATAAGGAGCAAGTGCAAGATCGAGCACCGCCTGCAGTCGAGAAGTCCAAGAATTAGATACTCATTCGAAGGAACATAGAAGTTACGATTATTACCTAGGATAAAGAGATAACGTACAGAGTCATTATATAACCCTGTTTCGTTGATGATTCCGGGACGTAATCATCCTAAAGGGGAGATAATTGTAACGCCCGCAGATCCGAGCTAGTCAATTTAGAGACGATGAACATCAAAAATGAGTTTTTGATGGAAGATTATTTAGAAGGATTAATCTTAACCAAGTTTTAGTATATGTTACAAGGATTCCGTACATATAAAGAACGCCGAAATCCGAGTTATAACGAAGAAGTTATGGCCCGTCGAAGTTTTACGGCAAAACCGGCACGGCACCGGGAGATGTAAATAGTGAACTTATGGTAGAAGAGTTTTCAGCCTTAGTGATATAAACAAAAGTTGTAGTATACGTTAAACCGAGAACATACAAAAAAAGAACGCCCAAATCTGACTTCGTATGATGAAGTTATGAATTTTCTAAGATTTGGCATAACAGTGCACGACCCGAAACTCGAATTTTAGTTCGAGAGGTTTTTGGCCTACGCGACCTAAATGAGAGTTAAAGATCTCATTAATATGAACTCAACGGTAAAAAGACAGACGAAAACGGAGTCCGTATGTAGAAGTTATAAATTTTACGCGGACATTTAATAGTATAATCTCCTCCTACTGTGTCACACCCCGAAACCGATGGCGGAAACGTTCCGGGGCGGAGGACGTCATGTAAAGCATCACAACCAATGAATAATAGCAATCATAGCAACACAACCAGTACAGTGAATACTAAAATAAAAATGTTTACATCAGTTTGAAACTTTGTCTGGAACTTTGTTTGAATTACATTCAATAGCTTTGTATAGTATAAACATGAACTCTTATTGCTCTGGTTCCTCAAAAATCCAGCAAATACCTGCCTACTGATTTCCGGAGAATACAAGCAGTTTGAAAATATTAGCATAAAGCTGGTGAGTTCATAAGCGGTAGTTTGTAATGAAAATCGTTGATGAGTTCGTAAAAGTGTCTTATATAGTTCCAAGAAAAACCGATATTTTCTTTAGCGCAAAAGTAGTGTTCTCAATTCTGTATAAAACCATGAATGTTTGTCACTAAAAACTGTAGTGATATGCGAAATTATTACTTCATGTGACTGGCTAATGCTAATCATGATGTAATAGTATTTCGTGCGTGGAACCATTGTATGCTCGTTCTGTTTGAAAACCCTGAAAGTTCCCTGGTTGTAGTGTGTATTAGTTCTATTTAATGTAAATAAAATTGTTGAAGAGTGTTAAGTTATAAACTAAATGTGATTTATACATATTGTGAGTCGTATAACCATGCTTGATATGACTAGAGACCTTTCCAACGTTCTTTAGGCGTCGAGTTAAATGACATTTGTACATCTCAAGCGTGCCCGCCTAACTGTAGCTAGCAGTCCAGAAGTGGGATTGTCAGTCCCGAATAGATCTATTCACAAATCTCACGCTCTCCCTCCAGGAGACTCTGGTTATACTATGGTAGGATTTATCCCTGTACACCTAAGGGTACAGTAGTGAAGTAGCGCCTCACAGTATCGTACAGTCTAGTTTACATGTAGTGTAGTAGCATTCTACCGTAGTGAAAATCCGTATGTATACCGTATATAGTGATAATTACAGTTATGAATACCATGATAAAGTAGTGATGTAAACTGTAAACTGTTTCTGTCTTAGAGCATATGTTTAGTAGTGAAAGTTTCTGTACTTGTTATGTTTAGAAAAATCCAAAACTATACCGATTATAGTTTGCATGTATAGTGAATAGCGTGTCCGGAAAACTATTCAAATTTTAGTGAAAACGTCCCTTATGCTCAGCATAGTACAAAAGGGATTTAAAGTATGAGATTTGCATGAGTTTTTGAAAACATTTATGTTTAGCTTGTATTCCCCCCTGAAAACATTAAAAATACAGAAAATGTAGGGGTATGAACTCACAGTTGTTGCGTGAAATCGTTAACTGAAATGAAGATCCTCGAGTTGTTGCACGTGACACTTAACGGAATCCTATTATCAAATAAATACATATATGTATCTAAATTAGCGATTTTGTTAGATAAAGTGTCAGAAGAACACTTGTATTAGGTTGAGGAATGTTACCGGGACTTGATCGAATTGAAGAAAGAGGGTTTTCAGCCAAAAGCACCACTTGAAAAATGTTTATGGCGGTGAACAAGAGTTTACGGTCGACAGGTAGTTTACGGTTTCTAAAGGCTCGGTGAGTTTACGGCCGTAAACTCAAAAACAGAGTTTATGGTCTTTGAACACTTGGACCGTAAACTCAAGAACAATGGTGCTGATTGCTGATTTCGAAGAGATAAGTGCCCTGAGACGTTCCAAAGTGACTCCAAACGTGGTTTCTCGATGTTTCCCGAAGTTTGAGGGTGCTTTTAGGTGTTTACGGTTAAGGTTCTTAGAGAGAGGAGGAGAGAGTTTTTGGCCAGAAATGTTCTAATGAAGGTGGAGGTATCGTATTTATAGGAGTGAGGTGGTCAGTGGTCGGGGGTCCACTCTTTACTGACCGTAAACAGGTTTACGGTCGTAAACGAGTTTACGGTCGTAATCTCACTTAGACCAGAAATGTTTGATTTTTTTTTCGAGATATTTAGGTTTCCGCGCGATTTTTGGTTCTGAATTGCAAATAATTTAATTATAAATAACTAGATTATTTTCTAAACCAAGAAGTTTGACGGAAAAGTTAACGGATTCGAAATTTTATTAACGGAAATCGCGTAACAAAAACGGACAAAGTTTCGGGTTTTCACATACTGTTAAATTTAAGATCGGTCGAGAACTACCCGACGGAGTCTAAATGAAAGTTTTAGATCTTGTTTTTACCTACGCGTGGATGTAAAGAATGTCGAGAGTAGAGCTAGTATGTTAAAGATATGGACGAAACTTGGTCCCTACTCTTCGAGCGCGATAAATTAGATACAGTTTTGTAAATCTGAGATAGAATGAGAATTAGCTGACGGCGTCTAAATGAAAGTTGTAGTACTCGTAAATACCAATGTGTGGATATAAAGAACGTCAAAAATGGAGTTCGTATGAACGAGTTACAATTATAATTGCATATTTACGTATTAAAATAAAGTATAAATCATATATACGTACACATATATATACAAATGTATATATCATTAGAAAGGTATCGATGATGCGGTTATTATTAGACTAGTGTTGAGTACTTTCGACATTAGTTTAGTACAAATATCGTTAAATCTATTTAAAATAGTATTATGAAGGGGTGTTTAGTCATTTATATAACAATAAGGTCATTAAGTAATTATGGAGGGTAGTTTTTGTAAATTCAATTACTATAAATAAGAGGCTTGGACTCTCATATTTCTTGCACCATTCTCTTGATTCAAGAGTCTTTCTCTTCTTATCCCCTGAGTATTTCGGTCCCTCGTGATTCGACTTCTCTTTCTGTAGTTTTAGTATAGTAAGGTGAGCGCTGAAGCGCTGCACGAATCTTTCTTAGAAAGATTCAGCGACGAAGTTCTGCCCCTGCAAAGCCCGACTCCTAGCTAAAACCCCCTTGTTTCGTCGAAGGAAATTATTTTAAAGTAAACGAAGCGCTGTCTGAGTACCGAGTCACCACCTTACCAAGTGAGTGCATAGTTACTTTCATCTTACACATAGATATGAAGTATTTTATATAAATTACGTGTTATGTGTGCATATTATCTGTATACTTGCTATCTATGCTGGATGAACGATTTTATACAAGTTTTATATGATTTAAACTGTATATGTATTTATATCTACATAATATGTTGGGTAAAACATGGGTAGATGAAATATGAGTTGGATGATGAGTTGAGAGGTGATATAGACCATGAGGTAAGGGTGAGAGGTAGACGATGTGAGAAGCCTTGTTCCCAAATGTTGGCCCCGTCATCTAGTAGAGTATGGATGACAACCACAGACTATTCTAGACAGTCCAGTGAAACACTAGCAGGCTCGCAACCTGTAGGTGTTGTGAACGATGTGTTCACCCGGTGTACTCTAAACTCTGGCAATCATGCAGACTTGGTGCCTAAACCTTGGCGATCATGCAGATTTGGTGCCAAAACCTTGGCGACTATGCGGACTTAGTGCCTGTTGTATAAACCCTGGCGACTATGCAGACTTAGTGCCTAAACCCTGGCGACTATGCAGACTTAGGGCCTGTTGTATAAATCCTGGCGACTATGCAGACTTTGTTCCTAAACCCCGGTGACGATGGACTTCGTGCCGATTCGTTAGGATGATCCTTAGGAATGAATGAACGAGGAATAGTTGATTCTTAGGGTAGATCCTTAAGAGTAAAGAAGATAATGGGGATGGGTAATTGGGTTGATTGTTTGATGTTTAAACATAATAATTATATTATTGTGGGTTGAAAACCCTATGTACTCACCAGGATTCCCAACCTGACCCACTCCAACTTATTTCTATCACATGTGTCGATATGAAGTTACATTACACCGAGAGATTTAAAAGAGATGTAGATCACTAGTGTAAATGAATGTAAGTTCTGTTTATGCTTATGTTTCTGTATTGACGATCACATCCCAAATGTTTTAAAAATGAATAAAAATACATTTCTTCGGAAATGCTTTGATAACGTATTTATCATGTTTTACTGGGAACAAATTCCTCAACATTTTTATTAAAAGAAGTACTCTGATTTTTATAAAGCATAAACAAAATCGGTCTTTTCTGGCCGTGAAAATGGGGATGTCACACTTACCCCTGATCCACTAACCAACCACTGCATGATCTGTGATACATAGACCAACATGCACTCTATTACTTGGTCCCAACCACTAATAACCAGATACCCAACATGCCTTAATTCCACATAACATTCACAAACTCCATCACGCATACATTCGAGAGAAAAGATAATTAATACATTCAACTAATCATCCGAGATTACAACTGAACATGAAACATAAATCAGCCCACTACTCTCTCGAACATAATGACGGTCCATACTATAATTTCATGACTCGAGATTCCATAACCAAAGCCTAACCTTAACCACACTCTTCTATTACAAACACATCCCTTCACAGTATAGGCTGATATCAATGCAAAATCCGACAAAAACATGGTCGCACACAACCCGAGAATGGGATAGACGGCAACACTTTTGTTCCAATTCAAAAGACTATAACCCAAATAAGAGCCATGCATATAATTCACTCCCAGTGCTCCAGTTCTATTTTGATTAAACTACACAAGTCCCCAAGGGAAAACACATGACCAACCCTAGCTCTACTGCACTCATTCTTCCTCATAATCCTTACCCATCAGGTGAGGTAGAGTAGATGTAACCGAAGTGACAAAACTCAACTGCTAAAAGGAACATCCTCATGAACGATCGAAGACTAAGATCCCTCACCTTGATTGAAACCGGACAGATCCAGCCAATACACAGATAGCTCGATAAACCTCCAAAGCCATCAGAATGCTGTTAAAACCGTGATCGATCAGTCCAGCTACCAACCGTACCGACACGACATGCCAAAATTGGATTCTGCCCAAATCTAAAGTCATACCTGAAAACTAACCATCCTGCCCCCACATCCGAACTTCCAATAACCAAGGACATCTGCCAAACTTGATTCTGCTATAACCAGTAATTCCACGACCAACCATCGAGGATAACCACGCATAGACCAAAACATACAATGTACAGATCTTGACAACATGTTGACTCATCCATTGAACTTCTTAACCAAAACCCACGTGGAGCTAAACACACAAACTCTGAAACTTATTGGCTGATCAACAAATGCCCAATCTATACTATATATTCTAGACTATAGTACAAGCAGACAAATCCTTCAACAATCGATACTCAGCCTGGGTAACCCGAACGCCTCCTGATCTACCATTGGTGATCCCGAAAGAAACCACTGAACACAACAAGCACCTCGTCCAATAGCCTCCTTCCACGAAGACAACCCACACACTTCCGAGCATATACATCTGATGCTAACTTGACCTATAACCCCAGCTTGACCAAATCTTGTACCTAAATTTCACAGACTCAAACCACAAATAACCTATGACCCATTCTTCTAAAACCATAAACTCGAACTGATCGACAATCCCCCGAGTAGAATACCCAGTTCTCCCCCACTTAGGGTTTGAACTACCTCCAGCTGGTGTTGCAAACAATCCATAACTCAAACCGGCTCACCCAGATGCATAGAATCCCTGAGCTTAGAGATATACAACAAAACACAAGATGATCTTCCAGATCATGACCAAGCACCCCCAAAAGATTCCGAATCGCAGATGAAGACTTTGGTAACTTCCAATTATAACCACCTCTAATCACCAAGAATTTCATGCAAATGCACCAGTAAAACTCCAACTTCCTTTCCAGAAACATATACTTCTCGCCTGCAAATCCCAACCATCAATTCATCGCAAGAGTCGCTCATAAATACAAAAGTCATCATTCTCAAAGTCGGAATACATCAGTGACAATAAGGTGGTCATTTTCAATTCAATTCCCCGATCACCTGCAACCATCAGCTAGCACCTACCTTACCTAACCCCAAGAAAACAGACCCTTGATCTTATCTCAAGGCAACCAAACCACAAAATCCTCATTTGCATTCCCATACTGTCGTTTTGCCGTCAGAGACTGCAGCCATCCATCCCCAAGTTGGGTTTACATCACAACTCCGAAAATCACATGCCTGTTCACTCCTTCTCCGAACTCGGAAAACTGGAAGGACATAATCCTCACCATAGATAGCGATATTCCAATCCATCAGTCAACCACTCAGCTTCCAGTTGCAATCCTCAAGCCGATCATAATAATCATTTCCTTCTTGAGTCTCGCGACTCAAATGCATGGCCTCAAGCAAGGCCCTAGAGACCTCAAAACCAAGAAACTCACCTAGGTCTGCACCATTCAAACCCAACTGACATCGCCACTGAGGCCCAAAACAATTTTTAGACCCATCCTCATGCCTGAACAACCATGGATAAAAGATCAAAAAATATGGAACCACTGCCACGGATCATGATATCAAACCATGCTATCTTCTCCGACCAGCTCCTTAGAATCCCCAAAATTTTCCTCGATTCGAGTATGGATCCCATGCTTCCAGTAGTACGAGCCCAATACTACCTTCTACACCTATCCATACTTTCCTCAAGAATCATCCCGAGTCTTCTGAGTCATATACTCATAATATACTCAACAGCGCAACAACAACACTAAAGAACTTCCTAGGCTCTCCTAGGATTCCCCACCTTCCCTTCCATCAGCTGTTGAAGAACCCCTATTAACGTCAGATAACCACTTCATGAATACAATTACATGCAACAAAACTTAAATAATCTTTCGACTAAAGGACTTAACCCAACAACGGTTGGAGCCAGACAGGAGTTGCACAATAGGTCCAAGTCCTTCATTCTAAGATCATTTAACCTTCAGATCATGTAATTTAATGTATTCCTTTGATGGTTAACTCACATCAATATGCGTCCCAAAAAGAACAGAGCAAGCACCATTAGAGCAGAGCGGCCGACTGGCACTAAAACACACTATAATCAGGCAGATCCTTATACGAAATTCCCGATCTCCAGGCCCATGCATCTAAAATTCACATTCATCCTTCCCTCACTCTCTAAAGAGTGGCTACTCCCTCCTCACACTATCCTACTACGAACTAAACCCATTCATGAAACTTCCACCAACATTGCAGCCACTCGTGTATGCTAATCGTACATAACGCTCGATCCCATAGACAGTCGAATACATGACTCTACTCTAAGCCCTTGATAAGAAAAGAACAGGAAATAAAGCTAAATCAAACATTCTCATGCTATAGAATCTTTATTATGTACAACTATGATGCACACACTATGCAACTACAATAATGGTCTCAATTCCATCTAACATACAATAAATTCTCCTAGGCTATCAGGCATCATACATAAGGCAATTCTATCATGCAATTCCTGAAGTTCCCAAGCCTACTACTAGCATGCAGTTTGATCAAAATCATCGTAAGCAGTTAACAATGTGGGTAATTTGGGGTAAACTTGCTTGCTCCGGCTGATCGTACACATCTCATCCTTCCTTGGTTACTTTTGAGAATAATTTAGAAAACAATTCTGAAAACAATTTTAAAACAATTTTGAAAACTTTTGAAAACATTTGCAGATCCTTAGCTTGAGATTGGATTCACACGAATTCTCATCCAATTCACTCAAACCAGGGCTCTGATACCATCTTGAAACATCCCAAAAATTACAAAAAAATTAAAATTTTAAAAAACAACCCATTTACGAAAAGAAGTGTTTACAAAAGCATTGTTTCCAAAACTTTATTTAAAATCAGTATCTCCCAAGATCCAATCAGTTAGAAAACCAAGGATGTGTACTGTCACGCGTTCGCCTTTCCACAATCATCTGAAGTACTTGAAACAATAAACCGAACCTGTAAGCACGAAGGTTAGTGAGTTCCCCCAAAGTACCACCACACAAACAGATAACATATACAATCAAGCATGCCGAGTCCAATCAACCATCAGGTTGGAATACCCCAAGCCTAATCAACCTCCGGGTCCAGTCATACTCGAGATGGAATACCCCAGGTCAGAATGCCAATATACAATGGGTCCAGTCACCCATCGGGTTGGAATACCCCAGGAGCAGTCAACCTCTAGGTCCAGTCATCCTCGGGATGAAATACCCCATGCTAGAATGCCAATATACAACGGGTCCAGTCAACCTCAGGATGGAATACCCTCGGGCACAATCAACCATCGGGTTAGAATGGCCCCGGTATGTTGGCTCATGCACAAAGTAGTAAAGCCTTAACCACAACTCAAAATATTTCGACATATACATAATAGATAAATATAAAATCTGCCAACATACAAACAGGCAGGCTACAAATCACTACCGCATAGCAACACCCTAGAAACTAGGACACAGATCTACCAGATCACTACAACATAGCAACATATGGTAAACCAGGATATCAATCCACTGGGCTGGCCTTGATGCCTTCGACCCGTAAGTACAGTGAGGAAGACTCACTTGAATCGAAGAATTCTGAAACAATGCAATACGATCACTCTTTAACCACTACGTGTTCCCACGAATACACTAATACCATAACCAGATAGAATCTCAATCAATAGCCCAAAATCTTCAAGTTTGATCCAAAGTCAAACTTGGTCAAAAAGTCAACGATCAACAAAAGTCAACAAACCCTTACGACGTGACCATCTATGGCTCACATTGTGAGCTACTACAAGACAAAATAGTTGGGTCTTACACTCCTCACGACGTGACATGCATCTTCCTCACGTCGTGAGATTCGTTTGAGAGCCATATTAATTCAAAACCTCTTAATCCATTAAGCCACTAATCCATCTGCTCCAAGAGGCTTCCTAACACTCCAAGATTCATAAAACTCGATGCTTTAAGGTATTGTATGTCCAATACAAGACTTGGGACCAAACTAAGTCATTCATGGAGAAAAAGAGGATAAATTCTCATGCGTGAAGTCCAACATCAATCAAACTTCAGATCAATGACATATAAGCATCTAGGGGCCCTAAGGACAAATAAACTTGCCAAATTTATGGAGTCCTAACACTCTAAGTCTCAAGATCTTTGATAAATATGAATAAAGCCTAAGATATAGCAATAAGGAAACATAAACCTTGAATCTTGATTACTCACATTGGTCCAGAAGTGTGGCTAAAGGTTGAAAATGATACTTCCATGCTGTAACTATGCTTCCATGGTGATCTCTTCTACTTCAAACCTCCAAAACTCCCCCAAAAACTCAAGAAACACAAGGAGAGGCTAGGGTTAGGGTTTTACTGAGTTTAGGGATGAAGGAGGATGGTTTGGAACCCTAAAATGAAGTTTATGGGGCTTAAATACGATGGAGACCCTAAAAGATTGTGGGGTTAGGCTGCATCGTACCTCATATGGTGAGCTCTTAATGCTCACGTTCTGAGCTCAGCTTAAATCAGAATCTTCATTGTTCGCTGCTCACGTGGTGACCTCCCTATGGCTCACGTCGTGAGTCTTGGTTTTACCCAAAAACCATGCCTTGACTCCCTGAAACCATGACTCCCTGAAACCATAAATTGACCCGATCCGAAAAAATGGGTGTTACAAAGATAGAGGAGCCATCGACTCCAACTCTCCTTAATATATCCATGCTTCAAGAATATCCTAGACAGATGCAATTGAATGATGCATTGACTGACAAAAATTACAATGATTGGGCTAAAGAAATGAAGAATTTATTATTTGCCATGAACAAGAATGGGTTTAAAAATGGAGCATTCAAGAAAACGGAGGAGAGATCACCAAACTACATGACGTGGATGTGTTCGGATGTAATGATAAAGGGGTGGTTAACCACCACCATGGAGATAGACATCAAAACAAGTGTGAAGTATGAAAACACAATAAGGGAGATCTGGGAGGATCTTCAAGAAAGTTTTGGAAATGAAAGTGCTCGAAGAGCATATGAACTGAAGCAGTCCCTCACAATCACGTGATAAGATGGATCGTCCGTTTCTGCTTACTACACAAAGTTACGGGGAATCTGGGATGAAATCCAAACTGTGTCTCCTATTCCTCATTGAACATGTTTCAACTGCAGATGTGATATCAGAAAAATACTAAACGAGTCCAAATAGAAAGAGAAACGACGGAGGTGACTGCTTTCCAAAATCATTCCCTTTAACTGAAAGATACCACCATAGACACTAATTAGCAAAAGAGAAGATCCACGCCAAAGGAGTCTAGATGAGTAACATGGGAAGAACGGAGCATTGTAATCATTGTGGCAAAACCGAGCACAATGGAGATGGGTTCTTTAAAAGGATCATTTATCCCGATTGGTGGCCAGGAAAAGCAAAACAAGAAAGGAACAAAACGAAGGTGGTTGATATGGACACATGAGCTAGTCCAATACTAGGGCTTTCCAATGAGCAGTATCAAAAGTTGGTGAAACATTTCACAAAGGATGGTTCAAATGACAAGTCTACCCTAACAGTCAACATGTTCAATAAGGTTGAAATTAATGATGCATGGGTTGTTGACTCAGGTGCCACTGGGCATATAACATATGATGAGAATATTTCGCTATAGATCGATAGATTCTAAACAGAAAAACAATATTAATCAAGTAAAGAACACAGGAATGGATCAAATGGTGTCGAATGATTAATATCTCACACCTCAGAAGACCTCGATGAAGAACTTCGACTGTAGAGGTGTGCTAGGGTTACAATGCAAAAGTAATTAATGAGAACGATAACCTGAAAGCTATACATGCATGCATAATATATACGCTAAACCTAATGATAATCCACGGTTGGACAGACCCAAACCGGGTAAGCAAAATGGACTAGAAAACGAGCCCAAAGACGCAACACTTAAACCCAACAATCTCCCCCTTTGCGTCAATAGAGGCGAGAGATCAATTCGGTTGAGCAAGTGTAGACTTCTTCACTGTCTTGAATACATTCGGTATAATGGCCAAAAGAGTGTGACGAAATGCTATATACCACCGAAGCACGTCAGAGAAGTTCTTTTTATCCGAATCACTGTTCTGTTTACACCTGTGAGTTATATCAAGTACGTGCTCCAAACAAGTTGTGGAGAACAGGTGTTTGTCAACAAGAGCGAAAAGAAATTTTTCACCTTCGCCTCTAGTGAACATTACAGTGTGATGAACTGGATCTATCTTGCCCGTTTTCATCTTATTTAGATCACTTGGCTTCCCGATATTCTTCACAATCAGCTTCTTTCTCATAACATTTGCAACCTCCTGATCCATCTTAGCAACTTCATGGATGTAGGAAGCCAACATTCTTTTAATGTGATCGAGGATCGGCTCATACTGCTGTTGATTGGTAAGCAGAATGTTGAACATCAGAATCCAATCGTGTGGGTTCAGGTTTGGAAGATCAGCTAATGAAATCATATGAACCGAGTTATCAGAACCTCGGGTCACCCTGAACTTAACGGTGATAAATTTTCCAGCAACAGTTGGTTTCAATACCTTGACAGAGGTTATTTTCTGAGCACTCCATGTCAAGTATTGGGGTTGGGCAAATTCAAGATAATAATCGATCAGATCTTGATCAACCTGTGGGTGAGGAGAAGGGACTTCAACCGTTGAATCAAAACAATGGAACACGAATTCCCTACAGGTGATGGGCATGTCAATTTGAGAATCCCTCGTATTTTCACGATCAAACGAGGCAATAGGTTCCAGCCAGTAAGTGTTAGGAGACTCAATCGCTTCTTTGATTAATCTTTCCCGGGTCCAAGTGGGAAAGAGAGTCTGCTTGCAAATCAGTGCGTCTTGAGCTTCTTTCTGCTTTTGCTCTTTCTCTTCTTCCTCTCTGGCTATCCTCAGATTTTCATTGATCTCTTTATCCCTTTTCTTCCTCTTTAAAGCCTCAACAATCATTTCTTCTTCTTGGTCATCACTATTTTCCACAACACCCTTTAATTTTTCCTGTCCACCAGAACCCGAAGCTACATTAACCTTCGGTTCGGTTTTGATAATGACTTTGGGTGGAATTGGAGGATTTTGATCATCTTCCCCACCTTGTTGCGGAGTGACCACAGGCTATGTAACACCCTGAATCTGACTCAATATCTGAATAGTAGGAAGAAGTCTAGCAGTCAAGTGATTCCGGATAGTAAGGGTGAGAACAAGATCATGAGCATTAACAAGAGTACTGAGAATCGAGAGAACATCCCCAAGACAACTTTTAAGAACTGTCCGATCAGTCTTAAGTGATGCAAGTTCCGTCTGGGCTTGAGAAAGATGAGCTGACTGGAATTCAAGTTGTGTAGTCTTTTGAGCAAGTTCGTCCATAATCTTCTTTTCCGTGGCCAGGTCAGCCTGAAGATTATCAAGGCGAGAGTTGACCGAAGTGAGAAGAGAAGTGTGATCAGCTTGGAAATCAATTCGAACAGAATCAAATTTTGCTTTCTCTTCGTGAAGGGACTTGGAGAGAGAATCAACAGAAGCATTAACCTTTGCAGCATTGGAATCGGCATGGGCTTTGAGTGATTCCAAAAAGATATTTGACTCATGAGCGAGATCTGTTACTTCTGTTGTTGCTTTCTTGCAGGTAGATGTGGAAGCATCCACAACCTTTGTAGATTTGTCAATTGAGTCTGTATATTGCTGAAGATCAGTGTCAAGAAAAGCTTTTAAATCAACGTCTGAATAAGTTCATGAGGTACCAAGCAATTTGTCAAGCTTATCATGAAGATCTTGTAAATGGAGCTTTGTCATCGGAGCATCATCCTCATTTTCACTTGGAAGTCGATAAGGACTATAATAAGTGGAGTCAAAATCAAAGTATGTACCTCCCAGAATAGGCTCAGAGTCTGTTGAAGGTGATGGTGATAGAGGTTTGGTGGTAACAGGGGTGTTAATGCCAATGGGATGTGCCCCCGTATCAGATACGTTGACACTCACCAAAGGTCCAGTGGTTGTGGTTGTTGTAGCTTGAGAAAAGATTGGTGGTGGTAGTGGAGTAGTAGTAGTAGGTTGAGAAGTGACAGGTGGTGGAACGGGAGCAATCGAGACTGGTATTGTGGTCTGTTTTGGAAAAGGAGGAGGAGTCGGAACATGAATCTGTACCTCAGGAGTTGGAGATCGGGGAGGAGTATTTCCCCTTGGTGAATGTTCGTGTTGAACGTCCTCTTCTTCATCGGCTAGTTGCTCCTCTTCATTAGTAGCAGAAGGCGTCGGTGCCTTTGGTCGCTTTGCCATCTTCTTGACCTTTTTCTTTTTGGGAGAGGAAGGTGCAGCTTTATCAGCCTTACGCTTTTTAGGAGATGAGGGACCTTCGGTCTCGTCATTCTTATACTCTGGTTTCTTCCCTCTCTTGGCAGGTTTGTCAGCAACCTCCAAAGCACTCTACATCTTAGGAGTGAGTTGGCCTGGACCAGAAGGTGGAAATTTCCTGTAATCTACCATTACTCTACTTTCACTAGAGACACAGCGGCTCATGGATTCAGGAATAGAACCGATGTAGATGAACTTTGTAGGGTTAGTTACAATAATTTTGACCGTGTCAAAAGTAGCGACAGAAGACAGTAGAGCACCCTCCATGACAGGAATCTGAAAAGTTTGAATGGCTGTGTGAGTGACTAATGTCCAGAAACGACTGCATGAAATCTCAGAATGTCTGGATGAGGAGTTGAGGCTCTGCACCAGTTGTGACCAGATTAGGGAACCATAATCCAAGTTGATTCCATTGTAGAGACCATAAAGAATGGTCAGGAAACCTTTACTCGCCCCATCCGACCCTGTAACCCTTTCTGCTAACCCCTTGTAGAGAAGTGTAAGAAGACCATTCCATTGAGGTGGTAAACATGACTTCTTGAATTTCGTCACCGTAGTTAGAACGTCTGTGTATCCCATGTCATAGAGCATCAAAAACAACTGAGTTTTGGTGATGAAATTGGGTGAGATGACAGAAGCATCTGCAGCAAGCCCTAGCAGAGAACAAAAGCATGCTTTGGATACATATGTCTTTTGGTTAGAGATATCGAAGAAAATCCGTTCCTTGCGTTTGTCGTATGAAGCAGTGAAATAGACCTGTGATAAAAGGAACATGGGAACAGATTCGACTTGAGTGAGAGCAATCACCAATGGAGAATACTTGAGACACTCTACAACGTGAAGCATGTACGAATCATAAAGGAAAGGATCTAGTTGAATGATGAGATTCTGATTGGGTTTTATCGTAAGCAAAGAGGATGATACTGTTTGATCTTGAAAAGAGGATGATTCCGCCATTGTTGTAGTGAAGAAGAAGATGAGCAGTTGTATATCACCGGTTGTTTGCAAGAGAGAGGTTGAAGAAGGTAAGGAGGTACCGTAGGTGTAAGAACCCCCTTTTATACCATTGCCAGGAGAGAGAAAATATTCGCTATGATGATGATACGATCTCTGAAACGTCGCCTGAAAAAGCGCGATTTGACAGCTTGGTTTCCCTAGATATACGTCAGCAAGCGTGGGTGTAGGAACCGTTTCAAATTCACGCGCCCAATTCAAATGCTTATCCACTTACCGTCTCTTCAATTTTGAAAAAACAAGAAGCCACAAACGAGTCTCATTCATTCGCTTCATGTTAAGCAACCGTCGCTCCTCCATAAGAAAGGGAACCATCATATCTGGTAGAACCGAAAGCACAAATCTCAAAAGTGCCATTAGTACCACAAACAAGAGTTTGGAAAATCATAAAGATCTTCGTGCAAGAGTGTGCCAAAGAAAAATAAATAAAGCAAAACATTTATGGGATTTAAGTGATGTCTATTTAGACACGAAACTGTGGATCCTGGGCACGAATCTCTTCCTTCAAAGTCAAGAGAGACTGAGAAGTGTCTGTGTGGTTTCCCGTGAATTACGATCAAATGTTTGTAAAGAAACATTGAAAGGCATCTTTTCAATTATAGGCTTTAGTGGGTAGTTTACTTTCAACCGAACATCGATACTTAAAATAAGACCGAAAGTTGGATGAAGTACTTGTGAGACCGATGTGGCCTGTTGAACAAGTAGGTTTGATAAAATATTCAGTAACTGGATGTATTTTAGAAATCTCAAAAAAAATAAAACTGGATCTTATGGGAAGAAACGTCCTGGTGTTAGTCAGTTTCATAAAGATCACGCAAAAATAAAAAGAGATTTCGTGAGGTTACAAGTAACAGTTTGAACAGTTTAGCGTTCACCGTCAATTCATTCAAGGTGTTGGATTTTGGGTCTCACTTAGCACGTGGTAAACGAAACTAAGATCATTAACACAGAGATTGTGTAACCATAAACCTCAATGGTAATCGCTGAGAGTCTCAAGGGTTACTTTTATGAAACGAAAATTAATGGAGAATTGTGAGAAGATGGTGAAGGAACCGAAAGTACCTCTGCTATATAAGAATGACAAACCAGAAAACTCTTAACTCACTATGAGAAGAGTAAGGTAGCTCGTGACTTGAGTGATTTCAGCAGCCTGATTGGGAAGAAACGATTAGTGTTTATCGAATCATTAAGGCTTCACTCAGTGTCATGGAGGCTTCGGTCTACATGCAGCAACATGCTTCTAGGGACAGTAAACTAGTACATAGATAAGAATGTTATACCTGCCCCATCATCATTGTTTTTCGCATCTGTGAACTTGAATTAATTTTGAGAATTAAGAGATAAAACTTAAAAACACATAGAAATTTTTTTGTAGTTTTTGGATTTGTCTTAAAAATAATAAAAACAGAAGAGAAAATATTTTTGGATTTTTGGAATTTCTGAAAAATAATAAAAAACAGAAGAGAAAATATTTTTGGATTTTTGGAATTTCTGAAAAAAAATAATAAAAACAGAAAAGAAAATAAATACTAAATATAAACACACGAAAGAATAAGAAAGCTTTACAAAAATATACAACCGAAACCATACCTTAGAAAAGATGAAGTGAAATAGACCGAGCGCTCGGTTCATTTCGGTTCCCAAAAAAATTCCAGAGCTGAAATAGACCGAGCGTTCGGTTCATTTCCGTTCCCGAAAAATTTTAGAGCCGAAATAGACCGAGCGTTCGGGTCATTTCGGTTCCTGAAAAATTCTAGAGCCAAAATAGACTGAGCGTTCGGTTCATTTCGGTTCCCGAAAAATTCTAGAACCGAAATAGACCGAGCGTTCGCTCTATTTCTCTTGTTCAATTTTAGTGAGAAGAAAGGAGTTTCGGTACTGACTCAGCTTCCATCATTCCCAGGCCTTGGAGTTTCTTGTTAAAGCTTGCTTCTGGTAAGGCCTTAGTGAAGATGTCAGCCAGTTGATCTGAGGACCGAACGAAGTGAACTTCAACATTACCATCTTCAACGTGGTCCTTAATAAAGTGGTATCTCAATGCAATATGCTTGGTCTTGGAATGTTGCACTGGACTGTGACATATTCGAATCTCACTTTCAGAGTCACAGTAGAGAGGGATTTTCTTCATGCTTAAGCCATAATCTCTAAGTTGGCTTTGTATCCATATAACCTGTGATGTATAGGATGCTGCAGTGATGTACTCAGCTTCAGCTGTGGAAAGAGACACGAAAGTTAGGTTCTTTGACTGCCAGCTGACAAGTTTGCCATCAAGGAACTGGCATCCGCCGGTTGTGCTCTTTCGGTCCAATCCACATCGACCAAGATCAGCGTCAGAGAAAGCTTGAACAAAGAAGCCGAATTTTGCAGGATACCAAAGACCGAGAGACATGGTTCGCTTCAAATACTGGAAGATATTTTTCACTGCAACCATATGAGGTTCTCTAGGATTTGCCTGAAACCTGGGATAATAGCAGACATAAAACATGATGTCTGGTCTACTAGCTGTTAGATACATTAGAGATCCTATCATCTGACGATAGAGAGTGATATCAACAGCCGGTATCTCAAGAGATGGAGTCAGCTTCATGCCAAATGCCATTGGAACCTTTACTTTGGAATCTCCCGCCATACCGAACTTTGTCAACAGAGTCTTCATATACGCTTCCTGATTAATGAAGATGCCTTCTAGTCCCAGGCTCACGGGGCTTGCTTCAATCCATAGACTGCTTTATCCAGAATGTGGCAGTGATCAGGATATTTCTCGTTCACAAATCCGGGTGGTTGCTCAACGTATACTGTTTCTTCTAGTTCTCCATTCAAGAAGGCACATTTTACGTCCATTTGGAAAACTTCGAAGTTTTTATGTGCAGCATATGCCAAAAAGATTCTCAGAAATTCCAACCTTGCTACTGGAGCGAAGGTCTCTTCATAGTCTATTCCTTCTTCCTGGCAATATCCTTTCACCACCATCCTCGCTTTGTTGCGAATGACGTTTCCCTCTTTATCTAACTTATTTCTAAAAACCCATTTTAAACCGACTACAGATACATCCTTTGGTGTGGGAATCAGCCTCCAAACACGATTTCGTTCAAACTCATGGAGTTCGTCTTGCATAGCTTGCACCCAATCAGAGTGATCAAGAGCAGCATTTACCGTCTTCGGTTCAACTTTAGAGACAAACGAATTAAACATGCAGAATTCTACTTGAGAGAATAAAGCAGTTTGCTTCGCTTTCATTTGAAAGCGTGTGAGAACACCCTCAGATGATTCACCAATGATTTGAGTTTTAGGATGATCCTCTGTCAATTTTATGAGAAGAGGGTAATTTGGATTATAGGCAGGATCCAGCTCAGCATTGACTTCTTCTTCCAGTTCTGACAGATCGCCTTCGTCATTTGTATTTTCATTCTCCCCCTCAAATGGCGAACCGAATCCCATGTCAGGTTCTGTACTCTTCCCCTCAAATAGATCTTCATGGGTTGGGATTTTTGATGGATTCTCTCCCTGGAAAGGCATGTCGGTTGTTTTTGGTGTAGACGAACCCTCCCCCTGGAGTATAGTGCTTTCTCTTGGAGGGTCATCAGTAGCTGGATGATCACCTGATGCAGTAGGTTCGCTTTGAGTCTGCTTCTCGGTTGGTTGTTGATTTTCGCTTTCCATGACTTTAGCAGCTTCATCGATGATTTTATTCAAGGTATCGATTTTGTTATCTGCTGCTTATGCTTCTGAGTGGATCGCCTTTTCTGGTTCATCAAAGAGCAGCATGTACTATTCAAAAACATTGGAAATAGGAACCGAGACTTGACCGGATTCTGGAAAGATTTCCTCCGTTGGACTTTCGGTTGTTCGTATTTTCTTCACGTAATTGTCATCAAAAGTAACACAGTAAGTTTCTTCAATCTTCTTCGAGCGTTTATTCAGAACCCTATATGCTTTTGAAGTAAGCGAATAACCAAGAAAGATCCCTTCGTCTGCCTTAACATCAAATTTGTTTCGGTTCTCTTTGGAGTTGAAAATAAAGCATCTTGAACCGAACAGTGGAAAAACTTTACATTGGGCTTACGATTATTCAAAATCTCGTATGGAGTGATGGAAAATCGCTTGTTGAGGAAGGATCGGTTCTGAGTGTAACATGCAGCAGCAATTGCATCAGCCCAGAAGTATAGTGGAAGAGAAGCGAAGCTCAGCATGGTTCGGGCAGCTTCACATAAAGAACGGTTTCGCCTTTCAACGATCCCATTCTGTTGTGGAGTATAGGGAGCAGAGAAGTTGTGAGTTACTCCCTTTTCTGCCAGAAACTCTTCAAAGTCTTTGTTTTTGAACTCTAGCCCATTATCGCTTCTTATATTTCTTACCACCTTTCGCAGCTGCAATTCCACTTGCTTGATAAAAACCTTTAGCTTGGGAGTGGCTTCTGATTTCTGTTTAAGAAAGAAAACCCAGGTGAAGCGAGAAAAATCATCTACAATAACAAGTATAAACTTACTACCACCGAAGCTTTCGATAGCCGAAGGACCACATAAGTCGATGTGCAGTAGTTCAACAGGTTCGATGATTTTTGTATTGATACGAGAAGGGTGACTCTTTCTACTTTGCTTGCCCATCTCGCACGCTGCGCACAGGTGTTCTTTGTCAAATTTAAGAACAGGAAGTCCACGCACGTGATCACCAAGCACCAGTTTATTAATATCTTTGAAGTTCAGGTACGATAGTCTTCGGAGCCACAACCAACTTTCATCTGAGTTCGCCTTCGACAGTAAGCATATTGCAGGCTTTCCTTTTATTGGGTTTAGATTTAGAGGATACATCTCCCCTTTGCGCTCAGATTTCAATAGAACTTTCTTCGTTTGCTTTTCGATTATCTCTGAGCCCTCATCATCAAACGAGACTTTCAAACCGGTTCCTACAACTAGTTGAGAAACACCGATGAAGTTGTGCTGCAATCCTTCCACGTAGGCTACTTTTTGTATTGAGAATTCTCCGTTGGTGATCATGTCATACCCTTTGATCGTGCCATATGAGTTGTTTCCATATTTAACACATCCACCATCCTTAAGGGACCAAAACTCCCTAAGCTCTTCCCTCCTTCCAGTCATGTGACGAGAGCAGCCACTGTCAATATACCATTCGTCGTCAAACTGCTCGTCACTTATAACCTGAAAAATTAAGCAGATTTAGGAACCCAAAGTCTCTTGGGCCCTAGTGAGTCTTTTACAGAATGGGGAATTGCAACCAAAAGATCAACCATATATGTTCTTTTTATTAAAGTGGTTTCATCTTTTATTTTGATGGTATAAACTTTGATTTTATTTTTCTCTTGTTTTAGTTGGGATGTTGCAGATTGTTTATCTTTAGTTGGTTTCTTTATTGAGGTTTTCTTTGGAGTCCTAGGGTTAGCTGACTTTTTGTTATTTTGGATTTCAGAATCTAAGCACAACTTTCCCTTTCCTTTGATATCCTTCACAGAGTTGGACTTTGGTTGAGAGTGAGGAGGATGGGAGTTAGGACCGAAACTTGACTTTTGGTTCTGAGCACTTGTGTTGGGACCGAAACAGGACTTTCGGTTCTTGGCGTAGTAAGAGTTGGGACCGAAACTTGACTTTCGGTTCTTGTGACTACTAGAATTAGGACCGAAACTGGTAGTTCGGTTTACCTGACTGCATGACTAGCAGTGATTGCAAGAATGAGACTTGGCTTGTGCTTCCTTTTTGAGATTAGAAGCTTTTTCAGAGCGAACATAAGAGGGGTTTTGGGATTGCCAAAACTGTTTTCTCTCATTGAGGTTCTTCATGTATCTTTTATTCCTCTAGCGTTTCTGTTCAGCAAGTTTCTCTTGAATCAAGTGAATGTTGGCCTTAGGTTTCGTTTTCTTCTCATGAGCTTCGGTTGTTGTTGATGATACGTTGGAAGCTTTCATTGGTTCGTTTGGTATTTCTTTTGTACCACTTGAACTGGGTTTATCAAAGCTTGAGGGTTTGTTGAGGGGTTCAGGAATGTATCGTCCCTTAACTCTCCATGAGGTTTGCTCTGACAGACCAACTGTTTCATCTGCATTATCGATAGGTGCAGACCAGAAGTGGTTATCGCAACCTTCAACATTATCTTTGTCAACCATGGACTTCAACTCCGCTGTTTGTTTCTTAGTTACTCCTGTGACTGCATACACTTGGTTTGGTGTAGTTTGTACCTTCTGATAAACAACGGCCTTTTCTTTGAGTATCTTGTATTTTTCCTTTGATACCCGAGCGTACTCAACCGAATTTTTCAGATATGAGTGGTTTTGCTGCTTCGGGTTCGCTCTTAAGGAATTCTGAACAATCGACCTCGTCTTCTACGAAGATTTCGCTCATCTCACTGTCCTCATCAAATTCAGAAGTGGTTTCTAAATTTATTTTATTTTCTGAACTTCATTTGGCGTTGGATGAGTCAAACTTCTATATAGTCTCGGTCTTGATTTTTAATTTATCATTTTCGTCCAGTAAATTCTTAAGCATGCATTTATGTTCTTTGGACTCAATGAAAGATTCAATTTTGTCCAGTCCATATTTGTAGGTTACTGAAATCTCATCTAAATACATTATAGATTCACATTCAGCAATGACTTCGTCTTCCTTAAATTCAAGGAAGGGCAAAATCATTTTATGAATTTTTTTACCTATCTCACAATCTAGATGTAACTGGGTGATGTTAGTATATAAGCGTTTAGCAATGAAACAAAAAACATTTCTTTGTTTTAAAAACTTTAAATTGTCTCGTTGCACATAAATAAGTTCATCCCTAGCCCTAACTAACTCTGACTCCTTCTGCTGTATCCACATCCTTCTTTCCTCACTCTTGGAAGACTCCCTGCTGAGTTGGTCAGTTAGGTTAGAATTTGCTAAGCGAGTTTGCATAAGACTGCCACTTAAGTTAGAAAACTTGAATTTTAATTCATTTAGTTCTTTTTCGTTGTTTGTTACTGGTATTTTAAGAGATTCTAGGATAGATTGTACCTTCTTGATCAACTGATCGCAATCGCTGATCTTTTCACTCACAGGCTTGGCAGCGAAGCATTTGTCTTCCTCAAGCTTCGCTTCCTCATGCTTACTTTCGGTTGTTACCATTAAGCATCTCCCAGCCGACTCAGCAACTCCCTCTCTCCCCACATAAGCTCTTCCATGCGAGGGTCTGCGTACCTCTTCATCTTTAGAGTCTGTAGGCCAGACTTCTACTTCACCAAACTCATCATAAATAACATGTTCCTGCACAATTAAAGCATTCATAGAAACGTTAGTTGCTTTCTTCTTCTTTATCTCCTCCAGCTTTCTCATGTAATACGCTGCGTCATCTTCACCATCCTTCTTCTCATCCATCTTCCTTAGCATGCAATCCTTGGCAAAGTGGTTCTTGCCATGACAGTAGTTGCAATCGTACCCAGAGTCTCCCACAATCTTGCTCTCCTTCTTTTCGTCGTCCTTTTGAGAGGTGTTCTTGGTTTCTTCTTTCACCTTTTCTGAGTTGTAGCTTCCCTGCCAGTTTCGGTTCTTGTTGACTGGGAACTTTCTGCGAGGAAACTTCTTTGGTTTGTAACCATCATTGCATATTCTTCACTAGACAGATCGCACTCTGACATATCAGATTCCTCCTCTTCGTTTGGTACATTCTTGCTCTTAGAAACAAGGGCCAGTGGACCCACACCCGAAACTACCTTCGCTTCCTTTGACACCACACTTTCATGAGATTTGAGTATACCCATCAGTTTCGCCAGCGAATATGATTTAAATTGCTCATGAGCCTTCACAGTCGAGACCACTGCCATCCATTCGGGCCTTAAGCCATTCATGAAGGTAACCTTTTGTTCGATCACCTTCCTTTCAATACCGTGCTTCATCATCTTGCTGAGCAGATGGTTGAAACGATCGAATGTCTGAATGAGTTTCTCTTCAGGTTTTTGTTCGAAAGCACCGAATTCAGAGAGCAATAGGGTTTGGATCGAGTGCTCTAGATCCTCAACAGTTGAATATAATTCTTTCAACCTATCCCATATTGCTTTCGCTGTTGTGCATGAACTTACCAGTCGAGAAGTATCGGATTGCAAAGCGAATCTGATCATCCTCATGGCTTTAACGTTGCATAACACCTTGTCTTTTTCATCTTGAGGGATCTTATCTATGTCAGCCAGGAGTTGGTTATACTCTTTTTGAGTCTTGACCGTTCTGTTCATTCCAGAGTGAACAAACGGACCCAATGTTATTGCTTCCCAGATAAGATAGCCATTGTCTTCAGATCCAATGACATAGTCTTCGAAGTGATGCGCCCATACTTCATAATCTTGAGTATAAAGAATGGGAACCCTTGTAGTGGATCCTATACTGTTGGAGATGTTGATCGGATTGATTTGAGAGTCATCGTGAGACATGATGAACTTTTTCTTTTAATCTGCTAGAATCAGACTTGTAAAGTTGAACTTAGGGTTTTATCAAACACAAGAGATACCGTCGACAAGAAGAAGACAACTTCTATATATTGATAAAAGCGGAAACCCTAAAGGATTCTTCAAACAGAAGAGATGCGTATGTATTACACAGTCTCCTGCTCTGATACCAATTGATGGGAATATTTCGCTATAGATCGATAGATTCTAAACAGAAAAACAATATTAATCAAGTAAAGAATACAGGAATGGATCAAATGGTGTCGAATAATTAATATCTCACACCTCAGAAGAGCTCGATGAAGAACTTCGACTGTAGAGGTGTGCTAGGGTTACAATGCAAAAGTAATTAATGAGAACGATAACCTGAAAGCTATACATGCATGCATAATATATATGCTAACCCTAATGATATTCCACGGTTGGACAGGCCCAAACCGGGTAAACAAAATGGACTAGAAAACGAGCCCAAAGACGCAACACTTAAACCCAACAACATATAAACACAAATTGATCAAAACATTAGAACAACCAATTCATTGGAGCCACCCGTTACGATACCTAATGGAGATCTTGTCCCTGTAAAAGGAAAGGGAATTTGCACGTTACAAAACCGAATCAAAATTGAAAGAGTTTTGCATATTCCTAAATTCAATTGCAATCTAATTTCTGTTAGTCGTCTTACCAAGGAATTGGAATATGTTGTAACGTTTCTCCATGAATTATGTTACATGTAGGACATATGCTCGATGAACTTGATTGTCGTGGGTGAATACAAAGGTGGTCTTTACCGTATAGGCTTGGGGGCGGAGCAAAGGAGCAGTATGACGACAACGGCTGATGTTGAGTTATGGCATAAGAGTTTGGGTCATGCCTTCAAATCAAAGCTAAACCAAGACAATTTTTTTAGAAAGTTTTTCTTAAGTTAAAAGAAAAAATTTGTGATTCATGTATAGATACATTGCATACTAGACTTCCTTTTCCTCGTAGTTTAATAAAAGCGGGTAGATTTTTTGAAATATTGCATGTTGATGTTTGGGGCATGTAACCTACACCTTCACTTTCTGGTGCTAGTTATTTCTTACATTTCTTGATGAATTTAGTAAGGGATGTTTGGGTTTATCTCCTTAAAGACAAAAGTGAAGCAGGAAACTATTTGATAGATTTTCGCAACATCGGGAAAACTTAATTTGAAAAACGAATCAAAATAATAAGAGTAGAAAATGGTGGAGAGTTTATATTATGGTTTATGAAAGATTTTTATGCCAAGGAAGGAATTACGCTGGAAACACTTGTTCTCATACCCCTCATCAAAATGGGGTTGTGGAACGTAAAAACTGACATATTCTCTAAATTTCCAAGGCGTTAAAGTTTGAAGCTAACCTATCTGTCAAGTTCTAAGGAGATTGTTTCCTTACAATGACATATGTCAAAAATAGGTTTCCATCAAAAGTTATTGAGCACAAAACACCGTACGAGATTCTTTTTTGACAAAAACCCATTTATGATCACATGAATGTTTTTGGTTGCCTAGCTTTTGCAAGAAACACAGATACCAAAGGAGATAAGTTTGAGGTGAGGGGGAGACTAGGTGTATTCATAGGTTACCCACAAGAAAGAAAGGGTATCAAATATTTTACATCAAAGATAAGAAAATTATTACTTCTAGGGACGTTAAATTTATGGAAAATAATTTCCCTTTTGCCAACACAGATTCTAAGAAGGGTCATACTGAAAAAATGATATCAAGTTCTTGGATAGAACGCTCCAAGAAAACGACGAGGATGTACAAAATGAAGATACCCAAGAGATACCAAAAGAGTTAGTTTATGAAGACAACATAGATCGAAACACCATAGATGATCAATATGAGTTTGTTTCTAACAAAGTCACGAGAAATGAAAGCACACCTCAAGATCCCACAGTTAATGACACACAACCAGTCGAAAATCAAAGAGATAAAAGGAACATGTCTAGACCTAAACATTTAGATTATTTCATCGTGAAGATTCCCCCTCGGTAGACCATACTCCACCTACCTCCAATCAAGACTCATCAACGGTACATACACTAGCGAGTTTTATTTCCTATAAAAATTATACTGATTCACACAAAGTGTTTTTGGCAGCCGTAAGCGCAAACAATGAGCCGAAACATTTTAATCAAGCTGTGCAATACGTAATATGGAGGGAATCCATGCAAAGAGAAGTAAATTCAATTGACGATAATAGTATCTGGATGCTTGAGAATCTACCAAATGGGAAGCGCGTGATAGAATTAAAATGGGTCTATAAGATCAAATACAAACCCAAAGGTGAGATTAAAAGATACAAGGCATGTTTTGTTGCAAAAGGATTCACACAGTTAGAGGGTGTGGATTTTCATGACACATTTGCACCGGTGGCAAAACTTGTCACAGTTTGAAGCTTGCTTGCAGTAGCGGTAAAAAGGGATTGGATCACACATCAACTAGATGTCAACAAAACCTTCCTACATGGGGTCTTAGATGAAGAAGTATACATGAATATACCCCAAGGTTTCACGAAAGTAGGAGAGACAAGAGTGTGGAGACTAAGAAAATCTCTCTATGGTCTAAGACAAGCTTCTCGTAATTGGTATAAAAAATTCATAACGACGTTAAATGTAAAATTCAAACAGTCACATGCAGATCATTCACTCTTATTTTATAAGAATCAAGGAAGCTTCGTTGCTCCTCTTATCTATCTTAATGGTGTTGTAATAGTTGGAAATGATGCATCAAAAGTACAAGAAACAAAAGGCTATCTAGATAAGATGTTTAGTATCAAGGATCTTGGTCCGTTAAAGTACTTTCTAGGCATAAAAGTGGCTCGAAATATAAATGGCCTAGTCTTGAGCCAACGAACGTAAACTTTCGATATCCTGGAAGATAGTGGGATGAGTGGATGTTGTCCAATTCAATTCCTAATGGAACAAAATCTGAAACTTGATTAAGCCAAGGATAGTCCTCAGGCTGATGCGAGTCAATATAGGCGCCTCGTAGGGAGACTTCTTTTCCTACAAGCCACCAGGACATACATAGCGTTAGGGTTTAGGGTTTAGGGTTTAGGGTTTAGGGTTTAGGAGTGTTTGACCCTAGACAAAGTCACATGGATGCAGCACATCGGATTTTACGTTACTTGAAAGCTACACCAAGTCAAGATTTCTTCTTTCCAAAAAGTAGATGGGATAAATCTTGCTACTTACTGTGATGCAGACTGGATTGGGTGTTCTTCTACGAGACGTTTAAGCACTAAGTATTTTCTTCTTCTTGGAGGTGCACCAATTTCTTGGAAAACTAAAAATAAATCTATTGTATCAAATTCTTCCACACAAGTTGAGTATAGGGTCATGGCATCTTCTGTTAGTGAACTTTATGGCTGTGATGACTATTGAAAGAATTAGAAGCACCTTTGGTTGGACCTACACCATTATTTTGTGATAATCAAGCTGCCAGACACATAACCAACAACCCAATTTTTCACGAAAGAACCAAACACATTGAAATGGATTGTTACTTCGTCTCTGAGCGAGTTCTGTCAAAGGAGATCTGTCCCATTCATATACACACCACACATCAAGTAGTTGATATGTTTACAAAGGCTTGAGGATCACAACGTCTTCAGTTTCTACTTTACAAGCTAGGCATTCAGAACTTACATGCTCTACTTGAGGGGGAGTAAAGGATTTTAAAGGAATTATCAGTTCTTTTTTTAACATTTATCTTTTTTTTTTAATTATTGTTATCTTTTGTTTAAACATTAGTTATGATCCGTTAGGATTCCTAGGTATTCAGGATTCCCACTGTATAAATACTTTTTAATCTTGAATGAAAGCTAAAGCCTTTAACTACCAAATTCTTTAGGTGTATGTTGTGGTGAGGTTTAATTTTGGAATCGGATGATTCTTTATTAAATTTCACTTGCTCAAATTGTACGTAGTGATCTGACATGATTCTTAAGGATCAATTGTTTTTTTGTTATTAAAATATTAAAATAAATATTAAAAATATAAAAAAAAATCAAAAGATGTAATAGTCATTTCAAGAGAATTTAAAAGATGTAATAGTCATTTCAAATGTAGCATATATCAAATCAGTGGTGGAGCCAGAAATTTTGATACGGGATACAAACATTATTAAGATTCAAAATAGTAATGCAAACATTGGCGGAGCATTATTAGGGCCAGGGGGGCTGTCCCCCCCCCCCCCCCCCCCCCTGATTTTTTGGTTCTTAATAGCCCTTATAGTTTCATTTTATACATTTTATACCCAAAAATATAAAATTTTGACATTGGCCCCCCTACTTACCAATTTTTATACATATTATATATTTGGCCCCCCGAATCAAATGTTGAAGCTCCGCCCCTAAATGCAAAGAGTTTCTTAGTATTTAAATTCGTAAATGAGAAAAAAATATAATTTAAGCAAAAATTACAATTGAATCTGCCAAAGCTTCATGTCTTGAAATCGATCACTGATATCGTCACCAAAAACTTATAGAAACACATCCTTCCAAATAAAAGTGACTAAACAATCGTTTAAAAATTGATCATCCATGTTATTCCTCAATTTATTCTCTGTACACTTGTTATAGCAATCATAAAATATATATTTTACGTAGTTATTCAATCTCATGTATTAAAGACATGGTAGAATGCATTTACTTAGGTATACAATAACATAGAACTTGTTTACAAATAATTTATTTTTATATATAAACAACTTTTTTTAGAGATGCTGTAGTATCCCAACGCCACATGTAGCTCCGCTACGTTATCAAATCCACCAAAAACATATATGTTTCACTAATGATAAAAATCAAAATTTTTTTTAGACTTTAACCATTTATATTTACAAACCGCATTGGCCAAATTTGCCACCATAACTATTATTTACTGATAAAAAACAAGAGGGCCCAAATAAAGATTTTCCCATGTATCCATGTAATACATGTCGACTGAAAAGTTATCTTCTGTATTGGTCTAAAACATGAATAATAATAGTATTAAAATAAAATAAGGAAGGACCCAAATGAAAAGTTATCTCATGAAAGTTTAATTTATCATTCATTATCGACGTAATTGTTGTCGACAACAAAGATATTGAACTACGTGTCCAATTCCAAGCCGAATATCCTCCGTCGACATACACATACACCCTCTCACACATGCCATGAACACCGCCAACCACTAACGTATCACCTTTAGAAAATCAAGGATTTTCATCTATTAACCACCCTATATAATATTTCCTTCTCTTCCATTCTCAACTCACAGATTCTATCTTCCAATCGAGTTCCTTTTGATATTCACTCGAAGTGTAGAGTGCAATACATTGATCTTGACATCCAATGGCTTCACCACAGGATGAGAAGAACCCTGGAGTCATGGGAAACATATTTAAAGCGGTTACTGACACTTTCGGCGGGGCCAAAGATGCTGTTACAGGAAAAAGTCAGGAAGCCACCGAGAAGGCGCCGGTGGAGTCCGTCGCTGAAAAAGCAAAAGAAGCCAAGGATACAACAACGTTGAAAGCCGGAGAGTTCAAGGACTACACTACACAGGTTGCAAGAGAAACCGCTGACGTGGCTAACCACAAAGCTAAAGAAGCCCAGGACTTGGCTGCAGAGAAAACAAAAGAAAGCAGTGATGCAACTGCCCAGAAGGCCATAGAAACAAAAGATTTTATTGCTGAGAAGGCCATTGCTTCAAAAGATTTTACGACTGAGAAGGCAAAAGAAGGGCAAAATTCCGCTGCTGATACTGCAGTGGCTGCAAAGGATTTCGCCGTCGAGAAGGCTATCGCAGCAAAAGATTTTGCGACTGAGAAGGCAAAAGAAGCGCATGATGCAACAATTGGGAAGAAGGGCGAGTAAAAAGATTGAAGTAATTTCTAAAATAAATATGTATTTGTGCTTATAATATGTATTTTTACATTTGAAACCATTTGATGTATTGAATTTATGCATTTAAACCCATTTTATGTAATGAATGCGCTTTATATTGAAAACGGTATTTTAATTACCAATAGTGCAATACAAGTTAAATGTGAAAATATGTATTAGATGTAAAAACTTATTTATACTAAAAATATACATTTATTTGTAAAGAAACGTTATTTATATGTTGAAATATTTTTTTATATATATTTATGCATATAGACGGGATATATGAGAAAAACACAACTATATATACCTTAAATTATTTTTATGTTTCATAAAAACTTTTATATTATTATATTTAACAAAATTTTATAATTGATCACTTTGGTTTGCATGTAAGAAAATATGAATAATAACAGCATAAAAAAAAACATTACCGGTTTAATTCACAAATAAGAAATATTAATGAAAAAACGGTTTTGATATGGTTTATCGAACTTAAGTTCGTTACCTGAATCTAAATAAATAAAAACATTATGAAAACTATAAACAGTTAAAATTATATAAAAAAAACCACAAAAGACTGAAAGGTAAAAAAAATTATCAAATTATTGAAAAAAAAAAATAAAAAAACAGAAAAATTAATATATATATATATATATATATATATATATATATATATATATATATATATTATAAATTACATCAAATTTTTAAGTTAGACAATGCATCTTGATGAACAATTTTTACCTCTTGAATAATTTTACTTTACGTATTGAATTACTATTTTGATGATGCATGAATAGGTTGTTATGTAGTATAAATGTTCATCAAATGCAAAGAGAAAATCACATCATCTTGAATACAATCTTCTAAGTGTCAATAATCCTCTCAAATTTCATCCTTTAATTTTATAATGTTTTACTTTAGTTTTTGTTAGTTTTAGTTTTAATTATGTCGAATTTATAACACTTTATCAGTACGAAAACTCTAATCAAATGGAATCACATTTATCCTACTCAAGATATATATTACTTAATAAAAAAAGTATTTCTTATAAAACAACAATTATATTAAAAATAATAATGAATTATGAAAACTATTCGTTATTAACGACTAATGATATTTATTTATTTTGTCAACCATTATTTATGTATTCTAACTTTTATTTATGCATTTACATTATTCAACTTATTTTTATTCATATATACTAACATTTAAATTATGCACCTAATTTTTATGTATACTAACATTTGTTTATACATACCAATATTTATTTATTTATATTTTAGATATTCTTCATAATTTTATTTAAATATTTACTAATATTTATTTATGTTTCTAATTAGTAAAATTATTCCAAGTAAAATTATGTACTAATTATAAGTCTTATTAAATGATTTATAAAATACATATACATATATGTAATATATATTCACAACGGCTATATATATGCAACGATTGTAAACGGCAAAAACAATGCCTATATTTTCTACTATAAATAAAATCACTATCATATTTTTTTCTACCATAAAAAGGAATAAATTCTCTCACTTTTCAAGGTTATCAATATCAAAACGATTCATCTAGTTGTGATTCTCGCAACTATAATGACTATACCACTTGACTTTCTAATTTTCAATCTTACAACAGATGTATTTTATCGTGATTTATTTTATCATTTCTTAGTCTTCTATGGGATGTTTCTTCTTCTGCTTCTGTTTTGTGCAATACATATTGAAATAAATGGATTTTAATTTTCACCTTTTTATTTTGTTTAAAATTTATAGTTACTATATGTCCAACATTGCAAAGCTCGAGTTTGCAGCACTTGAAGTACGTGCGAAAAACTATGTGATAGATGTAAAAATGCATCTTGAGTCAATAAGAATCTAATAGGCTATATATAAATTTAATAATTCTTGGCACAAGACATGAGCACAAGTTTTCCTTCGTAAGAGTATTGATGAAATGTTGAGATTTGAATATCTTGATATTACTGATCCAATTATTCTCTGGAATCTTGAAAGAAATATTTAATCATCAAAAGGAAGTTATACTTCTAAATCCTAGAGATGAATGGAGAACACTGTGGTTTCAAGACTTCAAGAAAGTAAATGAATACAAATCAGCTTTATTCAGAATATGTTCACAACTCAAGTATTATGGATAAGAAGTTACTGATGAAGATATGTGTCACACCCCCAAACCGGAACGACGGAAACGTTCGGGGGTGGAGGACGTCATGTCAAGTATCACAACACATGCATTATAGTAATCAAAGTAACAGAAACCATTGTATTGATAATATAATATTTACATTAAGTTCAAAACATTACTTGAAATACATGAAAAGTACAACAAAAGATAAGACGTAAAGCTCCGTCTTCGCAACTCCTGGGAGAGAGTACCTATCTACTTACGACCCTGAGAATACAAGTGGTTTGGAAAAAGTGTCAACATTAAAGTTGGTGAGTTCATAAGTATTTTTGTTATAGAAAGTATATATCCTTTATTCTTTTGAAAAGTTTGTCAGTTCCTCCAGAAAATCCTATATTTTCTGCTGTATATAAATGATAAGTAAAACAACTCATGATTATCCCTTCTACGAGTACTTAGTGAATACAAGTCATATACATTTAGATCGAACAGATAGTCGATTGTGTGGTTCTGCCCTAAGCCCACAACCAAACAAGGAACAGGAAATGAGGCGGAATCCACACATCCCACTATCTGTCGGATCTTCATGTATCTAACCCTGATGTATTTACTAAGTACATTAAGTTTAATGATCCTTTAATTTGAAAACGTTCGCTTAAGAAAATCCTATATTTTCTTAATAAGTAATATGACTGTAGTTAATCCTTCTGTAATCATTCAGTGAATACTAATTATATATAATACAGATCGATTAGACAGTTGAATGGGTGAATCTGCCCTAAGCCCACAACCAAACAAGGAACAGGAAATGAGGCGGAAGTCACACATTCCACTATCTACCGGATCTTTATTATAAATAATCCTAATGTATTCATCAAGTAATTACATAATTAACAATTATGAATCTCCGGTAAAATGGTAACCACGATAGTTCTTTCTATAATTACTTAGTTTATACTAACTATATATAATGTAATATCGAACGGACAGTTGAATGGGTGAATCTACCCTAAGTCCACAACCAAACAAGGAACAGGAAATGAGGCGGAAGTCACACATTCCACTGCCTATCGGATATCATTTATATATAATTTGAATGTATAAACTAAGGAATTATAGAATTAACTATAAAGGTCCTTTATGTAATACTAGTTTAATAATAAGTATTAAACCTTTTGTAAATAAGTTTCCAATTTCACTAACTCAATTGTGAAACTTTGATTTCGGAAAGTTCTATCGAAAATTGTTTATCTTCCAAAATAACGATGTAAACCATAGAAAATCCTATATTTTCTATAAAACCGATTTGTAGTCTTAAACGCTCCAAGACCGAGAAGCACAAGTATAATTACCATACTTAACTTAATGATACTCAGTTTTGTTTAACAGTAATCCCATATGAACATGTAATTACCTTGAAAACTCGACGTGACAATACTACCCTCCTATGATCACTTAGTACACACGAGTTGTATAATACCGAGATCGGATAGACAGTTGAATGGGTGAATCTGCCCTAAGCCCACAACCAAACAAGGAACAAGAAATGAGGTGGAAGTCACGCATTCCACTGTCTATCAGACTTCAATTTTATCTAACCCTATTGTATATACTGAGAAATCATATAGTTAGAATTCATTTGGAAAAGTATATCTTTATGTAAATAATTAGTTAATACTATTGTAAATATTCATTATAACCATACTAATACAAAGTTAGTCCCTTATAGATCTATACACCAACTCGCGCTCTCTGGTTATAATTAAGATTTGAACGGGTACCCTGAGTGGTACATCAAGTGGTTCACAATCGTGTATTAATTATTTACATAAAATGTAAAACCTTTTTAAAATTAACAAGTAATTTTGTGAAAAGATTTCCTTTTGTTTCATAAATCATGTTTATAAGTTCATTTCCATGTTTTAACCTGGACTTTTGTAAATTAGTTCTTATGATCCATAAACCATACCTATTATAGTTTATAAGTTGATTTATATGACTTTAACGAGTTTCAAGCTCAACTACAATTTAAACAACAAGAAAACATAATAAATAAGTTATGTTTTTAAACACAAGCAATCTTGTGTTTTACTTGTACTCCCCCCCTAAAACATTTTAAAAAGCTTGAAAATATGGGGGTATGAACTCACCTTATGTTGAAGATTTGATTAAAGCTATGATATCAGATATTTGGTATGCCAAACGAAGTTCCGAGCACAGTTGGATCCTAATTGGCATATATTGACACATATATGTACATAATTAGTGTAAAAACAACTAATTATGAAGGGAAAACAACCTAAGGGACTAAGGAACACTTGAAATGAAGTCTAGAATCACGTGTGATTGATCAAAGGGGTTCTAAGGCCACAACATGGAGTGTACGGCCAAGGGGTGTACGGCCATGGATGTACGACCGTACACTCATGGTAAATAATGCAATTGAGGAGTGTTTGATCCATGGGGAAGCTAGTGTGACAAATACACAACCAAAGGATGAGCAAAGCTAACATTTTGGAGGGTTTTGAGGTGTGTACGGCCACACCAAGTGTGTACAGCCGTACACTATCCAAGATAGATGCATTTTTGGGTCTTAAATCAAAGGGGTTTAAGGGTTCAAGAGTTCTAATGGATAGCTAACACCTAGCAAATGTTTAAAGCCTTAGATTATGGTCTTAACAAGGGTGTACGGCCATAAATAGAGTGTACGGCCGTACACTCTTGATGGTCTTGAGTTTGAAGATGTTTAAAGGCTTTGAATCATGGATCTATACTAGCTAATGCAAGGAATCAACTAACAATGGAAGGAATGCTTACTTTCTTTGAAGTTCTAGGTGAAAAGCTTGATGATAGTTGAGAGAGAACTCGAGTTCTTGACTTGGAAGTTGAAGAAATGAATAAAAATGAAGGGATGACCTATATATGGGAGGTGGTGTACGACCACATTGAGTGTACGGCCGTACATCCATATGTACGACCGTACACTCCTTTTGAAGGAGTGTATGGCTTGAATACAACTCAATGAACTGAAGATAACATATCTCTACACCCAATCCTTAAGTGTACTAGGCTTAGAACACTCAAACAGGCTCTAAACGATGATAAGAGTTAGCAGAAATGAGTCTGGCTCTTGATTGATTGGATGGACTTACAGGACAAAATTTTTTGGGTTGTCACATTATCCCCTTGTTAAGGGGAATTTCGTCCCGAAATTCGAATTCTGAGTGACTACTACGAACTAGGAAAGAGGTAGGTACTTCGGTTCTATTAGATCTTCTATTCTGGTTGATAGAGAGTGTGCGAGTTTGGCTAACTTGACTACGTTTATTCAACTGGTAGGATGTCTACTCGTAGTTCTGAACAGCTTTGTCCTGAAGTTCATGGTAAGACTCATACTTGGTTCACCCATCATCATTTCGTGTATACAAGTCGTATATAATTAAGATTAGTAAGATGGTCGGATGTGTGACTCTGCCCCAGGTGCACAACCAAACAAGGAACAGGAGATAGGGCGGAAACACTGTGACAACTCGGAAAATTTTTGATTTTTAAAGCCCAGTCAATCAACTCAAAAGAGTGTCAAACTCATTAGTACTGAGTTCTAGCCCGGTTAAAGGTCATTCTAAAGAGTTTTGAGCCTAATACACTTAAGGAATAAGTGTTAGAAAGTACCTGCTAGAACCACAGTGTAGCAAAGCAAACCTAAACCTCATCTAAATGAGTTCACGGCCACAAGACCATGAGTTTACGGCCGTAAACTCATGTGGCCGTAAACTCAAATGCTTATAGGTGAGACTTGGCCATTTCTAGTCATTATTTCATTCCTTGGCCGATTTTCCTTCAAATCCTCTCAAGTATCATCCAACTTTCTTCCTAGATCTTCATTTATGTAAGTGTTCTTTTCCTAGTTTGTTGTTAATCCTTCTTAACTAGCTTCATCCTCATGATTCATCCATGGAAAATCATGTTTTCTTAGATCTTCAAGAAACACCAAGAACACCAAGAACACATACTAGTGTTCTTGGCCAAAACTGACCATTTCAAGCTTCTAGATCGTAAGTACTCTCCCCTATACTTCATATCTAGTTATTATCCATGCTTAGAGACTTGAAAACATCAAGAACACAAGATCAAATGGAGTTTACGGCCAGGCCATCTCCCAAGGCCGTAAACCTCTTTTTGGTGGCCATTTGGGCCATAAACCTTATAGGATGCAAGGCAAGTGACCCAGAACCCTTCCTTGGTGATTGAAGGACCTTAAACTTCACTCAAATCCATTATGACCACGAGTTTACAGTCGTAAACCCCTTTGGGCCGTAAACTCATCAAAAGCCTCATTTGAGGTGGTCTTCCTCATACAAGTGTAGAACAAAAGTCCCTAAAGTTTCCCTAGTTTTCAAACCAACACTTAGCCATGTTTGACCATGAGTTTACGGCCGTAAACTCCCTTGGGCCGTAAACCCATGACCGTAAACTCATGTGAGTGTCATTCTACCTTCCTTTGTTGAATCACATGTGATTCCAACACTTGGTCCAAGTGTTTCCTAGTCCCGGAAGGTGTTTCCTTTCATATACTTGTTTATAAACACTATATTCATGTCAATATGTGTCCTTATATGTCATTTAGGACTTATTATGTCTCGGGACTTCATTCTTGGAACTTCTCATCCTTACACGCATACCCGTTTGAATCACCCACATCAGGTGAGTTCATACCCCGTAATGAATCTTTTAACCGTTTTTAAATGTTTTAAGGGGGGGAATACAAGTTGAACACACTGATAATTGTGTAACTGTTTGTTATAAACATCTTTCAAAATGTTACTTATGTCATTTATAAGTTTTCAAAATATTTCAAAAACTCTTTTAAAGTTATGTTACTTTATAGTTATACAAAACTCCGTTTTTAAAGTACAAACATAACTTAGTAGATAAACGAGTCTTTTCAGTAACAGTCCAAGTAGAACATTAGTAAACTATAATAGGTATAGTTTAGGAGAATGCTATTCATTACTTCTAGTACAATGAAGCACACAAAGAGTCAGTTCATACATGAGTCAAACACACAGTGAAGAGAAACAAACAATACCATACATAACATTTAGTGAAGAGAAACAAACAATGCCATACAGAGAGAACACACAATTACGAGAAACAAACAGAACGTACAATATACAGTACAAAACATACAAGTTAGGTTGCTATATCATGAGAACACATACAAGATCTAATTATACCAATGAATCACTAACTCATTGTTTTAAACAAAAGGTGATAGTTATATTGGGTATACATGATCATATACTTTAATGTGAATTACACGGCTTGCAAGAATTTGCATAGGTCGCGTTTGGTTCCCTTAATCTCTTGACAGGGAGAGCGTTTAGTAGGGGTTCTAGCCTTCACATTATAACCGTAATAAAACAAATATGTTTTTAGGTTATTAGTACATCCGCATGTCATTATAAACGACAACTGTGTACTTACATTTCCCATTACTTTCATAATGTGACAGTACCACTTGAAAGTCAAACTCAAACTATTTTCGAGTCAAGATAGTTATAAACTAGGGAAAATATACATTTTTACAAACGACAAAAGGAACAGTCGAGTCTAGCACATAACAGAAGATGCCTTGGTAGAAGGCTACGTTTAAAAGAATGGACTATAATGCTAGTCTTATGAATCCTTAATGTATACATCATAGGATATATATATATATATATATATATATATATATATATATATATATATATATATATATATACAAATAGAGTCCGACAGGTAATAGGATGTGTGCTCTCCGCTTCATTTCCTGTTCCTTGTTTGGTTGTGGGCTTGGAACGAATTCACCCAATCTATTTTCAACCCGATTATATATATATATGTATGCTTAGTATACATTAAGTCATCATAAGGGTACTAGGTATGGGTCAGGTTATAGGACACAGAGTCAAAGCACAGTTTTTCCAGTACAAAACATACTTTCCAAAATCAGTACTTTTAGTATTCAAAACTAGAAACTTCCCAGTAAAGGGTTTAATCCATTTTATTAAACCAGTACAATTTAAAGGACCTTAGGTGAGTAACTCTATAATACCTTAGTTTATACACCATGTTTATATATAAAACTAATACCCAATAGGTAGTTGGATAGGTGCTTTCCGCCTTACTTCCTGTTCCTCGTTTGGTTGTGGGCTTAGGGCAGATTCGCTCAATGAACTTTCTATCCGATATTAGATTATATATAGCAGTATAAACTAAGCTATTATAAAAGTAGTCACTGTGGTCACCATTTTACTATAAGAAATATAGGTTTTCTTAAAGAACTTTTCATTAGATATAAAGGAACCATTACAATTAACTCCATGAGTAACAAGTGACTACACCAAGGTTATATATGGCAATGATCTAACAACCAATGGGATGTGTGCTATCCGCCTTAATTTCTGTTCCTCGTTTGGTTGTGAGGTTGGGGCAGATGCGCACAATCGATTGTTTGTTTACTCTGAGTCCTATATAACTTGTACCCACTTACTACCCATAGAAAGGGTTGTAGTGATATTTTACTTAAACTTCCATCAAAGTAGGAAATATAGGATTTTCTAGAGGAACAGGCGAACTTTTCAAAACAGAACTTACAACTTACAACTACATGTTACAACTACATTTTCAACACCATTTTACATCTACATTTTTAACAACACTTTACAACTTACTCACATCACTAAACTCTTATGAACTCACCAGCTTAATTGCTGATCAACTCTTTCAAATAACTTGTATTCTCAGGAGACTATTAGACAGGTGCTCGTGCTGGGAATTCAGAAGATGGAGCATTATAGCTTCAAGTCTTGTTTTGTTATTTTTTTTATGAATTCTATGTTTTGTGAACACACACATTGTAAACACTTTCTTTCGAAATGAAATGGTTGTTCATTACTTGCTTACCATATACATATCTCGTGATACTAAACATGACGTCCTCCACCACTGAACGATTCCGCCGTTTCGGTTTTGGGGTGTGACAGATTGGTATCAGAGCATTGTTTATAGTGAACTAAGTATATCAACCGATAAAAGATATACAACTATAAATACAATGGGGCTGAAGTGCTCTGGATAATGATATATTTTTAGAGTATAACTACAAGTTATAAAAAATATACCTACTTGCTTATACATGTATATAATAGAACTAGTGTCACGAGGAGAACAGAACTAAAGTATTTAAAGGTTGGGCACTGTCGTCAACCTGAACAGTTATGTAATCATAGCTAGGATCAATATAGCCTGATCAACTATATTCATTCGAGATGTGACCGACATGTGTTTGGGAATGATGTGGTGTTGCAACAGTGTTAAAACTTACCTGAACACCAGTCCAGAGAACACCAGAACAAGTACATTTAGAGTTAGAATACTATAGGAGTATTCTATGATACGATAGCGCGATAACGAGTTTAGAACATACCAAGTACATTACATTAAAATACTATAGGAGTATTTTAGTCCATATAAATAACTTATGTGATAACTTAAAAGACCCTCACGGATAGGTCTATAATCTTACAAGGTATATTCCTAAAGTTTTATATATAATCAAGATCTTATAGACTTAGAATCTGTGGTCTACACTTAGCTATCCATTCCTCTTAAGGGTGTAGTTTTGGAGTAGGATCACTTATTCGAGGGTCTATTTAATCTTCAATTATATACAAACTTGTATAAATTGTACAATTATAGGAGGACCTTGTAAGGATCACCCCATAAAGTTACCTTAAAGCTCATAGATTCTTTAGTCACTTTCATTCTCGCACGACAAGCCCAGATAGATGTAACCACTTCCTCATAGTAGACAACGAAAGAGCCCAGGAGGAACAAGATCAGGTTCATGAGAAGTTTTCAAGGAGATATGACGAAGTAACCAAAACGTCTTACACGTCACATTAATAAATAATAATCTTGTTAACTTAATGAGCGAGTGGAAACACTGCTCACATTATATGTTAGGATTATTTTTTTACATGCAGCTGGTAATAGTTATTCAGGCAACAAATATTTATTCGAGGATAGTTATTTCAAATTCATAGAGTTTATTAGGTATAGACTCTTTTATGAATTGTTTCTAGAACCCTGTGGAAGTCAGGACCCGATACATCCAGAACTAGGATAAGCTTGTCTTTTCCGCTTTCGGCTTGTGTCCATTGATTTAGACTTATTCCGTCTCATCTTTGTATTCTTTTAGCAAAGATGCCTCCTCGCAGATCTAACAGACGAACTACTCCGATAACTCAAATAGCACCTCCTTCACAAATCGATATGGCAGCTATAAACACTGCAGTGGCTGCGGCTGTGGCAACAGCCATGGCTCAATATCACTCCATCAGTACCAGCGGAGGTGAAACGCCTACTGATTCTACTCAATGTGAGGTCCTCGTGCGCTCGAGAGAGTTCTCCTACAAGGACTTCACCAAATGCCAGCAATTATCCTTTAATGGGACTGGCGGAGTCATCGCTCTGATGCGATGGTTCGAGAAAACAGAGTCGATCTTCGAAATCTGTTTGTGCCCAGAAGGAAGCAAAGTGAAGTTTGCTACCTGCACCTTCTCTGGCAAGGCCCTAACATGGTGGAACAGCCATGTTAAGTCACTGACTCTATCAGTGGCTAACTCAATAGGTTGGAAAAACCTAAAAGAGTTAATGCGGGAGGAATACTGCTCGTTAGGCGAAATTCAAAAACTGGAACAAGAGCTGTGGGATCTCACTATGGTCGGCTCAGACATAGTGACCTACACTGACCGGTTCAACGAGCTAGCAGCTCTATGCCCCGGGATGGTTACCCCGGAGAGCAAGAAGATAGAAAGATACATTTGGGGTCTGACTGCTCCGACCCAAGGAAATGTGTTGTCTTCTAACCCAGCCACGTTCGATAGTGCTAAACGCCTGGCTCAGCGACTCATCGACCACAGAGTCTGCCATGGTGTAAAAGTCCCTATTCCCGAGCCATCGAGGGAAGAGGACTATAATCAGAAGTCGGGGAACAAGAGGAAGAAGAAGCGAACAACACAAGACACCCCGCAAGAGCAACGAGCGAGTACTATGTACGCCGCTACGACGCCTACTGCTTCAGCACCTGCCAGTCGATATGCTGGAACCCTCCCGAAGTGTGGAAAGTGCGACTTTCACCACACCGGTGTATACCGGGAAATACAGTGTCTGAACTGCCACAGAAAGGGACACACAGTCCGTTTCTACAGGGCACCGGCTCAACCGATCTCCCAAGTCCTCGGAGCTAAAGAAAACCAAGCCTGCTATGGCTGTGGTGAGGCTGTACATTTTCAAAGGGACTGCCCGATAAAAAGGAACTCAGGCGCGGATGGATGCATTCTGATGATCACCGTAGGAGAATCTACCCCGGAGTCGTCGACGAGTAGCGGTACATTTTCGAAATAGTAATTACTTTTAAAATTAATTTATATTGATATAAGATTAAAATTTGGGGACAACACTTAAAAGTAATTATAACAACTCACATGTGGAAATAGGTCACAATATTCAAGAGAACTAAAAGATCCGTATAGAGAAGCTATTATGGCTTACCATATACATCAGGGTTGTGCATAACTAAGATGTTGCAGACTTAGAGTGTGTGACTCCGCTTAGGTCCCCATTCCTTAGTTGGTTGAGGATTTGAGGCAGAGTTACTCAGTCGACTGCTGATTCATCTTAAATATTCATAACTTGTAAATGACAGGCGATTGTAGTGGTGCCAAGGAGGATCATGATATAAAGTATCCCCACCAGTTATTAGAGCACTTTCGTTTGTATGTATGCGCACATAGCGATACGATACGTAGGAGTGTTAACTTCAAGAGAAAACAGGAAACACGGGAACAGTTACAAAGAGTACATTGTCGAACATACTAGGAGTACAGTATCGAGCATACAAGGGATACATCGTCGTATAGCAGACGTTTCATTCAATTGACCAAAACTTTGTTCAGTAAAGAGTCCGTTACTATCTTTCGTCATGAGTTGGCGTGGTCCTCACCATACTAAGTTCATATGTTTCTATCGCCTCGATCGGCAAGTTCTCGAAACTTTCGTCATTCGTATCGAAAGTCCGACCTAAAACTTAGTTTTATCTTTCGTATTCTAAACCCCTGAAGTACTCGTGCGAAGAGTACTTTGTCCTCCGAAGCCTTATCGTCAGATGTCCGCAGACCGTCACGAAATACCACTCGTCCAACAGACCAAGTTCGAGCACAGAGGCTAAGGACGAGTACAACCCACCTATCACTATTCACTGTATACGTGAGGGTGGTATATGATTATGATTACGTAGATTTAGTATGTGTGTTTCCGCCCTATCTCCTGTTCCTTGTTTGGTTGTGGACCTGGGGCAGAGTCGCACATCTGACCGTCCTACTAATCCTAATTATATACGACTTGTATACACGAGGTAATGATAGACGGACCGAGTATGAACCCTACCATGAACAGAAGGGCAAAGTTGCTAGGTCTACGAGTAGGTATTCTGCCAATCAGAGGAGTGCAACCCCAGTAGTAATGCTAAGAAGGCTAATTTCGGGACGAAATTCCATCTAACGGGGGGATGATGTGACAACTCGGAAATTTTTTGATTTTTAAAGCCCAGTCAATCAACTCAAATGAGTGTCAAACTCATTAGTACTGAGTTCTAGCCCGGTTAAAGGTCATTCGAAGGAGTTTTGAGCCTAATACACTTAAGGAATAAGTGTTAGAAAGTACCTTCTAGAACCACAGTGTAGCAAAGCAAACCTAAACCTCATCTAAATGAGTTCACGGCCACAAGACCATGAGTTTACGGCCGTAAACTCATGTGGCCGTAAAATCAAATGCTTATAGGTGAGACTTGGCCATTTCTAGTCATTATTTCATTCCTTGGCCGATTTTCCTTCAAATCCTCTCAAGTATCATCCAACTTTCTTCCTAGATCTTCATTTATGAAAGTGTTCTTTCCTTAGTTTGTTGTTAATCCTTCTTAACTAGCTTCATCCTCATGATTCATCCATGGAAAATCATGTTTTCTTAGATCTTCAAGAAACACCAACAATACCAAGAACACACACTAGTGTTCTTGGCCAAAACCGACCATTTCAAGATTCTAGATCGTAAGTAATCTCCCCTATACTTCATATCTAGTTAGTGTCCATGCTTAGAGACTTGAAAACATCAAGAACACAAGATCAAATGGAGTTTACGGCCAGGCCATCTCCCAAGGCCGTAAACCCCTTTTTGGTGGCCATTTGGGCCATAAACCCTATAAGATGCAAGGCAAGTGACCCAGAACCCTTCCTTGATGATTAAAGGACCTTAAACTTCACTCAAATCCATTATGACCATGAGTTTACGGCCGTAAACCCCTTTGGGCCGTAAACTCATCAAAAGCCTCATTTGAGGTGGTCTTCCTCATACAAGTGTAGAACAAAAGTCCCTAAAGTTTCCCTAGTTTTCAAACCAACACTTAGCCATGTTTGACCATGAGTTTACGGCCGTAAACTCCATTGGGCCGTAAACTCATGACCGTAAACTCATGTGAGTGTCATTCTACCTTCCTTTGTTGAATCACATGTGATTCCAACACTTGGTCCAAGTCTTTCCTAGTCCCGGAAGGTGTTTCCTTTCATATAGTTGTTTATAAACACTATATTCATGTCAATATGTGTCCTTATATGTCATTTAGGACTTATTATGTCCCGGGACTTCATTCGTGGAACTTCTCATCCTTACACGCATACCCGTTTGAATCACCCACATCAGGTGAGTTCATCCCCCGTAATGAATCTTTTAACTGTTTTTAAATGTTTTAAGGGGGGGAATACAAGTTGAACACACTGATAATTGCGTAAATGTTTGTTATAAACATCTTTCACAATGTTACTTATATCATTTATAAGTTGTCAAAACATTTCAAAAACTCTTTTAAAGTTATGTTACTTTATAGTTATACAAAACTCCGTTTTTAAAGTACTAACATAACTTAGTAGATAAACGAGTCTTTTCACTAACAGTCCAAGTAGAACATTAGTAAAGTATAATAGGTATAGTTTAGGAGAATGCTATTCATTACTTCTAGTATAATGAAGCACACAAAGAGTCACTTCATACATGAGTCAAACACACAGTGAAGAGAAACAAGCAATACCATACATAACATTTAGTGAAGAGAAACAAACAATACCATACAGAGAGAACACACAATTACGAGAAACAAACAGAACGTACAATATATAGTACAAAACATACAAGTTAGGTTGCTATAGCATGAGAACACATACAGGATCTAATTATACCAATGAATCACTAACTCATTGTTTAAACAAAAGGTGATAGTTATATTGGGTATACATGATCATATACTTTAATGTGAATTACACGGCTTGCAAGAATTTGCATAGGTCGCGTTTGGTTCCCTTAATCTCTTGACAGGGAGAGCGTTTAGTAGGGGTTCTAGCCTTCACATTATAACCGTAATAAAACAAATATGTTTTTAGGTTATTAGTACATCCGCATGTACTTACATTTCCCATTACTTTCATAAAGTGACAGTACCACTTGAAAGTTAAACTCAAACTATTTTCGAGTCAACATAGATATAAACTAGGGAAAATATACATTTTTACAAACGACAAAAGGAACAGTCGAGTCTAGCACATAACAGAAGATGCCTTGGTAGAACGCTACGTTTAAAAGAAAGGACCATAATGCTAGTCTTATGATTCCTTAATGTATACATCACAAGATATATATATATATATATATATATATATATATATATATATATATATACCAATAGAGTCCGACAGGTAATAGGATGTGTGCTCTCCGCTTCATTTCCTGTTCCTTGTTTGGTTGTGGGCTTGGAACGAATTGACCCAATCTATTTTCTACCCGATTCTATATATATGTATGCTTAGTATACATTAAGTCATCATAAGGGTACTAGGTATGGGTCAGGTTATAGGACACAGAGTCAAAGCACAGTTTTTCTAGTACAAAACATACTTTCCAAAATCAGTACTTTTAGTATTCAAAACTAGAAACTTCCCAGTAAAGGGTTTAATCCATTTTATTAAACCAGTACAATTTAAAGGACCTTAGGTGACTAACTCTATAATACCTTAGTTTATTCACCATGTTTATATATAAAACTAATACCCAATAGGTAGTTGGATGGGTGCTTTCCGCCTTACTTCCTGTTCCTCGTTTGGTTGTGGGCTTAGGGCAGATTCGCTCAATTAACTTTCTATCCGATATTAGATTATATATAGCAGTATAAACTAAGCTATTATAAAAGTAGTCACTGTGGTCACCATTTTACTATAAGAAATATAGGTTTTCTTAAAGAACTTTTCATTAGATATAAAGGAACCATTACAATTAACTCCATTAGTAACAAGTGACTACACCAGGGTTATATATGACAATGATCTAACAACCAATGGGATGTGTGCTATCCGCCTTAATTTCTGTTCCTCGTTTGGTTGTGAGGTTGGGGCAGATGCGCACAATCGATTGTTTGTTTACTCTGAGTCCTATATAACTTGTACCCACTTACTACCCATAGAAAGGGTTGTAGTGATATTTTACTTAAACTTCCATCAAAGTAGGAAATATACGATTATCTAGAGGAACAGGCGAACTTTTCAAAATAGAACTTACAACTTACAACTACATGTTACAACTACATTTTCAACACCATTTTACATCTACATTTTTAACAACACTTTACAACATACTCACATCACTAAACTCTTATGAACTCACCAGCTTAATTGCTGATCAACTCTTTCAAATAACTTGTATTCTCAGGAGACTATTAGACAGGTGCTCGAGATGGGAATTCAGAAGATGGAGCATTATAGCTTCAAGTATTGTTTTGTTATTTGTTTATGAACTCTATGTTTTGTGAACACACACATTGTAAACACTTTCTTTCGAAATGAAATGGTTGTTCATTACTTGCTTACCATATACATATCTCGTGATACTAAACATGACGTCCTCCACCCCTGAACGATTCCGCCGTTCCGGTTTTGGGGTGTGACAAACACACATCCAAGGTCTATAGAATCTTAATTATATATAACTCTCGCATATACACTTAACAATGATAGGTTAACCGTATTTGTCCTTAGCCTCTGTGCTTGAACTTGACTTGCTGTATAAGTGGCATTCCAAAGAGATCTATTGGAAATACGTCAGAAGAAATGGAGACTTTCAGAATATCCTCGGTGTCTCCCTTCACGTTCCTTGTCTACGGAGTAAACTAGAAAGACGTGGTACCCCTCGCATGGGTACTTCTATGTTTTGAAACGAGAAACGATAGGAAGGTTTGGGTCAAGTTTGTCGTTATAGATTGAAAGGATTTCGTTAGACGGCTGATTAAGGGGAAGGGTCTTTATGTAATAAGAAATTGGTATAGTAAGGACCAACCAATATATTTCGAAAGACGACATCGAAACTTCTTATCATGACGACTGTTAAGTCGAATAAAACGACGTACTATTCTATGTATGTGTTTTCAGTGACCTCTGATTTTATCCTTGTTATTATTACTGCAAACCATCTCTACCGCATTAAGCGAGTACTAGCAGTATGAGTGTTCTGATATTCGAGACTGATTAATTTTCATAAGATAATCCCTAACAGATCTTTCTATAATCGCTTGGTGTATACAAATGATGTATAATTAAGATTGGAAAGACAGTTGACTGAGCAATTCTGCCCTAAATCCACAACCAAACAAGGAACAGGAAATAAGGCGGATTTACTCACTCTAAGCCTACAAATCTTAATTATAAATAACCCTAATGTATACACTAAGCCATCACAGCTTATCTGAAAAGGGTTCTTAGTTTCCTTTATAAATGATGTATTTATTTCAATTATTTATATAAAAAAATCTTAAGTTTTAAAAAATATTTTCATTGGAAAACCGTACCACTGTTCACTGGGGTTTCAGGACAGTCTCTCATGCTGTAATCATCAGTACTCTTCCATCCCCGCCATCATTCTTAATTATTGGACAATCTCTCTTGAAGTGTCCAATTTCAGTGCACTGGTAACAAGCCGAGTTTACTCCAATATCGGGGATTTGGTTAAGGGGTTGTGCTGGTGCCCTGCAGAAACAGGCAGTGTGCCCCTTCCTGTTACAATTTTTACAATGTAATTCTCGGCAGGCTCCATAATGATGGAGGTTACACTTATTGCATTTGGGGCGATTCTCCGCATATTGTCGTGCTGGCGTTGGCGTGTCAGGTGTTGTAACAGCATGAACAGCTACAATTTACTGTCTTTTCGAGGTCTCTTGTGTTGACAATCCTTTCTTCTTGCTCCCAGACTTTCTCTTGTTGTTGCCCTCTTTTGTTGGCTCGGGAACGGGGGTCATTATTCCTTGGCGAACCCCATGGTCCACGAGACTCTGCACCAATTGTTTTGTGCTATCGAAAGTAGTTGATTTGGAGGCTAAGACACTTGCTTGAATCTGGGGAGATAATCCCCAGATGTACCTCTCTATCTTCTTGCTTTCCGGGGTAACCATTTCGGGGCATAATGCCGCTAGGTCACTAAATCTATTAGTGTAGGCCACTATGTCTGAGCCCGTCATGGTGAGACCCCAAAGCTCTTCTTCTAGCTTTTGTATTTCGCCTCTCGGGCAGTATTCTTTCATCATTATTGTCTTTAAGTTCTCCCAACCCATCGAATTAGCCACTGCAAGGGTCAGAGACTTAACATGGCCATTCCACCATGTCAGAGCCCTATCGGAGAAAGTGCAGGCAGCAAATTTGACTTTTATCCCTTTTGGGCACATGCAAATTTCGAAAACTGACTCCATTTTCTCGAACCATCGAATTAAAGCAATGACTCCTCCAACCCCACTAAAGGATTTGGGTTTGCAATTCATGAAGTCTTTATACGTACACTCCCTAGGGAGTCCGTGGATATTTCCGTACTTAGACGGGTTAGCACCACTTCTAGTTCCATTGGCACCACTTGCGTGGATATGAGACATGGCGGCTGTTACGGCGGCAGTCACCGCAACCTGGAACATAACTGGATCATACTGTGGAGGTGGTGGCGGAGGATTTGTGGTTGCGTAGTTATTACGCCTGATATTTCTACGAGGCGGCATCTTTTTGTCATAAAGTTTAAAGATGGAAGGTTGGCAAGATATTGGTAGTATAAATCGAATGATATAATACCAGAATATTGAGCGTATCATGTTTCCTAGAGTGTTTTGAAATCAATCCATAATAGAAGTCTATGTGAACATAAACTTATGAATTTTTCAATAATGAATACCCTTACTGAAGTTTCGTGACTGGATTTGCAAGTACTAGTTGGGATGAAATACGTGATAAACTTAACACCTGATGTGAGTAGTGTAATCACTAACTCACTAAGTTAAATTAGTTTCTTAGTTATTAGTATGATGTACACGGTACTTTTTAGTTTGTTCCTAATAAGGTAAGGTTTGATAATGATTTCTCTAGGACTTTTCTCTTCGTTCGATCCTTTCTCGGAATTCTCCCTGAAAACCCTCTTTTGGTTATGTCCTGACTCCTCTGTTGACTGATTGCGAGGCCTAGGTGTATCGGTTGTGCGAGAATAGAAGTGTCTAAAGAATCTATGAGATTAATAAAACACTTTTATTAAAATAGATTCTTACAAGAACGATCCTTACAAGGTTTTTCTATAATCACTTAGTGTATACAGATTATATATATTCCAAATCAAATAGACCCTCGAATAAGTAATCCTACTCTAAAACCACATCCAAAAAAGGAAAAGGAAGTAGAGTGAAAATCACCGATTCTAAGTCTATAAAATCTCAATTATATATAATCTTATATATATACATAGTAATTATAACCTTACCAGTAGAGATATTTTAGTTTGCACATAAGTTATTTATAGCACCTAAAATACTCCTATAGTATTTTATGTTTGATTCTAGGATTCCTTTATGTATAGGGTTGGTAAGTTTTAGACTTGCTGCAACACCACTATCACTCCCAAACACATGTTAGTCATATCTCAAATAAATATAGTTGATCGGGCTATATTGATCCCAGATATGATTACATAACTGTCTAGGTTTGACTGTAGTGTCCAACATCCAAATACTTTTGTTTTGTTCTTTATGTGATACTTGTTCTAGTATAGTATATATATACTTTTATAAAATATTGTTATATTTTAAAGTATAATTCTTGGTTAGAGTGTTTTAGTCCCATTATATTTATAGTTTTATATCTTTTATAGGTTGATATACTTAGTTCACAATAAACAATGCTCTGATACCAATCTGTCACACCCCCAAACTGGAACGGCGGAAACGTTAGGGGGTGGAGGACGTCATGTCAAGTATCACAACACATGCATTATAGTAATCAAAGTAACAGCAACCATTGTATTGATAATTGTTAGATGCATTTTATATGAATCTTTTAGCACAATTTCCTATGTATTTCATTATAAAAAGCTAACTAATTCCCGGTTATTCTTATGTATTTCGTGTTTCATGATTATTTTGAAGAATGCCCGTACTGCTCACGTTTGTTATGACTTTTCAGGGCCATTTGGAGCACATGGATGATTGTGCAAGTTCGGGATGCATTCGTGGATGCTTAGGAGCTTAATTGGAGTCTAGTCCAAGGAAGGATGCCGATAAATGATCAAGAACTGCTTGGAAGGAGGAACGACGATCAAAAGAGCCAAAAGAAGTAACATGCGATCGCATCTTTTCTCCTTGCGATCGCAGGTATGCATTAGCTATCGCAGGTTGCCTTCGAGGTTCTGTCGAGCCAAAAAATTCATCAGATGAGAAAAAAAGAGAACCTGCGATCGCAGGTTGTGCCTTTGCGATCGCAGGTTGGTCCAATTGTCTCAAAATAGCAACGTACTTCATTAAAGAGTCCCGTGACACATTTTTGGTGATACATGCGATCGCAGGTATACCCCTTTGCGATCGCAGGTACGTCGTTTTGACAGCTAGACGTATAAATACTGCCCCATACTCTTCCAGTAACCCTAATTGGCGATTCCTGGCGATTCAGAGGCGATTTTCAGAGGTTTTCTAGTGAAGAACGCAGATCTAAAGGAGACGATTCGATTCCAACTCATAGTTTAGTAAGATTTATCGTTTAGATTCTATTTCTACTGTTTGTAATCAGTTTTTAGCCATGTCAGGCTAAAAACTCAGATTTCAGTTTCGCAAGACGTAACCTTTTCGTATGATTAATCATTAGGCACTATGTTTGACTATGATTACTGTTTAGTTTGATCAGTTCTGTGTTAATTTGAATGTTTGATTTTGATTTCAGTTTCTGTTGGCCATTTAAATTGTTTGTGAATCATTCTAGTCATCTAATTGTTTAGATCCGTAATTGTCTAGATTAATTAGTAAAAAGTGACAAGTATTAGATTAATTCTGAGTTTAGGGTTAACTCTAATATGAAATGATCAAAAAAAATTTAACGCCTCCGAGCTTATGAGAGGTATTGAACTTTACTGGAATTATACTGTGTCTAATGCAACTTTTCTTTATTAGTCAAGAGCTTGTTTGGTTAATTTAGTAAACAGTTAGATTTAATTCAGAGAACTTATTTTGATTAAATGAATTTTTCTAATAAAGGTCATTAGAGCTTGTTAATGAACCTTAGTACCAGTTTAAACAAGTGCATAGTCAAATATCGTGTTGAAGGTTAATTATATGATTACGGGAGTCACCGCGAAACTGGAATTGCTTTCTTTTATTGGAATTTTCATCACTTTAAATTTAGTTATTCTTTTGTCAATTTCGATTTCTATTAGTTTAATTTTCAGAAATAAACCCCCCCTTTTTATGTTTATTGCATTCATCAAGAATTAGACCACACCTTACGCAAAGAGGTGTAAACATTAGAACGTGTCCCTGAGGATCCGACCCTGCTTACCTGTACTACCTGTTAGTGCCATAAAGCTGTTTATTTATTATTTTTATTTGTTTAAATTGTGTACGACAGCGGTATTAACTAATTGGCGCCGTTGTCGGGGACACGGTAAAACACTAATAGTTTTATGCCAAGATCTTCACGTACAGGTAATCTGATTTTTGATCCAGAGATTGAGAAGACTGCGAGGAAGCTAAAGAAGGAAGTAAAACTTCGGAAGCAACAAACATGAACCTCAACCTCACCCATACCACAAGGCACTCCCTTGTGGAACGAACCTGAACACTCATTTCAACCTTTTCCGAAAACACCACCTACCTCACCCGTTAACAACCCGTTCAAAACATACTCATCATCATCTTCAGACAAACCTGAACTCACAGATTCTTCTGAAACCGAATTAGAATTCATCATGAGCGAGAAAGGAGGTGCAGCTGAAAAAACTCTCCGTGAGTGGGCAACACAAGAGGTTACCCAGCATCCCTTGTGTATCACCTTTCCAGAAGCTCGAAATTTTGAGCTCAAATCCGTTTTAATCCATCTGCTACCCCCATTTCGAGGCCTTGAGAATGAAGATCCTCATAAATTTCTCAAGGAATTCCATGTTGTCTGCTCTGGAATGAAACCCCATGGAGTTACTAAAGACCAGATCAAACTCAGGGCGTTTCCCTTCTCAGTTCAAGATGCAGCAAAGGAGTGGTTATATGACCTTCCATCTGGCTCAATAACAAGCTGGAATGAACTCGCCAAGCTCCTCCTAGAAAAATATTTTCCCGAGGCGAAAGTGTCAAATCTACGCAGAGAGATTTTGGGTATAAAGCAAGGCAAAAGAGAAGCCCTCCACACTTATTGGGAGCGATTCAAGAAGCTGTTAGTCCGATGCCCACAACATGACATTAGTGATTATCAGTTGTATCAGTGTTTCTGCGAAGGATTGATACCTATGGAGAGGCGACTAATAAATGCATCTAGTGGAGGGTTACTTTCAGACATGACACCAACATTGATCAGGGCATTAATAGAGAAGCTGGCCAATGAATCAAAACATTCAGCAACTGAGAAAGAGTGGTACCCAGACCATCCAAGAGGAGTCAAGGAGATGAGCAATGCCCACCTGGAATCCCAGATTTCAGAATTGACTAAAGCTGTTCTTTTGTTGCCAAAAGGAAAAGGTGTAGAGCCAAAGGTCAAACCTTGCGGGATCTGCTGCAAAACCGGGCACCCAACTGATAAGGGTGTTCGTTTGGATGGATCGGTTCGATCCGATCCAATTAAGTAAATCCAAATTGATTTCGGTTTTCAAAATAAGGATCCGAATAGTGCAAACTAAATTCAAATCCGATCCGATCCATTTACAATTCTGTTGGATTGGTTTTTATAATTGGGTTTAAAAAACCAGAACGTTTAAAAACGACATATAAGTATAATATTAGCTAATTTTATAGAAGAAGCAAAAATAAATTATTTAGTTGTGATTTAAAATTTATAAACAACTATTAACAATTAAGATGGTATAGTATAGTTTAATATTTAATAGAAAAAATACTTTTGAAATAAAATGCATATTAATGTTTTTTATTCGGTGAAACTTTTTGAACTTATTTGAAAAAATAAATTATAAAATTAATAAATATTTATAGATATATTAAAATTAAATAAATAATAAATTGGTATTCGGTTTTTTTGGACTATTCGGTTCTTATTTTATAAACCAAAACCAATCCAAAATCCAAAATAATAATTCGGTTTTGTTGACAACCATTCCAAAAATCCGAATATCCGAACCAAATAGTCCAATCCAAATTGTCAAATTGGACATTTCGGTTTTATCCAAATAGTGAACAGCCATACCAACTGATATGTGCCCAATACTTCAAGAAGATAATGAATCTGTGCAAGCTATGGGAGGATTTCAGCAAAGGCCATTTGATCAACATCGCAACAACCAAGCTTGGGGAGGGCCTCAAAATAACAATTTCCAGCCAAGACCTCAACATAATTTTCAGCAAAAAAACCAATATCAAGCTCCACCCGGGTTTCAACAATCTTTTCAGCAAAATCAGCACCAGAGCAATTTTCAGCAACCACCTGTTCAGTCACAAGCTAGTAGTTCCAGCATGTCTTTGGAAGACATAGTTAAAAGTCTTGCTACCAGTACCCAAGCTTTCCAGAATGAAACAAAGTCCAACATCAAAAATCTGGAGCAGCAGGTATCACAACTCGCGAACTCCATGAGCAAACTAGAAGCACAAACCCAAGGAAAATTCCCATCTCAGACTGAGAAAAACCCGAAGCACAATGCTTGTGTTGTCACCCTCAGAAGTGATAAAAACTACAAAGGACCAAATCAGCAAAAAGATGGGGAAGAAGAGATCGTGGTTGAGCAAAAATCTGAGGCAACTGAAGAGGTGCACAAAAAAGATGGACCTGCTGAACCTGAAGTAAAAATTACCCCTCCTCCTTTTCCCCCAAGACTGAAAAACACGAAAAAAGAAAAGGAAGATAAAGATATTATGGATTTCTTCAGAAAGGTTGAGGTAAATATTCCCCTTCTTGATGCAATTAAACAACTACCCCGATATGCTAAATTTTTAAAAGAGTTGTGTACTTCAAAAAGAAAATTAAAAGGAAACGAAACAGTTAAAGTAAGTGAGAATGTTTCAGCTGCTTTACAAAAAAGGCTACCCCCAAAGTGTAAAGATCCAGGAGTATTTACTGTTCCTTGCAAGTTGGGGAACCTTTCAGTGCTAAGAGCTATGTTGGACTTAGGAGCTTCTATAAATGTTTTACCATATTCACTTTTTAAAACTATCGGGGTGGGGCCTTTAAAAAGAACATGAGTCATCATTCAGTTAGCTGATCGTTCTCTAGTACACCCAAAAGGTGTACTGGAAGACGTTTTGGTTCAAGTGAATAAACTCATATTCCCAGCTGATTTCTATGTTTTGGATATGGGAGATGACGACTCACCAAATTCAGGTTCCATTCTTTTGGGGAGACCATTTTTAAAAACTACCAGAACCAAAATAGATGTTTATGATGGTACCCTTTCAATGGAATTTGATGGTGAAGTTATCAACTTCAATATTTATGATGCCATGCGTTACCCAGATGATGTTTCAGCCCTTAATTTCATTGATGTAATTGAACCATTATCTGCAGAATATTTTGAAATTGCTAACCGTGAGTCACTAGCATTAGTGCTCCACATAAATTTCTATTAATGCAGCTCAGGTTATATCAGAAAATTATGTGGTTGATAGAGAAGTTCAAGAGATGGCAGCTCATATGGACCAGCAGAGAAAGTTGAGGTATGGTACCCAAACTCTTAAATTACCAATTTCTAACTCCAAGCTTTTTCATTCTGTAGTGCAAGCCCCCATCTTGGAGCTAAAGACAATTCCAGAACACCTGAAATATGCATATCTTGGGGAAAAAGAAACAATACCAGTTATCATATCCAACAAGGTGTCAGAAAAAGAAGAGTTAGAGCTGATCAGAATTCTGACAGAGTATAAAAGCGCAATTGGGTGGACTAATTCAGACATTAAAGGACTCAGCCCATCTCTATGCATGCACAAAATTCTGATGGAAGAAGATTATAAGCCATCGCGAGAAGCCCAACGCAGATTAAACACACCAATGATGGAGGTGGTTAAAAAAGAAGTGATGAAGTTACTGGTGTTGGATTAATGTCTAAGTCCATAACTATAATTGGTAAGACTTGACCCGACCCGGCATGGTCCATTTGGGTTGCATGGCATCATGCATTTGGATAGACTATAATGAGAGAAATAACACTTAAGGTTGGTTAATATATTATAAGTTCTAATATATTAATAAGGTTATTTAATTAGTATTGATCAAGAATTAATTTGGAATTAATTAAGTGATCAAAAGGAGACTAATTAAATATATGGGTTGATTGTGTAAATCATTCATTCTTATATATGTGGGCTTGTGATCCCAGATTCCTTATGTTGGACTAAGTCCATGGGGTGACCAATGGATACTCCATGGAGGTTAAAATCCATGGAGCATAAGGAATGGGTAAAGTTATGAGTTACATGGTGTAACCCTAATAGCCACCATATAAAAGAATCCCATGGCTCAAGAAATCGTGCACTAATGTGTGAGTGTGAGGGCTAGACGATTTCAAGGAGTGTTCAAGTTTCTCTCAAGTTATTCCAAGTGTATTTGGTGTTGTGTGAACCATTTGAGGTGTCACACTTGGGGCACTAGGCACTCAAGCTTCATGAAGACATTCTACATCAAAGAGGTATGAATTCTATCTTGTTATATTTATTATTTTGTATGCTAGATTAGGATAATACCTTGGATGTTCATAATTGTATGTATAATAGAGAAAACATAGATCCAAGGTATTTAGGGTTGCATGTACACTTAGGAGTGTTAGAATGCTCATAACCCAACAATGGTGTCAGAGCCTAGGCTTGTTTTCTTGTTATACTTGCAAAAGTAGCTGAAAAATCGATTTGGATGCATATATTCGATTGTTTTGGATGGAATTGGACTAGGAACATTACCCTAAGATGTTTTTGGACTTATAAACTTGTTTTTGATGTGGTAATGTTCATGCTAATCCAATTTATAAGATAATTGTCATAGTTTCAAGATGTGTATTAGTTTGTATGTTCATGCTAATTTCTTGAAGATTGATGATTTGAATTATCTTGTTCTTATGAGGTTCTTAGATTAATAGAAAAGTTGTGTGAAATAGTTGTTTTCAATCCATTTTAATCTAAGAGTTGATTCCAAAGTGTGTTTTTGTAACTTGTCCTCAATTTATATGAAAAGTCACATTTAAGAATCATAAAACTCATAAAAGTTGGCAAAGGTTACAAAATGAAGAGTCTAGTTCTAATTAAATGGTTTTATGACTCCATAACTTGTCCTCAAGTTATGGAGGTTCAAGAGTCTCTTCATTAAATTAAAAAAAAGTGTAACCTTAATTAGTTCCATAAGTTACAATAAAAAAAAGTTATTTTTTTTATTAATTAGTTTAAAGTCTTCCATAACTTGTCCTCAAGTTATGGAACTTGAAGAGTTTTTTTTTTTTTTTTTTTTTTTTTTTTTTTTTTTTTAATTAAAACTACTTTAAACTCATAAGTTATGGAATTAATTAGTTTTGAATAGTTTTAAAACTTGCCCTCAAGTTTTGGAATTTGAAAAGTTTTCACTTATGAATACTTTAATTCCAAGTTAGCCCTTAGAATTTTAAAAGTTAAAATTCAACCCTTATACTTTATAATATTATAAGTTAATAATATTTATATATATGTATAAGAGTGAGGTCAGTCTTACCGTTAGTAGGCCTCATTCACGAAGCCGGTCTATAAGGGGGGTATAAGGTTACTGCCTATAAAATGGCAGTTTAATGGGTGTCCACTCTCACCCACCGATTCCTTGACTGGTGGAGGGTCGTTAGCCGAACGGGTAGGACAAGGACTATAATTCTCCTTTCATTAAAAGTATTAATGATAAATTCTAAGTAACTAAACTCTTATTAATACCCAATCTTAGTTACTTAGGAAAATGTGAATTTGGTGCTAACCCATGAAATTACACTTTGCACTTTGCTTAAGTCGTTAGTGGAGCGTGTGTGGTTAACCGGCACACTAACCTGGACTTAACAAGGTAGGCAAAGGGTAACTTAATATTTATCATAGTATCGGTGGAGCGTGTGTGGTTAACCGGCACACTGATTAAGGGGTAAATATTAAGGGTACCAAGTATATTTGCATGGTTATTCACACCTTGTTTTGTGATCCTCGGCATCCTAGTCACAAAACCTGAAGGGCACACTCGAGATTGAATCATGCCTTTGAACAATTCAATGAATCTCAAAGATCTAGGACTTTCAAATCCAATTAAAACCTAATAAATTATTTCGTTTTTCATGGTGGAAATTGGTGTATCGTCATTCACCTACCTTCAAATATTTTATAGCTTGGATTACGGCATCCCTCTTCTAAGTTATAAAATAGTTTGTTGGGTCCTAGCCTTAATATTTCATATTGGGTGTCATATTAAGGACTTTAAATCAACTATCTTGAATATCTCCCAAAAAGATGTCTGATCTAGACATTTATGATCTTCCCAAATCTCTTGAAACAAGCTTTCCTAAATGAAGATGATGTCCCATGGATATCATACTTTTTTCACCTCCTCCAATTATTCTCCCTAACCCACAAGTTCCTAAAAAGTTTAAGGTCACTCAAGCCCTATTGGCAAGGCAAGGTCTAGGTGTTATCACATCTTGGAGATGTAGTCACATATTGACAAGCCGGGAGAGTTGGGTGTCAAAGTCTTGAGAAAGTTGGTGGCTCAACTACTTTCTAAGTCACATAGTGAGTTCTTTTGGGAATCCTATGAAACAGACTAAGACAAGACCCTTAATGATCTTATCTATTTGCTAAGATCAACTTCCTAAAAAGCTATGGACATTGATAATGATGACATTGGATATCCAGTAAAGCTCCCTCTTCCCAATGGAAAGGGATCCGCCATAGTCAACTCGGTTGACCCAATGGTAAAGAGAGAGGCGAAGTCTGAGATAGTCCCATTATCAAGGGTCCATAGATAACTATTGCCAAAGAAAGGGGCATTGGTTACGAAGCTGCCAAATTTACCTAAGGATGTTAAAGTCAATAAGTTTGGCTCTACTTCAGGTAAAGTCCATTGTCTAACTCTATTAAGTACATGTTGATTCTGATCGCGAAGATGGATTTCAATCGCATGGTTCGGTGATCAGAATTTTGGGCTATTACTTAAGAGTTATGATATTTATATTGCTTAGGAATAGATAACAACAAGGTTTTCATATGGATTGTAAGGATAAGTTTTTCCGCAAAGTTTTAAAATAAAAGAAAAAGGTTTTGATTTTATTTATTTTAAGTATCCTTACAATGGCATTTGTGAAAAGTTGTTGCTTATAAGATTCCATTGATAGCAATATTGGAAAAATGGATTTGATTCTTTCGGTTGTGGTAGTGTCTAGTATTACCAAATAAGGAAAGATTCTCATCACCCAAGGTTCAATTGGACCGAAACTTGGAATCATGCAAGTTGTATAGTATGATGAATGAGAACTTTCAGCTTGGAAAATTAAGACTAATTCCTTATGTGAATAAGGAAAGGACTAAGGGATCGAGTACACATTCTTGTGTACTGGTCAAGTCCACCACAAAAGATCAAGAAGACTATTCGTCATGATTTACTTAAGTTCAGTAAATATGGTTATACTTATAAGTTTAAGTATAAGTCTGTAGCATTGGAGAAGTTTCAATGTGAGACAGAACGAATAAGAAGAATCAAAGTATGGCAGAAAGATAAAAGTTTCTCAAATCTGAAAAGATGGGAGAGTACTTTAGTATCATGTTTATGATCATCTTAATGATTAAGATACCATATCACAATTGGTCCTCTAAATTCATCTTAGTGCATTCTTATGACTAAGAAGAGGAGTCATGAATTGTTGAAATGGTTAAATCAAAAAGATGAGTCATACTTCGTTCCAAAACAATTCTTAGAGTCATACTCCAAGATTGTAACTTGAGTGACATATCTTAAAGAGGGTTTGTTAACACTAGTCAAATGTAAGAGTAAAAGGTTATCTACTCTTGTACATTTGAAATTGGTAAGTTGTGATGTTTTGGATAAAACAGAGACCAACTTAGGCCAATTGTGTAAAGTGTTAGTCTTGATAAAGAATCCGCACTATCTCTTGAATATTTGACAAGGGAGTCTTATATGTCAAGAGGACAGTGAGAGTCTTAAAGCTCTTGAAAGTTTCAAGACTTAATCAAGAATAAAACCTAAAGTCCTTCACTAGCACACGACTTGAGGTTTATAACCTATCGTGTTGAAATTTTTGTGCCTATTCAAGTTGGCTTTGCATAGGAGTTCTGAGAGTTCTCAATTGGTTGCACAACTACTTGGAAGCAATGGCAGGCACCTGACCTGCCAAATGGCAAGAATTTAAGATTGCATAAGTTTAATCAATATGAGTTTGGATTTGTCACTAACCTTGTCTTGTGATTATGGTTTTGACAAATTCACATGGATAAGAACACATACACTATTAAATCTAAGTGTCATAAGGTTTCTCTCCGATTCATGAAAATGATGGTGAGGAAACACTTTCACTAAGTAGATTTTAGCTAGATAGCAATTGTGATATTTTCATTCTCAAAGTCGTTAGTGGAGCGTGTGTGGTTTACCGGCACACTAACATGGACTTGTGAGAAGTGGCAAAGGTCTAAACAATTGAGACTATGATTACGGTATCCCTTTTCATAGTTCTAAAATTGTTTAGACACACATGTGAGCTATCTAAGAGAGGTGTATGATTTTGATAAAGTTTTATCAAAACAATCTAGTATCAGAAATCTGAACTTTGGTAAGAAAGTCAGCTGATTTCTGAGTACATGTCAAAGCTAGTGGGAGCATAAGTGTTATGCTAATAATCATCATGTTAGTGGGAGCATGATAATTATGACAAAGGTTGCAAGTTAGCAATGTTAATTATAGAAAACAAAAGTTTCAATTCGTGAGGTTGCAGGGGTTGAAAAAGTTGTTTTGCTATAATTAAGGGAGAGGAAATTATACTTCATTTCAATTCTAAAAGCTTAGATTGAGATTTTAATCGTATTTAATCAAGGATATATATATGAATTTCATGTTGGAATGGCTCAACATAAGGAAATTCTATATATGAGTCCATTATTTGCGTTCTAAAATTCGATTATGATTACGGCATCCCTTTTCATAATCTGAATTTTGAGAACTTGGCAAATTGAAATGGAAATATTATAGCAAAAGACTGGTTTAGTCTTTATGTGAGACATCATGAATCGTGTCCCAGATGCTTCAGATATAGGATCGATTACATGTGCTATATTCATCCTTTCTAAAATTTTCCAAATGCCTGGGGCATTATGAAGGGAAAAGGTCTAGAATTGGATATGACTAAAATGATTAAGCAATTGTCGAGGACAATCTAAGGTTTACCAAAGATTGGTTTCTCAAGGACAGTTGGAAGTATAATGTTAATTCTGGAAGGACCATATTGACATAATCTGTAAGGAGGCAACTCTTGTTCAGAAGTGATAGTCAAAATGGAATATGGAAATGTTTCAAAGTTAGAAATTATTCAATCTGTGTAAGATTAGGAAACTTAATGAAAGAAGGATGTTTCCAAGGAGCTGATCTCCTTTGGAATGCTCTGTAATGATTGTTGTCAAGTCTTTCTGACTTCGTGCATAATCATTAAGAGGATCAATGCATATAAGTTTAGAATCTAACAGATTTCAGTAAATGGCATGAATTTGGAATTCTTGCATTTATAGTAAGGATTTGAGACTGTGAAAAGAGGATCATTGGAGTGATGTTCAATTGATCTATTTTACAAAGTAAAGATCATAGACAAACATAGTATGCATACTTGGTGTATGGCATGACTAGTGTTTAGAAAACATAGTGTACATGCTTGGAGCATGGGACAACTATTGTTTTAAATTCAAGTATAAAGTTGATAAAACCGAAACAATGAATAATGAGTAATCAGTATGGTGATAAATAAAAGTGTTTATTTATATTCATAGGGTTTGATACCATATTTGATTCATTTATTCTTGTGTTTCACTTTGCATGTTTTGACTTCCAGAATAACTAAGTCGCTCTTCCTGAATGATTAAGTTATTCAAACCATCCACAGTCGGTCATATGTTGGAAGTAGATATGAATCAAGACTGTCATGGGTTGGTTTGTAGAGGTCCAAGTTGGTGGACAAAGTGGTGCTACAACACTCATGAGTGCTCATAAGTTCTGAGTATTGGATTCAACCCGCGCTCATTTGAATCACTTCATGGATTTTATCACGAGTGATCATGAGACGATAATATCTTATATTCTTCAAACCTAGAGATATGAGTTGTTACTATGAGTTGGTTATACATTGATTGCACGAAAACGCATTGGTAACTCGATGTTATAAAACGTGTCTTTGTGTATGATTCAACAAGTAGTAGAACAAGCCATATGAGTCGAAGTTTATCCATTCCTTTTACCTTCGGGATAAAAGCAATATCTGTGGGCCCCTCGATGATTTAAAGATGATACATGTGAGTGCTTGGCCAAGCCAGGACTGATTTGATTTGTTCAATCAGTCAGTCATCATGAATCGGAAATCGGGAAACAACAAATGGACAGAGAGAATGATTGATAATCCATGTCTCAGTCCATATGATATCTAGAATGGAGGAATATATGATCCCTTATCTAATGGACAAGTCATTGACAAAGGTCAGAGTTCATCGACAAGGTCAGAGTTCGACAGAAGCTTTTGAGAGCTACGATTGCTGATCGGTTCCTGAAGTCATACGCAATAATAGTTTTAGACTTATCCAAGTGGAAGACTGTTGGATTAATGTCTAAGTCCATAACTATAATTGGTAAGACTTGACCCGACCCGGCATGGTCCATTTGGGTTGCATGGCATCATGCATTTGGATAGACTATAATGAGAGAAATAACACTTAAGGTTGGTTAATATATTATAAGTTCTAATATATTAATAAGGTTATTTAATTAGTATTGATCAAGAATTAATTTGGAATTAATTAAGTGATCAAAAGGAGACTAATTAAATATATGGGTTGATTGTGTAAATCATTCATTCTTATATATGTGGGCTTGTGATCCAAGATTCCTTATGTTGGACTAAGTCCATGGGGTGACCCATGGATACTCCATGGAGGTTAAAATCCATGGAGCATAAGGAATGGGTAAAGTTATGAGTTACATGGTGTAACCCTAATAGCCACCATATAAAAGAATCCCATGGCTCAAGAAATCGTGCACTAATGTGTGAGTGTGAGGGCTAGACGATTTCAAGGAGTGTTCAAGTTTCTCTCAAGTTATTCCAAGTGTATTTGGTGTTGTGTGAACCATTTGAGGTGTCACACTTGGGGCACTAGGCACTCAAGCTTCATGAAGACATTCTACATCAAAGAGGTATGAATTCTATCTTGTTATATTTATTATTTTGTATGCTAGATTAGGATAATACCTTGGATGTTCATAATTGTATGTATAATATAGAAAACATAGATCCAAGGTATTTAGGGTTGCATGTACACTTAGGAGTGTTAGAATGCTCATAACCCAACAACTGGATGGTGGGATGATATACCCAATTTCTGACAGCAAGTGGGTCAGCCCAGTTCAAGTTGTTCCTAAGAAGGCTGGAGTGACAGTGGTAGAGAACAAAAAAGGAGAGTTGGTTCCAACTCGGGTTCAGAACGGATGGCGCGTGTGTATTGACTACAAAAAATTAAACGCAGCCACTAGGAAAGATCATTTTCCTCTCCCATTCATAGATCAGATGCTAGAGAGGCTTGCTGGAAAATCCCACTACTGCTGCTTGGATGGATTTTCAGGTTTCCATCAAATTTCAGTTGCTCCAGAAGAGCAGGAGAAAACGACTTTCACCTGCCCTTTCGGGACATTCGCGTATAGGCGTATGCCATTCGGACTCTGCAATGCACCTGCTACATTTCGAAGGTGTATGGTTAGTATATTTTCTGAGTATGTCGAAAATACCATAGAAGTCTTCATGGATGATTTTACCGTCTATGGAGACTCCTTTGATATTTGTTTAAAAAAACCTCTCAAAAATTTTACAAAGATGTATAGAAATAGACATGGTCTTAAATTTTGAAAAATGTCACTTTATGGTTGTCCAAGGTCTGATTCTTGGACATATTGTTTCAAAAAGAGGTTTGGAAGTCGATAAAGCAAAAATAGATGTTATAAAGAGCTTACCCTACCCAAAGAATGTTCGGGAAGTGCGTTCCTTTCTTGGTCATGCAGGGTTTTACAGGAGGTTTATGAAAGATTTTTCAAAAATATCAGTTCCCATGTGCCAGTTATTGTAGAAAGATGCTGAATTTGACTTCAATGAAGATTACAATAAGGCTTTTGATGTGCTGAAAAATCTTCTTACTTCTGCCCCCATCATTCAGCCCCCAGATTGGAGTTTAGCATTCAAGATAATGTGTGACGCCAGTAACACTGCTGTTGGAGCTGTTCTAGGACAGAGAAAAGACCGGGTCCCCTACGTTATATATTATGCATCAAAGACTTTGGACAGCGCCCAAGCAAACTACTCCACCACTGAAAAAGAGTTGCTGTCAATTGTTTTTGCATTGGAAAAATTCAGACAGTATTTGTTGGGCACAAAAGTCATAATCTTTTCGGATCACGCAACCATTCGTTACCTTCTTGCCAAAAAAGACTCAAAGCCAAGGCTGATTAGATGGATTTTGCTACTACAGGAGTTTGATATAGAGATCAGGGATAAAAGTGGTAGAGAAAATTCGGTAGCTGATCATTTCAACCGACTCACCCCACCTGAAGACCCGACACCGATCCACGAAACATTTCCTGACGAGCATCTATTCGTTGTTCAGAACCCTCCTTGGTTTGCTGATATTGTGAACTACTTGGTCTCCAGAGAACTTCCTTTAAATCTCACCCGAGCCCAGAAAGATAAAATAAAGAAGGAGGCGAAAAGATATGTTTGGGACGAGCCGTATCTATGGAAACATTGTGCTGATCAGGTGATTAAAAGATGTGTACCTCAAGATGAAGTCAAATCAATTCTGAATTTCTGCCATTCAAAAGCTTGTGGAGGGCATTATGGTCCACAACGAACCGCACACAAGGTTTTGGACATCGGTCTTTATTGGCCTCATATTTTTCGTGACTCTTTTCTATTTTGCAAAACCTGTGAAAGATGTCAAATGACTGGGTCTTTGACATCTCGTAATCAGATGCCACTTACTCCAATCTTAATATGTTAAATCTTTGACGTTTGGGGTATAGATTTCATGGGTCTGTTTCCGCCTTCTTTCGGGTTTGTGTACATCTTACTTGTTGTGGATTACGTGTCCAAATGGGTCGAGGCAAAAGCTACACGAACCGACGATACCAAGGTTGTGGTTGATTTTGTCAAGACAAATATATTTGCTAGGTTTGGGACACCAAAAGCCATTATTAGTGATCGGGGTACGAATTTCTGCAACCGCACCCTCGAAGCTGTCCTCAAGAAATATGGTGTCACATATCGGGTATCCACAGCATATCACCCGCAAACCAATGGACATGCTATAGCTTCAAACAGACAGATCAAGGGCATTATAGAGAAAACCATCAATCCGGCCAAGAAAGATTGGAGTATTCGATTGGACGATGCGTTATGGGCTAACCGGACAGCTTACAAGACTTCTATCGGTATGTCACCATATCGAATAGTTTTTTGGCAAACCTTGTCGATTACCAGTTGAATTGGAGCATCGAGCATATTGGGCTGTCAAAAATCTGAATATGAGCATGGATGAGGCTGGTACGAAAAGAAGATTGGATATTCAAGAGTTAGAAGAAATCAGAAATGATGCTTACGAGAACGAGGCAATCTATAAGGAGAAGACGAAAGCGTTTCACGACAAGATGATCTCGCGAAAGGTATTTACTATCGGTCAAAAGGTACTCTTATATCATTCTCGTTTCAAACTTATTTCTGGTAAATTGAGGTCTCGTTGGGTGGGGCCTTTTGTTGTTACTAACGTGTTTGATCATGGTGCTATAGAAATTAAGAGTGAACAAACAGGAAAAATCTTTAAGGTGAATGGTCATCGTATCAAACCTTTTGTCCCGACTTACCGCAACTAAGGAAACCAAGTAACAATGTCGAGCCAACGACAGTAAAAATGGGCAGCTTACCGGGAGGCAACCCGGACATTTGTTTTGATTTTAATTCTGCAACTTGTTTTTAATTTTTGTGTGTTTTTAGCTTCTTAGTATGCTTCTTTTTAATTGAATCGTGTTTTTAAAATAAAAAGGAACAGAGAGATTTTTTAAAAAGTTGAAAAATAAGGTTTTGGTGGAACCTGCGACCGCGAGTCCAGTCTTTGCGATCGCAGGTTATGCAGATTAGGGTCGCAGCACGTCATCGAAGTTTTTTGGGACAATCTTTTTCACGAAAATAGCAAACCTGCGATCGCAAGTTCTGCCCTTGCGATCGCATGTATCAGTTTTAGAGCCTGGAACACTTTTGCACATTTTTTAAATCTATTCGAACATTATTTAGTGAACCTGCGATCGCAGGTTCTGTCCTTGCGATCGCAGGTGTCCCATTTTTTGTGTCTGGCTCATGTTTGAATGTTAAGTAACTGGGAAAAGGCAATTTTTCAAAACCTGCGATCGCAGGTTCCCAACCTGCGATCGCAGGTTCCCAACCTGCGATCGCATGTATCAAAAATCCTGCATTTGACCGTTACGAACATCGATAATTGTGCCAACGGCTATATTTGAAGAATCTACGATCGCAGGTCCTCCCTTTGGGGTCGCATGTTTGTATTTTGCTATAAATAATGATCGCAGGCCTCATTTGTTACCACCACATTTCAAAAACACTCTCTGAAATCCTCTAATTTTCGAGTTCTTTCACTAACAAACACCCAAATCGCTTGTTTTTCGTCCAAATCAGGAAAAAAAGGTATCAATCTCTTCAATTTTTATCCGACAACATCTTTACGGTAACGAAATCATGTTTTCAAGGTTGAAATTCTCCAAAAATCTCATTTTGTTCATTTTGAAATTTGAATTTTTGCGAGTTTCTTTTTCAGATCTACGTTCCGTTAATCATCCGCAGGCCGCGAAAAGTAGAAACGTTTGCTCACGAAGCAATTCAGAAGAGATTCATCCGAACGGAATTTCAAAAATCAAAAAATTTTTCGGCACAAAAAATATACTGCTGCTCAGCGCACAGTCAGGTATTTTCGTTCTGAAACTGAATTTCTGTTTTTGTTATATATTTGTGCGGTCGTTTGGGAGTAGTTAGAAATACTTATTTTTGCTTTATTATTATTATTATTTTTACCTGGAAATTGTGCTTACCTTGTCCCAATTTACCTAACAAAATGCCCCCAAGACCTTCCCGTTCACACAGACAGGTTGATACCTCAGACCCGTCATACACTGTCCAGGTGGACAATGTCACTGTAGATTTAGGTTCACAGGCCGCACTCGATTGTTACCAGCGACTTCTCGACCACAAGATTTTGCCACAGGTCTGGGCCCTAGCCGCACCTTAATGCGGGAACTCCATATTTATGATGGTGTTCGCACTCTTTTTGCCAATATTGGCTGGGAGCGCCTATTATCTGCAGATTTTGGCACTTGTCCCCTATTGACCCGAGAGTTTTTAGCCACGCTTAGTGAGATAAATCATGAGGGAAACATAGCTTTTCGCATTTTTAGCACCCCTCACACTCTTCACGTGGACCAGTTATGTGTTATCTTCCATACTCCCATCACTAGTTAATCCCAACCCACCCCCGCTTTTGACGTAAGCGAGTTTTGGTACTCCATTACCGGTTTGGAGTCTTATGATTCAGCCTCATCCATACAGACTAGCATCATGCACCCTGTTCTCAAAATTGCATTGAAAATTATATGCAATATCATTTATGCACAGATTGAGACCACGAAAGTCGGCAAAGCCAAGCTTTTTCTTTTGTGATGCATGATCACCGGGTCATACCCTCCACATTTTGGTGATATTATCATTAGACGGTTCCATAGAGTTATAGCTCTTCACACTCGCGGTGCAATTCACTGTGGTGGTTTGATTTCTGTCATTGCCCGCTCCCTCGAGCCGCAATCTCCCCCGGAGTACACCTTCTTTACCGGTGATTCTTTTCGTCTGACCCTGCAGAACTTTCGGGCTATGCACATGCTTCGTACTGCCCCAGGTGGGTGTGGTTGGATGTGCGGTCGCTCCACGTATTTCAAGGTCACTGGACCTGATGTCATAACTCTCGCTGACCCCATTAGCGAGACTGAGTGGGTGCTTCCTTCGAACATCCACTCACCCCCTCGCCCACCTAGGGCACAACGTCCACAGTCTGATCGACCATCTTCATCCACTCAGCACCCAGACTACGCAGACGCAACACCTATATCCTTTAGCCAGCCTGATCCTATGCAGACTGACTTTCAGGATCAGCCTCCACCCACCCAACCATCTCACCCTCACCCCAACTCTCCCTTCACTTACCAACATTATCTTGACCTCCGTGGGGATATCGCTTCCCTTCAGCAGACGATGACTGGTCTTCGCCTCGATTATCAACAATATAGCACTCAGGTTACCGATTATCGTGACGAGCTCTTAGGTCTGCGCGACGATTTCGACGATTTCCGCGACGAGTTCTTCCGTCGCTATGCTCCCCCGTCCTAGTAGTCGTCTTCCACTCCTCCCTAAGCATTGAGGAAAATGCTTAATTTTAAGCTTGGGGAGGGTATTTCCTATCTTTTTGTAAAAAGTTTTTATTTTGTTATTCAAAAAAAAAATACAAAAAAAAAATTAGAAAAGTTTAAAAATCCAAACATATTTTTCTTTTATTTTGTCATTTTATTTCTTCATAGTTTTTCTAAAATATTTTCATTTTGTTGCATTCTGCATTTTCAAAAAAAAAAATAAAAAAAATAAATAAATTTACCAGATGATGACGCTCTTTACATACGATAGCTCCATGAAGTGGGATATTGAGAATTGAAAATGAAAAAAATCCGAAGCAACTTGATTGTTATTGGAAGTATAGAATCAACTGTCATAACCAGGGGACCCAAGACACCGTGATTCGAGACCCCGACCTTAGATAATAAAAAAAATAGCGTACTGAAGCTTTTTTTGGGCGGTAATAACAGCTCTAGGATGATTTGCTTATTAACGTTTAAAAAGAATCTTTATCGACAACTCTGAACCCACAAAACATGACCCTATTTGTTGACACGCGTTACCCTCGCGGTAACAGAGAGCTTAAGTATCAGATCCACACAGTCAAAATGAAGAAAGGGTACAACGTTATATCTAGTACCCAAATCAAAGAATTTCAAGCACTCAATTGAAGAAACTTCAAGAAATTCCAAAAAGAAAAAAAAAAGAGATTGAAGAAATCAAGCTCAAAACGAAGTGTAAATCAAAGTTCAATCAAGTTAGAAGTTGTTCCAAAGTTACATCTGGTGAATAAAGAACTGTGTGATAAGATACTTGTGGCTCTCGAAAAAGTGAAAGCATAGAGCTCGGGCTCCTACGGGGGTTGGCCCTTGCTGCTTCGACGAAAGCTGATTTGGTCGTGCGGGTTGTTAAGGATGCGTCGATTCTGATTCTTGGCCATCTAGTCTTAAGGACATGAGATCTGGACTATGTTATTTTCGCATAAAGCTAATTAAGGTGCAAAGTTTAAATAAAACTAGAGTTGGATTATTGTGTTACACCGTTTTGTGGTCTTCCTTACTTTGGGAGTCTGTGATACATGCAAGGTAGCAGGATGGTTGCTTTGGTGTTAGTGATTGGAGCCTAGTATCGATGTAAAGTCTGATCGTACAAGAAAAAGAAAATATAAAATATAAAAAAAAACATGTTTCATTTTAGTTGTTCGTTTTTCATTTGCATACTATTTTAGTTCATTGTTCATTTTCTTTATCTTTGCATGCATGTTTTATGTTTAGCTTTGGTAGTTCTTATTATTTAGGTTTTCGTTTTTTTTAGTTAACGTGTGTCTAGGTTGTCCCGTTATTGCCTTTAGCCCTAATTCCGTTTCCAAAGTTATCGTTTCCTTACTCGAGGGCAAGTAAGGTCTATGCTTGGGGAGGTTTGTTAGATGCATTTTATATGCATCTTTTAGCACAATTTCCTATGTATTTCATTATAAAAAGCTAACTAATTCTCGATTATTCTTATGTATTTCGTGTTTCATGATTATTTTGAAGAATGCATGTACTGCTCACGTTTGTTATGACTTTTTAGGGCCATTTGGAGCACATGGATGATTACGCAAGTTCGTGATGAATTCGTGGATGCTTAGGAGCTTAATTGGAGTCTAGACCAAGGAAGGATGTCGGGAAATGATCAAGAACTGCTTGGAAGGAGGAACGAAAATCAAAAGAGCCAAAAGAAGTAACATGCGATCGCATCTTTTCTCCATGCGATCGCAGGTTGGATCGCAGGTTGCCTTCGAGGTTTTGTCGAGCCAAAAAATTCATCAGATGAGAAAAAAAGAGAACCTGCGATCGCAAGTTGTGCCTTTGCGATAGCAGGTTGGTCCAATTGCCTCAAAATAGCAACGTACTTCATTAAAGAGTCCCGTGACACATTTTTGGTGATACATGCGATCGCAGGTATACCCCTTTGCGATCGCAGGTACGTCGTTTTGACAGCTAGACGTATAAATATTGCCCCCTACTCTTCTAGTAACCCTAATTGGTGATTCCTGGCGATTCAGAGGCGATTTTCAGAGGTTTTCAAGTGAAGAACGCAGATCTAAAGGAGACGATTCGATTCCAATTCATAGTTTAGTAAGATTTATCGTTTAGATTCTATTTTTACTATTTGTAATCAGTTTTTAGCCATGTCAGGCTAAAAACTCATATTTCAGTTTCGCACGACGTAACCTTTTCTTATGATTAATCATTAGGCACTATGTTTGACTATGATTATTGTTTAGTTTGATCAGTTCTGTGTTAATTTGAATGTTTGATTTTGATTTCCGTTTCTGTTGGCCACTTAAATTGTTTGTGAATAATTCTAGTCATCTAATTGTTTAGATCCGTAATTATCTAGATTAATTAGTAAAAAGGGACAAGTATTAGATTAATTCTGAGTTTAGGGTTAACTCTAATATGGATTGATCAAACAAGTTTTAACGTCTCCGGGCTTATGAGAGGTATTGAACTTTACTGGGAATTATATTGTGTCTAATGCAACTTTTCTTTATTAGTCAAGAGCTTGTTTTGTTAATTTAGTAAAAAGTTAGATTTAATTCAGAGAACTTATTTTGATTAAATGAATTTTTGTAATAAAGGTCATTAGAGCTTTTTAATGAACCTTAGTACCAGTTTAAACAAGCGCATAGTCAAATATTTTGTTGAAGGTTAATTATATGATTAGGGGAGTCACCGCGAAACTGGAATTGCTTTCTTTTATTTGAATTTTCATCACTTTAAATTTAGTTATTCTTTTGTCAATTTCGATTTCTATTAGTTTAATTTTCATAAATAAACCCCCCTTTTTATGTTTATTGCATTCATCAAGAATTAGACCACACCTTACGCAAAGAGGTGTAAACATTAGAACGTGTCCCTGAGGATCCGACCCTGCTTACCTGTACTACCTGTTAGTGCCATAAAGCTGTTTATTTATTATTTTTATTTGTTTAAATCGTGTACGACAACGGTATTAACAATAATATAATATTTACATTAAGTTCAAAACATTACTTGAAATACATGAAAAGTATAACAAAAGATAAGACGTAAAGCTCCGTCTTCGCAACTCCTGGGAGAGAGTACCTGTCTACTTACGACCCTGAGAATACAAGTGGTTTGGAAAAAGTGTCAACATTAAAGTTGGTGAGTTCATTAGTATTTTTGTTATAGAAAGTATATCCTTTATTCTTTTGAAAAGTTTGTCAGTTCCTCCAGAAAATCCTATATTTTCTGTTGTATATAAATGATAAGTAAAATAACTCGTGATTATCCCTTCTACGAGTAGTTAGTGAATACAAGTCATATACATTTAGATCGAACAGATAGTCGATTGTGTGGTTCTGCCCTAAGCCCACAACCAAACAAGGAACAAGAAATGAGGCGGAATCCACACATCCCACTATCTGTCGGATCTTCATGTATCTAACCCTGATGTATTTACTAAGTACATTAAGTTTAATGATCCTTTAATTTGAAAACGTTCCCTTAAGAAAATCCTATATTCTCTTAATAAGTAATATGGCTGTAGTTAATCCTTCTGTAATCATTCAGTGAATACTAATTATATATAATACAGATCGATTAGACAGTTGAATGGGTGAATCTCCCCTAAGCCCACAACCAAACAAGGAACAGGAAACGAGGCGGAAGTCACACATTCCACTGTCTACCGGATCTTTATTATAAATAATCCTAATGTATTCATCAAGTAATTACATAATTAACAATTATGAATATCCGGTAAAATGGTAACCATAATAGTTTCTTCTATAATTACTTAGTTTATACTAACTGTATATAACCCAATATCAAACAGACAGTTGAATGGGTGAATCTACCCTAAGTCCACAACGAAACAAGGAACATGAAATGAGGCGGGAGTCACACATTCCACTGCCTATCGGATATCATTTATATATAATTTGAATGTATAAACTAAGGAATTATAGAATTAAATATAAAGGTCCTTTATGTAATACTAGTTTAATAATAAGTATTAACCCTTTTGTAAATAAGTTTCTAGTTTCACTAACTCAATTGTGAAACTTTGATTTCGGAAAGTTCTATCGAAAACTGTTTATCTTCCAAAATAACGATGTAAACCATAGAAAATCCTATATTTTCTATAAAACCGATTTGTAGTCTTAAACGCTCCAAGACCGAGAAGCAAAAGTATAATTACCATACTTAACTTAATGATACTCATATTTGTTTAACAGTAATCCCATCTGAACATGTAATTACCCTGAAAACTCGACGTGACGATACTACCCTCCTATGATCACTTAGTACACACGACTTGTATAATACCGAGATCGATAGACAGTTGAATGGGTGAATCTGCCCTAAGCCCACAACCAAACAAGGAACATGAAATGAGGCGGAAGTCACACATTCCACTGTCTATCGGACTTCAATTTTATCTCAACCTATTGTATACTGAGAAATCATATAGTTAGTATTCCTTGGGAAAAGTATATCTTTATGTAAATAGTTAGTTAATACTATTGTGAATATTCATTATAACCATACTAATACAAAGTTAGTCCCGTATAGATCTATACACCAACTCGCGCTCTCTGGTTATAATTAAGATTCGAACGGGTACCCTGAGTGGTACATCAAGTGGTTCACAATCCTGTATTAATTATTTACATAAAGTGTAAAACCTTTTTAAAATTAACAAGTAATTTTGTGAAAAGATTTCCTTTTGTTTCATAAATCATGTTTATAAGTTCATTTCCATGTTTTAACCAGGACTTTTGTAAATTAGTTCTTATGATCAATAAACCATACCTATTATAGTTTATAAGTTGATTTCTTTGACTTTAACGAGTTTCAAGTTCAAATACAATTTAAACGACAAGAAAACATAATAAATAAGTTATGTTTTTAAACACAAGCAATCTTGTGTTTTACTTCTATTCCCCCCCTAAAACATTTTAAAAAGCTTGAAAATATGGGGGTATTAACTCACCTTATGTTGAAGATTTGATTGAAGATATGATATCGGATATTTGGTATGCCAAACGAAGTTCCGAGCACAATTGGATCCTAATTGGCATATATTGACACATATATGTACATAATTAGGGTAAAAACAACTAATTATGAAGGGAAAACAACCTAAGGGACTAAGGAACACTTGAAATGAAGTGTAGAATCACATGTGATTGATCAATGGGGTTCTAAGGCCACAACGTGGAGTGTACGGCCAAGGGGTGTACGGCCATGGAGTGTACGGCCGTACACTCATGGTAAATCATGCAATTGAGGGGTGTTTGATCCATGGTGAAGCTACTGTGACAAATGCACAACCAAAGGATGAGGAAAGCTAACATTTTGGAGGGTTTTGAGGTGTGTACGGCCGTACACTCTCCATGATAGATGCATTTTTGGGTCTTAAATCAAAGGGGTTTAAGGGTTGAAGAGTTCTAATGGATAGCTAACACCTAGAATCCCACGACGTGGTTTGGGTTGATGTGTCGTGGATTTTAAATGGTCCCCACGGCGTAGCAGCCTATGGCCACGATGTGGCAGCTGTTTAATGAGAATCCCTAATTTTTTAGGTTTGCATCCTATTTAAGGGAATGTGATGCCTAGGGTTGCTCACCCTCAACCTCCATCACACACTTTTAGCCTCCAAGTAAACGCTAACCCCCCTTGTTGCTCTCTAAGCTTTTATGTTGACTTTTTGAGATTAGAGGAAGAAGGAGGTGATTTCTAGACTTATATTCAACAAGAAACACTTCTCACCATCTTATTGTGCATCTTTTGGACTCTTGTAAGTCCCCAAGTTCCAAGCTTTTTGAGTATAACGTGCTAGATCTTGTATTTTGTACTATTTTCTTCTTGATCTTGTTAGATGAGATGGAGAGATTTCATAAAGCTTGCAACTTTATGAATCTATGGATCATTTGAAGTAGTTTATGTTTTGGATCTGAAGCTTGATGGTTGGTTTATGCCATGCAAAAGATTTTTTTGACAACTGGCCAATTTTGGATCAAGCAAGGTTTAAAATGCATTATTTGTATAAGTAAATATATACACTTCAAAAACCATATTTGAAATGAACCTTTGAAATCCAAAAGGGCATTATTTGTATAAGCAAATATATATGCTTTAAAAATCCTACTTGTAATGAGCCCTTGAAAGTCAACAAGTTAGAACCAATCATGAATTTAACTTGGCTTTATAGTTTTCGGCCTAGGACCCTAAGATCATGGGATTTCGGTTGATGCATTGGCTAAAATCACACACGATATTGGTGGTTTCCTAGTGAGATTTTGGTGGGAAAAGTAGATAAGGGGGTTGACTTCTTGACTTGACATTTCACCCTTTCCCAATAAGAATTAACACCCAGTAGTTATCAAGGTAATTGTCCAGCAAACAACCAAGAAAATATCCTATCACTTTCTTTCTTTATCTTAGGTCGAAATCACCCCTTAAATCCTCCACCATCCCCATATTTCTTTTTGTTACTCCATTCTCTCTCAAGAAGAAAGCCAAAAATCTTCTAAGTTCAAATTCTCCATGTTTATTCTTAGAGTTTTGGTAAGTTTTTCTTGTTAATCTAGTGTTTTTATACACTATCATGTTAGTTTGATCTTATTTACACATATTATTATGTGTTAAAACTCTTAGGATAATATCACCTTCAAAGAGTTCATCCACCCCATTCAACTGTTTAGGATTGGAAATCTTAACATCATCTCCTCAAGCAACCCACAAACACACTAAAGGTGAGTTCATACCCCTACATTTTCGAGTTTTTCATGTTTTAGGGGGGGGGGATACAAGTAAAGTTTAGTTTGTACACATACTCGCATATTTCATATGTATGATAAATATAAAACATTATTTGTATGGAATATGGTTACCACTAGTTTGTAGACAATTATTTGTGATCTATTATTTTTGAGATGCAAAACTAACAAAACAAAACATATATTTTTGTTATCTAATCATAAGGAAAGCTATGATTTCGAAGATACAAAGATTTTTGGGACTTTTCATCAACATATAGATTTTCTAACAAAAAGGGTTACAATCTAGATATTTCACCATTTTTAGGGTTACAACCCAAACATGATGTTTGGCATACATTTTGAAACCAGACAAGTTAACTACTATGTATTTATATAAATGAGTATATAAATAGTTTCAACAAACAAGCAAGATAAACTATAATTGGTATAGTTTAAGAGTCACAAACATTACACTATCATTTCAAAAGAAACATATAATTATTTAAAGGTATAATAATTTCATTTACAAGAAAATGATGTTTTCAGTTCACGTAAAGCGACTGATACTGGTTGTGAGACATTTGGCTTCACCGTACCTACCACAGTACACACTATAGTCCTAAAATTATAACCAGAGTCTCTTGTAGGGAGAGCGTGACACTTGTGTATAGATCTATACGAGATTGACAACCCCACACCTCAGCTGTTAGCTATAGTTAGATCGGCCAGTCTAGGGTGATAAATGTTGTAATAGTTCTGACGCCTGAAGAACGTCGTTCAGGCCACTAGTCATATTAGTATGGTTATAATAACTCACATGGAGTATTAACAAAACATTTGGTTTACGGATGAACACACATTCAAGTAGTTTTATATAAAGATAAAACTTCATAACAACATTTCTCAGTACAACATTACTTACGTTTTTAGTCTTGGGATTTAAGACTTACAGCTCATTTTTAAAGAAGATATTGGATTTTCTGAATGTATACACTATCATTTTACACAAAACAGTTACAAGATCCTTCTCATAGAAAATGCTTATGAACTCACCAACTTAATTGTTGGCACCTTTCAAAATCACTTGTATTCTCAGGAATTCAGTAAACAGGTAACCAAATAGTTTTTGGAGGATGGGGCCTCGTCGCATCACGTTATTTATTTTTGTCATATGCATTTGATATCATGTAAATAGTGTTTTGAGCACAATGTAAACTTATTAATTATTCAATACAATGGTTGTAATGCTTTGAGCTATATTATTCAATTGTTATGATACTGTACATGAAAGCCATCCCCCCTTAGACGTTTCCGCCGTTCTGGTTTGGGGGTGATACAGATTGGTATCAGAGCGTTGTTTATAGTGAAGTATATCAACCCAAGTAAGATATACAACTATAAATACAATGGGACTAAAACAATCTGACTAAGAAGTATACTTTTAAAATATAATAGTATTTTTATCAAAGTATACATACATGCATACATACTAGAAACAACATCATAATAAGAACCATATAAAAAGTATTTAGATAAGTTAAACACTGCGATTAAGCCTGGACTGTTATGTAATCATATCTGGGATAAATATAGCATGATCAACTATATTTATACGAGATATGACCAACATGTGTTTATGAATGGTCGCGGTGGGCAACGAATCTAAAAATTACCAACCCTATATACCAAGAAACTCTAGAATTAAACATAAAGAATTAAAATACTATAGGAGTATTTTAGAATACTATAAGATCATACACTTAAACCCTTCATGTATTTCTCATATCTCTATTCTCGCACAGACATCATGGCAGGATTTCAAATGCACGGAGACCCCTATTTCCCTAACCATGGAAATGGTGGGTGGATCGAAGAGGATCCTGAGGAGGATCCTGAGGAACTAATGGAAGAAGAACCTGAAGAGGATCCCAAAGAGGATCCAGAGGAAGAGGAGGAGGAAGACGAGGAATAAGAAGAAGAGGAAGAGGAAGAGGAAGAGGAGGACTCGGACGCAAAGTCCGAAGTCATTAATCCACCTTATGTCGCCCGAGTTCCCGCACATAGGCTAGGCTATGAGAGACCCACGGCCCGCTGGGAAGGAGACCTGGAGAGGTAGAGCAGGCAGCAACGCCAGCGCTCACCATACGACATGCAACAAGGTTTCTATAACCTCAGCCACAAGGGACCGAAAGACAGGGCCCTCCATGTCATGGTTCAACGAATTTCGCACCTCGAGGATCAGACTAGGGCGTCGGCGAATCGGATCATGGACCCGTTGGCTTGAGAGGGACTACCCCTATACATGTCATTTCATTGACCGCCTGCAGGAGGACCTTACCACCGCTCGAGCGAAAGTGAGAGAGTACCAGGAGAGGCACTCGGCTCTCGAGGAGAGGGTGATTGCAGGTGAGCGTCGGATAGTGGGGATGCAGGCCTCCATAAGTTCATCCCATGGCCCGCATGAGACTACCCGCCGCGAGTAGGACTTATACTACTCGTGTCTTGGTTTTATTTTCGAGTAAGCGGTAGTGCTACTCTTTCATGTAGACCTTCTTAAAGGTCAATTTTCAAAAACTATGTACTAGTACTAAATTATCAATGAAATGGGTATTGGGTGTTGCTATTTGTTATGCAATTGTTTGATTATAGTACATTTCATTTTTGAATTGCTTGCAAATTTTAATAACAACTAGACGTTATACATATAGAAAACAAGGCATTCTATTACATTAATGTCCAATTTATAAACTCTTACCTAAGACTTATCGTCATTCCACATTTAAACTTTATGGTAGAAGTATGCCACCAAGGAAGTCAAACAGGCGCAAGAACAACACACCAACAACCCCACCACCACCACCACCACCTCCACAGAAGGACTCTACTGTGTTCCAGGCTGCTGTAACAGCCGTTGTGGTTGCCGTCGTGGCCCAAATTAGGAGTAACAGCAACGGAAGTGGAAACGGAACTAACAGTTCCAATCAAAGTAAAAACCAAGGGCACCATCGACTGTGCTCCTACAAAGAATTCATGAACTGTAAGCCCAGGACCTACCATGGAGACGGAGGAGTCGTTACTTTGACAAGATGGTTCGATAAAACTGAGTCCATCTTCAAAATATGTGCATGCCTAGACGAGGTCAAGGTCAAATATGCCGCATGTACATTTACGGACTCAGCCTTGTCATGGTGGAACATCCACGTTAAAACTTTGACTCTAGTTGTTGCCAACTCTATGACTTGGGAGGACTTGAAAGCAATGATGCTCGAGGAATACTGTCCAAGGAGCGAGATGCAAAAACTGGAACAAGAGTTGTGGGAACACTCCATGAAGGGGTCTGACATTGCCACCTACGCTGCCCGCTTTAACGAACTGGCAACTCTGTTACCGGGAATGGTCACTCCGGAGGCCAAAAAAGTAGAACGTTACATTTGGGGGCTATCCCCTTAGATCCAGGGAATGTTCATATCCGCCAAACCGAGCACCCTCGATAGTGCCAAGCGTCTGGCACAAACTCTTGTCGACCAGGGAGTTCGTCAAGGAATCATAACCCCCACGCCCGAACAACTAAAAGGAGGTGACAACAAGAGGAAGTTTTGGAACAAAAAGAAGAACCAACACTCTCAAGACCTGGCCAAGAAACAACAAACTGTGGCCATCCACGCCATCACCGCCCCTACCGCCCCTGTGCCAGCCAACCAATACGCTGAGACTCTTCCGAAGTGTGACAAGTGCAACTACCATCATCATGGAGCATGTCGGGAAATGCAATGTAACAATTAAAACAGGAAGGGGCATACCACCAGTTTCTGGAAGGAGCCGGCACAACAAACCACCCAATTCGCTAATGCTGGGGTGAGTCGTGCATGCTACAGATGCGGTGAGACGGGGCATTTCAAGAAAGATTTCCCGAACGCGCAAAATAGAAATGGCGGGAACATGGAAGGGTTCTAACGATGGGGCATGAGGAGGCCATGAGGGATCCCACCGTGGTTACTGGTACGTTTCTCCTAAATAAATCATACACAGGCATACTTTTCGATAGTGGTGCAGAGAAAAGTTTCGTGAGCCACCAGTTTAAACACCTACTCAAACAGATACCCCAATCGCTAAATGAAACATTCACCGTAGAAATGGCCAATGGGAAAACAGAAAGCACTAAAGATATATACATAGGATGCATACTAACCATAAAAAACCATTCCTTACAGATTGACCTAATGTCGGTCACAATAAGTAGCTTTGACGTTATCATTGGCATGGATTGGTTAAGTCCTCACCATGCCGATATTCTGTGTTACGAAAAGGTCGTTGGCCTTAACCTACCAAATTGCGAAACCCTCTTCATCTATGGTGTGACAACCTGAAATTTTTTGCCTTGTAAAGCCCAGCCAGTCAACTTAACTTAGTGTCAGACTCGTTTCTGCTATCATTTAGCCTTGTTTAGAGTCCGTTTAAAGGTTCAAAGCTCAGTACATTCAAGCATTAAGTATAGGATTGGGTCGTTACGCTTCTAACATCGAAATCAGGCCTTACACTCCAACATGAAGAGTGTACGGCTGTACACTTGGGTGTGCGGCCGCACACCCCTCTCCTGGCAGCACACTCACGTGTACAAAGGTAAAAATCAGCCTTCTTTCATCCCTTTTCACACTCCCAAGCCTAGAAAACGATTTCTCTCTCAACTATCATCCGATTTGCAGCCTAGATCTTCGAGTTTGTAAGTGTTCTTCCTTAGATTTGTTGTTAATCTTCATAAACTAGTAACATCCTTTGATTTCATCCATTTGAAATCATGTTTTGGCTAGATCTTCAAATCTTCATCCATTTCACCAAGAACACACACTTGTTCTTGCTGATTTTGAGCCTTCTCGAGCCTCCGGATCGTAAGTACTCTTCCCCAATGCTTGAATCTTGCTTAGAACATTAGTTTAACACCTTAGAAATGTCCAGAACTCAAGAACACAAGGTGTGTGCGGCCGCACACCCAGGTGTGGCCGTACACCCCTTAAAACACCCTCAAATGGCCTCCAAAATGCATTTCCAGCTTCAACACTTGCTGAGCATTAGTCCTACAAGCCTCCCTACCCTTGGATAACGGTTTTGTGCACTTTTCATTATGAGTGTGCGGCCGCACACTCCCTGGCCGCACACTCACTCAAGTGGCCGGACACTCCCTTAAATTGAATCACATGTGATTCCAACACTTGGTCAAAGTGTTTCCTAGTCGCTTAAGGTGTTTCATTGCATTTGGTTGCTTCCAAACCCTATATTTATGCCAATAAATGCCATTATATGTCATTTAGGACTCGTTGTGTCTCGGGAGTTCATTCGTGGAACTTCTTATCCATACGCGCATATTCGTTTGAATCACCCACATAAGGTGAGTTCATACCTCTATAATCAATCTTTCAACTGTTTTAAATACTTTTAAGGGGGGATACAAGTTGAACACAATGATAGTTGTGTAAATGTTTTGTTATAAACATCATTTTAAAGGATTGCTTATGTTTCAGGAATAATCAAAACATTTCAAAAACTCTTTATAAGTTATGTTACCTTATAGTTTATAAAACTCCGTTTATAAAGATACAATCATAATTTAGTAGATAAATGAGACATTTATTCAAGTCAGTAACAGTTCAAGTAATCATACTAGTAAACTATAATAGGTATGGTTTAGAGGTTTAGTTCATACTAGATACTAGAACATACTATAACTATAACAGAAGGAACATGCTATAACATAAGGAATAAGCTATAACTATAATAGAAAGAACATGCTACAACTATAACAGAAGAAATATACTATAACTATAACAGAAGGAACATACTATAACTATAACAGAAGGAACATGCTACAATTATAACAGAAGGAACATACTATAACTATAACAGAAGAACAAATCATGAAATTACACATGAATTACTGTATTTGCATAAACCAAAGTACGAATACCACGTACCAGGGTTAGCAAACACTACAACGTCATACCGGGTTTCAATAACAAATGTACAAATACAACGTACCAGGGTTAGCAAGCTTGAAGAATGACACTTACGTCATATCGCGTTTCAATAACAAAGGTACGAATACGACGTACCAGGGTTAGCAAACATGAAGTTTGATACAAGAAACACATAAACATATGTAAAACTCAGGTTAACAAATATGAAGTAATAACATATCATTCCGGGTTTCAATAACAAAGGTACAAATACAACGTACCAGGGTTAGCAAACAAGAGGTACAACGTCATACTGGGTTTCAATAACAAAGGGACAAATACAACGTACCAGGGTTAGCAAACACGATGTATGATACAGGAAAAACATTAAACATAAGTATAATGTGTAACATAAACATTTCAGTTAGAAGGTGACTTATAATGCTAACTTTACAATTTCTTGGTAGATACATCTAGGATATATATTAATTGAGTCTAGCAGATAGTAGAATGTGTGCTTTCCGCTTCATTCCATGTTCCTTGTTTGGTTGTGGGTTTAGAGTAGATGCACCCAATCTACTATCTATTCGATCTTAACTAAATATATATTTCGTAAACACCAAGTAATCATAAGGAGCACCAGGTATAGGTCAGGTCATATTATATAAATTCAATATATCGTTTTCTAGTACAAAAGCATACTCTTAGATAGAACATTGAGTAAACTAAACTAGAAACTTAAAAGGTTTAATCCATTTTATTAAACTAATACAACTTAAAGGACCTTAATTTGTTAATTATATAATACCTTAGTTTCACACATCAGGATTATATATACGTAATATCCGACAAATAGTTAGATGTGTGCTTTCCGCCTTACTTCCTGTACCTTGTTTGGTTATAGGCTTAGAGCAGATTTACACAGTTAACTATCAGTTCGATATTAGATCATATATAACTAGTGTAAACTAAGTGATTATAGAAAGAACTATTGTGGTTACTATTTTTACTAAAGGAACTATTACAGTTAACTCCGTGAGTACCAAATGAATGCATTAGAGTTATATACAATGAAGATCTAACAAACAATGGGATGTGTGACTTCCGCCTTATTCCCTGTTCCTTGTTTGGTTGTGGGCTTAGGGCAGATTCACACAATCGATTGTTTGTTTGATCCGTATTCTATATAACTTATATTCATTTAGTACTCATAGAAAGGAATTTTAGAGTCATTTATACTTATCTTTCATCATATCAGAAGGTATAGGATCTACTGAGGAACAGGTGAACTTTTCTAAAAGAGCTTTCAACTTACTAATACATCACTTAGATACTTATGAACTCACCAGCCTAAATGATGATCTACTCTTTCAAAATAACTTGTATTCTCAGGTAACAAGTAGACAGGTAGATGTGCTGGATTCAGAAGATGGAGCATAGTAGCTTCATGTCTTGTTTTGTCATTTACTTGTGTAATCTATCTTATGTGAAACACATACTTTGTAAACACTTTCTTCTAATGAAATGATTGTTTATTACTTTGATTACTATGATGCATGTCTTGTGATACTAAACATGATGTCCTCTGCCTCCGAACGTTTCCGTCATTCTGGTTTGGGGGTGTGACCGATTTGTATCAAAGCATTGTTTATAGTGAACTAAGTATATCAACCTATAAAAGATATACAACTATAAATACAATGGGGCCGAAGTGCTCTGGATAATAATATATTTTAAAGGTATAGCAATACCTTATAAAAGTATACATACATGCTTATACATACTAGAATAAGTATCACAAGAAGAACAGAACAGAAGTATTTAAAGGTTGAACATTGCAGTCAAACCTGGACAATTATGTAATCACATCTGGAATCAATATAGCCTGATCAACTATATTCATTTGAGATGTGACTGACATGTGTTTCGGAGTGATGTGGTGTTGCAGCAGCCTTAAAACTTACCTAACTTTATTCAAGGAATTTCTAGATCAGTACATAAAGTTAAAATACTATGGAAGTATTTTATGATACTATAAGACAACAATAAGTTTAAAACATACGAAGTTCAATACATTAAAATACTATAGGAGTATTTTAGGCACTATAAACAACTTATGTGAGAACTTAAAAGACCCTTCTAGTAGATCTATGATTCCGGAGTGTATATTTTCAAAGTTTTATATAACTGAAATTTATTAGACTTAGAATTTGTGATCTATGCTCCACTTTCTGTTCCTTGTTTGGTTATGGTTTTGGAGTAAGATCACTTATTCGAAGGCCTATTTAATTTTAAATTATATACAACTTGTATACATTGCACAATTATAGGAGGACCTGCAACGGATCACCCCATGATGATATACTTAAACTCATAAGTTCTTTAGATATTTCCATTCTCGCACGACGAACCCAGATAGATGTAACCACTTCTTCTTAGGCAGTCAGCAGAAGAGTCAAGGAGACACAAGAGCAGGTTCATGAAAAGTTTTTTTTCAGAGAAGGATCAGCCAGAGAAACTAAAACATTATATGCGTCACACTATTAAATAATAACCTTAATTGACTTAGTGAGTTAGTGAATACACTACTCACACTATGTGTTAATATTATTACTTTTCTTGCAGCCCGTAACAAATATTCAGTTCACAGAAATTCATTCGAGGATAACCACTTCTGATTCATGAACTTAATTTCATATATAGACTTCCATTATGAATTATTTTCCAGAACCCTATGAAAGTCAGAACAAGATACACTAAGAAACAAGGATAACTTAGTTCAAATATCATTCGTACAAAACCCACTTCTACTTACTAGTATGGACATATCTCGGAAAGGTTGACAGAAACATTGAGAGTAACCCAGTAAAGCGTGAAATTGTTTAAATACATTTAAGTTGATGGGATACGTCTAGTGATGACCATCAATATTCACGAAATCATTCTACGCTATGCAATAGAATCATGTCTTCACAAGAAGGAAACCAACCAACAGGCGAGGCACCAATTTTGCAGATAGACTCCGCTACTTTTCAGGTTGCGGTCACATCTGCTGCGACGTCATGACATATTTCAATGCTAATGAAGCAGCGGAAACGGAAACGGTGCCAGTTATGCTAATCGTAGTAACAATCACGGGAACCAGCGAGTGTCTGTTGACAAAGACACCCCAGACCATAAGCCTAAGAACAAGAAACGAAAGAAAAAGGGGAAAAAGTCGGCTAAAGGTTCTAACAAGAGACGACAGCCTCTGACTACCCCTGTGGTCACAACATCTGGTACTTCATTTGCCATTACAGCCCCCTTCAAACGATATGTTGGACATCTCCCAAAGTGCAACAAATGCAAATATCACCACAACGGAACTTGCAGAGAGATGCAATGTACCAATTACAGCAGGAAGGAGCACACAACCCGTTTCTGCAGGGCGTCAGCACAACCAATCTCCCAATTAAAACAATTTTGTTTCAAGTACGGCGAATCTGGACACTTCAAGAAGGAATGCCCAACAGAGAGAAATGACGAAAGAGTTCGCTTCTGCAGAACTCTGACTCAGCACATTACTTCAACCACCGATGCTAGTATAGTTCAGGTTTGCCATGCATGTGGTGAAATGGGACATGCCAAGAAAGACTGTCCAACAGAGAGAAGTGACGGAGGAGAAGTAGGAATCTAACGACTTGACATATGGGAGTAACGAAGGACCCCTCTTTTGAAATTTTGGTACGCCTTTTAAGTAAAATTACTTTAAAATTTAATTTATATTTATATAAGATTAAAAATTTGGGGAAAACATTTAAAAGTAATTATAATAACTTGTTCAAGTCACAGTATTCACAAGAGAACTAAAGATCCGTTCAGGGAAGCTATGATAGCTTAGTATGTACATTAGATTTGTGCATAACTAAGATTTTGCAGACTTAGAGTGAGTGATTCCGCCTTAATTCCTATTCCTTATCTGGTTGTGAATTTAGGGAAGAGTTACTCAGTCGACCGTCTTATTCATCTTAATTATACATAACTTGTACATGCCAGGCGATCATAGAAGTACCAAAGAGGATCGAAACCTAAAGTACTGACACTAGTTATCAAAACACTTGCACTATTAGTACTTGCTCAACATAGTACGATTTGTGGCAGTGGTAATATCAAGGAGAAAACAGAAAGCACTAGAACGTTTACACAGAGTGCATTGTCAAACACATTCGGAATACACCGTTGTATAATCAACATTTCTTTCAAAGCGGCCTAACATTTATTTCTGTAAAGAGTCTGAAGTCATCTTTTGTCATGAGTTGGCGTGGTCCTCACCATACTAAGTTCATATGTTTCTATCGCTTTGACCATCAAATTCATGAAACTGTTGTCATTCGTAACAACAGTCTGACCCAAATTTCGAAAATCGGCTACCTCGTATTCTAAACCCCGAAGTACTCATGTGAAGAGTACTTTGCCCTCCAAAGCCTTGCCGTCGTACGTTCAGCAGACTTTCCCGAAATATGACTTGTTCAGCAGATCAAGTTCAAGCATAGAGACTAAGGACGAATACAAATCACTAATAAGTGTATACGCGAGACTGGTATATAAATAAGATTATGCAGATTTAGTATGTATGTTTCCGCCCTATCTCCTGTTCCTTGTCTGGTTGTGGACTTGGGGCAGAGTCGCACATCCGACCGTCTTACTGATCCTAATTATATACGACTTGTATACACGAGGTATTGATAGATGGACCAAGTATGAATCCTATCATGGACATTAGGGAAAAGTTTCCAGGTCTACGAGTGGGTATTCTGCCAATCAGAGGAGCGCAACCCCAGTAGTACTGCTAAGAAAGCTAATTTTGGGATGAAATTCCATCTAACGGGGGGATGATGTGACAACCCGAAATTTTTTGCCTTGTAAAGCCGAGCCAGTCAACTTAAGTGAGTGTCAGACTCATTTCTGCTATCATTTAGCCTTGTTTAGAGTCCGTTTAAAGGTTCAAAGCTCAGTACATTCAAGCATTAAGTATAGGATTGGGTCGCGTACACTTCTAACATCGAAATAAGGCCTTACACTCTAACATATACTCATCCTTCTTTCATCCCTTTCACACTCCCAAGCCTAGAACACGATTTCTCTCTCAACTATCATCCGATTTGCAGCCTAGATCTTCGAGTTTGTAAGTGTTCTTCCTTAGATTTGTTGTTAATGTTCATAAACTAGTAACATCCTTTGATTTCATCCATTTGAAATCATGTTTTGGCTAGATCTTCAAATCTTCATCCATTTCACCAAGAATACCAAGAACACACACTTGTTCTTGGTGATTTTGAGCCTTCTCGAGCCTCCGGATCGTAAGTACTCTTCCCCAATGCTTGAATCTTGCTTAGAACACTAGTTTAACACCTTAAGAATGTACAGAACTCAAGAACACAAGGTGTGTGCGGCCGCACACCCAGGTGTGGCCGTACACCCCTTAAAACACCCTCAAATGGCCTCCAAAATGCATTTCCAGCTTCAACACTAGCTGAACATTAGTCCTACAAGCCTCCCTACCCTTGGATAACGGTTTTGTGCACTTTTCATTATGAGTGTGCGGCCGCACACTCCCTGGCCGCACATCCATGGCCGCACACTCACTCAAGTGGCCGGACACTCCCTTAAATTGAATCACATGTGATTCCAACACTTGGTCAAAGTGTTTCCTAGTCGCTTAAGGTGTTTCCTTGCATTTGGTTGCTTCCAAACCCTATATTTATGCCAATATATGCCATTATATGTCATTTAGGACTCGTTGTGTCTCGGGACTTCATTCGTGGAACTTCTTATCCATACGCACATATTCGTTTGAATCACCCACATAAGGTGAGTCCATACCCCTATAATCAATCTTTCAGCTGTTTTAAATACTTTTAAGGGGGGATACAAGTTGAATACAATGATAGTTGTGTAAATGTTTTGTTATAAACATCATTTTAAAGGATTGCTTATGTTTCAGGAATAATCAAAACATTTCAAAAACTCTTTATACGTTATGTTACTTTATAGTTTATAAAACTCCGTTTATAAAGATACAATCATAATTTAGTAGATAAATGAGACATTTATTCAAGTCAGTAACAGTTCAAGTAATCATACTAGTAAACTATAATAGGTATGGTTTAGAGGTTTAGTTCATACTAGATACTAGAACATACTATAACTATAACAGAAGGAACATGCTATAACAGAAGGAATAAGCTATAACTATAATAGAAAGAACATGCTACAACTATAACAGAAGAAACATACTATAACTATAACAGAAGGAACATACTATAACTATAACAGAAGGAACATGCTACAATTATAACAGAAGGAACATACTATAACTATAATAGAAGAACGAATCATGAAATTACACAGGAATTACTGTATTTGCATAAACCAAAGTACAAATACCACGTACCAGGGTTAGCAAACACGAGGTACAACGTCATACCGAGTTTCAATAACAAAGGTACAAATACAACGTACCAGGGTTAGCGAACTTGAAGAATGACACTTACGTCATACCGCGTTTCAATAACAAAGGTACGAATACCACGTACCAGGTTAGCAAACACGAAGTATGATACAAGAAACACATAAACATATGTAAAACTCAGGTTAACAAATACGAAGTAATAACATATCATTCCGCGTTTCAATAACAAAGGTACAAATACAACGTACTACGGTTAGCAAACACGAGGTACAACGTCATACCGGGTTTTAATAACAAAGGTACAAATACAACATACCAGGGTTAGCAAACACGATGTATGATACAGGAAAAACATTAAACATAAGTATAATGTGTAACATAAAGATTCAGTTAGAAGGTGACTTATAATGCTAACTTTACAATTTCTCGGTAGATACATCTAGGATATATATTAATTGAGTCCAGCAGATAGTAGAATGTGTGCTTTCCGCTTCATTCCCTGTTCCTTGTTTGGTTGTGGGTTTAGAGCAGATGCACCCAAGTAATCATAAGGAGTACCAGGTATAGGTCAGGTCATATTATATAAATTCAATACATCGTTTTCTAGTAAAAAAGCATACTCTTAGATAGAACATTGAGTAAACTAAACTAGAAACTTAAAAGGTTTAATCCATTTTATTAAACCAATACAACTTAAAGGACCTTAATTTGTTAATTATATAATACCTTAGTTTTACACATCAGGATTATATATATGTAATATCCGACAAATAGTTAGATGTATAGTTTCCGCCTTACTTCCTGTACCTTGTTTGGTTGTGGGCTTAGAGCAGATTCACACAGTTAACTATCTGTTCGATATTAGATCATATATAACTAGTGTAAACTAAGTGATTATAGAAAGAACTATTGTGGTTACTATTTTTACTAAAGGAACTATTACAGTTAACTCCGTGAGTACCAAATGAATGCATTAGAGTTATATACAATGAAGATCTAACAAACAATGCGATGTGTGACTTCCGCCTCATTCTCTGTTCCTTGTTTGGTTGTGGGCTTAGGGCAGATTCACACAATTGATTGTTTGTTTGATCTGTATTCTATATAACTTATATTCATTTAGTACTCATAGAAAGGAATTTTAGAGTCATTTATACTTATCTTTCATCATATCAGAAGGTATAGGATCTTCTGAGGAACAAGCGAACTTTTCTAAAAGAGATTTCAACTTACTAATACATCACTAAAATACTTATGAACTCACCAACTTAAATGCTGATCTACTCTTCAAAATAACTTGTATTCTCAGGTAACAAGTAGAGAGGTACATGTGCTGGATTCAGAAGATGGAGCATAGTAGCTTCATGTCTTGTTTTGTCATTTACTTGTGTAATCTATCTTACGTGAAACACATACTTGGTAAACACTTTCTTCTAATGAAATGGTTGCTTATTTCTTTGATTACTATGATGCATGTCATGTGATACTAAACATGACGTCCTCCGCCCCCGAACGTTTCCACCGTTCTGGTTTGGGGGTGTGACATATGGTGACAAACCCGACATGAATCTGCAAATCATCTCCTGCATCAAGGCTCATAAGTATCTACGCAAGCAATACCACGCCTTATTAGCCTACATGGTGGATGAGAATCAAGGAGTGAAAGAGATCAAAGATATGATGCGTTTTGAGCATTCTAACACTCCTATGGTGTGCATGCAACCCTAGAAACCTTGGATCTATGTTTTCTCTATTATACATGCAAAGTTTGATTTTTCCAAGGTTCTCATCCTAACTAGCATATCATGGGGTACTTGTAATATAAAACTAGTAGAATGACATACCTTTTCTTATGATTGATTGCTTGGAGCTTCAAGAGCCTAGCACCAATAATGTGAATTCGTCAAGTGGAATCACAAATCACCAAAACAACTTGGAAGACTTTGAGAGAATATGAAGCACTCTAGGAATCAGCCCACCCTTGTTATCTCACACACTAGTGCCATTTCAAGTGCCAAAGACCTCTTTATATAGTATGGTGGACTAGGGTTACATCCATGTAAACCCTAATACCCATGACCTTTCATTTCCATAGGATCCATGGGTTAAAAGCTCCATGGACTATCCATGGACTTCCATGCAAGCTTAGCCCATCCGAAATGAACATTGGCCCATTCTATATATATAAGAGTCCATATTTAATTAGTTTCGTTTTGATCACTAAATTAGTTCCATATTAATTCTTGATCAATACTAATTAAATAATATGATTTCATATTAATATATTATAACTTATAATATATTAATAAATCATAAATATACTATTCTCAGAAGACTATCCATACAAATTGTTCCGGTGAAGTGCAAACCAAATGGACCATGCCGGGTCGGGTCAAGTACATACCAAATATAGTTATGGACTTAGACACCTTATCCAACTGTCTCGCACTTGGATAAGTCTGATAACTGTAGTTGCAAGTATGACTTCAGTAATCGACCAACAATCGTTGCTCTTAAAACTCCGTTGAACTATGAAGTGCCATTTTAGAAAAGTGATCATATAATCCTTTGTTCAAGATATCAGTCGGACAAATACATGGAACAACGTCGTACTTATTGTGCAGCAGTTTGTTTCCCGATTTCCGATTTGTTTGACATAGAACTAAACTGAACACATCAACTTGGTTCTGACCGCGCCCGTAACATAGGTCAGAACAAAATCATCGAGGGGCCCAGATATCGCTTTAAATGCTCCAAGGACTAAAAGGAACAAATAAACTTCGACTCATATGCATGTACTAACTACTTGTTGAATCATACACAAAGGCATGTTTTATAACATCAAGTTACTAATGCGTTTTCGTACAATCAATGTACAACCAACTCATAGTTAACAACTCATATCTCTAGGTTTGAAGACTTATATGATATTACCGTCTCACGATAACTCGAGATAAATTCCATGAAGCGATACAAGTGAGCGTGGGTTTAATCCAATACTCAGAACTTATGAGCACTCATGAATGTTGCAGCAAATTTTGCTATGTCCAAACACCTTAGACATCTACAAGCCCAATTCATGACAGTCTTGATTCATACCTACTTCCAAAGTCTGATTGACTGTGGAGAGTTTGAATAAAGTAATTATTCTAGAAGTCAAAACATGCAAAGCTGAAACAATAGTAAACGATTGACACAAGATAGTAACACTTTACTCATAAATAAACAACTTTTATTTAATCATCAAATGTAAATTACATTTTACAAGTTTCAGAAATAGCTATCTAATCAGTAAAAATAATATCGTCCTTCAGCCCGATGTGCCTCGCATGCTGCAAATGCCTAACCCTAGTAAGTCCCTTCGTGAGGGGATCTGTTGGGTTCTCTTCTGACGATACCCTCTTTTCCACGAGGAGTCCTTCTTCTATCTTATGTATTATGAAGTGATATTTTCTGTCAATGTGTCTGGATCTGCCATGATCTCTTGGTTCCTTGGCTAAGGCAATCGCACTATTGCTGTCATAGAAAATCTCCATAGGATCCTTTATAGCTGGTACAACTCCAAGGTCTCCGATGAAGTTCTTCAGCCATATCGCCTCCTTCGCCGCTTCAGTTGCTGCTATGTACTCTGATTTGCAAGTTGAATCAGCTACTATCTCCTGCTTGGAACTTTTCCAAGTAATTTCTCCTCAATTTAGGGTAAAGACCCATCCCGACTGAGAGCAGAAATTATCCCTATCATTCTGGTAGTTAGGATCACTATACCCCACTATTCTCAAGTCATCACTCCCACCAAGGGTAAGGACCCAATCCTTAGTCCTCCGCAAGTACTTGAGAATGTTCTTCACCGTAGTCTAGTGAGCCTTGCCAGGATTCCCCTGATATCTACTGACCAAGCTCAAAGCAAAAGCCACATCAGGGCGGGTACAAGTCATAGCATACATGATCGAGCTAACAGCGGAAGCATATGGTAATCGACTCATCTCAGGTATCTCAGCCTCTATACTCGGACTCTGAGCCTTGCTCAATTTGGAATTGCTTTGGATCGGTAAATCACCTTTCTTGGTATTCTGCATGTTGAACCTTTTCAACACCTTGTCCAAGTAGGTACTCTGACTAAGTCCAATTAGTCCTTTACTCCTATCTCTCAATATCCTTATCCCTAGGATATAGGTAGCTTCTTCAAGGTCCTTCATAGCGAAACACTTCCCAAGCCAGGACTTAATCTCCTGCAAAGTTGGGATGTCATTTCCTATAAGTAGTATGTCATCCACATAGAGTACCAAAAATCTAACTGTACTCCCACTACCTCTGACATATACACAGGACTCATCCTCGCTTCTTGAAAAAATAAACTCTTTGACTTTCTCATCAAAACAAATATTCCAGCTGCGAGATGCTTGTTTCAATCCATAAATGGATTTCTCAAGCTTACACACTTTATCCGGGTACTTTGCATTGACAAAACCCTCTGGATGACTCATGTAAACATATTCAACCAACTTTCCATTAAGGAAAGCGGTTTCGACATCCATTTGCTATATTTGATAATCACGAAATGCAGCAATGGCCAGCATAACCCTAATAGACTTAATTTTTGCTACTGGTTAGAAGGTTTCATCATAGTCAACTCCCTGAGTTTGGGTGAAGCCCTTCGCAACCAGTCGTGCCTTATAAGTATGCACTTTCCCATCCATGTCGGTCTTCTTCTTGAAGATCCATTTGCACCCGACTGTCTTACGACCTGGTACATTGTCAACCAAGTTCCAAACTTGATTGTCATACATGGACTGAATCTCGCTGTCCATAGCCTCCATCCATTTGGCAGATTCAGGGCCTGCCATGGCTTCGTTAAAGTTGTTAGGTTCATCCAGATTTACCAGTGTACTATCACTGATAAATGTATCACCTTCCACAGTAATATGGAAACCATAATAGTGCTCAGGCGGATTTGTAACTATAGTGGAACGCCTCAGAGGTACAGACTCGTCAGTTGGTTCAACTGGAGTTTCCTCCTCAGGTTGATTGCTAGGGTTTTAGGTTCCTTCACCACTTGACTCTTGAAGCTCTTCAAGGTCAACCTGCCTCCTACTGTTTCCTTGGTTTGTGAATTTTCTTTCGTGAAATACTCCTCTCCTCGCCACGAAGACAACATTGTCACTCGGTCGGTAGAAGAGATAACCAAATGATTTTTGTGGGTAGCCGATGAAAATACATCGCTCACTTCGAGGTTCGAGCTTTTCGTGAGTCCCGCGCCTTATGAAAGCCTCGTAACCCCAAATCTTGATGTGGTCTAAAGTGGGTGTTTTCCCAGTCCACATCTCGTGAGGTGTTTTGGCAACCTTTTTAGTTGGGACTAGATTTAGGATGTGGGCGGCAGTCTCTAAGGCATACCCCCAAAATGATATTGGTAACGAAGCTCGACTCATCATGGAACGAACCATGTCCAACAAGGTTCGATTGCGCCTCTTAGCCACACCATTAAGTTGTGGTGTTCTGGGAGGTGTCAATTATGAAACGATTCCACATTCCTAAAGATAGTCAAGAAATTCTGTACTAAGATACTCTCCACCTCGATCGAATCGTAGCATCTTAATGTTCATGCCCGGCTGATTCTCCACTTCTTGTTTAAAATCTTTGAATTTCTCAAAGGTTTCTGACTGATGCTTGATTAAGTAGACATAACCATATCTACTGTAATCATCAGTAAAAGTCACATAGAAGCGGCTAGCATCCCTTGTGGTGGTTCTGAAGGGTCCACACACATCTGTGTGTATGAGGTCCAACAAACCTTCACCCCTAGCACAAGTACCAGTGAAGGGTGACTTAGTCATTTTTCCAAGTAAACAAGATTCGCAACTATCATCTAACCTTAATTCAAATGACTCTACGACTCCAGCCTTTTGGAGTTGGCCTATGCGCTTCTTGTTGACATGTCCAAGACGACAATGCCACAAGGATGCCTTATCCAAACTAGTGGAAGAATGGATATGCAATACATTATTTCCTAAGTTTTCTACAACCGACACAGTTTCGTATACACCATCACAAGGTAATGCTTTAAAATAAAGAACACCATTATAAAAAGCATTAATACCACCACATTCATTATCAAATGAAAAGGTAAATCCTTGCTTGTACAAACCGCGAAAAGAAATAATACTTCTCGCCATTTCAGACGAGTAACAACATATTCAAATCTAACATTAACCCACTACTTGGCAATAAAGAATAAACTCCAATCTTGGTGATAGGTGAAGCTTTCCTATTCCCCATGATTAAGTTTATCTTCCCATGCTCCACATCCTCACTTCTTCTTAGGCCCTGCAAGTCAGAACAAATATGAATTCCACACCCTGTATCAAGGACCCCAAGAATTAGTATGTGGTGAGTTATTAGACAATATAGAGTAAATACCTGCATGGGTGGGTTTTACTTTCCCATCCTTAACATCCTGCAAGTACTTTGGGTAGTTTCGCTTCCAGTGCCCCTTATCATGACAATAGAAGCATTCAGCTTCTTTAGGGTTGGCAGATGGAGTGGCAGAACCACCTTTAGTTCCACTCGAAGAGGAGCCATCAAGAGACTTTACCTTGGTACCCTTCGAAGGGGTCTTCCTCTTTTTCCCTTTACCTTGCCCGATTGACAGTACATGAGCGGTGGTAGGAGTAGGAGTGGTAACAACCGATTTACCTTTGAGACCACTTTCGACAGTCTTCAAAAGTCCCTGAAGCTTGCTGAGTGTGATCTCCTCCTTGTTCATATGATAGGTCATTCGGAACTGATCATAACAAGTAGGTAAGGAGTGCAGTATGATGTCAATAGCCAGCTCCTCAGGGAATTTCACATTCAACTTCAGCAAACGGTCCACAAACCATTGCATTTTGTGCATGTGGCCCGTGATGGGTTCACCATCCTTCATTCAGGTTGTTATCATGGAAGATATGATTTCATACCTCTCTTGATGAGCAATCTGATGGTATCTATCCATCAGGTTCATGTGCATATCAAAAGGGTAAAAGTCCTCATACGCTTTTTGGAGTTCAGCTGTCATTGTGGCCAACATGATACATGCCACCTTGGTGACATGTCTCTCAAGAGTCCAAAAGTCAGCTATCTCCTGTGGAGTAGCAGAAGACTCATCAATTTCCTTTAGCTCCTTGTTGAGGACATATTCCTTGTCCTTGTAACGTGTGACCATCCTGATGTTCCTGATCCAATCATTAAAGTTGGAACCATCAAACATGACTCTCCCACAAAGATTTATGAGAGAAAAAGAGCTGGTAGGGTTTGAGCCAGAAGCATTGTTGGAAGACATCTGAAAAGAAGAAAGACAAGTTTAGATTAGATAAAGAGTCCTTAATAAGACACCCAAATGTAATTTTAAGGCTAGGACCCAACACAATACTTTATAATTTGGAAGAGGGATGCCGTAATTCAAGCTATAAAATATTTGAAGGTAGGCGAATGAAGATTCACCAAATTCCACCATGAAAAACGAAATAATTTATTAGGTTTTAATTGGATTGAAACTCCTAGATTCTTTTGAGATTCATTGAACTTTTCAATGGCATGTTTAAATCTCGATTGTGCCCTCTCAAGTTTTTGACTGGGATACCGAGGATCACAAACAAGGTGTGAATAACCATGCAAATTAACTTGGTACCCTTAATTTTATCACCTAATCGATGTGCCGGTTAACCACACACGCTCCACCAATCTATGATAAACATTAAGTTACCCTTTTCCACACTTACTAGTCCATGTTAGTGTGTCGGTTAACCACACATGCTCCACTAACGACTTGGAAAGGTACAAAGTGTAATTTCATGGGTTAGTACCAAATTCACATTTTCCTAAAGTAACTAAGATTGGGATTTTATAAAACATTTAGTTACTTTATAATCACTATACTTTTAATGAGAATTATAGTCTTTGTCCTACCCGTTCGACTAACGACCCTCCACCAGTCAAGGAAGCGGTGGGTGAGAGTGCATACCCATTAAGCTGCCTATTTATAGGCAACAGCCTTATACCCCCCTTATAGACCGACTTCGTGAATGAGGCCTACTAACGGTAAGACAGACTTAATCTTATATATATATATATATATATATATATATATATAATAATTAACTTATGATATCATAAAGTATAAGGGTTGAATTTTAAACTTTTAAAATTCTAGGGATTGGAATTAAAGTGTGTGTGAGACTTTACAAATTCCAAAACTTGAGGGCATGTTTTGAAACTATTCAAAACTTTTCATTTCTATAACTGATGAGTTTTAATGGTTTTAAAGAAAAGACTTTTGGAATTCCATAACTTGAGGACAAGTTATAGAGTCCATTAATTGGCATTTAGATCAAGAATTACACTAACAAACAATTTGCAAATAATTCCTATGATCTACCAAAACTCATAAGCATGAACATTCATATCAACAATTTTCAAGAATCACATAAACATATATAAAACTTGAAACTTTGATAATAACCTTTGAAAATGGATTAGCATAATCATTACCACATCAAAAATAGATTTTATAAGTCCAAAACAGTTTAGGGTAATGATTCTAGTCCAATTCCAGCATTAAAACTCGATATTCTGCACTCTGGGCCTCCTACTCTCCGAGTTCAAGAACCTACTCGACGAGTAGGATGAGATTTCACTTGGACTCGTCGAGTCCCCCCACAGACTCGGCGCGTTCACTGAACAGTGAGCAGATTTTCGACTTTTTTCAGCAATTTGCATCAAGTATAACAAAAACAAGCCTAGGCTCTGATACCACTGATGAGTTTTGAGCATTCTAACACTCCTATGGTGTGCATGCAACCCTAGAAACCTTGGATATGTGTTTTCTCTATTATACATGCAAAGTTTGATTTTTCCAAGGTTCTCATCCTAACTAGCATATAATGGGGTACTTGTAATATAAAACTAGTAGAATGACATACCTTTTCTTATGGTTGATTGCTTGGAGCTTCAAGAGCCTAGCACCAATAATGTGAATGCCTCAAGTGGAATCACAAATCACCAAAACAACTTGGAAGACTTTGAGAGAATATGAAGCACTATAGAAATCGGCCCACCCTTGTTATCTCACGCACTAGTGCCATTTCAAGTGCCAAAGACCTCTTTATATAGTATGGTGGATTAGGGTTACATCCATGTAAACCCTAATACCCATGACCTTTCATTTCCATAGGATCCATGGGTTAAAAGCTCCATGGACTATCCATGGACTTCCATGCAAGCTTAGCCCATCCTAAATGAACATTGGCCTATTCTATATATATAAGAGTCCATATTTAATTAGTTTCCTTTTGATCACTAAATTAATTCCAAATTAATTCTTGATCAATACTAATTAAATAATATGATTTTATATTAATATATTATAACTTATAATATATTAATAAATCATAAATATACAATTCTCAAAAGACTATCCATACAAATTGTTCCTGTGAAGTGCAACCCAAATGGACCATGCCGGGTCAGGTCAAGTACATACCAAATATAGTTATGGACTTAGACACCTTATCCAACAAGATATTCCCGAGGTCTGTAACTTTCCCAATGTATTTCCAGAAGACCTTCCAGGAATACCACCCGTACGCCAAGTTGAATTCAGAATCGACTTGATTCCTGGAGCCCCCCCCCCCCTAGCCAAATCCCCATACCGCTTAACACCAGCTGAAATGCAGGAACTGTCCAATCAAATGAACGAACTGCTGAACAAAGGATTTATCAGAACGAGCTCCTCACCTTGGGGTGCACCGGTCTTGTTCGTGAAAAAGAAGGACGGATCTTTCCGCCTGTGCATAGACTATTGAGAACTGAACAAGCTCACTATCAAGAACCGTTATCCCCTACCTCGAATCGATGACTTATTCGATCAACTGCAAGGATCGATACTTCTCAAAGATCGATATAAGGTCGGGGCACCATCAATTGCAAATTCAGGAGGAAGATATTCCTAAGACGGCATTCAGAACTTGCTACGGTCACTACGAGTTTGTAGTGATGCCCTTTGGTTTGACTAATGCGCCTGCAGTGTTCATGGACTTAATGAACTGTGTGTGCCGAACTTACTTGGATAAATCCGTGATGGTATTCATCGATGACATACTAATCTATTCACGAAGTAAGGAAGATCATAGTCATCACCTACGACAGGTTTTGGAGACATTAAGCGCAGAAAAGCTATACGCAAAGTTTTCGAAATTCGAATTCTGGATTCGAAAGGTAGAGTTCTTGGGACACGTAGTCAGCGAGGAAGGAATACACGTGGACCCCTCCAAAGTCAAGGAGATCGAAAGCTGGGCAACGCCAAGAACTCCGAAGGAGATACACCCGTTTTTAGGCCTTGCTGGCTACTACCGAAGATTCATACAAAACATCTCTATGATTTCAAAGCCGCTCACTACCTTGACTAAGAAGGGAGTAACTTTCAGCTTGGAGAATAAACAAGAAACTGCCTTCCAAACGCTAAAACAAACCTTATGCAGTGCTCCAATCTTGTCTCTCAGAAGCGACCGAAGACTTTGTGGTCTACTGTGACGCATTCAAGCAGAGCCTAGGATGTGTTCTTATGCAAAGAGGAAAGGTCATCCCCTATGCCTCAAGGCAACTCAAAACTCATGAGGTAAACTACACCATGCACGACCTCGAACTAGGAGCAGTGGTATTTTCCCTGAAGATCTGGAGACACTACCTATACAGAACCAAGTGTACCATCTTCACAGACCATAAGAGTCTACAACACATCCTCAATCAAAAGGAGCTCAACATGAGACAATGACGATGGGTTGAACTACTAAATGACTATGAATGCGAAATTTGTTATCATTCGGGCAAGGCCAACGTAGTAGCAGACGCCCTAAGTCGGAAAGAATACTCGGGCCGCCGAGTAAAATCATTGACCATGACCATTCATTCACTGTAAGGTCCTGAAAAGGATCTTTACCAATGATCAAGCAAAAAACAATCACAGATAGAAGAATAAGAAGAAAAGAAACCGAGCTTACACACGTTTATATTCAGAAAAACGTCAGGTACAACTCGATGGAACACTCTGTAAACGCAATGGCATCAAAAACTGCACAATGACCTACACCTCTGCTATTTATACTAGACAGGACCGCAAACAGGGTTTACGACCGTAAACTCTGTTTACGGTCACAAACACATTTTCTGACCAAAGACACATAAACAACTCACAAACTGTATTACATACTCCTACTGAACAAAATACAATGAAAGCCTAGACCAAACCATTAACTGGACCCTTCAATCTCCCCTTTGGTTTGGTGCTAGCTTGGACTTAGCTTTTTTCGACCACCAGCACATCAAATTTTCCCATAGCTCCGTTCCACATCTCTTTCTCGATAATCTCAGCAACCATCGAAGTGTAATCCTTTGCAGCGGACTCAAAAAGTTCTTCAGCCACCACGATCTGATGAACGGAGAGCTGATGTATATCCCACTTACCAAATTGAAGCAAATCCCTCTTGTCATACAAGCGGATACAATCGTCTTTAAGCTTGATGACAGCAGCAGCTGTGGAGTCATCATACACCCAATATAGCATAGATGCGAGAGATCCATCTGGATAATTTTGAAGAACGGGAATCTGCTTAACTTGAGCAGTAGTGGGCCACATTACTAACCAAAGGGGATGACTTGTTTTGGGATCAATGAAGTTAGAGTAAACCTTGATTATAGACTCAGCAGTCTTCATCGAAGGGAAGCCCTTAGCTACTTGATCTTCCAAAAAAGATTTGAACTGATTCGCCCTAGGATTGTTTGATGGATTTGAGAAAGAAGCTTTAGACAGCTCCGTAAGATCAATCCTAGTAAAGGAATGAAAATCGTGAGCATCTTTGTACAATTCAGTATTGCCGCTCTTTCTTCTCACCATAAACATATTCATAGTGTCATGGAATCCCCACGAGATGATTCCTGACCTATCACCATAAACGTCTCTGAAACGATGTTCGCCCAGATCCGTAACGGTGATATGTGGTTGATCCCAGGGGGCATTATGATATGCGCTCCTTTTGAATAGAAGTTGACCCTTTTCAACTGACTTGGCCAATTTAGCACGTTTTAATGCCATTACACTTGGAGCCTGAGCCGGTTCTTTCTCAAAACGATTAACGACGGGGGTCGTCCTTGTAGGTTGTGGAACTATGGGAGTATCTTGATCAGGAAGATAGATCTTTGGCTCGTCAACAGATGACTTGAATTTGTCGCCAAAGTTTTCTTCCAGCTTCTTCTTAAGATCGTAGTAGCTGGCGGTCAACAGGCCGAAATACGTCTGAAGGTCAGTAATTTGCTTCGACTTCAGAGCTTTGTTTTCTATAAGTTCGGCCACTTGAATATTGAGCTTTGTATTCTCAGTCTAAAGGTCTGCGACCTTGATATCCAGCTCAATATTTCTCTGATCTAAATAAACATTTTTCTGATTCAGACCATCGATCTCTTTCTGGAGTCCAAGAAGTGAAGGATTCTCTTCTCCTGAGCTGCCACCCCCAATAGAAATTCATTTGCCATGTGAGGGAGGCGTTGTGAGTTGTTCTCTGGCCAAAAGCCTGGCTAACTTAACCGAGGCAGCATCATGCTCTGGCCTGGGAGGAGAGAAATCCGTGGGGAAGGAAGAGCCACCAGCTTCATAGAAGGTACTAGGACCTTCACTGAAAGGTTAAGATGAAACGATAACAGGAGTTGTTGTTGGTGGAGCTATAAAACGTTGAAGTGTACCCGAGTCAAGAATTCCCTGTCTAGGGTCAAGTCTTCGTCTTTTTGTTGGAGGTTGAGAGGCCTGTGTAGTTGGGTGATCACTTTCCAATGGCTCAGATGTAGGTAAGACAACATCAAGGGGAGGAATCCCTGATACTGTCACGATAGGAATTGTTATTTCCACCGTTGGATTGGAAGGAGGAGGCGTGGCTTCGAGAACGTCTTCTTTTTCCCTTATCTCCGTTGTTGGATGAGAAACTTCATTGATATTTTCAAGCAGTGTGTTGAGGTTTACGCCGGTCATGAAATCTTCATTGCTACCGAAGTTGAGAGGAATTTCATCGTTATCGAATCCTGTGAGGTCGAGGCCTTCGTACAAATCAGTCTCCGTTCCAGACCCCTCATTGTAATCTCCTTGTACCTGAACAGATGTCAATTCGTGTTCCTCAGCTACTTGAGCATTAGCAGCTGGAGTTTCTTCTTCATCATGATCTGAAACTGTGATGACATCTTCAGAAACAACTCTCTCGGAGGAAGTGGGCTCAGAAGACATCTTGTCAGACGTTCCATGAGATTTGGAAGATTCATCTATTTCAGCAAATTTTCCGAATTTCACGAGAGGATGTAAGCCTTGGAAGACGACTTTGCCCTTTCGATTCTGCTTGATGAGACCAATCGTGTGTGGGCCTAATGACTTTATATCCAGCTTGTCACCATCTTTGATCATCTCTGGGAATTGGTTGTCGATGAACATCTGAATAAATCTCGGATATAGCAAGAATGCATCTCTGGTCTGCCGGCTTATAGCATTGATATTTACCAAGAACTCATCCAAAATGAACTTCGAGAAGTTGAATTTGATGCCAGCAACCAGTAAAACGATTGCCCCTGTGTTCCTGAGAGAGATTTCATCAGCTCCTGATCTCCTTCCCGAGATACAGCTCACGAACACATGCGCCAAAAAAATCTACAGTAGGGAGGCAAAAGCTTCTTCACCGTGGGAGGGTAGATGCCCTCATATCCCATCCTTTTGAGAACCTTTTGAACATCATCAATCCCAATTTCAGTAGGAAAATCGGGTTGATCATTGATCAGCAATGTTTCTCTGATATACTGCTCATTGATTATGATCTTGCATCCTTTAACCACAGCTTTAACAGCGAACTCACCATTGTCTTTTGACATCTTGGCCGTCTGCCAGAACTCCCTGACAATGTTCTGATAAATGATTGGATTCACAGTGATGGCACAAGCCAGGCAGCATTCTCTTAGTCTGTAGATCATTGATCTGAAATCTCCATGAGCAACAGGAGGTTCATCTAACACAATTGCCAGGTTATGCATGTCAGCAAACTTAAGACTCGCCATTGATCTGCACTAAACCAGGCCAAGTAAGAAAACAAAGTATTTAAACAATTAAAGCTTTAAGTTTTCTTAATTAAAAAATTTTATTTTGGTGTTAAAAAAAATTTATTTTGATCAAAAAAATTTGAGTTTACGGTCAATATTGGTCAAACAAGAATTTACGGTCCAAAGTGGGTTTACGGCCGTAAACCCATTGCAATGGTTACCTGACCAGTTTACGGTCGTAAACTCAGAGGAGTTTACGGTCGTAAGCCCAAAAGGAGTTTACGGTTCTTGAATCTCCCCAAACCGTAAACCCTCCCCAAACCGTAAACGCCGACGAACACATAAACGACGATTAATCCTCCAGTTTCAGTCGAATCGATGAACCAATAGTTTTTCCCCAGTCGGTTTTAGCATACCTTCGAAGTGAACTTACTGATTTCGCAAAATCTCACAGAAAATTTCGAGGATGAGAGAGAGTAGAGAGAGAAAGAGTTTGCGGCCGCAAGGAGAAAAGGAAGATGAAAAGGGTTTACAGCAGTAAACCCAACCTTTTATACCTCCTTAGAGTTTATCTGTCTCCCACACAGTATTATGCACAGTCCAAATCCCGATTATATTTTCATAAATAAAACTTTTTGAGGATATTAAAATAAAAGTAAAATTAAAATTAAACTAAAAATAAAATAAACTAATTTCTAAAATTTAAGAATTAAAAGATTTAAAAATTAAAATTTTGACAATTATAAAAATAAAATAAAAATAAAATAAAAATTAAAATAAAATTAGAATAAACACAAACAAAATTTATCTCAAAATTCACTGAAAATTATCTTGTGACACTGGGATCAAAGTTGTTAGACAGCCTTACTCCACTTGTCGGTACCGTCTATCTTCACGTCTTTGTCTGGTTGATCGTCGGTATTGTGGTCCACTTAAACACGAAAAATTGTGACAAAATTAGGACATACTATTAATTATAAGACAAAGTGATCCTAAGTTCCTAGATACTATATCTTAAGGATCATTCAGCTGACGACGACCAGGGATATTGTTATCCACCTAAATTTAGCAGCGAGATCTATAGACAATCTATGAGTGTTCAATTTTAATTGTACTGGAACATGTTTCCCGCTTCCTGATGTGCTCCAGTAATCAAGTACTTCCAGAATACTCCTTACATCGGGTGAACATACAATCATTACGAAAGAATATAGATTTAGAATGCATATGCTATACACCCAGGTCGGATCTCTTCCAATCACGCAGAGGGTGGAACATATGACTAACTGAAGTTTTAGTGGGATTGAGAAGTAGAATGGTGCATATACTGTGTGCCAGGTCAGATTGTGAGTCACGCAAAGGAGACAGTATATGGCTAGCAGATAGAAAGAATTGCATAGATAGAAGATGTAGAGAAATAGAATTGCATATGTTACAGTCCAGGTCGGATTTTGAGTCACGCAGAGGAGGTAACATATGACTAACAGACAGATAGAGAAAGAAAACAATTTTCTACAGACCTAATTCATCGGAATTCACCAGTCACCCCATCAATACCGGAATTAAGGACAAAATCTGCACATCGAGGAAAAGTTAATCCACGGTTCCAAGTACAGGTTCTTTAATGTGACCAGTAGATTCCCATATATATCTCCCTGCTCAACCTATCCAAGCGTCGTATTGTCAGGCTAAATGGATCTAACTATGTCAAGATTTGTCAAGTCTATGAATTCATTAAGTTCAACTCTGCCTAGTCATGTCCATTTAGAATCTTTCGTGCCTACCAACGCATCAAACCCAGAGCATAGACCCTTCAACTTTAGGTACGTTACGCAGACTCAGATTGCCTGTTATCACTTGGTAATATCACTTCCCAGTACTATATCAACAAGCAAAACTGAAAGCGACAATATTTTTGATTTTTCTGAATTTTTAATGTTTTTGGATTTTTGAATGTTTTCTGAAAAAAATAAAACAGAAACAAGATGTTTTTGGATTTTTTTTAAAATTTTTAAATTTTTGTTTGGTTTTTGTTTATTTCTCCCCCTAAATTTGTGCATGGGTGAGAATGAAAACACTAAAATGCGCAAATTTAAACTAACCTAATGAATAACAAAAATTTAATCCTCAAAACGAATCATTTTTAAAAATCTCAATAGCACATCGAATCGAGCTTTGTTAAAAGGCTTGGTGAACAGATCCGCCACATTATTGGCAGTGGGAACCTGTTCTAGCCTAATGAGCGAGCGCTCATAACAATCTCTAATAAAGTGAATTTTGATATCAATGTGCTTGGTTTTGGAGTGTTGGACATGATTTTTAGTTATTTGAATTGCGGCCTCATTATGACAGTGAATTGGGGTTTCTAGATAATTCAAACCGTAGTCCAACAGCTGATGTTGGATCCAGATAACTTGAGAACAGCAGGCAGATGCAGCAACGTATTCTGCTTCTGCTGTTGAGGTAGAGACGGTATGCTGTTTCTTGCACTGCCACGACACCAGCCTATTGCCAAGGAATTGGCACCCTCCTGATGTTGATTTCCTGTCAAGCTCACAGCCTCCATAATTACTGTCAGCAAAAGCATATAAATCAAATTCAGAATTTTTCGGATACCAAAGACCCAATTTTGGGCTGCCTTTGATATACCGAAAAATTCTTTTGGCAGCAATAAGATGAGAGAGTTTAGGATTAGCTTGATAGCGAGCACATTGACAAACTGCAAACATGATGTCGGGACGACTTGCAGTAAGATACATCAACGATCTGATCATCGATCTGTAGTGTGTCTGATCTACAGATTCACCATCAATGTCTGGATTCAGCAGGGGTCTTTCAGCCATTGGTGTCGATGCAGGTTTCGCGTCTTGAAACCCGAACTTCTCAAGAATATCCTCCACATACTTAGCTTGATGTAGCAGGATTCCGGTTGAATTTTGTTTGACCTGAAGCCCCAGAAACATGGTCATTTCATCCACTGAACTCATCTCAAACTGCTTTTTCATCACGCCTTCAAACTCTTTGCAAAGCTGTGGACAGGTAGACCCGAAGATAATGTCGTCAACGTAGATCTGGACTAGTATCTTATCATTACCAACATGCTTGATGAATAAAGTTTGATCAATAGTGCCGCGAGAGTATCCATGCTCGAGCAAATGCTTTGTTAGAGTCGCATACCATGCTCGAGGAGCTTGATGTAACCCATACAATGCCTTGTCCAACTTGTATACATGATTAGGAAACTTGGAGTTAACGAACCCAGGGGTTGATCAACATAAATTTCTTCCTTCACCTTGCCATACAAGAAGGCAGTCTTGACATCCATTTGGTAGACCGTGAAGTTCATGTAGGAAGCATATGCGAGAAAGATACGAATAGCCTCCAATCGAGCCACGGGAGCATAAACCTCAGTATAGTCAAGACCCTCAACTTGTCGAAACCCGCGAACCACTAACCTTGCTTTGTTGCGCACTATTACACCAGAATCGTCTAGCTTGTTACGATAGACCCAACGCGTGTCAAGAGACCTTTTGCCCTTCGGTAACTCAACCAACTTCCAAACCCCGAGCTTTTCAAACTGATTTAGCTCTTCATGCATCGCATCTACCCAGCTGGGCTCATTCAAAGCCATGTCAACGTTCTTGGGCTCTATTTTAGATATAAAGCAAGAATAGAGACATGCATTGACATCTCCACTCTGACTTCTGTTTTTAACTCCGTTACCCAGCTGGCCAATGACGTTATCGATCGGATGATCGCGTTGAATTCTCGAAGGAATGTCTTGGCTGATATCATTGAGTGAAACAGGAAGAGTGTGAATGTTGAAACCTCCATCATTTGCTGATTGATCCACATTGGATGGATCTGCTACAAACTCATTAGCAATTTCTTCAGGAAATAGTAGTTCCATAAAAGTTGGATTGACAGCGGAAGCATCTCTAGACATGAACTCTCTTTCAATAGGGGTAAGAGGTGTAGCATCAGCATCATGAGTTCCATCTTGAACTTTAGACTCTGGACTATCAGGTTGGTCAGATGACTCCCCCTCAGGTGGAGCAGAGGACTCCCCCTCAGATGGAGCAGAGGGACTCCCCCTCAACCGTTGGAAGTCTGTAAACAACTTCTTCGTCTTCGTCTTCAGAAACAATCTTCGAACCAGAAGAGGATCCACTTGAGCCATCTGAAGACACATTTAAGGATTTGAAAAGCGATGTGTAATCAAATAACCAGTCAGGACCCACTCGAGCGTCTGTTTCATTCTCCTCCAACCAGCGCACGTCATAGGATTCAACAATCTGCTTAGTCTTCTTGTTGTAAACCCTATATGCGGTGCGCGCAGCATATCCTATAAAGTAACAATCATCGGCTTTGGCATTGAATTTAGGGTTGGATTCCAAGTGAAGAAGGGTGCAAGGGCAGCCAAATACACGGAAATGGCTAACTGAAGGCTTGTGTCCATAGAGAATCTCGTACGGTGTCTTCATCTGTGCTTTGTTGATTAGAACACGATTCTGCACGTAGCAAGCAGTGTTAATCGCCTCGGCCCAAAAGAAAACAGGTAATTTTGAATCACAAAGCATTGTCCTTGCAGCGTCTTTTAAAGTTCTATTTCTCCTTTCAGCAACGCCATTTTGTTGAGGCGTGTGAGCAAAGCTGTATTGACGTACGATCCCCTTTTCTGCGCAAAAATGGTCAAGAACCGCATTCTTGAACTCAGTTCCATTGTCAGTACGAAGCGCCTTCACCTGGTTGTTGGTTTGTTTCTCAATCATCACAATGAACTTCTTTATCAGATCAGCAACCCCCGCTTTGTTGGATAAGAAAAAGACCCACGTAAAACGAGAGAAATCATCGATCACAACTAGACAGTATGAGCTTCTGTTGATGCTCAGGACGTTGACCGGACCAAATAGGTCCATATGCAATAGTTGGAGCACCTGACTGATTGAGTTGACTTGCTTAGGCAGGTGTGGTTTTCTATGATGCTTTCCTTGGGCACAGGACACACACTTCTTAAATGTAATAAAGTCTCTGACAGGTAAGCCTCGGACCATCTCATTCTTAGCAAGGCGATTCAGGTTTTTCGCGTTAGCATGACCGAGTCGTCGGTGCCACAACATTGCGTTTTGTTCAGAGACTTTTGAAAATAGGCAAGTGACTTGTTCAGGGATGTTGCTATTCATGTCAATAATGTAAGCATTCCCATCCCGCTCAGATTTGACGAGAATCCACTCTTCCGGGATGACAATGCCTGGCTTGAGAATCATGCATTCTTTATCGGTAAAATGGGTAGAATATCCTTTGTCGTAAATTTGGGAAACACTCAACAAGCTGTGCTTTAACTCGGGAGCAAAGTTGACATTCTTAAAGCTTAGCACTCCATTTGTAACAGTTCCTCGTTGAGTGATCTTGCCACCATCTCCGCCCGCGAAGGAAACATACTCCCCCCCCATTAAAAGATTGAATGTCGTTCAATTGGGAGATGTCTCCAGTCATATGCCGGGAGCAGCCGCTGTCGACGTACCAAGGACGGACGACATTCCTCCGGAACTGTCCCTGCAAAATGAGCGGGATCATTTATATTTGGGAACCCAGGTCATCACTGTCCTGGGTTTCCTTTTCGTTTTCTCTGATTTATCTTTTAAAGATTTCAAATTAGGATCCTCGTTCCTAATCACTTCAGAGGATGGAGATGATGGATTGGAAATTGATTTGGGCATCCAATGATATTTAGGTTTTACAACATTCTCAGGTGGTTTTGAAATAGATTTCTTATGAGTTTGCACAGAGCCTCTGGATGTTCTACCCGAAGTGGTTGAAGATCCAGAATTGCTTTTTGACGAAACCGATCTTGGCGGAGCCTTGTCCGGTTTTGGCAAACTATTTTGAGCTTTGTTAGTAAAAACCTTTTTATTCTTTTGAAAAACAGCCCTTTTTCTGCTTAGATCATCTTTCCAATCATCATTTCGAGAACGAGTTCTTGAGGATTTTCTAATTAAAGACCTTCCTCGAGATTCGTTCTCTCCTCTTGGTGATAAATAGTTCACAAAGATCCTATTTTGACAATTCCTAGCTATATGACCACCAACACCACAATTAAAACAAATATGTTTATTATTTGAACTTGTACTACATTTCTCATATTTATTTTCTTGACAGACACTCTTACTCTTCTCAAAAGAACATGCATGAGAAATAGGTTGTGAGATAAGTGAGGGTGCCTCAGATGGTGTGACTTGTGGAATTGATGGGTTTTCATGAGAATCACAAGCATCAGAATTACCAAACAATTCATCAAACATATCAAAGAAATTAAGTTCAACAGTAGCAGATGTGGAAACATCACATGAAACATTATCAGTCTTAACATCAGAACCACAAACATTTTCAGTTGAAACAGAAATATCAGAATTAGAAAAATAGAAACAGATTCTCCAGCTGCAAGCTTTGCCTGATCTAATGGTTGATCTGCAGGGGAAGTAGAAATGTCAGTACTTTCAACATTAATAAATCCTCCTGAAACGAAACCAGATGGCTTGTCATAAACCATAAACGGTTCATTGGCAATCTCATCCTTGGATAGGGGTTGATACTGATATGTATGATTATAAGGAGGAGGTACACTATCATATCCTAAACCCTTTGACTGATTTCGTTTGAACTGCATGCAGTGATCGATCATGTTGACAACTACCTTGCTTGATCCATCAAATTTTCTAAAATCAAAATTTGCAGTTTCAAATTGTCTTTTTAATGTATCAAGATCGGTAATTAGCGCATCATTTTGTCTTGTAACATAATCATAAAGCTCACACTTTTCACTGTATTCTGTTTGAATTCTCTTAAAGTCCTTTATTTTTGTCTCTAACTGGGCCTTAAGGGGTTTCTGTCCTTTCCTAAGCTGATAACCCTCATATCTAAGGTCCTCTACTTCTCTACGTAATAATACAATTTCATCATGAAGAAGTTTAACATATTCATTACAAGCCTGAGAACAAGACGGTAGATTTACCTCACTTTTCCTGGGCTCGGAAGTAGAAGATACCATTAGACCAAACTGCAGCTCCATCATTTCTGCTTCGGGATCAGCTGCATCATTCTTCAAGGAAGAATCATCAATCTGAGCTAGGTGAGCATTTTCTGGCCCTGAGATATTCAAAGCCTGAATCTGGTCCTCCCAGTCAAAAGACTGAGCGACCATAGCAGTTTCACCATTAACTGCACCACCTGCACGGTTGTTTCCCACTGCAACCATTGTCCTGTTGTTTTTCGTCCTACGATCTGGTTTTGGACACTCACGAGAAAAATGACCCGACTTGTGGCAGTTGAAACATCGCAGCATGCCCTTGTTGAATCCCACCTTCTTGTCAGCATTCATGCCCCAGTTGCTCTTCCATGTCTTCTTAGCAATCTGCTTGGCCCTGAAAACAGCCATAACAATCTGCCATGTAATGTCCATCTCTTCCACATCTTCAGGATGAATCTGATCCAGGTCGGCAAATGACAGCTGAGGTGGAAGCTCTCCAGCTACAAAGGCATTGTAGCAGTTAACAAGCCCAGTGGCTAGAGCCAGATTTTCATCAGTGTCTTTAGTGTTTGAGGAAGAGGCTACAACAGGCACATTTGGAGAGGGAACAACTTGTGGAGTGATAAATGGCTGACTTTGTGGAATGGATGATGCAGCAGCAAAGGTTTGAATATGAGGTTGTTGAGCAGCAAACACTTGTCCTGAGGAAGTCATGATTGATGAGAGAGCATTGTCGGATGAGATTCCAAGATTCGCAGTAGAGTACGAGTTCACATGGTTAATTTCTCTCTGTTTGTCATCAATATCACAAGCTTTGATGATCGCCATGATTTCAGCAAGAGTAAGGCGGTTTAGATCCTTGGTTTTCTTAATCACAGCAACATTCATATCCCATGATCTAGGAAGAGCATTTAGAAGCTTCTTGTTAATCTCTGACTTGTTCAAGAAAATCCCAGATATGTTCATGTCAGTGGTGAGAGTTGTGAACCGCTGCAGCTGAGCCTCAAGAGTCTCTCCTGGAATGTAGTTGAACATATTGAACTTTTGTCTCAACATGTCCTGGCGACTCTCCTTCATATCTTCATTGCCCTCATATACCTCAATTAGGGCTTCCCATAAATCTTTAGCTGAAGTGTACTCTCGGAACCCTTGAGCAATATCAGGAGATAATGCCATGGTCAGAGTGGCTAAAGCCCTTTCCTGCTCTTCAACTTTCTCAAACTCCTCATCAGTGTAGTTTTCAATAGTCTTGTCAATCACTTGGCCTCCGACTGTCATAGTGATTCTAACAGGGCCTCTAAGAATGCCTCTCCAGACTTTGAAATCCTTCATTTTAATGTATTTTTCAATTCTGTACTTCCACTCAGGAAAACCATCTGCAGACATTAATCTTGGAATACGCGTAGTAGTGCCCATGACAGTATCAAGTTCGTGAAAATGATTTTGACTTTGAGATTCCATTTAAAATTAAAGCAGATTGAAGTCACAAAAGAGTTTAAGGTTGATGATGATTACGACCGTAAACTGGGTTTACGATTGAAGAGTTTACGACCGTAAACTTGGTTTACGGTTTAAGTGATTACGACCGTAAACTGGGTTTACGGTTGAGCTGTTTACGACCATAAACTACGTTTACGGTTGATGAGTTTACGGTTTGTACGTTTACGGTTAATGAAGCTTGGTTTACAGTTTTTGAAGATTCACAGTTTATGGTTGTTGAAGATCTTGAGTTTACAACCGTAAAAAGGGTTTACGGTTGGCAGTAAACTCCTAGAAAGCCTTCAAAAACACGTTTTTGTAGTAGATTCAGTTCCTTTAACCACTAAAACACTAAAACCAATCTTCGAACAATAAGAATATCAGTTTAGGCACCCCAAATCTCGATTGAATGAAGCTTTGACACCGGTTTTTGCTTTGATACTATTTGTAAGGTCCTGAAAAGGATCTTTACCAATGATCAAGCAACAAACAATCACAGATAGAAGAATAAGAAGAAAAGAAATCGAGCTTGCACACGTTTATATTCAGAAAAACATCAGGTACAACTCGATGGAACACTCTGTACACGCAATGGCATCAACAACTGCACAATGACCTACACCTCTGCTATTTATACTAGACAGGACCACAAACAGGGTTTACGACCGTAAACTGGGTTTACGGCCGTAAACTCCGTTTACGGTCGCAAACACATTTTCTGACCAAAGACACATAAACAACTCACGAACTGTATTACAGACTCCTACTGAACAAAATACAATGAAAGCCTAGACCAAACCATTAACTGGACCCTTCATTCACATCTGTCTGCTCAGATCAAGGAGGCGCAACTAGAAGCCTTGAAACCTGAGAACGTCGCAGGAGAGGCCTTACGGGGAATGGATAAAAACCTTGAAGTTAAGGATGACGTAACTTATTATCTCATGAATCGAATATTGATGCCGAAATTCAGCGGGTACAAAGACGTTATCATGAAAGAGGCTCACAAGACAAAATAATATGTTCATCCCGGTTCAGACAATATGTATCTGGACCTCAAGAAATTTTATTGGTGGCCAAACATGAAGGCAGAGATCGCTACATATATGGGCAAGTTCCTGACTTGCGCCAAGGTTAAGGTAGAATATCAAAAGCCCTCGAGTTTGCTTCAGCAACCGGACATACCCGAGTGGAAGTGGGAGCGGATAACCATGGACTTCAGAACCAAGTTGCCTAAGACGACGGGTGGACTGGACACCATCTGCGTGATCGTTGACAGGTTAAACAAATCCACACACTTCCTACCAATAAAAGAGAGCGACAAGATGGAAAAGCTAACAAGGACGTACATTAAAGAAATCGTGCAACTACATGGTGTGCCAATATCCATCATCTCCGACCGGGATAGTAGGTTCACCTCACGGTTCTAGAAGTCACTACAGAAGTCCTTGGGGACCAAATTCGACATGAGTACAGCCTATCACCCTCAAACTGATGGGCAAAGTGAGAGAACCATTCAGACGATGGAAGACATGTTGAGAGCTTGTGTGATAGACTTTGGTAAACCCTGGAATACCCATTTACCGCTCATCGAGTTCTCTTACAGTAATAGCTATCACACTAGCATCAAGGTCGCGCCATTTGAAGCTCTCTATGGGCGCAAGTGCAGATCACCTATATGTTGGGCTGAAGTGGGTGACACGCAGCTAGCAAGAGGACAAGTGCCTAATAGCACCCTCACCGGCCCGGAGATCATACAAGAAACTACGGAGAAGATCGTTCAGATCCGTGAACGATTAAAGGCATCCCAGGATCGGAAAAAGAACTATGGTGATAAGCGACGAAATCCCTTATAGTTCCAGGTTGGTGACCGCGTTCTGTTGAAGGTCTCACCATGGAAGGGAATGATATGTTTTGTCAAACATGGAAAGCTAAACCCAAGGTATATCGGGCCATTCGAGATCCTTGCTAGAATCGGCCCGGTAGCTTACAAACTTCGACTACCACAAGAAACTCGGTAATATACACCCCACCTTCCACATGCCCAACCTGAAGAAGTGAATGTCCGATGATATTCTTGTAGTGCCACTCGACGAAATAGAGGTAAATGAGAGTCTACACTTCAAAGAGGAACCGATGGAAATCATGGACATGGAGATCAAGAGAACGAAACAAAGCTGTATACCAATAGTGAAGGTTCGCTGGAACGCCAAACGAGGGCCTGAATTCACTTTGGAACGAGAAGAACAAATGAAGCAGAAATACCCACGACTTTTCCACTAGTTTGCAAGAACCCGTCCAAGATGCAAATTTCTGGTCGAAATTCCCTCTAACAGGGGGATGACGTGACAATTGGAAAATTTTGGATCAAGCAAGGTCTAAAATGCATTATTTGTATAAGTAAATATATACACTTCAGAAACCATATTTGAAATGAACCTTTGAAAGCCAATAGGGCATTATTCGTATAGGAAAATATATGCTTTAAAAATCATACTTGTAATGAGCCCTTGAAAGTCAACAAGTTAGAACCAATCATGAATTAAACTTGGCTTTATAGTTTTCGGACTAGGACCCCAAGATCATGGGATTTTGGTTAACACATGGGCCGAAATCCCATGTGATTTCGGTTTGCTTTAAGGCCGAAATCACCATGTGATTTCGGTTGATGCATTGGCCGAAATCACACATGATTTTTGTGGTTTCCTAGTGAGATTTCAGTGGGAAAAGTAGATAAGGGGTTGACTTCTTGACTTTACATTTCACCATTTTTCAATAAGAATTAATATGCAGTAGTTATCAAGGTAATTTTCCAGCAAACAACCATGCAAATATCCCATCACTTTCTTTCTTTATCTTAGGCCGAAATAACCCCTTAAATCCTCCACCATCCCCATATTTCTTTCTGTTACTCCATTCTATCTCAAGAAGCAAGCCAAAAATCTTCCAAGTTCAAATTCTCCAAGTTTATTCTTAGAGTTTTGGTAAGTTTTTCTTGTTAATATAGTGTTTTTATACACTATCATGTTAGTTTCATCTTATTTACACATATTATTATGTGTTAAAACTCTTAGGATAATATCACCTTCAAAGAGTTCATCAACCCCATTCAAGTGTTTAGGCTTGGAAATCTTCACATCATCTCTTCAAGCAACCCACAAACACACTCAAGGTGAGTTCATACCCCCACATTTTCGAGTTTTTCATGTTTTAGGGGGGGGGGGAAATACAAGTGAAGTTCAGTTTTTACACAAATACTTGCATATTTCATCTCTATAATAAATATAAAACATAATTTCTATGGAATATGGTTACCACTAGTTGTAGACAATTATTTGTGATCTATTAGATTTGAAATGCAAAACTAACAAAACAAAACATAAATTTTTGTTATCTAATCATAAGGAAAGTTATGATTTCGAAAATAAAAAGATTTTTGGGAATTTTTACCAATATATAGATTTTCTAATAAAAAGGGTTACAATCTAGATATTTCACCATTTTGAGGGTTACAATCTAGATATTTCACCATTTTGAGGGTTACAACCCAAACATGATGTTCTCACATACATTTTGAAACCAGACAAGTTAACTACTATGTATTTATATAAATGAGTATATAAATAGTTTCAACAAACAAGCAAGATAAACTATAATTTGTATAGTTTGAGAGTATCAACCATTACACTATCATTTCAGAAGAAACATATAATTATTTAAAGGCATAATTATTTCATTTACAAGAAAATGATGTTTTCAGTTCACGTAAATCGACTAATATTGGTTGTAAGACATTTGGCTTCACCGTACCTACCACAGTACACACTAAAGTCCTGAAATTATAACCAAATTCTCTTTTAGGGAGAGCCTGACACTTGTGTATAGATCTATACGGGATTGAAAACTGCGCACGTCAGCTGTTAGCTATAGTTAGACCAGCCAGTCTAGGGTGACAAATGTCGTAACAGTTCTGACGCCTGAAGAACGTCGTTCATGCCACTAGTCATATTAGTATGGTTATAATAACTCACATGGAGTGTTAACAAAACATTTGGTTTACGGGTGATCACACATTCAAGTAGTTTTATATAAAGATAAAACTTCATAACACCATTTCTCAGTACAACATTACTTACGTTTTTAGTCTTGGGATTTAAGACTTACAACTCATTTTTAAAGAAGATATTGGATTTTCTGAAAGTATACACTATTATTTTACACGAAATAGTTACAAGATCCTTCTCATACAAAACGCTTATGAACTCACCGCTTTAATTGTTGACACTTTTCAAAATCACTTGTATTCTCAGGAATTCAGTAAACAGGTAACCAAATAGTTTTTGGAGGATGGGGCGTTGGCGCATCACGCTATTTATTTTTTTCATATGCATTTGATATCATGTAAACGATGTTTTAAGCACAATGTAAACTTATTAAGTATTCAATAAAAAGGTTGTTGTAACGCCCGTGTTTCTAGGCTAGGCACTAATGATGATGTAATAGTCTAGGCCAACCTTTGTAACTTGTTTTGAAATAATAAGATGTATATATTATGTGTTTTATGCTTAATTATTATAATTTAATGAATTAAGGGTAAAAATAAGCGTCGAAAATAAATGTTAGACAAACCTGATATCTATGAAGAAAGTTGTAGTGGTTGAAATAAGGATTCTAGAGATATAAAGTGATGAAGTGTGGAATCAAGTATGAATCAAATCAGAGTTATACGAATATAGATTGAACACGAGATGTAAATATGATCTGGTTTCAGCTCTATTATGCTTTCACTGTTACAGAGAGAAAAATAGACAAGTTGTACAAAGACTCTTATCTAACTCTAAGTAATGTCCCTATTTATAGGAAACGAGAAAGCACACAAAAAATTACAAGGACTAAAACATTATGCTTCGTTACAAATGTGCCTTGTAAAATAAACTTAGGTCTTCGACATATTACAACTGGTCTTCGACCCTTACATTCTCCCCCTTTGTAATAATGTCGACCATCTTCAGTTCAACAAAATCTGTATAGCATACAACATCACCCTTTGAATTTCAGAGTACCAACTCTTTCTTGCCCCTTCGTTATTCTTCTTGCAGTTATTCATACAAACAATGAAGTTCGTATATTGGGATAAGAATCTCTTGGCTTTTCCATTTTTGTCTTTTCCTGCGAAAACCATGCCAAAAGGCTTCAAACATATTTCTCCATCAGCATACTTCTTCAACTCGGGTTTAGTCTTCGTTGGTTCCATGGGTACTTTCACTTTTAACCCCTTCGTAGTAGGCAACTCCACATCCGTTGGGACCAACCACTCATAATAGTTATCTATGAATATTTTGATGTGAGCCAGACCAAGACGAAACACTTCTGGATCAGTCTCTCGAAGGTAAGAAGCATCTTTGTCTTTCAGAAGTAATGCAACTTGTATAAGATCATACAAGTTCAATAAAGGAAAATCAGCTATCGAGAAATTGCATTCTTGACCATTCACCCTTGCAACGTAAAATCGAAGGTTCTGCAACATGTCTTCGAAAAGAACATCCCTCTTAATACTGATCACTTTCTTTATCTTCACGAGTGACCATATTTCCTCTGGAAGTTTCCCTAACACAGCATGAAACCTGAGCTTCAAGTATGTATAATCATCATCATTATCAAACTTCTCAACAATTTTGTACTGACCCATGATAAACATCATTTCATTGATTGGGAAATCCAGTTGTCTCATATCTGTATTAGCAACTGCATAGCTTTGCTTCAGCTTCTTCTCAAAAGCATACATATGGTTATATGCAACTCTTGCTTCAATTGTTTCGTAGTTGTATTGCTTCGTAGGATCATCCTTGCTCATTCCAGGTGGGTCACTTGCACGAAGACTTAAAATGCTTTGTACAACTCTTAGCTTCTCTACCTCAGCCTCAACTTCAGCTTTCTTCTCTTCTTTCGACTTTTCAACCATAATTGTTTTTCCTTTGTCTTTGATTGAGGAACTATCACCAACTTCCTTGGGCTTCGAAGTACTACCACCTTCCCCAATCACAATTCCTTTGGAAATTGGTCTTGAAATTGGCTTCGTAGAAATTGGCATTGTTGTCACAACTGTCGAAGTAACAGGCCCAACAGTTGAAATGATTGTCTTTGATACTGGAATTGTTGTTTGAAAAATCTTCCCAATAGTTTTTCCAACTTCATTTTTCTCAGCTACATGCGAAATCTCACCAAATTTCGCACTAACAACCTTCTTTTCTCCCCCTTGCACCCCTGTGAAAACAGGCGGGGCATCCGTTGGTAGAAGACTCGAAAACTTAGACAATGGAGCCAATTGTTTGTGCAACACAGCCTCGAACTGAGAAAACTTTTGAGACAAGAATTCTGGAGTTATGATCGAAGAGGCAACATGTGTTGTAGACAAATATTTCAATTCCTTCAACAAAGATGTAAGCTCCATAAAGCTTCGACTGTTATCTGTAGAAAGTTGAGTTAGTTGAGGACTCAAGCTTTCATACAGCTTGACAAATTTTGTGACAGCCTCACAAATAATATCCACTTTTTGATTTAGAGATGCATAGTCTTGCTGAGCACTAGCAATCTCTCTGGTCATGTCTTCACGAAGATCTTGAAGCTTGAGGTTGACATCTTCGCGTACTTGCTTTACATCTTTCACAAACAAGACATGTCGTTCTTTTGCAACCCTTCGTAAATCTTGAACTTCACTCACAAAGTCCGAAGATTGAGACTTCACCCGTAGTTCGTTGCACTTATCATTTTGATCCACCTTCTCCATGATTTTAGACTCAGAATCTTGAATCATCCCAGAAACTTTACTAACCATTCTGGCTTCGAATGCTTTGAGCATAACGTCAAGTTCCAAAATCAACATGTTGTAACATTGCATCTGGAATTCTTGCAATGTGTGTAAAAATCTCAGCATCATCCGTAACCTCCTTCGGAAAGTGATACTTGTTGAATTCAGCAGTCTCCTCATCAGTAGGCACCATAATTCCCTCTTTGGCATAGAAATATCGAAGGATTAAACTCCAATACCTAGCACACGAAATTCCTTGAACAATATTCGTGTTTTCTACACTCTTTTGAAATTCCTTCCATAATTGTGTAGAATAATCCACATTGATATCATAATACAACCCAGCTACCATTGCATATACCTCCATTCGACCTTTGTCTAAACCTACACTGCGACCAGTCAAGCAGCGTAGAAAAATTTCAAAGAGAAAATTCCAAACAGTTGGAAGTCCTGACTTCTTAAAATCACTGATCTTGGTGAGTGGTGGTTGGTAACCCATCTCATTAAACATGTGGATGACTTGTGCAAAAGAAATATCAGTATAGATTGGAGAATTAGGGATATCAAGAATCTGACAAAAGATCTTCTTGGACATTCGTATCTTCTTGTCATTCACCAGTTGAAAAGTGATAATATCCATTGCTTTGTTGTACGTGGCAGTAGAACCTGCTTGAGAAAGCCATGAAAGTGGAACTGCAAATGAATTGAACATGGCAGTGGAAAGAACAGAACTCTTCAAGGCGACTACCAACATCTTCAATTCGTCTGGGTAAAGAGAAACATCATCTTCAACTTGATAATTTGTGCCTTGAATCTTCATGATTGGTTGTGAAGTAACATCTTCAGTGTTTTGGGATTGAACAACAACTTCAGCAGAATTGGCCATGATTAGGGTTTTTGAAAGCTTTGAAGAACAATCGGAAATTTGCAAAGATAAGTTGGGAATTTTTAGTTTGGAAGCGTAAACTGAGAACACGCTTTGATTCCCCTTTTTATATGTAACCCTAGTGTTTGAATTTGAAGCGTGATGGACATTAAATGATATCCGACGTGGCACCTTGAATCTCGCACCATACTGCCAATAAAGTAGCCATGTGTCAAAAAGTAGTTGTCACATCACCTAGAAACCCGGACTGAATATAGAACGTCTTTTCAAACAATCTGATCGTATATCCCAATTGAATTGTAACCGTCACCAGTCTTCGAATGTAGGTAAGGCTCTTTCACTTTTGGGATAAAAAGCGAAGTCATTTGCCAGATGATTGAAATTATCAGCCTGAGTTGATTTTACCCAGAACCTCAAGGATTTCGTGAGTGCAGTGTGCCAAAGAAAAGATAAGAAGCAAATTAACAAAAATTTGGATCTGTGATGTCGAAAAAAATTTCGACACAAAAGCAGATAAACCCCGGGCAATGGTTGCTTCGTTAATTTTCAAGAGAGATAATCAAATGCTTGTGTATGTTCCCGTGAATTTAAATCGAATACTTATAGAGAAGTATCGAAGGGCTTCTTTTATTAGGGTTCGTGGGTAGTTTACAATTTCGTTACATATCAACCTTAACATAAGGTGAGTAAATGTAACCGAAATTACTTGTTTGACCAGTGTAGTCAGTGACAAGTATGCTTTGAATTATTTTGAAAGTAGCTTCGAAAGCAAATGAAACTCACACAAAAAGCATATTCATGAAAGAATTGATATTGAATCTTGTTGGGTATTAAACATCGTGGGCTTTGATAGTTTGATCAAGATTACGCATAAAAAATGAATATGATTTGGAGTTTCGAAAAGTGGTACTGAAACAAATGTTTCGTCAAAACTGGAACAAAGTTCCCCGTCAATTCCTTACGAAGATGGAATGTTGGGTTTCACTTTCATCACGGTCTCATGATGTCAGATCATTAACACAGAATTTTGATATGCCTAAGTCATGATTGGTTTGATCGATGACCTCTCGGACATATGTCATTTTGTGTGAAATGTGTTAGAACTTTGTGATGAAAATGATTGGTTCACGAAAACACTTGTACCTCTGTTATGATTGGACCAAACAGACAACTCTTAACTCATTTGAGAAGAGGAAGGTAGCTCATTCGACTAATGTGAATATAAGCCTGACTTGGGAAGAAATTTTCGTATGAAAAATTTCATTAAGGCTTTCGTAAACACACATTGAGTCTATGGAGGCTTGGGTCGACATGTTGCAACATGCTTCTAGGGACAGCCTAGCTAGTACAAAGTTGTCGAAATTGTACCTTCCCAGAGAAACACAAGCATGACCCCTGTATGTCCTTCGTGAAATATGTACAAACAAAAGATAAAGAACAAAAGAACAAAAATCTTTTTGATGTTTTTGATTTTTCTTAAAAGAAACAATTAACAAACAAAAGAAAATATTTTTGAATTTTGTGATTTTTCGAAAATAAAATGACAAAACAGAAATAAAATCTTTTTAAAGTTTTTGATTTTTCGAAAAGAGAATGAAATACAAAAGAAATTTGAAAATCTAATGAAGAATGTTACTCCAAAACCAAAATGCTCAATGTCACGTAGTCGAAGCATGTTAAACCGTTGACTATGAACAGTAACCCCTGAATGGTTGACTATCAGCCTCTGAATGAGTCATGATGACCTATGAATCGACATATTTATATAACACTTCGTTGTTATATATTCAAAATCATTCCTGGAACTGAACTTGCTTCGATCATTCCCAAACCAGTCAAAATCCGAACAAATGATTTTTCATCCAAAGCTTTTGTAAAAATATCACCAAGCTGATCCGTTGTTTTTATAAAATGAACCTCTATATTGCCATCTTCCACATGATCTTTGATAAAGTGGTAACGAAGAGCAATATGTTTTGTTTTCGAATGTTGTACTGGATTATGACAAATGTGTATAGCACTTTGTGAATCACAATACAATGGAATCTTTTTCATATTAACAGCATAATCTCTCAACTGACTCTGAATCCAAATAATTTGTGAAGTACAAGCAGCAGTTGCAACATATTCAGCTTCAGCAGTAGAAATCGAAACACAAGTTTGCTTCTTCGACTTCCAACTAACCAACTTGCCATCCAAAAATTGACAACCACCACTTGTGCTTTTTCAATCCAAAGTACACCCTCCAAGATCTGCATCTGAAAATGCCTGAATGAAAAAGCCTGTTTTCGAAGGATACCACAATCCTAACGAAATTGTTCCCTTGAGATAACGAAAGATATTCTTCACAACAGTTAAATGTGGTTCTCGTGGATTTGCTTGATACCTAGCTCAGTTACATACAGAAAACATGATATCAGGTCTACTTGCAGTAAGATAAAGCAATGAACCTATCTTGCTCCTGTATAAGGTAAGATCAACCGCAGGAATTTCTAACGAAGGGGCTAGCCTTGTTCCAACTGCCATTGGTACTCTTAGCTTCGTGCTATTAGTCATTCCAAATTTTTCGAGCAAATTCCTTGTATACTTTTCCTGATTTATGAAAATGCCTTCTCTGCTTTGATGAATGTTTAAACCAAGAAAATTATTGATTTTACCCATCATGCTCATTTCAAATTGGCTTTTCATCAAACTTTCAAATTCACTAGACAAAGCAGGGTCAGTAAAGCCAAAAATAATATCGTCAACATAAATTTGAACAAGCATTAGATGATTCCCAACTTTCTTTCGTAATAATGTGGGGTCAACTGATCCTTGTTTAAATTTCGACTGTTTTAAGAAACTGGTAAGTGTTGCATACCATGCTCTTGGTGCTTGTTTTAACCTATATGCAGCTTTATCTAAAATGTATATATGATCAGGATACATTTCATTTACGAAACCTGGAGGTTGTTCAACATAAACAGTTTCTTCAAGTTCACCATTGAGAAAAGCACATTTCACATCCATTTGATAGACATCGAAATCCTTATGAGCTGCATAAGCTAAAAATATTGGAACAGGCTCGAGTCTTGCAACAGGGGCAAAGGTTTCTTCATAATCAATCCCTTCTTGTCACGAATATCCTTTTACAACTAGTCGTGCTTTATTTCGAACAATATTTCCATTCTTGTCGGTTTTGTTTTTCAAAATTCATTTTAACCCGACAATCGAAACATTTTCAGGTTTTGTAATTAATCTCCATACCTCGTTTCTATCGAATTCAGCCAGTTCAGATTGCATTGCAACAAGCCAATCAGAGTGTTTCATTGCAACCTTAACTGTTTTTGGTTCAATTTTCGAGATGAAAACCTTAAACATACAAAATTCTTGATGACTATTTAATACCTCATTCTTCGCATGAATTTGAGCTCTTGTTAATACTTCATCTTGAGGATTCCCAATGACTTAATCTTTTGGATGAGTCTTTGTCCATTTCTCTAACGGTGGATATGTCGGATCAAATTCTAAAGGTGCATCTTCGTACATCTCTTCATTTTCAGATCCTGCAACAGAAAGATTATCATTAATTTCATGAAATTCATCATTTTCATCAAGACTTATCAAATCATTGTTATTTCGTTCAATTTCAACAGAAATATCATTCTGATGCTCCCCCTCAACTAGATGCTCTCCCTCAACAACTTCATCCATTCTTCCATTCTCCCCCTCGAAAGAATGCTCCCCTCAACCAGAGTATTCAAATCCAAGTGCTCTCCCTCCATTGGATTATTATGCATACTTTCACCAACTCCTAGAGAATTCGTTGTTGAATTAACATCTACAATAGTTTGAGGAATTTCCAAGTCATCAGTATGCTTCGAAGATTCAGAGTGATGATTATCATTCGCATGAACTTCAGCATCCACAGCCCTGTCAGGAATACCAAAAATTAAATCATAATCAAAGTCAGATGAATTTGATTCTTCAGTTTCATCAGATGATTCATTAATAATTGGTTTTTGTTCAAATTGCTTTTCAACTTGTTTGACAAAATAATCATCAAAAGTAAGATTGAATGTCTCTTCGACTTTTCTTGTGCGCTTATTTAACACTCTGTGTGCAACCGAATTGTGCGAATATCCCAAAAATATGCCTTCGTCAGCCTTAGCTTGAAATTTTGAGAGGCTATCTTTAAGATTCATTATAAAGCACCTACAACCAAAAACATGAAAGAATTTGACATTAGGTTTTCGATTAATGATAATTTCATACGGAGTGATATTGAATCGACGATGTATGAAAGATCGATTTTGAGTGAAACATGTTGTCGAAACTGCTTCATCCCACAAATATTGAGGAAGATTTGCATATGTCAACATAGTTCTAGCTGTTTCGCAAAGTGACCTATTTCTTCTTTCAACAACACCATTTTGCTGAGGTGTATAGGGCGAAGAAAAGTTATGCGAAATTCATATTTCTGTTAAGTACGAATCCAACACTTTGTTCTTAAACTCAGATCCATTATCACTTTTGATCTTTCGAACATTTTTCTTCAGACTCGTCTCAATCTTCTTTATAAACTCGATCATTGTTTGAGCAACTTCAGATTTTAACTTGAGAAAATATACCCAAGTAAATCGTGAAAAATCATCAACAATAACCAAAATGTACCGTTTCTTGTTGAGAGTTTCAACAGTTGATGGTCGACAAAGGTCGATGTGAAGAAGTTCCAACGGTTCCACAATTTTCGAATCTATAACAATTGGATGTCCTTTCCTGTGCTGTTTCCCTTGTTCACAAGCTGCACACAAGGTATCATTGTCAAACTTTAGTACAGGTAAACCTTGAACAAGATCATCAACAACCAATTTATTCAGATTTCGAAAGTTTAATTGCGATAAATGTCGATGCCATAGCCAGCTGATGTCTGAGGAAGCTTTCAAAAGTAAGCACACTGAGGGTTTGCCGATGATTGGTTTGATATCAAGAGTAATCATGTCACCATGTCGTTTAGATTTGAGCAAAACTTCGTTAGTTTTCACATTCGAAATGATACTGCCTTCTTCGTTAAACACCACTTGATTGCCAGTACCCACAACAAGTTGTGAAACACTTATCAAGTTATGTTGAAGACCTTCGACATAAGCTACGTGATTAACAATAAACTTTCCATTCGTGACTTTGCCATCACCTTTCACCTGACACTTGTGATTATTGCCAAACTTCACAACTCCTGCATTTTCTAAGCTCTAAAAATCTTTCAGATTTTCCTTTCGTCCTGTCATGTGACGTGAGCAACCACTATCGATATACCATTTCTCATCATATTGCTCGTCACATAGTACCTGCGATCAATGAAAGAATTTAGGTACCCAAGGCTGTTTGGGTCCTTGCAAATTAGTTTTGAAAACAGAATCAAATGCAGAACTTTTAACCCAATCACAAACTTTAGTTTTGAGACTATCAATTAAGTCCACATCACTAGGTAAAGGAACAGAAACATAAGTTTTTGTTAGTTTGGGATTGTCACTGACACATGCCTTCGTCTTTTTAGAATGTGTTTGTACATGCTTTTCTTTCGAAACTGGTTGCCAAGTTTTCACTGAAACATTCGAGTCTTTTGAAGATGAACTTTCAGTTGATGAAGTATTCACATACTTCTCATAAGCTTCGTGAATTTGTTGTTGAGAATATTTCCTTGATTGATACATTCGTCTTTTTCCTTCAAGCCAATGATCGATGTTCTTGTCACGAGACAACCCTTTTGTATATGAAAATTTTAAGGGTTTTTTGCCTGTAGGATTTGGAAATTTTGGTTTTTGTGGGACGAAATCAACATTTGATTTAGGTCGAAATGCCATGGCGTATCGACTTCCATCATTGTTTCCAACACTTTCATTTTGAGAAAACCGATTTTGAGATTTTTGTTTTTGAGAAAACCTTGTCTGGTGATTAGAAGAAAATCGTTGTGGTGATGGTTGATTTTGAACACTTTTTGAGGTATTTTTGTTATCTTTAGAAAATGATGAGTTTGAAAATTTCAAAGGATTTGTTTTTGGATGAAATTCAGATCTAGTTTTATTTGTCTGAGCAGGATTTTTCTTTTGATCTGAATAAATTCCTGATTCTGAAGACTTGTTCTCAACAGATTTAGTCTTTTTGTTTTCAGTTGTTTTTAATGTCAAACCAGTTTGTTACTTTCGTAACTCTACGGTTTGCCAAAAAATCTTCTTTCGAGCTTGTCTTTTTGAAATTGAATTTTCTTTTGAAAACTTGTCAATTTGTTCTTTAAATTCTTTAGAATTCAATTTGACAACAGTTTCATTTTCCACAATAACCTCTTTTGTAACTTCTTTCACAATTTTTGATTTTTCAACCCATTTGCGTTGTGGTTTTTGTCTTTAAAAAATATACGAATTATGTGTTAGATTATTTTCAACAGTGCTTTGATTTGAAAAGAACCCTTTGTCTGTTGTTTTCATGTTGTCATCTTCGACCATTTTGTTAAATTATGGTTTAATGTTCTCAACATTTCCAGTGGTAAGAAACACTTGATTTGGGAAAACAACATCATCAGTACACTTGAAATTTGGATACACCACTTGATTTGTTTCCAAATAATGGGCTCCTTTTTCAGACAACACTTTGTCGAAATTTTCAGTGTCCCCTAACACTTGATCAACAACCACACGTGGAATTTCATTTTCTTTCGAATCTTTGTTTGATGAGACCTTTTTGTGCGAATCATCTTCATCATTTTCATCATCACTACTATCCGTTTGACTATCTCGAATATCCACAAAATCACAATCTTTCAAAGTAGAAGGTTTGTCAGTGTCAATCTTAACTTTCAAATCCTTAAGTTTTTCTTTTCCTTTAGATTTTGATGCAACATTAATGACAAACAACTGAGAACAATCAACATCCTCAATATCACTAATTTCGCTAATATTGTCAGATTTATCTTCAATATCGGCAAAATTAGATTGAGAATCAGATGTTGAATTCTCAGTCTTTTTCAAAGTATCATTCACAATGTTAACTAATTCATTTGAATCAAGACATTCGTCAATTTTGACAATTCCATAAGCATATCTATCATCAGGAATTTTGTCAAACTCAGCAATATTTTTCTCACAATCATACTAAATATTAACAACTTTCGCTCTCTCATATGCTAGAAAAGGTAATAATTTTCAATGTTGTTCCTTGCTAATATCACATGAATGATGCAATGCAGTTAACTTGCCATATAAACGTTTAGCAGAATTCTAGTAGATATTTCGTTGAGCTAATAAGAGTTTTCTATCACTAGACAACGAATCTCGATCACACATAATGTTTGTTATTTGCAATTCTAAACATTCTATCTTGATAACTTTCAAATCAAACTTCTTCTGAGTCTCTAACAACTGATTTCTTAATTTCTTAGCTTCATTGCTAGCAGAAACAACCAAATTATCAAAATAAGCAACAATATCATCAAAAGCAACAATTTCAGAATCATATGCACTCAGAGGAATATTGAAAGATTGAAGAATATTACCTACCTTTGTTGTCATTAGAGATTTATCAGCAGACTTTGACACAAAGCATCGGCCATTGACCTCTTCGTCTGAATCTTCCTCCAGCTTCGCATACATGGCCCCATTCGTAGGATTACACATTTCCTCATCATTAGAGCCCGAAGACCAAATTTGATATGTGCCATCATTCTCCTGTTCACCTTGAGCCACCAAAGACAAATTTTTCGTCTTCGTACGCACCTCTTCCAACCTCTCCACATAATATGCCTCATCCTTCACTCTATTCTTTTTCTCATCCTTCTTTTGAAGCATACAATCATTTGCTAGATGATTGGCTCCATTTCAATAAAGACAATCCATACCAGAATCTCCTTTCAGTTTCTTCTCTCTCTTCTCCTCAGTATCCTTCACATCATTCTTCTCATACTTCTTCTTCTCCTCTCCAGCAGCTTTATTCACGAAATTACCTTTTCCATCATTCTTTATCTTCGAAACAAACGGTTTCTTAAAAAACTTTTTGACTCTATTGTTTGAAATAAAAGCTACTGCCTCATCATCCGAATTCATGATAAACCCCTCTTCATCATCAGAATCACCTTTATCCACTGCTTCCCTTTCAATCACTCTAGAGACAAGTGCTAATGGACCTCCAAGACTAAGCTTCGACTCTTCAGCAATTTCATTTACTTCACTTTCATGAGTTTTCAATTGATTGTATAAATCATTTAGAGAAGAAGTATCGAAACATTGCTGATTTTTCACCATCATACTAACACTCCTCCATTCTTTATGAAGTCCCATAACAAAGGTGAGATTGAATTCCATGGAAGATCTCGTGATTCCATAACGATTGCATTTGTAAATCAGTTCATTCAGCCTATCATAGTAATTTTCAATCGTTTCACCATCTTTCTGCTTGAAATCCTTCAATTCAATCAAACATTGTTTAACTGAATTGATTTTGGTCTTCTCGCTACCTTGAAACTTGTCTTTGAGATTATTCCAGATATCTTTTGCAGTTGTACAACTCCTGACATAGTTATACACAACTGGAGGCAATGCACCACGTAACTCCCTTATGCATCGTTTTTCAAGTTTCTTCATTCGATCATTTTGATTTTCCACACTCGTTGTACTAGATGACGATCCAATTGGTTGAAGATTTATCGGAAGAGTAACATTCCTTGAGATACATGACCAAAGCTCTTCATCGATTCCATTCAAGTAGTCTTGCATCCGATCCACCCATTGATCATAGTATTCTGGAATAAGCATAGGAATCTTAGTTGAAGATCCTAGCAGATGAGAGTATGAAGTCATCGAGTTGAGATTGAAGTTCGCCATTGTTGTACGGAAGAAATTTTTTGAGAATTTTGAGAAATCACAGAGAATTTGAAAGCAAATTGCTGAATTGATCATAAATATCAAGTAGAATACTTGATTCAACAAATCAGTTGCAAAATCGAATCACAACTGAAGATCTAGAACACTTTTTCACGTCAAAAGGTGCAGAACTTTTGAACCAGAAATTTGATTCAAAAACCTTTTGAATCAGAGTGAAAATCAGATTGCAGATGATGATTCCTGATCTGATACCAATTGATGAAGTGTGGAATCAAGTATGAATCAAATCAAAGTTATACGAATATAGATTGAACACGAGCTGTAAATATGATCTGGTTTCAGCTCTATTATGCTTTCACTGTTATAGAGAGAAACATAGACAAGTTGTACAAAGACGCTTATCTAACTCTAAGTAATGTCCCTATTTATAGGAAACGAGAAAGCACACAAAAAATTACAAGGACTAAAACATTACGCTTCGTTACAAATGTGCCTTGTAAAATAAAATTAGGTCTTCGACATATTACAACTGGTCTTCGACCCTTACCTGAAGAATACCGAAATCCGAGTTATACCGAAGAAGTTATGACATGTCGAAGTTTCGCGACAGAACCGGCATGACGCTGTGTGACGTAAAAAGTGAATTTACGATAAAGTGCTTTTAGCCTTAGCGATCTAAACGAAAGTCGCAGTGTTCGTTAAACTGAGAGTGTGCATAAAAAGAATGCTCAAATCTGACTTCGTATAAGGAAGTTATGATTTTTCTAAGTTTCAACTTAGCAGTAGACAGCTAAAAATTCGAATTTAAGATCGAGTGATTTTTAGCTGACACAACCTAAACGAGAATCGAAGGTCTCGTCAATAGTAGTACAACGGTAAAAAGACAGACGAAAACGGACGTCGGATGAAGAAGTTATGAATTTTTAATGGATTTTTCTGTCCCGGACTGTTAAAAATAATAATATTAAAAATAAAGTCAAAATTAGTCGACGGAGTCTAAAGGAAAGTTGTAGAGTATAATCTCACCTACGCGTTCATATAAATAACGTCGAAAACGGAGCTCGTATGCGAAATTTATTAATTTTTGAAGTTCGGGGCATAAAATCCGAGATACTTCGCATGCATGGCTCGGAATTAGCCCCGTCGCCTCGCATGCGAGCCTGCCCCGTGTCCGTCTGCTGATTCAACTGAAGTGAGGTCGAATCCGAAGCTGATGCATGTCTCGGCCTCGCCTCCTGTCCGACGCGTGCCCTCCCCCTCGCCTGCGAAGCTGCCACCTATCCTCCCGTCCCCCTTCGGTTTGAACCCTGGCAGGGTTTAAAAGGAGGTGCGAACCCTCCCGGTTCCTACACCATTTTTCATCCTTTTTCACTTCTTTCACCTCCCTAAACTTCCTTACAACACCCCCCTCCCATGAAGCCCCGATATCATATCCAACAACCGAAGAACGTCCCGAAGTGTCCGAAGACCCCGAGAAATTTATCTTTTCGGTTTGAAGCTCAACCCTCGCAAGGCCTGATTTTTCATTAAAGCTCCCGGTTTCATCGGAAACGATCATTTTAAGAAACGAAGTGCTGCCCGATTATCGTTAAATCAAGTGAGTGTGTAGTCATTTTCATCTTACACATAGATATGAAGTATTTTCTATAAAAATACGTGCTATGTGTAATTATATTGTTTGTTTATTTGAGATGGGTGTTGAATAGATATTTTATACAAGTTTTAAATTGTATATGTATTTTATATCTACAAAAATGTTGGGTAAAACATGGGTAGATGAAATAATTCGTATGTGATGAAAGATGAGTTGGATAAATGAGATGATTGGTGATATAGATCATGAGATGAAGGTGATGGGTGAAATATGAGAGAAGCCCTTACCCAAACGTTGGCCCCCGTAATTCATCAGAGTATGGATGACAACCATGGACTATTCTAGACGGTCCGTGGAACACTAGCAGGCTCGCAACCTGTAGGTGTTGTGAACTATATGTTCATCAGATGTACTCTAAAAACCCATTGACATGTATTGCAGGTGGATTCCCATGAATAATACTATCGATAAATGAGAGCTACGGACTTAGCACATGTTGAATAAACCTTCGCAGCTATGGACTTAGTGCATGTTGTATAAATCCTGGCAGTTATGGACTTAGTGTCTGTTGTATAAACCCTGGCGAGGATGTACTTCGTGCCTATTCCTTAGGATGAATCCTTAGGAATGAGTGATAGATGGTTCTTAGTGTAAATCCTTAAGAAATATAGAAGATAATGAGGATGGGTAATTAGGTTAATTGTCTGATGATAAAACACAATAACTTTATTATTGTGGGTTGAAAACCGTATATACTCACCAGGTTTCCCAACCTGACCCACTCAAGTTATTTGTATCATAGGTGTCGATACGAAGCTACGTTACACTGAGAGATTAAAGGAGATGTAAAATCACTAGTGTAAATGAATGTAAGTTATGTTTATGCTTATGTTTCTGTACTGACAATGACATCCCAAAATTTTAAAATGAATAAAATACATTTCCTCGGAAATGATTTGATAAAATATTTATCATGTTTTTGGGAACAAATTCCGCAACATCTTTTAAAAGATTACTCTGATTTTATTTTAAAAGCATAAATTAAATCGGTCTTTTCTGGCCGAGAAATTTGGGGATGTCACAGTTGGTATCAGAGCATTAGTTTAAGCGTACTAGGAATTTGTAGGATTTCTAGACTTAAACTTAGAATACTAAGTGATGATCGTGAGATGAGTGTCTACCATATTTTAGACACAAGAACTACTATAGTTTAGGAAAGATGCCTAATGATTTTATGTGCTAAATGCTATATGTTTGCCATATATGATATTTTGTTCGGATCTATGGTCTGTTGCCGACCGGATCTGGAAATTTTATGTGTACAGGTTTCTAATCGTTTGATTACGGTATTAGAACTGGCATGTAACTTTTCGGAGTGATAAGGAGATTTATACGCCTATCATAAATAAAACCTTTCCATCTAAATTATTGTCACTACACACCGAACGTCTGATATTGGTGTATAGGTCGACATGGTGAGCACTCAAAGCAGATTTGGAAACGGTAACCCGCAGCCTGAGCTACAAGTGATTGAGAGTGCACCAGAAATAACAGCTACACCTGAGCCAATCACGATGGCAGGAGTACAAGCAATGGTGCGGATAATGTTGGATCAATAGATGGAAGAGACAAAGCGTCGACTTCAACAAAGTAAGGACGAACTTACTATGCCAATACGTCAGGCACCTACTCTTGGGGAAACTATCTGGGTTGCTAAGTCTATTGAAGAAATAATCAACAACAGGACCACCAAAAAGGTTGAAGTTGGCAAAAAGAAGAAATTTGAGGGGTCTTCGATGTCCAACAATAGCTACATGTTCTCAAAGTCTGGAAAAAGAGGAGGTAAAGAAAAATGGTGCGGGAAGTGCAAAAATAAACACTCCGGGAGAAAGGTGAATTGTTTCAAGTGTGGAGAGATTGGGCATTACGCCAATGAGTGTACGTTTCCCAAGAGGGTGTGTTACAGATGTAGGGAAAAAGGACATATTGCTAGAGACTGCCCAAAGAAAAGCGAGGCAGGAAGGCCAGATTCACCACCAAGGCCAAGGGCAATCCACATGATCCTCAACGAAGCTAATAACAATGCTAGGAATTAGAAGTAAAGACTTGATACCCGAAGATCAAGTTATGAAATAGCAATGTGAATAGTAACATGTGGGGTAGCCTATTAGAGGCATATTATAGGTTAAACTTGAACCTCTGTGTAATCGTTTCAAGAAATAATATAAACCCTGGTTTTGTTATCTGATGTATGGAATGACTATGTGAAATTCATGTATGGTGACTTGGAGAACTGCAAGACAATACTTGGGAGGAGTATGAGTAGGTGTGAATGGTAGTAGAGGCCTATACTACCGGAAGCACAAGACTCGTACTTGGATCAGGGAAAGTCACGAGGTTACCAAGGAGCTAGTAGTTGATTCAGTTTTGTTTTAGTCTGTCGTTACCATCATTTTGGTAATGACTGAGAAATATGATTGTTATTCCGACCGAAAAGGTTATATCGAATCGAGTCCGACCAAGATGAGTTAGTCATGTGGTTCAAAGAACCACGTCCGATGTAGTATCTCACTCAAACGGGAAGATTGAAGTATCCCAATCATTATTAAAGTAAGAGGCTTGTAGCTAGAAGTACTACATGTTAGAATGTAATCACATTGGAAAATGAAGGAAGATATATTATGTTCAGAAACTCGACTCTAAAGGACTTGAGTCTAAGCATTACATAATACGATGAGAGGTCATTAGAACATGACCCATCAGTCTACTATGGTAATCGAAGGAAAGAACTTATCTTAAGTTTTGAGGAGTCTCCAATAAAGATCGAGATTGTGACTTGAAGGTCACAATTGAAAGTTCAACATGGGATAGGGAGCAGGTACAAGATCGAACACCGCTTGCATACAAGAATTCCAAAAGTAGATACTCATTCGAAGGAAACATAATCATTACGACTATTACCTAGGATGAAGACATAACGTATGAAGTCATTATACAAGCCATTTCTTGTTAGTGTTTCCAAAAACGAAGTTGAAGACTTCGTAGTCTGTAGTGACGCGTCTGGAGCTAGGTTGGTTTGTGTTCTAACCCAGAGGAATAAGAAATCTTCTGGTGGAAGAAGCTCACAAGACCATGTACTCGATTCATCCCGGAAGCACAAAAATGTATAGGGATTTGAAACCCTACTACTGGTGGCTGATGATGAAGCTCGATGTTGCAAAGTATGTGGCCGATTGTGTGACATGTGCGAGAGCTAAGGCACAACATCAAAAACTGTATGGAAGTTTAGAACCTTTACTTGTACCCATGGTTAAATGGGAAGACATCACCATGGATTTTGTGACTAAACTGCCCAGAACGAAGAGCGGTCACGACATCATTTGAGTAGTCGTTGATCGGTTTACTAAAAGTGCACACTTCATAGCAACCAATGAAAAATGGTCTATGGATAAGCTTGCAAATGCTTACGTGAAGGGGATAGTAAAACTTCACGGTGTTCCTATAACGATTGTATCAAACCGTGATAGTCGTTTCACGTCGAGGTTTTCGAGAAGTCTACAAGAGAAATTGGGTACGAAATTGTGTCTGTACAGCCTACCATCCGCAAACTGATGGTCAGAGCGAACGAACGATTCAAACATTGGAGGATATGCTACGAGCATGTACCCTGGAATTCCAAGGTAACTGGGATGAACATTTACCTCTAGTAGAATTTTCCTACAGTAATAGTTTTCACTCGAGCATCAAGATGGCACCTTATCAAGCTTTGTATGGACAAATGTGTCTAACGCCGTCATGTTGACTTGAAGCTGGGGAAAAGAAGTTTATGGGACCCGAGATAGTTCATCAAACTGCTGAAAAGCTTAAAGTGATTAGGGAAAGGATGTTAGAAGCTCATGATCGTCAAATGAGTTACGACGCAAGATGGTCGATTTAGTGCTTGTGCGATGGAAACATACGAATGGGCCACATCTCACCTGGGAAACGGAGAGTGACATGATGAGTCGCTATCCGCATTTGTTTGCTGATGTATGATTCCGGGGACGGAATCATCCTAAAGGGGAGATAATTGTAACGCCCGTGTTTCTAGGCTAGGCACTAATGATGATGTAATAGTCTAGGCCAACCTTTGTAACTTGTTTTGAAATAATAACATGTATTATTTGCTTATTATGTGTTTTATGATTAATTATTATAATTTAATGAACTAAGGGTAAAAATAAGCGTCGAAAATAAATGTTAGACAAACCTGATATCTATGAAGAGAGTTGTAGTGGTTGAAATAAGGATTCTGGAGATATAAAGAATACCGAAATCCGAGTTATAACGAAGAAGTTATGACCTGTCGAACTTTCGCGACAGAACTGGCATGACGCTGTGAGACGTAAAAAGTGAATTTACTATAAAGTGCTTTTTAGCCTTAGCAATCTAAACGAAAGTCGTAGTCTTCGTTAAACCGAGAGTGTAAATAAAAAGAATCCCCAAATCTGACTTAGTATAAGGAAGTTATGATTTTTCTAAGTTTCAGCTTAGTAGTAGACAACTAAAAACTCGAATTTTAGATCAAGTGATTTTTAGCCGACACAACCTAAACGAGAATCGAAGGTCTCGTCAATAATAGTACAACGGTAAAAAGACAAACGAAAACGGACGTCGGATGAAGAAGTTGTGAATTTTTAACGGATTTTCCTGTCCCGGTCTGTTAAAAATAATAATATTAAAAATAAATTAAAAATTAGCCGACAGAGTCTAAACGAAATTCATATACTATAATCTCACCTACGCGTGCATATAAAGAACGTTGAAAACGAAGCTCGTATGCCAAAGTTATATATTTTTGAAGTTCGGGGCACAAAATCCGAGAAATTTCGCATGCATGGCTTGGAATCAGCCACGTCGCCTCGCATGCGAGCCTGCTCCGTGTCCGTCTGCTGATTCGACTGAAGTGAGGTCCAATCAGAAGCTGACGCATGTCTCGGCCTCGCCTCCTGTCCGACGCGTGTCCTCCCCGTCGTCTGCGAACCTGCCACCTGTCCTCCCTTCCCCCTTCGGTCCGAACCCTCGCAGGGTATAAAAGGAGGTGCGAACCCTCCCGATTCCTACACCATTTTTCATCCTTTTTCACTTCTTTCACCTCCTTAAACTTTTTTACAACCCCCCCCCCCGAAGCCCCGGTATCATATCCAACACCCGAAGAACGTCCCGAAGTGTCCGAAGACCCCGACAAATTTATCTTTTCGATTTGAAGCTCAACCCTCGCAAGGCCCGATTTTTCATTAAAGCTCCCGGTTTCATCGGAAACGATCATTTTAAGAAACGAAGTGCTGCCCGATTATTGTTAAATCAAGTGAGTGTGTAGTCATTTTCATCTTACACATAGATATGAAGTATTTTCTATAAAATACGTGCTATGTGTAATTATATTGTTTGTTTATTTGAGATGGGTGTTGAATAGATGTTTTATACAACTTTTAAATTGTATATGTATTTTATATCTACAAAAATGTTGGGTAAAACATGGGTAGATGAAATAATTGGTATGTGATGAAAGATGAGTTGGATAAATGAGATGATTGGTGATATATATCATGAGATGAGGGTGAGGGGTGAAATATGAGAGAAGCCGTTACCCAAACGTTGGCCCCCGTCATTCATCAAAGTATGGATGACAACCATGGACTATTCTAGATGGTCCGTGGAACACTAGCAGACTCGCAACCTGTAGGTGTTGTGAACTATATGTTCATCAGATGTACTCTAAAAACCCATTGATATGTATTACAGGTGGATTCCCGTGAATAATACTGTCGTTAAATGAGAGCTATGGACTTAGCACATGTTGAAAAACCTTGGCAGCTATGGACTTAGTGCCTGTTGTATAAATCCTGGCAGCTGTGGACTTAGTGCCTGTTGTATAAACCTGGCGAGGATGTATTTTGTGCCTATTACTTAGGATGAATCCTTAGGAATGAGTGATAGATGGTTCTTAGTGTAAATCCTTAAGAAATATAGAAGATAATGGGGATGGTTAATTGGGTAATTGGGTTAATTGTCTGATGATAAAACACAATAACTTTATTATTGTGGGTTAAAAACCCTATATATACTCACCAAGTTTCCCAACCTGACCCACTCAAGTTATTTGTATCACAAGTGCCCATACGAAGCTACGTTACACTGAGAGATTAAAGGAGATGTAAAATCACTAGTGTAAATGAATGTAAGTTTTGTTTATGCTTATGTTTCTGTTTTGACAATGACATCCCAAAATTTTAAAATGAATAAAATACATTTCCTCAGAAATGATTTGATAAAATATTTATCATGTTTTTGGGAACAAATTGCACAACATCTTTTAAAAGATTACTTTGATTTTATTTTAAAAGCATAAATTAAATCGGTCTTTTCTGGCTGAGAAATTTGGGGATGTCACAGTTGTAATGCTTTGATCTTTATTATTCAATTGTTATGATACTGTACATGAAAGTAATCCGCCCCTAGACGTTTCTGCCGTTCTGGTTTGGGGGTGTGACAATTTTGGTCATAAAATCCCTTTTTGACCTAAGTTGAGTCCAAGACTTACATTGGACATGCATGTCTATAAGGCATCAGTCTTTAGGATGGATTTGTTGTTATAAGCTCTTATGGAGTAAATGAGCTTGTGACTTAGGGGATTAAGTGCTTCTTTATTAAGTCCTTGCCATTTCTTAGCCTTTTTGGATCTAGGACCACTACTAGAAAAACAGCTTTTTACGACGTGCAAACCACGACACTCATTGATTTATGTTACGCAAAAGAGAGTGGCATTAAAAAAGTGTCATCTCTTCAAAAAATTTAAGGATTTAGGTCATGCAGTATTGCGTGCCCTTAAATTAGTGTCATAAGAAAAAAAATAAAAAACACGGAGGGCGCTTTATCTTAAATGCACGTCCTCTATAAGTGTCGCTTTATAATTTTAGTGAACGTGCGTTTGGTAGATACGGGGGGAAAATGAAATCCCAAAAAATTAAAACCCCGCCTGTTGCGTCTCCTCCTTCTCATATTCTCCTTCGTGTGTGCTCCTACTTCTCCTTCATGTGTTTTCCCCTTTTGTTTATCTCAAACCCTACTTAAATTTCACCATATAATTTATCCTCTCCACCAGCCGACAACCTTCACTCTCTCCTTCTCCTTTTCTCTGCAAACCCTAATCCGCCTCCACCACTACTGAATCCCTTTTGTTTATCCTTAAGGAATAACGCAACCAAGCTCGTATCTCAGATCAAGTACTTACCCGTGGAGTTAACCCCGACACGTCAGATGCAGCTCGATACTCTCTCCAGAGCTCTCGGCGACGGCCTCGAACTCGCTGGAAAATTCCTCGTCTCTAGCCGTTGGAACGTCTACAAGAACCTATAGTTGTTGCGGAAGATGGAGAAGGTCGAGAAGAATATATCGAGGTTCTTACAGATCCCTCTTCAGGCTAAGTCCTCGCTGATGTGCATCACGTGAGATTTGAGACCACTGAGTGGTTTGATCGACTTGAGGGCTCCGCTCGGAGGCTGGAGTAGCGGATTGGGTCCATGAAAATCGGAGGAGGCGGTGAAGGATGGTGGTTGGAGGAGGCGATGAATAAGATGAACGAGGAGGAGCGATATGAGGGTGGTTTGGAAAAGGTTGGAATGGAGTTGGGGAAGATGAAAGTTAAAGGTATGCTTCGCTCCTAACTTCCTTTTCCTTTTTTTTGCTGCCTCTAAAGTGTTCGACAAAATGCTTCTATGGTGTTTCTGTTTCAGGCTACTTTAATAATGAGATCTTGTTCCTGACTGTATCCCAATCTTCGAATGTACAACAACTAAGGCAAGATATTTGGGGGTTTCTTTCAAGAAGCAAACTCAATGGGAGTTATGAGACTGGGATTGCCCTATTAGGTACACACATCACATTACTTTCTATATTTATCAACATGAAGAATAATTCAAGAAGCCTACTTGTATTTTATTCCATATTTCTTCTGCCTTATTTGTAAAACCGCAGCTCCTTTGGAGATCATTGTTGAACTGGGAGTCATTGGGGTTTCTCTTGTGGACCATAGACCAAAAGAGCTTGTGTACTTTTACCTGGAGAGGGTTTTTGTATCTTATTCAACTGGTTATGATACTGGGATCACAAGCAGGTTCAAGCTGATACTCGGTCATCTGCAGCTTGACAACCAACTTCCTTTGACATATATGCCTGTACTTTTGGCACCTGAAGAAGCCTCTGATATGAATCACCCTGTTTTCAAAATGACAATTACAACATGCAATGAGACCCCTGATGGTATCCAGGTCTACCCATACGTCTACATACGGGTAATCAGCGAGTCCCTTGTTGTCTTTAAACTTCCCTATATATATGGAAGGTAGTTCTGATACATAATAAAGTTTTGTTGTTAATATTATTGTAGGTAACTGACAAAATTTGGAGGATAAACATTCATGAGCCAATCAGCGAGTCCCTTGTTGTCTTTAAACTTCCCTGTAAGATGTTTTAAAAAGAATCATTTTGATTTTTCTTGATTGTTCCCAGGTTTGATCTTTGAATCCTTCCAAGTGATGATGTTGAAATGGAGTTTCTTACAAAAAAAAATCATTACTTAATGTGGTTTCTGTTGTATATTTATGTAATTTGAAAATATATCCATTATAATTTATAACAATCAGGAATCTTCACATTTAGTCCACGTATAATAAATTGATGACACGAAGAAAAAATAAATAATTAGAAAACCATGCCATATTTTTTTGTAAATAAGCCAAAAAAAAATTTAAATGCGGTATTGAATATTTTAACTAATTGAAATACTTAGATATTTCTTTTAAGATATTAACATATATATTGATTGCTGAAGTGATTTAACAAAAATACTTATTTAGGAAAAATGCGAACTAACATAGATTTTCTTAAAGAATTTTGAAAAAAATATTAATTTCTGAATAATGTAGGGGCTTTCTTATATCTAATCAGTCTAAGAACTGTTATTTACAAAATAGTAAAATATAGTTTTGATCCCTTTTGGTTGACATGAAATTTGCACGTTTGGTCCTAATTTTATAAAATTTGACACGGAATTTTCCTCCCCCTTCTGCCTCATACGTCTTGCAGCCATTAATAAGATTAATTATGTTTTTCATATGCAAAATCCTTTGCCTACTTTTGGGATAATCCGAAAATCTGGGACAGTTTTAGTCCCGAGGGTATTTTTGCAAAAACTGTCATATTTTGGTTTTGGTATATGTTTAAGATTTTGTTTTGTAGTATAGATAAATTTGGACCTCTTAATGGAGGTGGAAGCGATACCTTGTGAGTTTGTGGTGCTGTTTGAATCAAAAATTACATAAGTTATATTAAGTAATAAATTATGTAGTTATGTGTTTGAATCTAAAAGATGTCATATTTAACTAAAAGTCCTATAAATAATTATATTACTTTAAGGTTTTTGTCTATCCATTTTTCAATCCTACTTTTTACAAAAAGAAAAAAATAAAATAAAAGATTTAACTGGAAGATATTAACTAGATATATATTATCATACAATTGCATTAAGGTACCTTGGCCTGAGACAAGATCATGACATTTGGGTGAATCTCCAGCAATATTACCTAATACCCAAATAACCAAGAAGAAGAAGAAGAAGAAGAAGAAAGAAGAAGGTGGTCATAACTAAAAAAACTAATTCCACCATATCTAAGGAATGGAATGGTTCATTCCTTCTGAAAAAGAAAAATTGTATTTTTTTATCCAGTAAGTTAATTAACTGTTCTAATAATTAACAATTTTTCACTATTTATTATGCAGTAAGCTAGTTAATCCTTCTAATAATTGAAGAGTTAAAAGTTAAATCCGAGTTGTCCACTGAAATCACAAAAAAAATGAAAGCCATGTAAGATGACAGCATGTTTAGGGGTGGTTCTGTAAAGATTCCACCTATTTTTTGTTCAATTTTTTCTTTTTTTTTAGTGACAACTTTTTAAAGATTACACACTAATTAATATGAATATGACTATAGAACTGTGATCCTTTTGGAATTTCGAAAATAGTACCAGTGATGAAGTTCAATTGTCTATCCTTAAACTCATGAAACTTAATTCCAACCCTTTTTAATTTGTATAAATGACTGAAATATCCTTTCGAAACCTATTATTAAAATTGCAGTATGCTGCTTTCTTTGTTTTCTGTTATTAAGTTTTGTAACTTGTTTAACATTTATTTGATAATTTGTTGACGTGTGTGGATAAATTTATGTATGCCAATATGCATAAATTCATCTTTTTACCTAAAGATAGTCTTAAAGAGGCACTTAATCTCAAAGAATGAACTTTGACTCTTCCAAGAAACTGTGTTGACCCGAATTCCCAATTTTCCAACTCTTAAAGAGGCACTTAATCTCATACATTGATCCCTATGATTGGTTGTAAATAACTAGATCTTAGGAGACTTGAACTTGTTTTGGAAGCATTTTGTTATATTAATTGCAATTTGCATATATAATATTTTCAGGGACCTTCTAGCCAATGGGTAGATGTAATGAAGATGAAAAGAGCTATTCATGAGAAGATCATTAATAAAGTAAATCAGCAACACTCAAACACTCAAGCAGCAAAGGTGAATCCCATATTCATTTCTTTTCATTCAAACATTTTCAGCAATCAAGATAGTTCATATCATTGATTTAATTAATGTGCTTAATATTTTTTTTTCCAATTATTTATTCTTTTATGCGATGAACAACGGTGACCGTGTGTCAGCTAGTGGGAAGGTATTTTAAAATATATTTTTTTAATTTTTTATTAATTTTTGGTTCTAAAAATATGTTTGTACTATTTAATTTACTTGTATGTATATACAGATAATAAGAGAGAGTGGTAAAAAAGGGAAGGCGAATAAAGCATAATATATAAAAGATATCTTTTCAAGGATCAAACAATGAAGGTAGTAGTAGTAGTAGTAGCACTTATGAATCTACAAGTCTCAAAGGTATGAAAAGCATGTTAGAATGTTAGAATGAAATAGTTTTGGTCTAAATTAAATGATGTCAATGTTTTCTGGTTATTTATTTTGAACTTAGGAATTACAGGGGCAGTTTGGTCACAAACTGTTAAAGTCACTCATTTTCAACCAAAAAACAATTATATACAAGGGCAGTTTGGTCACAAAATGTTAAAGTCACTCATTTTTAACTAACAAAGTCACTTATTTATTTTCTAAGTGTACATGACAAACAACATGTTCACTAGGCTCATTCTATTCCTTCAAATCAACCAACACATGATAATGGAATGTAGTGACCCATTCCATTGCATTACTTTGTTCAATTCATTCCTTTGTTTCTATTCCAGCAAACTGAACAAAAATGGGTTTAGTATTCACTGTAAGTTATGAAACTATGGTTCTCTATATTTGAACAAGAGTTAATTAAAAAAAACGAACACTGACATTTTGACTCCAAAAACAGGATGTTGTTGCTGCTTGTGAAATTGTTAATTGCAATAGTATTGAGGTCCAATGCCAGGTATGGCATACATCATTTTTGGTGTATTGTAAGATTGAATTGTAGTAATAATATTATTGATTATTGAATAGTTATAAAATTATGGGTGGGTGGCTATTAACTATTGGTATCTTTGGATTTTGTTGATGATGACAATTATAGGGTACAACCCCTATTATTTCAGTGGACAACTCAGCAGGTTGCCAACTGTACTTGAGCAAGGATTCTTTAGAGGCTTCTATAACAACAAGAAGGTGTTCCTTAATAGAAATGTAGTATTAGGTTATATAGTTAGGGAAAACCTCTTAATAGCAATGTACAATCAAATCCCCTTAATGCCAATGTATTATAATTTTTTGACATGATGTTATTGGATGAAATTGATTGTTTTGGTATATATTTGTTTCCATATTTTTATATTATGCGTAAATGAGTATCGTAAAGACGTGTTGTAAATGTATATCGTAAATGGTTGTTGAAGTTTATGACACGCAAATGTCTGTCATCTTCTTTTATGACAGTGCTTTAATGATACGCAATGTGTGTCCTAAACGCGCGTCGTAAGGTTACGACACACAAATACGTGTCATATTCCTTTATGACAGGGCCTTCCTTGACACACAATACGTGTCGTAAACGCGCGTCGTAAATGTGTGTCGTAATTGTGCGTCGTAAATGCGCGTCATAAATAGACGACGCGCAAAAGCGTGTCGTCTCTCGTTATGACAGGGCCTTCCTTGACACGCATTTGCGCGTCATCTGAGCGTTTTATGACACGCATTGTGCATCGTAAAAGGCTGTTTTCCTAGTAGTGGACTTGAGATCTTGACTTCATGGTGGATCTCAAGGATTAAAGGTGGAAACTTTACCCTTTTGGACAATAGAGATGATCAGATCTAGACTTCGAACCTCTGGAATTGGAGGATTCGACTTAGCTCATTAGGATGTTTTGGATCGAGTTCCTACAGCATGGCTTAGGTTGCCACGACGTGTCGACTGGGGGAAACACATTTGTTTTGTCGTTTGAAGGCCACGACGTGGATGGTCAACCTTGGCCATTGACTTTGACTTTTAACATTGTTTTGGCTAGGTTTGACCTAGGGGTATTTTGGGTATTTTGATTTGCAGTCTGAGTTTTGGTCACTGTTATTTGTAAAGGTGGCCAGTAGCGTGGTTTTCGGAGCAGCGTGTTATTTCTGCTTTTCGTCTGTCTGTGAGGTGAGTCTTCTTACCTTCTTAAGTGGGTCGAAGGAACCAAGGCTGACCTGCTGTATTATATGCGTAGAATATATGCTATTTTATGATTTTGACTGGTGTGATTTCATGATGGAGCTAATCTAGGCTCGGAGTCATTATGAAATCGGGGTTGATACGGACCCGGGGGTTGATACGACCTGACAGAGCCACGTGATGTTATATTATATATATGATGTATGTGGTATTTTGGGAAGCTCACTATGTTTTGTTCTTACAGTTATGTTTGTGGTTTCAGGTACTTCTGGTACAAAAGGGAAGGGCTTGGTTTGATCGCATCACATCACCCATGTTCCGCATTTTCTTATGATTTGGATTTGTACTTTGATGATTACACTTTTTCTTTAACATATTATGTTTGGGTTTGTTATGAATGCTTGATGGTTTTTGATTAAAATAAAAATGAAAATTTTATCCATGGTTTTGGGATGTTACAAGTTGGTATCAGAGCCTCGGTTTGAGGGATTCAGACATATTTTCACGTGTGCCAGAACTAAAACTGAGGAAATGTTAATCTTTTCCAAAAAAATTAAATTTCTAAAAATATTTCCTTCACAAGACTAGAAAAGGGGTGTGATGCGTGCAATCATCCAAGCTCAAGTAGGTGGTTCCCAAATTACCTATACCTATGTATTTTAATTAGTATGGTTGATATATGAATTGCATGCTAGAGTAGGGCTAAGGATATTTTTAGCTATCATATGATAGAATTACCTGATTTGTGTGATGCCTTATAACTTAGGAAGATTGGATGCTATGTATTGCTTGGAATTAATATCGACTTAGTTAATTGCTAAGTGTATACTTTCAAAGTTGTATACGATTAGGATTATATAGCCCTAGAATGATTGATTTAGCCTAATTTCTTGTTCCTTTTTTGGTTGTGGAATTAGGGTAGAATCATCATTTGACAGTCTATGTGATCCCATTTTGTGTATAACTTGCATGCATAAGGTAACCAACATGGTTGATTGAGGTTCTCACTATTGTGGATCGTGGAAGATAAGGATCGCTAGGAAAGTCTAGGATATGTATATTGTTTAGCATAGGATTGGTTTATCGTTCTAGTGTGGTGACTTAGAGGAATTAGGACGGTTTATGAGGAAGGTACATATATGTCTGAAAGGTAGTCTTGGGCCGGTATTATTGGAAGCACATGATCTATATCTGAGACAAGGAAAGACCTAGGAATTCTAAGGAGACACGTGTATTGGTAATTCCTTAGAGTTTATGCGGATGGTTTCTATGTTTGTATTTCGGTTTGAGTATGGTGATGACTACTCGAGGAGGAGGTTCCGGTTCAGCTTTTGGTTCGGGTTCTGGCTCTGGCTCGGGTATAGAACTGATTGATAAGAGGCTGTGTGAGTTTATTGCAGTCGAGGTTACTCGTGGCATTTTGGATGGTACCCATGTGATGTTTGGTACCGTCAAGGAGGGGATTATGGAGCTCGTGGATGAGCGAATCAGAGTATTCAATGCCGATATTGTTGCAGGTTAAATTGGGGCGCGAACTCCTTCATTTCAGGAATTCAAAGCTTGTGAATCTTCTGAATTCTTTAGGGCTTAGGACCCCATCGCTAGCAAACACTGGATCACTGACATGGAGAATGCTCAGTGGACGATATTTTGCCCTCAGGGGGCAAAGGTAGGGTTTGCATCCTGCTTACTGGGATAGGACATGCGACTCGTGGCTTTAGGTTGGTCGATCTGTAGGGAATGCGGTTGTGGCATTCATGTCCTGGGAGGAGTTTGTTATGAGATTTTAGAGGAAGTTTGCATCGGCGATCGAGGTGCAGTAGTTGGCAAGGGAGTTTCAGGACCTTCGCCAGACTACTGAGACTGTGACGAAGACTACCGCCAAGTTCCGGGAGATGGCTCCTTTGGTTGTGCAGTACGCTGTAGAAGAGGAGATGAAGAAGATGAGATATCATGACATGTTAAGGGATGATGTAATAATCTAGGCCAACCTTTGTAACTTGTTTTGAAATAATAACATGTATTATTTGATTATTATGTTTTTTATGATTAATTATTATAATTTAATGAACTAAGGGTAAGAATAAGCGTCGAAAATAAATGTTAGACAAACCTGATATCTATGAAGAGAGTTGTAGTGGTTGAAATAAGGATTCTGGAGATATAAAGAATATCGAAATCCGAGTTATAACGAAGAAGTTATGACATGTCGAAGTTTCGCGACAGAATCGGCATGACGCTGTGTGACGTAGAAAGTGAATTTACTATAAAGTGCTTTTTAGCCTTAGCGGTCTAAACGAAAGTCATAGTCTTTGTTAAACCGAGAGCATGCATAAAAAGAATGCCCAAATCTGATTTAGTATGAGGAAATTATGATTTTTCTAAGTTTCAGCTTAGCAGTAGACAGCTAAAAAACTCGAATTTTAGATCGAGTGATTTTTAGCCGACACAACCTAAACGAGAATCGAAGGTCTCGTCAATAGTAGTACAACGGTAAAAAGACAAACGAAAAGGGACGTCGGATGAAGAAGTTGTGAATTTTTAACGGATTTTCCTGTCCCGGTCTGTTAAAAATAATAATATTAAAAATAAATTAAAAATTAGCCGACGGAGTCTAAACGAAATTCATGTACTATAATCTCACCTACGCGTGCATATAAAGAACGTTGAAAACGAAGCTCGTATGCGAAAGTTATATATTTTTTAAGTTCGGGGCACAAAATCCAAGAAATTCCGCATGCATGGCTTGGAATCAGCCACGTCCCCTCGCATGCGAGCCTGCTCCGTGTCCGTTTGCTGATTCGACTGAAGTGAGGTCCAATCAGAAGCTGACGCATGTCTCGGCCTCGCCTTCTGTCCGACGCGTGCCCTCCCCCTCGCCTGCGAAGCTGCCACCTGTCCTCCCTTCCCCCTTCGGTCCGAACCCTCGCAGGGTATAAAAGGAGGTGCGAACCCTCCCGGTTCCTACACCACTTTTACACCATTTTTCATCTGTTTTCACTTCTTTCACCCCCTTAAACTTCTTTACAACCCCCCCCCCCCTCCCCCCGAAGCCCCGGATCATATCCAACACCCGAAGAACGTCCCGAAGTGTCCAAAGACCCCGAGAAATTTATCTTTTCGATTTGAAGCTCAACCCTCGCATGGCCCGATTTTTCATCAAAGCTCTTCGTTTCATCGGAAACGATCATTTTAAGAAACGAAGTGGTGCCCAATTATCGTTAAATCAAGTGAGTGTGTAGTCATTTTCATCTTACATATAGATATGAAGTATTTTCTATAAAATACGTGCTATGTGTAATTATATTGTTTGTTTATTTGAGATGGGTGTTGAATAGATGCTTTATACAAGTTTTAAACTGTATATGTATTTTATATATACAAAAATGTTGGGTAAAACATGGGTAGATGAAATAATTCGTATGTGATGAAAGATGAGTTGGATAAATGAGATGATTGGTGATATAGATCATGAGATGAAGGTGATGGGTGAAATATGAGAGAAGCCCTTACCCAAACGTTGGCCCCCGTAATTCATCAGAGTATGGATGACAACCATGGACTATTCTAGACGGTCCGTGGAACACTAGCAGGCTCGCAACCTATAGGTGTTGTGAACTATATGTTCATCAGATGTACTCTAAAAACCCATTGACATGTATTGCAGGTGGATTCCCGTGAATAATACTGTCGATAAATGAGAGCTACGGACTTAGCACATGTTCAATAAACCTTGGCAGCTATGGACTTAGTGCCTGTTGTATAAATCCTGGCAGTTATGGACTTAGTGTCTGTTGTATAAACCCTGGCGAGGATGTACTTCGTGCCTATTCCTTAGGATGAATCCTTAGGAATGAGTGATAGATGGTTCTTAGTGTAAATCCTTAAGAAATATAGAAGATAATGGGGATGGGTAATTGGGTTAATTGTCTGATGATAAAACACAATAACTTTATTATTGTGGGTTGAAAACCGTATATACTCACCAGGTTTCCCAACCTGACCCACTCAAGTTATTTGTATCACAAGTGCCGATATGAAGCTACGTTACACTGAGAGATTAAAGGAGATGTAAAATCACTAGTGTAAATGAATGTAAGTTTTGTTTATGCTTATGTTTCTGTATTGACAATGACATCCCAAAATTTTAAAATGAATAAAATACATTTCTTCGGAAATGATTTGATAAAATATTTATCATGTTTTTGGGAACAAATTCCACAACATCTTTTAAAAGATTACTCTGATTTTATTTTAAAAGCATAAATTAAATCGGTCTTTTCTGGCCGAGAAATTTGGGGATGTCACAGTTGTAGTTCTTTGATCTTTATTATTCAATTGTTATGATACTGTACATGTAAGTAATCTGCCCCTAGACGTTTCTGCCGTTCTGGTTTGGGGGTGTGACAATTTTGGTCATAAAATCCCTTTTTGACCTAATTTAAGTCCAAGCCTTACATTGGACATGCAAGTCTATAAGGCATCAGTCTTTAGGATGGATTTGGTGTTATAAGCTCTTCTGGAGTAAATGAGCTTGTGACTTAGGGGATTAAGTGCTTCTTTATTAAGTCCTTGCCATTTCTTAGCCTTTTTGGATCTAGGACTTGAGATGTTGACCTCTTGGTGGATCTCAAGGATTAAAGGTGGAAACTTTACCCTTTTGGATAATAGAGATGATCAGATCTAGACTTTCGAACCTCTGGAATTGGAGGATTCGACTTAGCTCATTAGGATGTTTTGGATCCAGTTCCTACAGCATGGCTTAGGTTGCCACGTCGTGTCGACTGGGGGTAACGCATTTTTTTGTCGTTTGAAGGCCACAACGTGGATGGTCAACCTTGGCCATTGACTTTGACTTTTAACATTGTTTTGGCTAGGTTTGACCTAGGGGTATTTTGGGTATTTTGAATTGTAGTCTGAGTTTTGGTCACTGTTATTTGTAAAGGTGACCAGTAGCGTGGTTTTCGGAGCAGCGTGTTGTTTCTGCTTTTCGTCTGTCTGTGAGGTGAGTCTTCTTACCACCTTAAGTGGGTCGAAGGAACCAAGGCTGGCCCGTTGTATTATATAAGTATAATATATGCTATTTTATGATTTTGATTGGTGTGATTGCATGATGGAGCTAATCTAGGCTCGGAGTCATTATGGACTCGGTGTTGATACGGACGCGGGGGTTGATACGGACCTGACACAGCCACGTGATGTTATATTATATATATGATGTATGTGGTATTTTAGGAAGCTCACTATGTTTTGTTCTTACAGTTATGTTTGTGGTTTCAGGTACTTCTGGTACAAAAGGGAAGGGCTTGGTTTGATCGCATCACATCACCCATGTTCCGCATTTTCTTATGATTTGGATTTGTACTTTGATGATTACACTTTTGCTTTGACATATTATGTTTGGGTTTGTTATGAACACTTGATGGTTTTTGATTAAATTAAAAATGAAAATTGTATCCATGGTTTTGGGACGTTACAAGTTGGTATCAGAGCCTCGGTTTGAGGTATTCAGACATACTTTCACGTGTGCCAAAACTAAAACTGAGGAAATGTTAATCTTTTCAAAGAAAATTAAATTTCTAAAAATATTTCCTTCACAAGACTAGAAAAGGGGTGTGATGCGTGCAATCATCCGATCTCAAGTAAGTGGTTCCCAAATTACCTATACCTATGTATTGTAATTAGTATGGTTGATATATGAATTGCATGCTAGAGTAGGGCTAAGGATATTTTTAGGTATCATATGATAGAATTGCCTGATTTGTGTGATGCCTTATAACTTAGGAAGATTGGATGCTATGTATTGCTTGGAATTAATATCGACTTAGTTAATTGCTAAGTGTATACTTTCAAAGTTGTATACGATTAGGATTATATAGCCCTTGAATGATTGATTTAGCCTCATTTCTTGTTCCTTTTTTGGTTGTGGAATTAGGGTAGAATCATCATTTGACAGTCTATGTGATCCCATTTTGTGTATAACTTGCATGCATAAGGTAACCAACAGGGTTGATTGAGGTTCTCAGTATTGTGGATCGTGGAAGATAAGGATCCCTAGGAAAGTCTAGGATATGTATATTGTTTAGCATAGGATTGGTTTATAGTGCTAGTATGGTGACTTAGAGGAATTAGGACGGTTTACGAGGAAGGTACATATATGTCTGAAAGGTAGTCTTGGGCCCGTATTATTGGAAGCACATGATCTATATCTGAGACAAGGAAAGACCTAGGAATTCTAAGGAGACACGTGTATTGGTAATTCCTTAGAGTTTTTGCGGATGGTTTCTATGTTTGTATTTCGGTTTGAGTGTGGTGATGACTACTCGAGGAGGAGGTTTCGGTTCAACTTTTGGTTCAGGTTCTGGCTCTGGCTCGGGTATAGAACCGATTGATAAGAGGCTGTGTGAGTTTATTGCAGTCGAGGTTACTCGTGGCATTTTGGATGGTACCCATGTGATGTTTGGTACCGTCAAGGAGGGGATTATGGAGCTCGTGGATGAGCGAATCAGAGTATTCCAAGCCGAGATTGCTGCAGGTTAAATTGGGGCACGGACTCCTTCATTTCAGGAATTCAAAGCTTGTGGATCTTCTGAATTCTTTAGGGCTTAGGACCCGATCGCTATCCGACACTGGATTACTCACATGGAGAATGCTCAGTGGATGATCTTTTGCCCTGAGGGGGCAAAGGTAGGGTTTGCATCCTGCTTACTGGGATAGGGCACGCGACTGGTGACATTAGGTTGGTCGATCTGTAGGGAATGCGGTTGTGGCATTCATGTCATGGGAGGAGTTCGTTACGAGATTTTAGAGGAACTTTGCATAGGGGATCGAGGTGCAGTATTTGGCAAGGGAGTTTCAGGACCTTGCCAGACTACTGAGATTGTGACGAAGACTACCGCCAAGTTCCGGGAGATGGCTCCTTTGGTTCTACAGTACGCTATAGAAGAGGATATGAAGAAGATGAGATATCATGACATGTTAAGGGATGGCATCAGGGAGTTTGCGATCTACTCAGGGTGCAAGACCATGAATGATATGATTGAGAGGGCTTATGAGCGGGAGATTAAGCTGGAGCTTTGGACGAAGCACAAACCGAAGCAGGTGTAGGCTGTCGTGGGCAGACTAAGAGGCCCAAGGTTTCTGATTCGCACTCTAGGGGCCAACAGGGATGAGGCTGCTGCAACTAGTGCGGCAAGCAACATTGTGGAGCTTGTCGATCAACGGGTTTGCGTTGTAACAGATGCGGGCAGACTGGTCATATGAGTAGGGATTGCCCCCAGAATGCATTGATCTATTTTCACTACAATCAGACATGCCACAAGAAGGCAGATTGTCCGAGGTTGTCAGGAGGGGCAGTAACGGCACCTGCATACCTTAAGGATTACTAATGGCCGCCAGGGCAAGGCCGAGGCACCTATGGTGAAGAGCAGTGCATCTCAGCTGACCACAGATGAGGCTCGTGCAGCACCAAATGTTGTTACTGGTAAATGACTTATTCCGATATTTTATTGCTTTCTTTACTTATGCTCATGATTATAGCTGATCTTATATAGGGACCTTTTCGGTAAATGGTTTTACCTCTCATGTATTTTTGATTCGGGAGCTACCCGATCCTTTGCATCTCTTGCGCTTAGCAATAAGTTTTGCGATGCTCCCAAGATTCTGGATTATGTTGGATTAAGTTTCTAAGCCAATCACTCAATTTGTATAATCTTGAATTATTAGCAAAGTCCTTTTTGGTTGCCCTCAAGCCTAGTAATTGACTAGATTGTTTCTTGAAGAGAGAGACTAATTTATTAATTTATTATATGATTATAAAATTAATTAGAAATTAAAATAAATAGTTTATTAATATGTTATGAGAATAATATATTAATTAGAAATAGTATTATTTAATTAAAAATTAATCAGAGTTTAATTGGAATTAATTTTGGGATTAATTGGATTAATTGAAAGTAGAAGGACTAAAGGTGACAATGTTCAAAAGTTAAACATTTACCCGTTCTAGAACCTCCCTAGGAGGGAGGATGAAATTCTAGATGGTTATGGGGTTTCTAGAGGGTTTCTAGAGCTTTTCCTTGGCTCTAAGGAAACTAGGAATCCTTAGGGAGCTAGAAAATAGATAAGGGCTTATTTAAGGAAACATGTGTTATCCTTAGCCTCCGTATCACCTATATAAATCCCCTTGGGTTATGAATTTTGAAATTCACCTCATTCCAAAGAGAATTTTGAAAATACCCTTCCTCCTCCTCTCTTTCTTCTTTAGCCTCTAACTTGCTAGGGTTTAAGTGTGAGCCATTAGAGGCACGAGACTTCTGGTGCTTGCTTCCTGAAGACCAATAAAGAATGATTCCTAGTTTATTTACAATAATAAACTAAGGTATGTATTTTCTAATAACCCTTCAGTATTTTCGAAAATAGCAATGTACTTCTAGGGTTCTTGATATTCAATAGTTGTTTGCAAATCATAGTGAGAACATAGATCCTTTAGGGTGCATGTGAACTTAGGGTTTATGTTTTTCCGCCAAAAATTAGTTTTGGTAACATATAAAACCCATCAGTGGTATCAGAGCCATAGTTCTCGTTGATCTTGCACAAAGTTGAATATATCAAAATTCGGGTTTATAGAACCCAACCCCTAAGGAGGCAAATTTCGAAATCTTCTAGAGTTCTTGAAACACTAACCTCCACCCTATATTTTTGAAATTTGCAAGGGTATTAGAAACCCTAGCCTCTTTTCCTAACTTTTGAAAATTTAAGGATCCCTTCTACGGTTTGCATTGTTTCCATATTTGTTATTTTAAGAGCCTTAAACTTTGAACCATTAAAACCTAGTACACCCTAGCCTATTTTCGAAAAAAAATAGAAGGCTTACGATAAGGATGAAATTGAATTATTTTATTAATTGTTTAATTGTAATAATTATTTGATCCATATTGATTTAATTATTTTAATTTGTAGTTTAATTAAAAGATAAAGATTAAATCAAATTGGTTTAATTTTAAATTAAATTAATTTTATATTAATTTCAAAAATTTAAACTTAAATCTAGTATTTAGGAAAAGTTTTAAAATACACCTTATACTATAGTAATTAAAAGATTAATATATATTATATGTATAAGAAAAATCAGTCAAATAGCTAGTATGCCTCATTCACGAAACCATGCTATAAAGAGGGTATAAGCAGGCGACCTATAAAATTGTCGTTGAATATATGTGGTGGAGGGCCGTTAGCCGAACGGATTTGATAGGACATAATCTCATTAATAAGTATAATGATATAAAGTAACTAAACTATTTTAAATACCACTCTTAGTTACTTTAGGAAAAATATGAAATGTATGCTAATCCAAGAAAATGCACATCATGCTTTATATGTCGTTAGTGGAGCGTGTGTGGTTAACCGGCACACTAATAGGGACTATAAAGTGATATGATGGGAATCTCGACAATTATCGTTGTTGATGGAGCGTGTGTGGTTAACCGGTAAATCAATGTGAGATGGTAAATGACATCATGTTGGGTATAGAAGATTGCTTCATTGGGCTTTTTGTTTTAGTCCATTATGTATACGGTTTTGGGCCTGTCCAACCGTCATTTATTAGGGTTATAGGATCTATATATAGTGCATGCATGCATCGTGTATTTGCTAGTCGTTGATTTCATTATTGTAACCCTACCACACCTCTACAGTAGCAATTCTTAATAGAGTTCTTCTGAGGTTGTGGCTTATTAATCATTCGACATCTGTTTGATTCATCTTGTGTTCTTATTTACTTTCTGTTCTTGTGTTGCTTGTTAAGAATCTTATCGATCTTAAAGAGTTATAGTCTCATCAATTGGTATCAGAGTAGGAGGATGTGTAAATAATATGCATCTCTTCTGTTAGAAGAAAATCCTTAGGGTTTCCGCTTTTATCGAATCCATTGGAGCCGTCATCACTTTATTGAAACTGTTCCTAGATCTCGATATTACCTTAACTCAATCTTTACAAGTCTGATTCTTGACAGGTACACAGATCAAATCATCATGTCTCTCGACGAATCTCAAAACAATCCCATCAACATCTCTAACAGCATTGGCTCGACCACAAGGATTCCGATCCTATACCCTCATGAATATGAGGTAGGGGTCTTCATTTTGAAGACTATGTTCTCGGTTCAGAGGATAATGGATACTTGATCTGGGAGGCTATTACTATGGGTCCTTTCGTTCACTCAGGAACCAACAGAACCATCAAGACACAGAAAGAGTACAATCAGCTAATGGTAGATGTGAAAGAAGTCCCTCAAGATGAGAAGGACAAACTAATTAGCAATGTAAAAGCAATGAGGATGATCAGATTCACTTTACAATCTGATACCTTTCGTCTGGTGAGTACATGTACTACTGCAAAGGAAATCTGGCAAAGGCTTAAGGAGTTATATTCCACCGATGAGGATCTCGAGCATTCCATCCAAAGTCTTCTACTTTCGGAGTTTGGTGACTTCAAGCAAAAGCCTGAGGAAAGTCTTATTCAAACATTCAATCATTACAACCATCTTTTCAGTAATATGGTTAAGCACGGAATTGGCAGAGAGGTGATCGAGCAGAAGGTCACTTTCATGAATGGCCTAAGACCCGAATGGATGGCGATGGTTTCAACTATTAAAGCACATGAACAGTTCAAGACTTACTCGTTGGCAAAGCTCGTTGGGATTCTCAAGTCACATGAAAGTGTTGTGACAAAAGAATCGAAAGTCGTTCCTAGTTTGGGCTCTTTGGCACTCGTGGCTAAAGGTAAATATGTGGATGATTAAGAACCTGAGACTGATCTCTCAGAATGTGATCTTACTAGTGAGGAGTATGCTCTAATGGTGTCTAACCCCATGCGGTTCGCAAGGAAGATATTTCCTTCTGCTAAGAACCGAAACTGGCAAGGGAGTTACAGCTCCGAGAAGGCGGAGGAGGAGAATAGAAATACTCCTCAGAAGGAAGAACAGAAGAATGAAGAAAAGCTTGTTGGTGACTCTGGGTATGAATGCCACTACTGTCGCGGGCAGAATCATTTGGTGAAGGACTGCATGTTACGAAATATGAATGAGAAGAAAGAGGGAGAAGATGATGAAGCTTACTTCAAGCGTAAGCTAGAGGAAATCAAGAAGAAGAAAACTAATGATAAATATATGCCTGCTTTGATTGTGCAGGAAGATGTCGCAGAGAACGAGTTCGGTGGAGTAGAAGTTTGGTCTACTGACTCGGAAGATGAAGAAGTTCGCAAGCCCACACATGGCAGGGCATTTGTTGCGAAGGAAGAAGGCTCTGAGGTTACTAGCAGATGTTTAATGGTAACAGCTGGTGTGTCACAAATAAGAGGCTACACAACAGATGGCGGGTGTGAAGAAGCGAAGGAGAGGGAAGACAAATGCTTTACCGCAAAACCAGTCGGAGAGCAGATCAATGAGTGTGATCAGTTGATCAAGAAGGTAAATTCCATCCTTGAATCTCTTAAAATACCCGTATCTAACTATGAAAAAGAATTAAATGATTTAAAATTCACCTTCTCTAGTTTAAGTGGTAGCCTAAAACAAACTCGACTCACGAATTCTAACCTAACTGATCAAATTAGCAGGGTGTCTTCCAAGAGTGAGGAGTGAAGGATGTGGATAGAAAAGAAGGAATTAGAGTTGGTTAGAGCATGAGATGAATTGATTTATTTGCAACGTGACAATTTAAAGTTTTTGAAACAAAGGAATATTTTTTTCTTGATTGCTAAACGTCTTTATTCCAATATTACTCAGTTGCATTTAAATTGTGAGATTGGCAATAAGATCCATAAAATGATTTTGCCTTTCCTTGAATTAAAGGAAGACGAAATAGATGTTGATTGCTATAATTGTGAATCAATTGTCTCGTCAGAAGAAACTTTTGATGCCTACAAAATTGTATTGGACAAAATTGAGTCATTTATTAAGTCCAAAGACCACAAGGACATCCTCAGAAACTCATTGGATGAAAATGACAGATTGAAAATAAAGACCGAAACTGTACAGAAATTTGATTCGTCTAGTTCTAAGTTGAGTTCAGATAAAAAGATCAATGCTGAAATTACATCTGAATTTGATGAGGACAGTGACATGAGTGAAATATCTGTAGAGGATGAGGTTAACTGTTCTGAATTTATTGAAACATAACCTAAACCAACAAAAGTCCTTCTATCTGAAAACTCTGTTGAGTTCGCTCGATTGTCTAAAGACAAGGTCAAAGTCCTGAAAGAGAAGGCTCTGGTATACCAAAAGGTACAAACCGTACCAAATCAAGTCTACACTACCACTGGAGTTACTAAGGATCATACAGTTGAGCTAACAAACATAGTAGATGAAGATAACGCTGATGGCTGTGATGAGTATTTCTGGTCCGCCCCAATCGACAATGCTGATGAAACGAAAGGTTTGTCGGAACGAACCTCGTGGAGAGTGAAAAGCAGATATGTAGCTGAACCACTAAATAAACCATCAAGGTTCGATAAAGCTAGTACAAGTGGCACCAAGGACGTTCAAAGTGAACCTTCAAAAGGTTCAAGCGAACCTCAGTCAGTAAGAACCGAACCTCATGCCAAGAAGGCGAAACCGAATGTGAATATTCACAAATCTTCCAAGAACCTTGCAGAGCAGAAACGTCAATGAAATATGAGATATCAGAAAAATCTCAACGAAAGGAAGCAGTTTTGGCAGTCCCAGAACTCTAACTATGTACGTAAAGAAAAGGCTTCCATCCAAAAGACGAAAGTACATCCACAAGCGAAACCCAAACAGTGTTCTCACTGTAGTTCCTACGCTTCACATAAACAAAATGGTAGTTTCACTCATAAGTCATCAGTTCCAAAAAGGTTTTCTGAGAAACCCAATCCTCCTCACTCTCTACCAAAGAAAACTCCTATCAATGATGTTAAAGGGAAGGGAAAGCTCGTCTCAGATTCAAAAGTTCAAACAAAGAAGACGACCACTAACCCTAGGAAGGATAAGAGAGAATTTGTTAAGAATCAACATAAAGAAAAACAAACTGATTCAAACAAAAAGAGTAACAAAATCAAGGTTTTCACCATTAAAAGGAAAGACGAAACCACCTTAATAAAACGAATGTATATGCTTGATCTTTCTATCGCTTTTCCTTTTTCTGTAAAAAGCTCACCAGGACCCAAGCAACTCTGGGTTCCTAAATCTGCTTAATTTTTGCAGGTCGTACGTGACGAGCAATTTGACAATGACTGGTATATTGATAGTGGCTTCTCACGTTACATGACAGGAAGAAAGGAAGAGTTGAGAGAGTTTCGTGGTCTCAAAGATGGTGGATGTGTAAAGTATGGCAATAATTCCTATGGAACAATAAAAGGCTACGACATGATCACAAATGGAGATTTATCAATCCGAAAGGTGGCTTATGTGGAAGGGTTGCAACACAATCTCATTAGTGTTTCACAACTAGTTGTGGGAACTGGCCTGAAAGTATCCTTTGATGATGAAGGATCAGAAATTATAGAGAAAAAGAAGAAAGCAGTTCTATTGAAGTCACAACGAAAAGGGGAGATGTACCCCTTAAACCTAAATACCATAAGAGGGAAGACTGCTATATGTCTGCTAACGAAGGCTCACTTTGATGATAGCTGGCTATGGCACCGAAGGCTTTCGCACCTTAACTTCAAAGATATCAACAAGCTAGTTCTTGGTGATCATGTGCGAGGGCTTCTTCTCTTAAAGTTTGATAAAGATCACCTATGTGCAACATGCGAAATGGGAAAGCAAAGCAGAAAAAGTCATCCAACTCTTGTAAACACAAAGATCATCGAGCCTCTTGAGCTTCTTCATATTGATCTATGTGGGTCGTCTACAATCGAAAGTGTCAGTGGTAGTAAGTATATACTTGTTATTGTTGACGATTTTTCCCATTTCACTTGGGTATATTTTCTTAAACAGAAATCAGAGGCTACTCCAAAGCTGAAGAACTTTATAAAGCAAGTGGAAGTTCAGTTGCGAAAGCTGGTTCGTCACATCAGAAACGACAATGGGTTGGAATTTAAAAACAAAGAGTTTGAAGAATTCTTAGCTGAAAAGGGAGTAACTCACAACTTTTCAGCTCCCTATACTCCACAGCAGAATGGTGTAGTTGAAAGACGAAACTGTTCCTTATGTGAAGCAGCCCGAACCATGCTTAGTTTCGCTTTTTTACCTCTATATTTCTGGGCTGATGATATCGCCACAGCTTGCTACACTCAAAATAGATCCTTCTTCAATAAGAGATTTACTCTTACTCCATATGAAATCTTAAATAATCGCAAACCTAACGTCAAGTTTTTCCATGTCTTCGGTTCCAGGTGTTTCATCTTTAATTCTAATGAAAACCGAAACAAGTTCGATGTGAAGGCAGACGAAGGTATCTTTCTGGGTTATTCGCTGACCTCTAAGGCATATAGGGTTCTCAACAAACAATCCAAGAAAATGGAAGAAACCAATTATGTGACGTTTGACGACAACTACCTGAAGAAGAATCAATCAAGCGAAAGTCAAATTGGAGATATCTTTCCAACACCAAGTCAAGTCACAATTCCAATAACTGACCTTTATGAGGAATACATGCTACTTTTTGATGAGCTAGAGAAGGCTATCCATTCTGAATCAAAAGCAGCAGATAATAAAGTCGATGAAATAGAGAAGATAATCGATGACGCCACAAAAGAAATGGAAAGCGAACCTCCAGTCTCAAGCGAACCTTCAAAAGAAAGCACTTCATTGCAGGGGGAGGGTTCGTCTACGGAAAATAAATCCGATTCGCCTTTCTAGGGGGAGAATCCATCTCCAACCATGACCCAAGAAAATCCACTCGAGGGGGAGAATTCTGAACCTGAGGTTGAAACCGTCTCATCATTGGAGGGGGAGAATCAAAATACAAATGTTGATTCGGATGTTCAATCAGAATTCAAAGAGGAAGTCAACACTGAACTGGATCCTGCCTATGATCCATCCTACCCTCCACTCACAAAATGGACAAGATATCACCCAAAAGCTCAAGTTATTGGTGAATCATCTAAGGGAGTTCTTACACGCTCTCAACTGAAAGCGAAGCAAACTACTTTATTCTCTCAAGTGGAATATTGCATGTTTAATTCATTTGTCTCTAAATTAGAACCGAAAACAGTTTACACTGCACTCGATCACTCTGATTGGGTTCAGGACATGCAAGACGAACTCAATGAGTTCGAATGAAACAAGGTTTGGAGATTGATTCCCACACCACCTGATGCATCTGTGGTCGGTTTAAAATGGGTGTTTCGCAACAAGATGGATGAAGAAGGAAATTTCATAAGGAACAAAGTGAGACTTGTGGTGAAAGGATGTTGTTAGGAAGAAGGGATCGACTATGAAGAAACTTTCGCTCCAGTAGCAAGGTTAGAATCAGTTCGAATCTTCTTGGCATATGCAGCACACAAAAACTTTGAGGTATTTCAGATGGATGTCAAATGTGCTTTCCTGAACGGAGAACTAGAAAAAACCGTATACGTTCAGCAACCATCGAGTTTTGTGAATGAAAAATATCGCAACCATGACAAAACCGTATATGGTCTGAAGCAAGCTCCTAGAGCCTGGTATGAAACTTTAACTCATTTTCTAAAGATGTCCAAGTTTAAACAAGGTTCGGTTGACCCAACCTTCTTTCACAAGAGAGAGGGTGACCATTTAATGATTGTCCAAATCTACATCGATGACATCATCTTCGGTTCCACAAATTCTAGCCTAACAGATGAATTTCGGATATTGATGGAGACTAAATTTGAGATGAGTTCAATGGGTCTAATTAACTTTTTCCTTGGATTGAACATAAGATAGGGACCAGAAGGCATTTTTATCAATCAGGAGGCTTACACAAAAACTTTACTAGCGAAGTTCGGCATGATGGGAGACTCAAGAGTGAAGGTTCCAATGGTTTTCGGGACGAAGTTAACACCATCTATGGAAAAACCAACTGTTGATATGACGCTCTGTCGCCAAATCATAGGGTCTCTCATGTATCTTACAGCCAGTAGACCAGATATTATGTTTTCTGTTTGTTACTGTGCCAGGTTTCAATCCAATCCATGCGAACCTCACATGGTGGCAGTAAAGAACATCTTCCGATACCTGAAGCGAACCTGATCTCTCAACATATGGTATCCAGCGAAATCAGGATTCTTCGTTCAAGCATTCTCTGATGCCGATCTAGGAGGATGCGGTCTAGATAGGAAAAGTACCACAGACGGTTGTCAATTTCTGGATGGCAAACTCGTCAGCTGGCAGTCCAAGAAACAAACGTGTGCATCCTTGTCCATAGCCGAAGTTGAATATATAGTCGCTGCATCTTGTGCTTCGTAGGTCATTTCGATTCAAAGTCAATTAAGAGACTATGGCCTAAACATGAAGCAAATCCCACTCTATTGTGACTCTGAAAGCGCAATCTGAATATGTCACAACCCAGTGCAACACTCAAAGACGAAACACATAGCACTGAGGTACCACTTTATCAAAGATCATGTGGAAGATGGTAACGTTGAAATTCATTTCGTGCGCTCCGCTGATCAATTGGCTGACATATTCACGAAAGCCTTGCCTGAAGCAACCTTCAACAATATACTTCAAGGCTTAGGAATGATGGAAGCCGAATCTGTACCGAAACCACCTTCGCTTCATTAAAATTTTAACAAGCGAAATAGAGCGAACACTCGGTCTAATTCGGTTCCGACTTTTTCGGGAACCGAATTGTACCGAACGCTCGGTATGTTTCACTTCATCCATCAAAAGGCGAACGTTCGGTTGATACTTTATGTATGGTTTTTGTACGTTTTTTTTCTCCTTTCTGTTTTTATTTCTTTTTCAGAAAAATCCAAAATACAAAAATATTTTTCCTTTCTGTTTTTATTTCTTTTTTAGACAAATCTAAAATAAAAAAATATTTTTCCGTTCTGTTCTTATTTCTTTTTCAGACATACGAAAATGCAAAAATATTTTTTTTAAATTTGTTTAACCTAGATTGTTTTACAATTGTTGTTTTTCTCAACAATGTATCATGGGGAAGGTATCAAGTCTTAATCTATATACTAGCTAAGTGTCCCTAGAAGCATGCTGCTCCATGTTGTCCAAAGCCTTGACGACTCTAGGGTGAAGCCTTACTGATTCGATATATACAAATCGTTTCTTCCCAATCAGGCTGTTAAATTCACTTAAGTCATGAGCTACCTTACTCTTCTCACATTGAGTTAAGAGTTATCTGCTTGGTCACTTTCGTATAGCAGAGGTACTTTCGGTTCTTCAACCACCAAACCATTTTTCTCCATTATTTTCGATTCCATGAAAGTGACCCTTGAGACACTCAGCATATACCACTGAGGTTTACAGTTACACAACATCTGAGTTAATGATCTTAGTTTCATTTCACCATGATCTAAGTGAAACCCACAATCCAATACCTTACATGAATTGACGGTGAACAAATGAATGTTCTAGTTTTTCACCCATGTATTAACGAAACCACTCATGTGGTATGTACCAAGAAATCTCTTTTATTATTTGAGATCTTTATGAAATTGTCTAAAACTAAGACATTTCTTCCCAAAAGATCCTGTTTTAATTTTGTTTTTGAGATTTCTAAACTTTTCGCAAGTCACTACAAAATTATCAAACCTACTTGATGTTTAAAGCTACACTGGCTACACAAGTACTTCATCCCACTTTCGTTCTTATATCAAGTTCGTAGTTTGGTTGAAGAGTGTCACACCCCCGGACCAGACGGCGGAAACGTCCGGAGGCGGGTGACTTCATTGTGCAGTATCATAACAATTGAATATAAATGAGACAAAGCAATTCAAACATCATACATTGAGATAACAAACTTACATTGTTTACATATTGTATTTGTTCTTCGAGTTACACAAAAGAGACATAAGTAGAAATTTCAAACTACAGCTAAATAGTCCGGCATCCGCGTCCCTTGTTACCTGCTTACTAGATACCTGAGAATACAAGTCGTTTTGAAAAGCGTCAACTAAAAAGTTGGTGAGTTCATAAGCAGTTTTGTGTATAAAATCGTTTACACTTGTTTAGAATCGTTCTTATTGTACTTTCAGAAAATACGATATTTTCTATGAAATCGTTTGAAGTCTTGCCTTGAAAATCATGGATATGTGTGTGCATGAAATTACTTTTGTACATCCTTATAAGTAGTGATTTTGAAAAATAGTGTGATTTGTAAAAGCGAACTGTGTCCGAGAATAGTTCTTTTGAATAGTAACAATCAACCGTTTGAAGAAAAATCCCTTATTTTCAAAAAGGAAATATGGTTGAAAATCTGGTTCCTCTTATCGAGTAAAATTGAGTGTGTGCGTTCTAGTTTATCATTATCGAAATCATAGAAAAACCGTTTTCTCCAGAAAATCCTATATTTTCTGCTATAAAATATTCGTAAGTTCTAGTTTATCGTAGAAAAATCGTTTTCCCCAGAAATCCTATATTTTCTGCAATAAAATAATCGTAAGTTCTAGTTTCCAACTATGTATATGTGTGGGTTAGCTTATCGTTATGAAAATCGTTTACAAACGTTTTCCATAGAGTCCTATGCTTTTTATTTTGTAAAAATAGTAGTATTACGACTCTATACTTGTAAGAGAAGGAATCAACATGGCTATTGTGGACATTCTACGCGATGAAGAAGGACAGTCAACACAACAAATGCGGACCATCACCTATCACGTGTAGGACAGTCAACACAATGTGCCAAAGTTTATTTATGAGGTTTTCCTTACATAAATTTCTAGTTAATATAACATATTCTAGTGAGTCGTTATAACCATACTAATCTGACGAAGTGCCTGTTTTGGCGTTTCTCAGGCGCCCTCAGTTTGGATAAAGACATTTGTCACCCTAGACTGGCCTGTCTAGCTGTAGCGAACAGCGAAGGTGCGGGGTGTCAACCCCGTATAGATCTATACACAAATTCTCGCTCTCCCTCCAGGAGACTCTGGCTATACTTCCTTACAGGACTTAGACGTACACTAATATTTTTATATTTAGGTACTTTTGAGATTTGTCTGACTAGAATATTAACAACCTTTTGAGCAATCGTAAGAGATCCATTATCTGTTAGATAAATAATGAAATTCGTACTCATTGAATAGAAATATCGTTCTCGTTCCATATCGTTGATTGTGCTCGTTAACTAGGTGCTCGTGTTCATTCCTTTTCGTTTATTGAAAAATGAGTCATTTTAGTCAAGAGAAAAAGTGTCAAGTTATACTTTGTATAAATTTATAACTGCCGGTTATGACACGCATTTTCTGTTTTATGACATATATAACATTACTTATGTTCTTGGAGGTTTTATGACAGCAGTTCGTGACATGCGAATATTTCTGTCATAAAGGCTCTATTTGTGTATTTTCTTGACGCAATCTTTTATATTGAATATTTATAAAATACTCCCTGATAGTTTGCAAAATAGTCACAAAGTTTCTATTTTCGAAAATCACTAGAAATGGTGTCCACTTAGTAAGGTTCCTTTTTACAACTTTTATTTTTAGATGTGAAAGCATAGATAAGGGGTTAAGTTGGACACACACAGTAGTTGGGAGGCTCTTTTGCACAAAGTATCCTCTGTTCTTTATGAAATTGAGAAATCCTATGTTCGTGAGTATATTACTAAAATATTAATTTAATAATATTTCACACACACATACAATCATATATATATAAGCAATTATTCAAGTATTTAGGCAAGATTTGACTTGTACTCTCCCCCAAAAACATTAAAATATTGAAAAGATGGGGTATGAAGCTCACCTTGAGTTAGTTGAGGAGTTGTCTGGAGTTGTGGAGTGAAGATCTCAGGCTTAAACTCTTGGCTGAGATGAAGAACTTCCTTGGGAGAAAGTTATCCTAAAGGTGATTTTTCACATATTATTATGAATAAAACAATATGGATTCATCTTGAGATTATTATAAAATATTAGATGAGTGGAGGAATTTAACTTACAACTCCAGGGGGAAATTGAGAATTTTGTTTTCAGCAAGTTCTTGTTCTTGCTTGGAGATGAGTGTTGAGAGGAAAAGAGAAAAGTGAGAGAGAAAGTGGAGTCTAAACTCCCTCACTGTCGTTGCTTTGGAGTATAAGAAAAAGGAAAAGAATCTTTGATGCATGGGGACCTGGTGGTCCATGCATGAATATTTGGTGGGTAAAGAATGGAATACCGTGATTTGCATGGGGAATGAGGAATTTCATCAAATCACAAAGTCAACTTCCTTGTCCTTTTCTTGATTTAGGATAAGGTTTTCCTAAATCCCAACCATTTATTTTTATAAAGAATATGCTTAAAATAATTAATTTTAGCATAAAATAGGGGTTTAAGGGGTTTAGGATAGGAAAATACGAGTTTGGTGTAATTTCCGGCGTCAAAATGCCTTAAAATGGTGAAAAAGTCCGAAAATAATGAAACTCCGGAGCTAAGAGGTGAATTCCGGAGCTCCTCTTAGAATTCCGGAGCTACAGATCAAATTCCGGAGGGGAGGGTCAGTTCTGCGAGGGTCCAAAGTGGCCAGTATGAGTGTTCCGGAGGTGTTGTACAAGTTCCGAAGTCAATGCCCACTTCCGGAGTCGGGTGCGAGATCAGGTGAGTCCGGACCGAGGATGCGAATCCGGCTGGAGGTTCCGAAGCTGTTTCAAGCGAAATCTTCCGGAGCTGCGAACCTATCCGGATGAGAGGCTTCCGAGATGAGCTTCCTCTTGGCTTCCTTAGGAGACATTCCGGACTAAGAGGTTCCGGACCAGAAGGGTTCCGGACCAAGAGGGTTCCGGCCAAGAGGTTCAGGACCAAGAGGGTTCCCGACCGAGAGGTTCCGGACCAAAAGGGTCCTTTTGAGGTTTCCTCTTCCGGCTTTGAGCTGTTTTCGACTAAGGAAGGTATTTAGGGAGATTTGAGAGAGATTTGAGATCCGTGGAGAGATTTGGGAGAGATTTCAAATACTTGGAGAGATTTGGGAGAGATTTCACATATTTGGAGAGATTTCGCATATGAGAGAGATTTGGGAGAGATTCACTATTCTTGGAGAGATTTAGCATATTTAGAGAGATTTGGGAGAGATTCACTATTCTTGGAGAGATTTCGCATTCTTGGAGAGATTTGGGAGAGATTCACTATTCTTGGAGAGATTTGGGAGAGATTCACTATTCTTGGAGAGATTTCGCATTCTTGGAGAGATTTGGGAGAGATTCACTATTCTTGGAGAGATTTCGCATTCTTGGAGAGATTTGGGAGAGATTCACTATTCTTGGAGAGATTTGGGAGAGATTTCACATACTTGGAGAGAATTGGGAGATGTTTCACATACTTGGAGCGAATTGGGAGAGGTTTCACATACTTGGAGAGAATTGGGAGAGGTTTCACATACTTGGAGAGTTTCCATTCTAACACTTCATGGCTCATTAGGAACTCAAATTGTACACTTAGAAGTGTTAGCACAAGTCTCACAATAGTACTTGCTTACTTGCGGACGGAATTTCCTAGCCAAAAAGGCTAGTTGTGACATCATCTCCCCGTTAGAGGGAATTTCGTCCCGAAATTCTTTCGAAAGATAGAGTCATGAATATGGGAATAGATGAAGGTACTTTCGATTTATTTGGTTTTCGAACTCCCCAAGTGAATTCCGGTTCACGCCTAACGTTCTCTCGAAGCTTCACAATCGGGATGCGGTTTTGTTTTGTGTTCTTAACTTTCCCGTTCATTGTCTTGATAGGCTGATCAATTATTAGGAGGTTTTAGTTCACCTTAGTCTTGTCTAGTAGGACTGGGAGGGTTGTCCGATAGACACTTTCTAGGTTCAATTCATGGAATACAGGGTGTGCGTTACTAAACTCGAAGGGTAATTGGAGTTGGTAGGCTACCGGGCCGATCCGTGCGAGGAGCTCGAAGGGTCTGGTGCATCGGGAGTTCAGTTTACCTTTTCCTTTTGATTTGAGTTACTCTTCCTCGAGGGGAGTTCTTAAATAATACCCAGATCCCTACTTGGGATTTCAAGCTTTTAAGACGTTATCTACATAGTTCTTTTGTCGGTGTTACGATGTTTGAGGTCGCGTTTGGGTTTTAACTATCCTTCTTGTGGTTTATTGAATAATCTCGGGTCTAGTGAGTGTGTTATTGGGCGTTTGTCATCTTGTTGGCTGGGTATCTCCCATCTCAGTCTAACAGAGGATGATCTGCACCTTTGGCCACACAGGGCCTCGAGGGGTGCGATTCCTATGTTCGAGTGGTAGTTTTTGTCATATGAATACTCGATTAGAAGCAAGTGGGCATCTCAAACTTTGTTAATGTCCACTACACATGCTTCTCTTGGGGATGTGGGTTCGTGTTTACCTTGACCTCGACAGGTGGAATTTCTAGAGTTTCGGTGGTCTTACACTTATGAGTGTTGAGCCCATGAAAGGAGAAATGTCCAAAACTAGTTCCTTACGTTAATGGGAGACTATGAGTTATCGGGCCCTTTCTTGGCAAGGCCTTTTGAATGGTCTTCTAGGGATCGGGATCCTGGTGTTCTAGAAGTAGAGTTTTCTGGGCGTTAGGAGTTGGTACTATGGTCACCAAGGTTGCGTTTGCATGATATAGTTAACCTCATGAGCCTTAGATTATCTTGGTAGTTTTCTCCCTATGGTTTTTCCAACCTAATGGTAATTCGGTCTCTGCCAGTTCTTTGCTAATGGTTGAGCGAACCTCCGATTCGGGGTAGGGAGTATCGATCCTTGATGATGGGTTTGTTTGGCCTACTCGTAGTCAGTGGTGCTTATGGTACTTTCGTATTGTCCCCCTTACGAGTTAGACAGGTGCTTCCTGTGTTTAGGGATTGGGTCAGATGTTTCCTTCACATAATATGCCGATCTTATGATCAGACATTATTCGTTCTTGTGACTATGCTAAGTGGTATCGGGTGTTTGGTTATCGAGGTGTTTCTATTTCCGCTTAGCACTTGGTTGAGATTTCCAAGAGGTTTTGGGAACCTTTGGAGGAAGGTTGGAAGCCTTTTGAATTCCCTTAATGCTTTTTGCTCCTTGATTTTTAAATCTTTATCGGGCCTATGGAAGAGCGTGTGGCAATTCTTACACCAGGACTTAGGTGTCTGGTTGCTTGAGATTTGCCGTTACCGGCTGAAGAGTTTCGTTACACAGTGGAGTAGGAAGAAAGTCTATTGGCAAAGCTCGAGGCTTGTAAGGTGGGGATCAAGTCTGTCTGTGCCAATTGATGGCATTGGACTTATTATTGTTACGTCGATTCGAGGAGCACTGGTTGCTAGGAATGACACGGTGTTCTATGTTCATGTTCTCATCGTTGCTAGTTTTGTTTCCATTGTTACCATTTGGGTCTATCTTATTTCTGTTTATTAGGTGTTCCAATGTTCGTGTTCTTATCGTTGCTAGTTTCATTTTCATTGTTACCATTGGATCTATCTCGTTTCTGCTTGTTAGGTGTTCTAGTGTTCGTGTTCTCATCGTTGCTAGTTTCGTTTTCGTTGTTACCATTGGGTCTATCTCGTTTCAGCTTGTTAGGAGTTCTAGTGTTTGTGTTCTTATCGTTGCTAGTTTCGTTTTCATTGTTACCATTGGGTATATATCGTTTTTGCTTGTTAGGAGTTCTAGTGTTTGTGTTCTTATCGTTGCTAGTTTCGTTTTCATTGTTACCATTGGGTCTATATCGTTTCTGTTTGTTAGGAGTTCTAGTGTTTGTGTTCTTATCGTTGCTAGTTTCGTTTTCATTGTTACCATTGGGTCTATATCGTTTCCGCTTGTTACGTGTTCTAGCTACACGAGGGTGCTGTTATAAGGCAAGGGAATTCGTAATCCGAATTCTGCCAGGTCCTTCCGCTATAGATGGATGTGACCTAACCGTACATACTCAGGATCTTTAGAGATGGTTGACTGGAGTTCTGTCCTAATCGCTATTCAGCCCAGGGACAGAAAGTAAGATGGAATCGCATGTTCTTAGTTTGCGGAATCCTAACCATATGTGATACTAACGTTCATATGGGACCATCATGGTTCATTTGTAAGGATTCTCTAGCTTCTCCGTGATTCACGGATTCGGTCGAATGGGGAAATAGTTTTTGATTACGTCTTCCATTTGCAAGACCTTTTTGTGAAAAACCGTTACATGAAGTTTATCGTTCGAAACGTACCAAAAATCTCGGCAGGGTTTCTTGTCGTCTATTCATGTCTAGTTGTCAACTCCCTCGTCAGTCATCTCTGTTGGACAATTTCTCTTGAAATGTCCTGTTGCACCACACCGGTGACAAACTGGACTTACTTCTGGGTTGAGGGTCGAAGTGACGCATGGGGCCGGGGCCCTATAGTAGCGGGAGGTGCGCCCCATCTTGTTGCACCTTTTGCAACGAAATGTCTGGCAGAATCTCCATTGATGGTATTTGCACTTGTTGCAGGGTGGATTGTTCCCAAGGTATGATTGTCTTGGTGTGGGAGGAGTAGGGTTAACATGGGTAGAGATTGGTCCCGCTTGTTGCCTTTTAGTAAGCCTCTGAGTCGAACTACCTCCTTTTTCGTTTTCGAACTTTCGTTTCTGGTTCTTAGGTTTAGGTCCTTGAGTGCATGGGTGGGTTGTACTTCGTTGGTTTCCTTGGTTACTGTTACGGTTGGAGTTACCAACACTGCTTTCAACTTCGCTTGTGTCGTTGGCATTGAAGTATACCATGACGGCTGCTACGACAGCTGTTACAGTGGCTTGGAATGTGGTAGGGTCTATTTACAAGACCGGTGCATCGTCAGGGTATTGGTTGTCTCCATGGGAAGATATGACCCTGTTGCGCACGAAAGGTGAGCTCGTATGTACTTGTAGCTAGTTTCAAGTGGGTTTACTCCTAGAATCTTAACGTACTTGTGCTATTTATGTCAACCTACATCCCCATGATGCAGTTATGGTATTGAGTGGGAACATGTATTGTCTAACGTAAAGTCCGTCAAAATAACACATAGCTAGCACTATAGTTAACGGATTCGGTTGTATGGATTCTTGGAGGATGTACTCCTCTTGGTTTACTACTACTGGTTGCGATTAAGGGCATTATGAACCTAAGGCGAGTAGTGCGGTGATCCTCTATTGGCGCACAAAGTGCTTGGCCATTTTACTTATACTATGAATGTCCTTTTTGTGTTCCTTATGCTGCTAAGGTTGTCCTAGCCTTGGTTGCTATGAGTTGTGGTCTCCAAATGACCATTTCCTCTTTTAAGGAATGCACATGGTCTGCCTATTTCTGGTCCTACTTGTGGGTTTCGCAAGGCATTTGGACTTATTATTGTTACGTCGATTCGAGGAGCACTGGTTGCTAGGAATGACACGGTGTTCTATGTTCATGTTCTCATCGTTGCTAGTTTTGTTTCCATTGTTACCATTTGGGTCTATCTTATTTCTGTTTATTAGGTGTTCCAATGTTCGTGTTCTTATCGTTGCTAGTTTCATTTTCATTGTTACCATTGGATCTATCTCGTTTCTGCTTGTTAGGTGTTCTAGTGTTCGTGTTCTCATCGTTGCTAGTTTCGTTTTCGTTGTTACCATTGGGTCTATCTCGTTTCAGCTTGTTAGGAGTTCTAGTGTTTGTGTTCTTATCGTTGCTAGTTTCGTTTTCATTGTTACCATTGGGTATATATCGTTTTTGCTTGTTAGGAGTTCTAGTGTTTGTGTTCTTATCGTTGCTAGTTTCGTTTTCATTGTTACCATTGGGTCTATATCGTTTCTGTTTGTTAGGAGTTCTAGTGTTTGTGTTCTTATCGTTGCTAGTTTCGTTTTCATTGTTACCATTGGGTCTATATCGTTTCCGCTTGTTACGTGTTCTAGCTACACGAGGGTGCTGTTATAAGGCAAGGGAATTCGTAATCCGAATTCTGCCAGGTCCTTCCGCTATAGATGGATGTGACCTAACCGTACATACTCAGGATCTTTAGAGATGGTTGACTGGAGTTCTGTCCTAATCGCTATTCAGCCCAGGGACAGAAAGTAAGATGGAATCGCATGTTCTTAGTTTGCGGAATCCTAACCATATGTGATACTAACGTTCATATGGGACCATCATGGTTCATTTGTAAGGATTCTCTAGCTTCTCCGTGATTCACGGATTCGGTCGAATGGGGAAATAGTTTTTGATTACGTCTTCCATTTGCAAGACCTTTTTGTGAAAAACCGTTACATGAAGTTTATCGTTCGAAACGTACCAAAAATCTCGGCAGGGTTTCTTGTCGTCTATTCATGTCTAGTTGTCAACTCCCTCGTCAGTCATCTCTGTTGGACAATTTCTCTTGAAATGTCCTGTTGCACCACACCGGTGACAAACTGGACTTACTTCTGGGTTGAGGGTCGAAGTGACGCATGGGGCCGGGGCCCTATAGTAGCGGGAGGTGCGCCCCATCTTGTTGCACCTTTTGCAACGAAATGTCTGGCAGAATCTCCATTGATGGTATTTGCACTTGTTGCAGGGTGGATTGTTCCCAAGGTATGATTGTCTTGGTGTGGGAGGAGTAGGGTTAACATGGGTAGAGATTGGTCCCGCTTGTTGCCTTTTAGTAAGCCTCTGAGTCGAACTACCTCCTTTTTCGTTTTCGAACTTTCGTTTCTGGTTCTTAGGTTTAGGTCCTTGAGTGCATGGGTGGGTTGTACTTCGTTGGTTTCCTTGGTTACTGTTACGGTTGGAGTTACCAACACTGCTTTCAACTTCGCTTGTGTCGTTGGCATTGAAGTATACCATGACGGCTGCTACGACAGCTGTTACAGTGGCTTGGAATGTGGTAGGGTCTATTTACAAGACCGGTGCATCGTCAGGGTATTGGTTGTCTCCATGGGAAGATATGACCCTGTTGCGCACGAAAGGTGAGCTCGTATGTACTTGTAGCTAGTTTCAAGTGGGTTTACTCCTAGAATCTTAACGTACTTGTGCTATTTATGTCAACCTACATCCCCATGATGCAGTTATGGTATTGAGTGGGAACATGTATTGTCTAACGTAAAGTCCGTCAAAATAACACATAGCTAGCACTATAGTTAATGGATTCGGTTGTATGGATTCTTGGAGGATGTACTCCTCTTGGTTTACTACTACTGGTTGCGATTAAGGGCATTATGAACCTAAGGCGAGTAGTGCGGTGATCCTCTATTGGCGCACAAAGTGCTTGGCCATTTTACTTATACTATGAATGTCCTTTTTGTGTTCCTTATGCTGCTAAGGTTGTCCTAGCCTTGGTTGCTATGAGTTGTGGTCTCCAAATGACCATTTCCTCTTTTAAGGAATGCACATGGTCTGCCTATTTCTGGTCCTACTTGTGGGTTTCGCAAGGCATTTGGAATGGTGTTCTGGTTACTTGTTGGGGGATCATATTTACATTCCCATATATCGGGTTTTGTTTATGGTCTCCATTACTCCACGACAGAGGGTTGGAAACCGGGAGTCACTTTGGGTTACTTGTGGTTTAAACGGATGTCTGATTCGTGAGGGCGTTGGCTATCGGAGTTCGGTGCACGTCGATTGTGGATAGGGTTGTCTTTTGTGGAGACACGCCCTAAATGGGATAGGAGCCAATTTCTCAACTTGTGTTTGTGTGGGTATCGTTTTGTTTCTAGGTATGTCTATTCCAGGAGTACCTTATATCGGGTGTTTATGTATCTGCGAAAAGATAGGTGAAAGGGTCTCTGATCTACTATCAATTGGGCAAAGCTTATCAAGGGTTTCCTTGGCGCTTTTATCCTTGTTGGCTTCTTAATCGGAATTCTCCCTTTCACGATTCATCCCTTGGTGTTCCTTAGGATCCACTTCTGGATTTTTCCTCATGGACTTCTTCTGGTCTCTCCTTGCCCCATCTGTAATTTACCGGGACAGGGTAGTAGAAGTCTTGGCGAGGAATTTCAATTACTTGTTTGTGCGAGAATCGAGGTACGAGATATACGGGGAAAGTTTAGGTGTGGGAGGGGTTCATAGTGTCCTAAAATACTCTTATAGTATTTTAAACTTGATGTTCGATTCTAGTATTCTCTTGTACTCATAGTTGGTACGTTTTAGGTTTGTTGCAACACCACCATCACTCCCAAGCACATGTTGGTCATATCTCAAATAAATATAGTTGATCAGGCTATATTGATCCCAGATATGATTACATAACTGCCCAGGTTTGACTGTAGTGTTCAACCTTTAGTTACTTTCGGTTTCTTCTCGTTATGATACTGTGTTAGTAGAGATGTATACTTTTATAAAATACTTATCTTTTTAAAGTATACTCTCAGGCAGGGTGTGTTTTAGTCCCATTGTATTTATAGTTGTATATCTTGTATGGCTAGATATACCAGTTCACTATAAACAATGCTCTGATACCAATCTGTCACACCGCCGGACCAGACGGCGGAAACGTCCGGAGGCGGGTGACTTCATTGTGCAGTATCATAACAATTGAATATAAATGAGACAAAGCAATCCAAACATCATACATTGAGATAACAAACTTACATTGTTTACATATTGTATTTGTTCTTCGAGTTACACAAAAGAGACATAAGTAGAAATTTCAAACTACAGCTAAATAGTCCGGCATCCGCGTCCCTTGTTACCTGCTTACTAGATACCTGAGAATACAAGTCGTTTTGAAAAGCGTCAACTAAAAAGTTGGTGAGTTCATAAGCAGTTTTGTGTATAAAATTATTTACACTTGTTTAGAATTGTTCTTATTGTACTTTCAGAAAATCCGATATTTTCTATGAAATCGTTTGAAGTCTTGCCTTGAAATCATGGATATGTGTGTGCATGACATTACTTTTGTACATCCTTATAAGGAGTGATTTTGAAAAATAGTGTGATTTGTAAAAGCGAACTGTGTCCGAGAATAGTTCTTTTGAATAGTAACAATCAACCGTTTGAAGAAAAATCCCTTATTTTCAAAAAGGAAATCTAGTTGAAAATCTGGTTCCTCTTATCGAGTAAAATTGAGTGTGTGCGTTCTAGTTTATCGTTATCGAAATCATAGAAAAATCGATTTCTCCAGAAAATCCTATATTTTCTGCTATAAAATATTCGTAAGTTCTATTTTATCGTAGAAAAATTGTTTTCCCCAGAAATCCTATATTTTCTGCAATAAAATAATCGTAAGTTCTAGTTCCAACTATGTATATGTGTGGGTTAGTTTATCGTTATCAAAATCGTTTACAAACGTTTTCCATAGAGTCCTACGCTTTTTATTTTGTAAAAATAGTAGTATTACGACTCTATACTTGTAAGAGAAGGAATCAACATGGCTATTGTGGACATTCTACGCGATGAAGAAGGACAGTCAACACAACAAATGCGGACCATCACCTATCACGTGTAGGACAGTCAACACAACGTGCCAAAGTTTATTTATGAGGTTTTCCTTACATAAATTTTTAGTTAATATAACATATTCTAGTGAGTCGTTATAACCATACTAATCTGACGAAGTGTCTGTTTTGGCATTTCTCAGGCGCCCTCAGTTTGGATAAAGACATTTGTCATCCTAGACTGGCATGTCTAGCTGTAGCGAACAGCGTAGGTGCGGGGTGTCAACCCCGTATAGATCTATACACAAATTCCCACTCTCCCTCCAGGAGACTCTGGCTATAACTCCTTACAGGACTTAAACGTACATTAATATTTTTATATTTAGGTACTTTTGAGATTTTTCTGACTAGAATATTAACAACCTTTTGAGCAATCGTAAGAGATCCATTATCTGTTAGATAAATAATGAAATTCGTACTCATTGAATAGAAATATCGTTCTCGTTCCATATCGTTGATTGTGCTCGTTAACTAGGTGCTCGTGTTCGTTCCTTTTCGTTTATTGAAAAATGAGTCATTTTAGTCAAGAGAAAAAGTGTCAAGTTATAATTTATATAAATTTATAACTGCCGGTTATGACACGCATTTTCTGTTTTATGACATATATAACATTACTTATGTTCTTGGAGGTTTTATGACAGCAGTTCGTGACATGCGAATATTTCTGTCATAAAGGCTCTATTTGTGTATTTTCTTGACGCAATCTTTTATATTGAATATTTATAAAATACTCACTGATAATTTGCAAAATAGTCACAAAGTTTCTATTTTCGAAAATCACTAGAAATGGTGTCCACTTAGTAAGGTTCCTTTTTACAACTTTTATCTTTAGACATGAAAGCATAGATAAGGGGTTAAGTTGGACACACTCAATAGTTGGGAGGCTCTTTTGCACAAAGTATCCTCTGTTCTTTATGAAATTGAGAAATCCTATGTTCGTGAGTATATTACTAAAATATTAATTTAATAATATTTCACACACACATACAATCATATGTATATAAGCAATTATTCAAGTATTTAGGCAAGATTTGACTTGTACTCTCTCCCAAAAACATTAAAATATTGAAAAGATGGGGTATGAAGCTCACCTTGAGTTAGTTGAGGAGTTGTCTGGAGTTGTGGAGTGAAGATCTCAGGCTTAAACTCTTGGCTGAGATGAAGAACTTCCTTGGGAGAAAGTTATCCTAAAGGTGATTTTTCACATATTATTATGAATAAAACAATATGGATTCATCTTGAGATTATTATAAAATATTAGATGAGTGGAGGAATTTACCTTACAACTCCAGGGGGAAATTGAGAATTTTGTTTTCAGCAAGTTCTTGTTCTTGCTCTGAGATGAGTGTTGAGAGGAAAAGAGAAAAGTGAGAGAGAAAGGGGAGTCTAAACTCCCTCACTGTCGTTGTTTTGGAGTATAAGGAAAAGGAAAAGAATCTTTGATGCGTGGGGACCTGGTGGTCCATGCATGGATATTTGGTGGATAAAGCATGGAATACCGTGATTTGCATGAAGAATGAGGAATTTCATCAAATCACAAAGTCAACTTCCTTGTCCTTTTCTTGATTTAGGATAAGGTTTTCCTAAATCCCAACCATTTGTTTTTATAAAAAATATGCTTAAAATAATTAATTTTAACATAAAATAGGGGTTTAAGGGGTTTACGATAGGAAAATACGAGTTTGGTGTAATTTCCGGCGTCAAAATGCCTTAAAATGGTGAAAAAGTCCGAAAATAATGAAAATCCGGAGCTAAGAGGTGAATTCCGGAGCTCTTCTTAGAATTCCGGAGCTACAGTTCAAATTCCGGAGGGGAGGGTCAGTTCTGCGAGGGTCCAAAGTGGCCAGTATGAGTGTTCTGGAGGTGTTGTACAAGTTCCGAAGTCAATGCCCACTTCCGGAGTCGGGTGCGAGATTAGGTGAGTCCGGACCGAGGATGCGAATCCGGCTGGAGGTTCCGAAGCTGTTTCAAGCGAAATCTTCCAGAGCTGCGAACCTATCCGGATGAGAGGCTTCCGAGATGAGCTTCCTCTTCGCTTCCTTAGGAGGCATTTCGGACTAAGAGGTTCCGGACCAGAAGGGTTCCGGACCAAGAGAGTTCCGGCCAAGAGGTTCAGGACCAAGAGGAGTCCAGACCAAGAGGGTTCCCGACCGAGAGGTTCCGGACCAAGAGGTTCCGGACCAAAAGGGTCCTTTTGGGGTTTCCTCTTCCAACTTTGAGCTGTTTTCGACTATGGAAGGTATTTAGGGAGATTTGAGAGAGATTTGAGATCCGTAGAGAGATTTGGGAGAGATTTCACATACTTGGAGAGATTTGGGAGAGATTTCACATACTTGGAGAGATTTCGCATATGAGAGAGATTTGGGAGAGATTCACTATTCTTGGAGAGATTTAGCATATTTAGAGAGATTTGGGAGAGATTCACTATTCTTGGAGAGATTTGGGAGAGATTCACTATTCTTGGAGAGATTTCGCATTCTTGGAGAGATTTGGGAGAGGTTCACTATTCTTGGAGAGATTTGGGAGAGATTCACTATTCTTGGAGAGATTTCGCATTCTTGGAGAGATTTGGGAGAGATTCACTATTCTTGGAGAGATTTCGCATTCTTGGAGAGATTTGGGAGAGATTCACTATTTTTGGAGAGATTTGGGAGAGATTTCACATACTTTGAGAGAATTGGGAGAGGTTTCACATACTTGGAGCGGATTGGGAGAGGTTTCACATACTTGGAGAGAATTGGGAGAGGTTTCACATACTTGGAGAGTTTCCATTCTAACACTTCATGGCTCATTAGGAACTCAAATTGTACACTTAGAAGTGTTAGCACAAGTCTCACAATAGTACTTGCTTACTTGCGGACGGAATTTCCTAGCCAAAAAGACTAGTTGTGACAAAGCGAAAGCCGAAATTAAAAGATTCCTTTCAATGTTTCTTAACAAACATTTGATCGTACTTCAACGGGAAACCACACAGACATTTCTAAGTCTCTCTTGACTTTGAAAGAAGAGATTTGTGCCTGGGATCCTCCGTTTCATGTCTCAAATGACATCACTTAGATCCCATAGATATAACTTGTTTTATTTCTTCTTCTTTGGCACACCCTTGCACGAAAGTCTATTGACTTTCCAAAAGTCTTGTTCATAGTTACTATGGTATCTCGCTTCCACATGGGATTATTCAGGCGAAAGGAGCTTTTTTTATTAACTTGGAATATGATGTGTTAAAGGATAATATGAAGAGGCGGGGAATGGATAAGATTTCAAAATAAAGGTGTGTGAATTTGAAACGGTACCAAGTGATCATGCCGCCTTACACGCTTTTGAGGGTAACAGTTGTCAAATAACGTCTAATCAAGCGTCGTTTCAGAAAATCATGCTTACGATATCATTAAGGATTTTCTCTCTCCTGGTAATCGTATAAAGGGATTTCTCACAAATCTTTTCTCTTTCACCACTTACAAAATCTCTCGACCATTCAAAAGGCAAATACTCTCTCTACTGTTCATCTTCCTCACCAAGCTTCAGCAATGGCAGAATCATCTTCAGTTCACGAACACACCGCTCAATCCACTCTCCTCACGATCAAGCCTAATCAAAACCTGATCATCGACTTGGATCCATTCCATTATGATGCTTTTATGCTACAGATCGTCGAATGCCTCAAGTACTCACCATTGGCAAAGGCTCTTACCCAAGTTGAATATGTGTCAATATCTCTCCTATCTGAAGTTTACTCTTTAGCAAAGTACGTCAAGGTTAAGGAGCGTATTATGTTCGAGATTTTCAATAAGAAAACTTCTGTCTCCAAAATTAGGTTTTGCCATCTTTTAGGGCTAACCTATGTGGACTCAATGGTGCATCCTGACTCGATCACTAATGCTCAGATCTTCGAGATGTTCTACAATATGGGGTACAGTGATCTTCTCTCCACCATCACAAAAGTCAAGAAATCTTGCCTACCTCCTCAATGGAATGGGTTGTTTACCCTTCTCTTTAAGGTTTTTTCTGAACGGGTATCTGGATCCGATGGTGCAAGCAAATCTTTCATGACCATCATCTATGGTCTATACCATGGCATCAATCTTGATTATGGGTCTATTCTCTGGACTCAAATGGTTCAAAGTTTGAATTCATCTTCTCGTCACACCGAGATTTCATGTGGGAGATTCTAGAATGTCGTTACCCACAGGGCTATATATGCAATTGCTACTTTCCACACCACAAAGATCATCGTGGCAGACTCTTCCAAGTTTCCGTTCATCGGTCCAATCCCTGAGACGATGTACAGGTGTGTTCCTGCGGCAAGTAAAATTATTTATGAATACAATAAATAATCCTTTTCAGGTCCAAGGGTATTCACTCCCGATATGCAATGTTCCCTAGATGAGGCTGACAAGTCAAAGAAAGGAGGTAAGAAAGGGGACAAAAAGAAGGAAGTTCAAGAGGGACCCTCCTCTAAACCTATCACACCTAAGAAGCAAAAGGGTCAAACCGCTGAACCGTCGGCTCCTAAGAAGCGAAAGCTGCGAAAGATGACTCTCAAGCTGAAAGTCTCCTCAACAAGCGATTCTGATTATGTACCTTCGGATCAATAAGTAGAAGAGTCAAGCGACAACGAAGATCATCTGTCTGAGGGTTCACCTTGAGGTAATTCGCCTCCACCTTCACCAATTCGTGAGGTACATGTTTCTGAAACCATTCAATCTCCACCTCGTTCTTCTATTCCTATTTCGATAGCTCCTTTCCCACCCCCAGTTTCATCTCAACCACCCACTTCTACACCATTACTACCACCCATTATCACCAAAACAACTACCACCACCACTACCACTACAACCGAACCACCGGTTCATGTCAACGCATCTGATGCGGGGGCACAAACTACTGGTTTTGAAATCCCTGTTACTTCTAAACCACTTTCCCCACTTCACTCCGACGAGTCTGACACCATTCTTGGTGGAAACGATGTGAATTTTGACACATTCCACTATAGCCCCTTTACCATTTAAAGTGATAGTTATGATGATGCCCCAGTCATTAAACGGCATCTTAAAGCCATGAATGAGAAGCTTGATACGTTGCTTGCCTCTGCAACTTCCTCTTCTACCACTGAATACTCTGAAGCAGCGGTCAAGGCTTTGTATTCTACACTGGTCAAAGAGCATCAGGAATTAATTGATAAAGCCACCAAAGTTGTGGAAGCTTCTACAACTTCTTGTAAGCAAGCGACCGAAAATGTCGAAAAACTAATCTCAGATGCTCAAGTATTTTTGGATTCTCTCCAGGTGGCTGTCGAAAAGAATGCTAATACGGTGAATGCTAGTATTGAGAAACTCACCACTTCGCTCCAGGATGAGAAGGAGCATTTTGAAAGCATTCGTACGGGGATTAAAACTGATAATACAGAGTTCGTATCTCCAGTCAAATCTCGTCTTGATAAACTCCAGACTGAGTTAGCCGTGGAAAACAAAATCATGGACGAACTAGCTCTTCGCACGACTCAGCTCAAAACTCAGACTCTAAAGCTCAAACAAGCGAACAAGGATATTGAGGAGCTCCAATCTGAAAACACAGTCATGAAGACATGTGTGGGTGATATCAGTATCCTACTCACCAATTTGCTTAATGCTCATGACTCAATCCTTACCATCAGTGTCCACCAAGACTTAGCAGAAAAACTTTGTCCAGCACTTGAGATCCCGCATCGCCTTGAGGGTGTTTCCGAGGCGGGTGCTCCTCCGAAACAAGGGGGAGAAGTAACTCAAGAACATACTACTCAGCCTCCGCCTACTCAACCTCCAACAACCGAAACAACTCAGACTCCTTCGAAACCGAAAGTCACCAATGAACCGAAGGGTAATGCAGCTTCGAGTTAGAAAGGAAAGAAATCATCAGTGAAAGCGAAGTAGAAGAAGAAACTAAAGAAGAGTTGTTAAAGCGAAAGCAATGTGATCAAACGCTAGATGAAAATCTCAAAATTGCACGGGAAGCCGAAGCGAGGGAACAAAAAGAGAAAGAAGCCCATGACATGTTGGAAAGCAGAAAAACTCTCTTTCCACTGTGGACATTGGAAAAGTTACTGAAAGAAGTAATCGAGTCTCCACGCACTCATTGGCTTGAGCCGGTCATCTCTTTTGACCTGGAGAATTCTAAAGACTCACAGTCTGATATGCCAATCACCCGAAGGGCATTTGTTTTTCACAGCTTCGAGCCGACAGCATCAATTCCCTCTCCTGACATGAAAACTGATCGATCTTTAATTGAGTACTATCTTGCTTTTTCTCAACCTTAGTACTTGACCTGGAGTGCATAGAAGATTACATCGGTCAAAGTTCTAAAGCCAGTCGCTGCAGGAAGCTCTATCAATGTGACGTTTCGGGTGACTCGGGATTCTGAAAACTCGGTTCATGAGATCTCTCTTGTTGATCTACCGAACCTTCATCCCCATGATTGGCTCCTGCGCACAAATTTTCTGTTAACGGAAGAACAGAAGTATGACCCCATTCTTGCTCACATAAAGCGAATGCTGGTCTCATACATACATGAAGTAGCAAAGTTGGATCAGGAGATCGCCTCTGCTTTGAGAAAGAAGCCAACTGTCAAACCTATTGGTAAAGCAAGTGATGTGAACAAGATGCAATTGGGCAAAATAGACACGAAGTATCTCACAGTGATGTTCACTCGTGGAGAAAATCAAAAGTGCCTCTTCGCCTTACCCGACAAACACCTGTTCTCCACCACTTTTTTGGAGCATATCTTGAGTATTATAAACAGGTGCAAACAAAATGACGATGCTGCTAAAAAGAATTTTAATGACATGCTTCGCTGGTATATTCTTTTTCGTCATACTCTACTGGCTATCATACCGAAGTTGTTCAAGACAGTGAAGAAGACAAAACAAGCACAGCAGTAGATTTCTCTCGCTTCATTTGACGTAAAGGGGGAGATTGTTGGGTATAGAAGATTGCATCATTGGGATTTTTGTTTTATTCCATTATGTATATAGTTTTGGGCCTGTCCAACCATCATTTATTAGGTTATAGGATCTATATATAGTGCATCCATGCACCGTGTATTTGCTAGTCGTTGATTTCATTATTGTAACCCTACCACACCTCTACAGTAGCAATTCTTAATAGAGTTCTTCTGAGGTTGTGGCTTATTAACCATTCGACATCAGTTTGATTCATCTTGTGTTCTAATTTACTTTGTGTTCTTGTGTTGCTTGTTAAGAATCTTGTCGATCTTAAAGAGTTTTAGTCTCATCACCTCGAGGTTGCCAAGCGAGTTTGTATGGTTATTCACATCTCGTTTGTGATCCTTGGCATCCCAGTCACAAAAGTGAGAGCATAATCCAAGATTAAACATGTCATTTATAAGAAGCAATGAAACTCAAAAGATCTAGGAGTTTCATAAGATTGGAATTGGTAAAAGCCTTACCTACCTAAAATAGATTTGAATTTGATTACGACATCCCTCTTCGAAGTTCGAGTCAAAAATATGAATCCTAGACTTAATTTAAATTTATGGGTTAATAACTAAGGATTAAAATCAACAAACTTGAATTCTTCTTTTTAAATTATCTTATGAAGATAGAAATGGTCTTCCTCATTCTTAAGGAAATAGTTTTCCTCAATTTTCTAGAGATGGTCTTTCAATTTCAAGCCAATGTGAAATTGTTTTCCCTTCCTTAGGAAATGATGGAACTAGACATCATCTTTCTTCCACCTCCTCATCCTGTCACTCTTCCAACATCCCGTTTTCCTCAAGTTGAAATATACGAGACTACTCAATCCCTATTGGAATATAAACATCAAGATGAAAACCTTGTGTGTATGAATATTCTGAAAATGAAATCGTACATTGACAAGTTGAATAGATTGGGTGTCATTTTTCCCAAGGGATCAAGCCATTGACTTGGTTCTTATCTCGCTTCCATAGTCATATGATCAATTCATTGAGAACTTTTATATGAGGAATAGCGACATAATTGATCTAACCCAAATGTTGATTGTTGCTGAAGCAGAAATGCTTAAGAACACATCTAAAGCATAGATGGTTATTGGGTCTAATTTCAAGGTTTCCATAGACATTGAAAATGGTGACAATGGTGGTCTGGAAAAGATTTCTCTTCCCAGTAGAATGGGGTTTTCCAAGATTAAACTGTTTGATCATATGGTAAAGAGAAATGGCTAGTTCTGGGATTGTTCCATGTGTTGACCCCAAACAGTCCATTTGTTTTACTACCAATTGAAGGGACATTGGAAACAAAGTTTCCTAAAATACCTGAAAGATCTTAGAGATAGTAAAGTTAAGTCACGTGACTCTACTTTAGGTATATCCATTGTTTGACTCCATTGTATTATAAGTTCCTATTCATAGACTCTTAATACATGATGTCACGATCACATTTTGATAGTATTAAAGGATTTTAGAGAATGAAGGAAGCTTGAGCAAGGTGAACTAAATCTGATCATGAGAAATGGACTTTAGTCACATGGTTCGAAGATCAGAGTTTGGAGCTACTACTAAGGATTTGAGATAATTTAATAGATTACTATTACTCTTAGGAGATGTCTAGAAACATAGTTTTCATTTTATCCATTTTAAGGACAAGTTCCAAATTTCGTTTATTTTCGATAAATGTGAAATTTTGGTTTTCATGGTTGCCTTATTTGTATTTTCTTGCATGGCATTTATGAAAGTGTTGGTTACATTTCTAATATTAGAAATATTAATTTTGGATTTGATTCTTATGATATCACTTGTGGTATTGTCATAATTGACCAAGTGAAAAGAAATCTCATCACCAATTGGACAGATACCTAATGTTGTACAAGTCACATTGTATAGTACATGAGAATCTTGTTTATTGGAAAATCATGACTAATTCTGTTGATCACATGTTTGTGTGAGTCAAGTGAAAGACTAATGAATCTAGTACATGTTGATATGAACTCTTCAAATCCACCACAAAGGACGATTACTCTATTCGTCATGATTTACTTATGTTTCTGTGAATGTGGTTGTGTTTATATGATTAATCATAATTCTGATACTTTGAAAAGATTCAAAGAGTAGCAGAAGAAATAAGAAGAATCTATTAAGCAGAAAGATAAAAGTTTCTCCAACCAAATAGGAAAGGAGAGTACTTTAGTATCATGTTTTATGATCATCTTAGTAATTGTGAAATTGTATCACAATTAACTCCTCCAAAAACATCTTAGTACAATTGTATGAATAAGAAGAGGAATCAAACATTATTGAAAATGGTTCGATCATAGATGAGTCGTACTTTGTTCCAATCAAGTTTTAGAGTCATACTCTAGTAACCACAAATCGTATCTTGAAACTCATTTCTAACTAAGAAGGTTGAAAACACCTTGAAATATATGGAACAAAGATGTTTTCTTACTATATCACATATAGAATTGGAGTTGTGATTTTTTCATTAATCGAGAAACAAAAGATAAAGTGATACCTATTCTATGAAGTGTTTTCTTGTTGGGAGTCCACACGAGCTTCTGAATATTTGTTTTAGCTCGTCAAGGAATGTTCCTTGAAAGAAAACTCATATGTCAAGAAGTCAGTGGGAGTCGTATTGATCATGAGAGTTTCAAGAATCAACCGATAATAAACCTTTTAGTTATCACTAGCATGCGACATGAGGTTGATAACCTATCGTGTTTGCTTGACACATTCTTATTTCTATGCACTTCTAGTTAAATTGGCAATGCTTATGATTTATATGTTTTACATTTAACTATAAAAGCAATAAGCATGTTGGTCAATGAAAGTATATTAATCAATATGGGTGAGCTTCTAACAACATGGAAGCTTTGGTAGGCCCTTGAGCTACCAGAGGGCAAGAAATTTGGAATAACGAAGTTCAGTACATGAAGGAAATCTAAATTTGAATTTGGTTTTGTCCTAAACCTTGTATTATGATTGTAGGATGGAAATGATAGATTCACATGGATGGGAATGTATGCACCATAAAATCTAGGTGGCAAAGTTTTCGCTCTAATTCATGAAATTAATTATGAGGAATCTCGTTCGCTAGTAGATTTTAAATGGTCTGGTAAAGATCAAAATGGATATTGGCTATGTTAATTGCATTCTCAAATTCATAATATGATTACGACATCCCTTTTCATCTTTCGAATTCTGAGAAATGGCAAGGAATTGGTTGAACTTTCAAAGACTTATAGTTATCTGTTATGAAATGGTTTAAACACACACATATGCTATCAAATGAAGGTGTATAATCTTAAGAAGTCTACATGGAGAATTACTGAAGCATCGCGTAATAGAAATCTGTACTTCAGTAAGAAAGTCAAGAGTATTGATTTCTAGAAATCCAGTTGATTTCTGGGTACATGTCAGAGCTGGTGGGAGCATAATTGTTGTGATATTATTGCATGTTGACAATATTGTTCAAAGGGAACAATGTTCTCAATTTGCAAACTTCAAAGTTTGGGAATTGTTTCGCTATAGTAGAGTTTAGGAGAGGGCACTCATACTTTGTTTTGAATCTAAAGGATTAGACCGTACAGTTTAATAGAACTTAGTCACATACATATGTGAATATCATGTCGAAATGGTTCAACATAGGAAATTCCATATGCTTCGGATACTGGATCGATTACATATGTTGTAATGTTCACTTATGTTGAATTTTCCAAACGCCTTGAGCATTGAGAGGAAAAGGGTTAGAAATTTTAATGTGACTAGAGTTGTTAAACAACTTTCAAGAACATTTTGAGGTTTATAGAAGATTGGTTGCTTGTGGACAGTTGGAAGTATGGTATTGTTTGGAAGGACCACGGTGACATGTTTTAGGTTAAGATGATTATTGGTCAAAATTGATGGTCGTATGGGATTATTGAAATGTTTCCATAATGGGAGTTGATTTTGAAACTTTAATGCAAGAGAAGTGTTCAAGTAGCATACCTTGAATTTGAAAATTCATTATCATGGAATAGTTTCTAGTAACAAAGTTTCAATGGAACATTCTATAATATCGTTGGCTCAGTCTCTGTGACTTTGAAGCCTCGACGTCACAGAAGGTCAATGCATGTAAGGTTGGAATTCTAATACATTTTAGATAGTGACAAGAATTTGGAATTATGAAATGAGCATCATTGGAATAGTATCCAGACGATATGTTTACAAAGGAAGGACCACAAAGAAACATAGTATGTATGTTTATAACATGGAATAACTGATGTTATTTAATTCAATTGGTTAGTTGATTACTCGAAACACTATACAATGAATAAAGTCGTAATCATTATGGTGATTAAATAATAGAGATTATTTCTACTCAATAGGGTTGGGACCATTGTTAATTAGTTTGTTATTGTGTTTCACTTTGCATGTTTTACTTATTGAATAATTTGATTATTTGAATTCCACATTCTCTCATAATTTTGGAAGCAAGTAGTGAATTAAGACTATTATGTATTGAATTGTAGATTGTCTATAAGGGAGGAGGGAGTCATTCCCTCCCAACCCACTGAACCCACTGTCACATTAATTTTTGTCTCTTATTTTTCTTCATCTTTCCCAACCCATAACACACGAGAATCATATCTTTCTCAACCCACTCAATTAAAAAAAATACAAAACAACTAAGGTACATGTAACACCTGGTTTTGAAAGTGTTCGATTGTGTCTTCGGAGGCCAATGGTATAAGCGTAATCTGACGATTCGGTCTTTTATGGGTCTCGGGTTTTATTCGAAAGGTTTTAAGGCTTGGGGTGTAGCTAGGAGCGTAGGGCTTCATGCCACCTTCTCGTGGATATAAAGTTCGTCGGAAATGGACTTAGAACGAAGAAGTCATAATACTTCGAAGTTGTTTGCAGAATTGGTCCCTGAATGGAAAAGCTTGCATTTCAACCTATGTATGCAAGGTGGCAGCCAGGTGAGTACGCCCAGCGTAAGTTGGGGTACGCCCAGCGTAGTGTTGGATAATGAATCGCGGGTGCTAAAGACGTACGCCCAGCGTACGGGGATTACACCCAACGTACGTTCAGGATCTCCAAAACCCTAATTTTAGGGTTGGCTCACTATTTAAAGCACCTTAAGTCCAATGGGGTGCGCCTCCTTTTCATTCTCAGAGCCTAAACCCCTAATTTCGAGTGGTAGCTTCATCCAAGAGTTTTGTGAGCTTTGTAGGTGCATTTTAGGTTGTTTTTGGCGCATTTCAAGAAGATGGAACTTGTTGCAAAGATGGGAATCAAGGAGGAGCTTATAGATCTGGCTTTTGAGACTCATTCTCAGCTTGATGAAGGTATAAAGCTTTGAACTTGATCATTCATCTCTTAGATCTACTATTGTGAGTCTTAGTTCATTTTGGTCCCAAGGATGAAACTTTATGGTTAAAATTCGATTCTTGGGCTTAGAGTTGCCACTCTCATTGTTAAATGAGTCCCTAAGACAGAAAATTGCCATCTTGAAGGTCTTAATGGTTTCATGCATGAGTTAAGACCATTTTCATGGAAGTAGATTATCATTTTTGGAGTTTGGGCTTATGTGGGACATGCAAAGCCATCAAGTAAGCAACTTTCTGGTTTAAGACGTTGAAGTGGACTTAGATATGTAATTGTAGCTTCTGGAGTAGGGTATTAAGCGCTTAACGGAAAAGTGGCTTAATAGAAGAGTATGATGGGCGTACATGCAGGTACCCGCAGCATACACTCTATTCAGCCAGTACGCTTAGTGTACAGAAGAGTACGCCCCACGTACTGATCAATTATGTGATTGGTGTGTTTTGGGTCTCGGGTTGGGCCAAGCAATGGACTTTGGGTCTTTGGGCCTTAGTGGGCCTTCAGAAGTTAGATGTTTTGGGCCATGAATATGTTTGGGCTTAGTGAAGGGGCCATTAGAGGGATTGGGCCCAATTTAGCAAATTGGGCCATATAGGGGCCTTTATGGGTTTTATGGTTTTGGACTTTGTGTTTTAGGGCCCTGTTGGGCCATCAGGTTTTGGGGTTGATATTTGTTTATGGAGGCCCATTACGGTTTTGAGACCAATTTGGAAATTGGGTCATTAAAGGACTTATGGATATTATAGTGTCGGGCTTTTGTTTTGGGATTGGGCCTTATTTTCGATCATACTAGGCCAGGGGTAGAATGGTCATTTTACCCCATGCATAGATTAAGGATTATGGTATGGGACCCAATTTCTAATTGGGTATATTGATTGGTAGTGGCAGCTTAGGAAGCTGGCGGGGCAGCAGCTAAGGAATTCATGCGGGAAGCTTCTGCAGTGTGAGGTGAGTCTTCTCACCATACCAATGGGTCTAAGGCACCAAGGCCGGCCCATTTTATGTTATGTGGTACACTAGCTGTAATAGAGATATGTGGTATGATGGTTAGCTTTATGCTAAGTGGTATGCTAGTGATTATATGATATATGATATGCTAGTTGTCTTTGTGATACTTGCATGGAAGACCCCGGGGGGAGCCCGTGGCAATTGGATGTAAGACCATGTGGGGTAGCCCATGGCACGTTGGATGTAAGACCATGTGGGGAAGCCCATGACATTCCCAGGTAAAGACCATGTGGGGTAGCCTATGGCACGAAGGTGTAAGACCCTGGGGGGAGTCCATGACATCCTTACAGGTTTATGTATGCATGACTTATGTGGTATGTGTAGCTTTATAGCTAATATGATATGTGTTATGTGGATTGTGTGGGGTATGCTCTGGGAAAGTCACTAAGTTTCGTGCTTACAAGTTTGTTTATGGTTTCAGGTATCATCGTTTTGGAAAGGAAGGGTCCGGATTGATCGCAGTGCACACACCTATGATTTCCGCAATGAATGATTTTGGGATAAACTCTGAAATTTTTTTTACTTGATGATGATTTGAAATGTTTGAAGTAAATGGTATCAATGTTTTAGCTATACTAAAAATGAAATTTTTACCTTTGTTTTTTTTGGGTCGTTACAGTACAAGTTTTAAAACACATGGTACAAGAGAAAATGAGAGAGGGAGAAAGTAGAGAGAGATGATGAAGTGAGTTAGTGAAACCAATTAAACAACTCGCTGAAGAAGGAGTGGTACCATCGGTAACTCTATTGCTAATTAAGATTTTACCTTGATTGTTTTGTATTTTTTTTTAATTGAATGGGTTGAGTGAGAGTAGAAAAAGATAGGGTTTCCATGTGTGTTGTGTCTTGGGAAAGATCAAGAAAAATAAAAGAGAAAAACTGATTTGGTAGTGGGTTCAATGAGTTGGGAGGAATGGCTCCCTCCTCCCTTAGCAACTGTTTATTTTCAGGCTTATAAATCTTTTTGTTGAAGGATGTCGATGTGCACTATCACAGATTTAAAAATATTGATCCTTATTTTTATCATTTCTTAGCCTAAATTTCATCATTTCTTAAACATTTATGTCTATTATTTAAAAAAAAAAATACCTCACTTTGTTACAGAATTTGTACATTTGATAGAAGTGAATCGAGTTTCGAGACCCGCTCGATACTTTGTATGGACATCAGAATGTGCTAATAGGTAAGCTGTAATGTTAGCGGTGGATAGGTAATAAAAACTCGAGATTGTACAAACTTCACATTCAAGATTTTGATATTAAATCAATTCCATATATTCAATTTCGATGCAATGACACTTGATTAATTTTTTGTATGTAATAGAAACAGATAATATATGAAAAGATTTTAAAAAGCATCCACATGTTGATTCCATGCTTTCGAAAGTGCTGGCTGATTTTAAAACATATTGCTATATTTGAATACACTTTTCGAAAATATGAAAGTAGAATGCCATAGTAAACAAATTAACAATATTAGGTTGCTAAACAAAACAATGCATGCATAAAAAAAAAAAAAAATAATCTACTCCTTGCAAACTACCAGCTTTTTTTACAAGTTTATATTAAGAATTATATAAAATTATTATTATCATATTTATAATAATATTAGTATATTAATATACAATAATATTTTGAAGGAGAAAAGAATATGGGCAAAAGATGTCTAGTTTCCCGTTCTATACGTTTCCGAGTAAATTCCCACAAAAAAGTAACTTCTAATATCAATTAATATACGTCGGTTTTTTGTCGGAAAATCCTATTGCTTTTCCGACGGAATCTTTGTGATTTCAATATAAACCGGTATTTTATCATAATTTTGTTGGATTTTTTTGTCATATGTTTGTCGGAAATTGGACAAAAATCATCAACAAAAAATGTTCATTGGCATATTTTCTTCACGAAAACCAAATATTTTAGTAACAATAAATTTTCCGCCCCCCCCCCCCCCTTCGCGTGGGACGAGGACTTATTTTCGCGGGGGGTGTAAATTGTGTAACAACAAAAGTGTAGAGAGCAAACATGTAAATATGCAAAACACACGTGGCAAAAGTGTGAAAAAAATGTAGGGACGAAACATGACAATATGTTGCGGGGGTGCGATGGGGTTAATCTGTAAATTTTCTATTACATATAGACTATTTTTGTAATTTTTTTAAACATATAACCGTTTATGTTCAAAAAATTCATAATGACATTTTTGTAAATCATGGGGACAATTTTGTAATTTAATTTTTATATGGGGGGCAATAATGACAAAATATGAAATTGTTAAATATAGTGTAAATAAAAACTCATAGAGACATTTCTTATAAATTACACGTATCTAGTGGCAAAATTTTCGAATTTACTTTTTAAAACGTGAATAATAATTAGGGAAAATGACACATTAGCCTAAAAATGTATATAAAATTTGCCTTTTGAGTCCTTTTACTTATTTGTATAGTTTATGAGGGAATAAAATAGTTTTTGTTGGGTCCAGTTGGTCACTTTGGACCAAATGAAGGGATAACCCGGTTACCATTTTGCCACATAGACACTTGTTGACCTATTTTTCCTTAACCTACATTGACTTTGAAAAGTCTAAAGATTCCTCCTTCTTCTTTTAATTTCTTCCAATACCTCTTGGAAGCAGTTAAATACTTATAAAATGAAAACAACTTTGTTTTGACGGGTAGTCTCCAATGCATCGAGACAGAAGAACAGCAATCATTGGACGCTTACAATGTCGTTAGTGATCTCACTGTTGACGAAAAAGGAATCCCATCGGACATGCAACATCCAAGTCAAGAGTCCATAGAATCTCAAAACGCCAAAGTAAACTATTGTTCATCTTCCTTCCATAAAATCCGTTAATAGTTAACTAACTTCAAGTTCACTCATCTGTGTTCTTCAAATTATCGCAGATGAAGATGTATCGAAAGAGAGGCCTACACAAAGATATCACACTAGACAAATAAGGAGGCGTTATCTTCGAAAAAAGACGGATTCATATTGTAACATCCCAAAATCAAGACATAAAAAATTTTGTTGTTAGGTTAATAAATCATTAATACATATCCTTCCCATAAGACCAAAGTAAACAAGCTTTAGCTAAACATCTTAAATCAGAGTAATTCACAAAATGCGGAAACATGTGGTGTGTGCTCTGCAATCATCCCGAGCCCTCCGATTTGAAAACCAGGGTACCTGAAACATTAACTGAAAACTGTAAGCACATAGCTTAGTGAGTTCCCCAAAATACCACATAACATACAATCCACAGAATATCATGCGACATACATATAGTTGCTATGGGCCCTTATGGTCTTTACCTGGAATGTCATGGGCTCTCCCCCATGGTCCGATATCCAAGTGTCATGGGTTCCCCCATGGTCTTCCATGAAAGCATCATAGAGACAACTAGCATACCACATAACACGTAATGGTCTGACATTGGTGCCTTCGACCCATGGATATAGTGAGAACACTCACCTTGATCGACTGATAAGAAAATACTTCACTTTCTGCTGTTGTGAACTGGCTCCACCCACTGAGCCAAGCCAAAACTGATCTGAATTAATATCCAGGGATAAACCCAAAGCATAGGCCCAACGATGGCCCAATCTAACTCGACCCACTAATGGCCCAAACCAATTGTGCCTACTTAGGCCCAAGCCCAAGTTAGGCCCACTAAAGCCCAACTCAAACTCCTTAGGCCCAAACTGGGCTATCCAACCAGATAAGTCCGAACATGGCTCAAAACAGAAAGTTCAAACCCAAAATCAAGTCCAAAGCAAAAAGCCCAAAAAGTCCACTGATGACCCCGAACGCATGGCGTTCCTGACCAATGTCCAAAAATTGCACCAATAACTTAATACCTTAAGTCCAATGTCCAAATGCTCGAAATAGCTTCATATTATTGACTTAACCCATAAAGTTGTCAACTTGGCACCTTTGCATGGTCCAAAAGGACCCAATCATGATTTCAAGCATTCTAACTCCATAAAGAGGCCAATATGAAAGCTTTTACCTTAAGACCTTAGTTCAAACTTCCAGATCTGATTCAAAGGGACTTATTACGTCATAAAGTTCCTAACTTTATGACTTAGCAAGACTTAATGGGACCCAAATCAAAACCCTAAGTCCCAAACTTTACCAAAAGACCATCAAAACATGTATGAAAGGTTTATACTCATCAAGATCCAAACTTTAAGACTTTATAACCCCAACAAGGACCAAATATGAAGCTCAAAGGTTCTGGAGTAACTTCTACTTACAAGAACCACCACAAAGGGACCAAAACCAAAACCATAACCAACTAGCTAGATCTACATGATAGAGTTGTCAAGGTTGAGACTTTATACCTCCAGAAGTTAGATGTAGGTGAGAAAAGCCTGGATTCAAAAGCTCTAAGTCAAGCATTAACTCTTCAAGAAGTTCCTTCTTTCTTTTCAAGCACCAAAACGCATAAAAATCACCATGAAGCTCAAGAATACACAAATGGGGCTGGGGTTTCGTTCTTAGGGTTAGAGAGGATGGAGGCTGAAGGAAATGAGGGTTGGAGGTGAGTTAAGGTCTTTAAATAGGGTCCAAGAACCTAAATTAGGGTTTTAATCTAGCCTGATGAACGTAACACATTCCTTTGGGGAATGCAGGGCGTTCCCAAATGCTCCCACGTCCAAATTCCCGTGTACGCCATGCGTACCTGGTTTGGTCCAAACCCTTCTAAATTCAAATGATCATAACTTTTGCATCCCTTATCCGTTTTCGACGTTCTTTATATCCATGGAAAGGTAACGAGAAGCCCTACACTTCTATAAAATTTATTCAGTCTGATGACCAACCGAAATTAAATCCAAAATTCATAAAAGGTCCGAACCAACGCCTTTATCGATACGCTTGGGCTACAAAACACAAACCGAATACCCGGATCATCCAAACTACATCATCCACCTCCAAATGAACCCAAACTCAATTCTTCAAGGGTTCTAAGTCTGCTAATAGCCGCCCCTTGATCATCACCCCACAATGGGAAACGATTCAAAACATGGCGTTACAACTCTCCCCTACTTAAATTAGATTTCATCCTCGAAATCATTCCTTACCATCCTCAGCACGCCAAACAACCTGAGAAAGACGGCCACAACCCCGAGCATACTCCTGCCTTCCCAAGGCAACTGAAACCGAAACTCGCATGGCTCTACAACCTGAAGAAGACTGATCCTTAAACCCTTGCAGAAAACCACCTCTGCCTTTCCCGAAACCCGAAACCTCAAATTGATCTGACTTCCCGATAGACCGCCCACACTGAACCACGATTATACCATTTCCTCATGAATACCAGACTAAACAAATCACTTCTAACCCTGATTATCCTGATGCTTCTATAGGAACAAAATTACTGATCATGAACAGTTGCAGAACACAACACTTGACAGAAGGCTCAAATAATCCTTCGAGTAGAAGATTCCTCCCTGTAGCGGTTAGACTCATACAAGTGCTGCGCAACCAAGTCCAATCAACCACTCTGAGATTATTTAATCCCACTGCGAGCGTCTTAGCATATGCCCCGAATCACAAGTGACTCTACACACAAATCCCAAATCACTGAAACCACTCCGACTCATCTTGCTACCACCTAGCTACTTTCCGAAAGCAGCTGAGACCTCCCTAGTCCCAGCTTGTCTGCCAACTATTTGAAACACCGGACTCCTACCCGATTGCTGAGCCAAAAGACACATAAACACACAATAGCCCCATGCAACTCCCGAGAGAAACCTTATCTGGCGATAATAACCCAAACCACCTCGTCATCAATCCTACTGCTAAAATAATGCCACAAGACCACTACAATCTCATATCATACCCGGTCTCCAACGACCTACCTTCTCCTGATTCCAAACACGTTGTGGCCCTCCCACAGACAGAACTAACCCAAGACACTGTTGGATAAGGTGTATAAGTCCATAACTATTTCTGGTATGTACTTGACCCGACCCGGCATGGTCCATTTGGGTTGCATGGCACCATGCAATTGGATAAACTAAAATGAGAGAAATAACACTTATGGTTTATTAATATATTATAAGTTCTAATATATTAATAATATTATTTAATTAGTTTGATCAAGAATTAATTTAGAATTAATTAAGTGATCAAAAGATAACTAATTAAATATATGGGTAGATTATGTAAATCTTCCATATCTTATATAGTGGGCTAAGAGGCTCCATGGATTATCAAGTTGGGTTCCACCCATAGGATGCTCCATGGATGCTCCATGGGAGTTACAAACCCATGGGTCATGGAAATGAAGAGTCATGACACATTAGGGTTTACATGGTGTAACCCTAGATGTGTCAACACTATATAAGAAACTCATTCTCCACCAAAATCGGCTACACATAAGAAACAAGAGGGCTAGGCCGATTTTAGAAGTGTGTATTCTCTCTAAAGTCATTCCAAAAGCATTTGGTGTTGTGTGAAGCATTTGAGGCATCACACTTGGGGTGCTAGGCTCACAAGGTTTCAAGGATCATAAGCAACAACAAGGTAAGTTATTCTATCTTTCATGCAAGTTAAAATTTGTTCCCCATGTATGCTAGATAGGAATATAACCTTGGAATTCAACTTTGCATGATAATTAGACAAACATAGATCCAAGGTTATTAGGGTTGCATGTACACTTAGGAAGTGTTAGAATGCTCAAAACCCATCAGTGGTATCAGAGCCAAGGTTTGTTTGTTGTTTTTTTTTTTTTTTTGTGTGCAAACAACTTGAAAAAAATCGTTTTTCTGTTTTCTGCTCGTATGAAAATTTGCACATTTGTTGCTGGAAATGGACTAGAAACATTACCCTAAACTGTTTTGATGTTTTAAAGCTTGTTTTAGATGGTGTAATGTTTATGCTAATCCATTTACAATGGCAATTATTAAAATTACAAGTTTTTTTAAGTGTAATTTTTGATTCTTGAAAGTGTTCATATTCATGTTCTTGAACTTATGAAGATTAGATGATCATAGGAATTGTTTGTAACCTTCATGGTAGTTTAATTCATGATCATAATGTGTTTTAATGGAGTCCATAACTTGTCCTCAAGTTTTGGAAAACCAAAAGTCTCACTTTTATTAAAGCCATTAAAAGAACACAAGAGTTATAAAAATGAAGAGTCTTCATTTTTATTACTCAATTAATTCATAAGTTATAATAAATGAAAAGTTTTGGAAGTTTACAAAACTTGCCCTCAAGTTTTGGAACATGTAAAGTCTTGATTAAAACTTTAGTTCCAACCCTTAGAATTTTAAAAGTTAAAATTCAACCCTTATACTTTATAATATTATAAGTTACTAATATATATATGTATAATGTCAAGTCGTCTTACCGCTAGTACGCCTCATTCACGAAGCCGGTCTATCAGGGGGGTATAAGGTTGTTGCCTATAAAATGGCAACTTAATGGGTGTCCACTCTCACCCACCGCTTCCTTGATCGGTGGAGGGTCGTTAGCCGAACTGGTAAGACAAGGACTTATAAATTCTCATTAAAAGTATGATGAATATTATAAAGTAACTAAATGCTTTTATTAAATTCCCAATCTTAGTTACTTTAGGAAAATGTGAATAAGGTGCTAATCCATGAAATTACACTTTACACTTTGTTTAAGTCGTTGGTGGAGCGTGTGTGGTTAACCGGCACACTAACTTGGACTTAACAAGGTAGGTAAAGGGTGACTTAAGGTTTACCATAGCATCGGTGGAGCGTGTGTGGTTTACCGGCACATCGATTGAGTGATAAACCTTGAGGGTACCAAGTGATTTGCATGGTTACTTCACACCTCGTTTTGTGATCCTCGATATCCCAGTCACAAAACTTGGAGGGCACACTCGAGATTGAAACATGCCTTTGAAAAGTTCATTGAATCTCAAAAGAATCTAGGAATTTCTAAGAACCAATTAAAAACCTAATATTTATATTTCGTTTTTCATGGTGGAAATTGGTGAATCGTCATTCACCTACCTTTCAAATATGTTATAGCTTGGATTATGGCATACCTCTTCTAAGTTATAATATATTGTGATTGGATCCTTGCCTTAATATTACATTTGGGTGTTTTATTAAGGACTCTCTTAATATCTAAACTAATCTTGTCCTCTTCTTTCAGATGTCTTCAAACAATGCTGCTTCTGGCTCTAATCCTAATGGCTCCTTTACCCTTATGAACTTGTGTGGGAAAGTCACTTTTGATGGATCCAAGTTCAATGAATGGATCAGAAACATCAGGATGATTACCCGCTACGAGGACAAAGAATATGTCCTTGACAAGGAGCTTAAGGAGATTGATGAGACCACTGCAACTCCCCAGGAGATCGCTGACTTCCGGGCACATGAAAGGGATGCTACAAAAGTGGCATGCATCATGTTGGCCACCATGACAGCGGAACTCCAAAAGTCCTATGAGGACTTCTACCCTTTTGAAATGCACCAAGATCTGATGGAAAGATACCATCAAAGTGCACGACAAGAGAGGTATGAAATCATATGCTCTATCATAACAACCATGATGAAGGACGGGGAATCTGTCACGAGCCACATGCAGAAAATGCAAAGGTATGTGGATCGGTTGCTGAAGCTTAATGTGAACTTCCCTGAGGAGCTTGCAATAGATATCATTTTGCACTCCTTACCATCGTGCTATGATCAATTCCGCATGACATATCACATGAATAAGGAAGAGGTCACACTCAGCAAACTTCAGGGACTCCTCAAGACCGCAGAAACAGGTCTTAAGGGTAAGTCGGTTGTTAACACTCCTACTCCAAACTCCGCCCCGGTTTTGGCAATCGGGAAAGGTAGAGGGAAGAAGAGGAAGAGCTCTTCGAAGGGTACCAAGGCTAGGACCCTTGATGGCTCTTCTTCAAGTGGAACCAAGAAAGGTTTTGTCACTCCTTCTTCTGACCCTAAAGAGGCTGAATGCTTCTATTGCCATGAAAAGCTACATTGGAAGCGGAACTGCCCAAAGTACCAGCAAGATGTGAAGGATGGGAAAGTTAAACCCAACCATGCAGGTATCTACATTATCTTATCTAATAACTCACCCCATTCTAACTCTTGGGTCCTTGATACCGGTTGTGGTATTCATATCTGTTCTGATTTGCAGGGACTAAGAAGAAGTGAGAATGTGGAGCATGGAAGAATAAACTTAATCATGGGGAATAGGAAAGCTTTACCTGTCACCAAGATTGGAGTTTATACTTTATCGCTAAGTAGTGGGTTTAGTTTAGATTTGAATAAATGTTGTTATTCGCCAGAAATGGCAAGAAATATTATTTCCTTTCATGCATTGTATAAACAAGGTTTCACCTTTTCATTTGATAATGAAGTTGGTTCGATTAATGCTTTCTTTAATAATGTTCTTTATTTTAAAGCATTACCTTGTGATGGTGTGTATGAAATTGTATCTGTGGTTGATAACTTAGGAAATAATGTATTGTGTATTGATTCTGTTAATGATAATAACTTGGATAAAGCATCATTATGTCATTGTCGTCTTGGACATATAAGCAAGAAACGCATAGGCCAACTCCAAAAGGATGGAGTATTGGAGTCATTTGACCTAAAGTTAGATGATAGTTGTGAATCATGCTTACTTGGAAAAATGACAAAGTCACCCTTCACAGGTTCTTGTGAGAGGGGTGAAGGTTTGTTGGATCTTATACACACGGATGTGTGTGGGCCCTTCAAACATGCCACAAGGGATGCTAATCGTTATTATTTGACTTTTACTGATGATTACAGTAGATATGGATATGTCTACTTACTCAAGCATAAGTCAGAGACTTTTGAGAGGTTTAAAGAGTTTAAACAGGAAGTCGAGAATCAATTGGGCAGGAACATTAAGATGCTTCGATCCGATCGAGGTAGTGAGTATCTTAGTTCAGAGTTCCTCGACTATCTTAAGGAATGTGGGATTGTCTCACAATTGACACCTCCCAGGACACCGCAGTTGAATGGTGTAGCTGAGAGGCGTAATCGAACCTTGTTGGATATGGTTCGTTCCATGATGAGTCGAGCTTCGCTACCAATCTCATTTTGGGGGTATGCCTTAGAGACTGCCACCCATATCCTTAATCTAGTTCCCACAAAGAAAGTTGCCAAAACTCCTCATGAGACGTGGACTGGTAAAGTACCCAAACTAGACCACATTAAGATTTGGGGTTGCGAGGCTTTTGTGAGACGCGAGACTCATGATAAGCTCGAACCTCGAAGTGAGAGGTGTATTTTCATCGGCTACCCACAGAAATCCTTTGGTTACCTCTTCTACAGACCTAGTGAGAATGTGGTCTTTGTAGCTAGGAGGGCTTTCTTTCGAGAGAGAGAGTTCATAAGCCAAGGAGACAGTGGGAGGCAAGTTGACCTTGAAGAAATTCAAGAGTCAAGTGGTGAAGGAACTTCAAACCCTAGCACTCAACTTGAGGAGGAAACTTCTGTTGAGCCAATTGACAAGTCTGTACCTCTGAGGCGTTCCACAAGGGTTAGGAATGCACCTGAGCATTACTATGGATTCCATATTACTGCGGAAGGTGATACACTTATCAGTGATGAGACGCTGATAGGTCTGGATGAACCTAACAGTTACGCGGAAGCCATGGAAGGCCCTGAGTCAGCCAAGTGGAAAGAGGCAATGGACAGCGAGATACAGTTCATGTATGACAATCAAGTTTGGAACTTGGTTGAAAATGTACCATGTCGTAAGACTGTAGGGTGCAAATGGATCTTCAAGAAGAAGACCGACATGGATGGTAATGTACACACTTATAAGGCACGACTGGTTGCAAAGGGTTTCTCAGAAACTCCGGGAGTTGATTATGATGAGACCTTTTCTCCAGTGGCCAAGATTAAGTCTATTAGGGTTCTGTTAGCCATAGCCGCATTTCATGACTATGAAATATGGCAAATGGATGTCAAAACCGCTTTCCTTAATGGAATGTTGGCTGAGGATGTTTACATGAGTCAGCCAGAGGGTTTTGTCAACACAGAGTACCCTAATAGAGTGTGTAAGCTTGAGAAATCCATTTATGGGTTAAAGCAAGCACCTCGCAGATGAAATCTTTGCTTTGATGAGAAAGTCAAGGAATTTGGCTTTTCTAGGAGTGAAGATGAATCTTGTGTATATGTCAAGGCTAGTGGGAGTATAGTTAGCTTTTTGGTATTGTATGTGGATGACATACTACTCATAGGAAATGACATCCCAACTCTGCAGGAAGTTAAGTCCTGGCTTGGGAAGTGTTTCTCTATGAAGGACCTAGGAGAAGCTGCCTATATTCTAGGGATAAGGATCTTGAGAGACCGGAGTAAAAGACTAATTGGACTTAGTCAGAGTACTTACTTGGATAAGGTGTTGAAGAGATTCGGCATGCAGGACTCCAAGAAAGGAGAGTTACCCATCCAGAGTAATGCCAGATTAAGTAAGACACAAAGCCCTAGTACTGAGGCTGAGATAGCAGAAATGAGTCGAATACCTTATGCTTCGGCTGTAGGATCGATCATGTATGCTATGACGTGTACTCGACCTGATGTAGCCTTTGCTTTGAGCATGGTTAGCAGGTATCAGGAGAACCCTGGCAAGGCACACTGGACTGCGGTAAAGAATATCCTCAAGTACCTACGGAGGACTAAGGACTGGGTCCTTACCCTCGGTGGGAGTGAAGACTTGAGAGTTGTAGGGTATAGTGATGCTAGCTTTCAGACTGATAGGGATAATTTCCGCTCTCAGTCAGGCTGGGTCTTTACCTTAAATGGAGGAGCAATTTCTTGGAAGAGTTCCAAGCAAGAGACAGTGGCTGATTCAACTTGCGAATCAGAGTATATAGCAGCTAGCGAGGCAGCAAAGGAGGCGATATGGCTGAAGAACTTCATTGGAGACCTTGGATTTGTACCAGCTATTAAAGAGCCAATGGAAATTTTCTATGATAGTGAAAGTGCAGTTGCCTTAGCCAAGGAACCAAGGGATCACGGGAGATCCAGACACATTGACAGAAAATACCATTTCATCAGACATCGAATAGAAGAAGGACTCCTCGTGGCAAAGAGGGTATCATCGGATGAGAATCCAGCAGATCCCCTCACGAAGGGACTGACTCGGGTTAAGCATCTCCAGCATGCTCGGAGCATAGGGCTGAAGGATGATATTAGATTTAGTAGTTAGATAACCTTGAAATTTGTAAAGTGTAATTGACATTAGATGATGAATAAAAGGTGTTTTATTTATGAGTAAAGTGTTGCTATCTCTTGTCGATCGTTTACTATATTTCTTTTGCATGTTTTGACTTCCAGAATAATTATGTTTGGTATATCATATTATTCGAACCTCCACAGTCGGTCATATGTCGGAAGTAGGTATGAATCAAGACTGTCATGATTGGTTGCAGAGGTCTAAGTTGTTGGACATGGCTACAACACTCATGAGTGCTCATAAGTTCTGAGCATTGGACTCAACCCACGCTCACTGGAATCACTTCATGGAATTTATGTCGAGTGATCGTGAGACGGTAATATCATATAAGTCTTCAAACCTAGAGATATGATTTGTTACTTATGAGTTGGTTATGCATTGATTCTACGTTAACGCATTGGTAACTCGATGTTATAAAACGTGCTTTTGTGTATAATTCAATGAGTGGTAGAACAAACATATGAGTCGAAGTTTATCTGTTCCTTCTTGGATTAGAAGCTGATATCTGGGCCCCTCGATGATTTTGTTTTGACCTATGTACCGGGCCCGGTCAGAACTAAGTTGATGTGTTCAATTAAGTTCTTTGTCAAACAAATCGGAAATCGGGAAACAAACTGTTGGACAATAAGTAAGACATTGTTCCATGTATTTGTCCGGCTAATATCTAGAACAGAGGATTATATGATCACTTATCTTAAATGGCGTATCATCATCTTCTCAGTTCCGAGAGACCTTGAAAGAGCTACGATTGCCAATCGGTTCCTGAAGTATTGCAGTTATAGATATTAGACTTATCCAAGTGGGAGACTGTTGGATAAGGTGTATAAGTCCATAACTATTTCTGGTATGTACTTGACCCGACCCGGCATGGTCCATTTGGGTTGCATGGCACCATGCAATTGGATAAACTAAAATGAGAGAAATAACACTTATGGTTTATTAATATATTATATGTTCTAATATATTAATAATATTATTTAATTAGTTTGATCAAGAATTAATTTAGAATTAATTAAGTGATCAAAAGATAACTAATTAAATATATGGGTAGATTATGTAAATCTTTCATATCTTATATAGTGGGCTAAGAGGCTCCATGGATTATCAAGTTGGGTTCCACCCATAGGATGCTCCATGGATGCTCCATGGGAGTTACAAACCCATGGGTCATAGAAATGAAGAGTCATGACACATTAGGGTTTACATGGTGTAACCCTAGATGTGTCAACACTATATAAGAAACCCATTCTCCACCAAAATCGGCTACACATAAGAAACAAGAGGGCTAGGCCGATTTTAGAAGTGTGTATTCTCTGTACAGTCATTCCAAAAGCATTTGGTGTTGTGTGAAGCATTTGAGGCATCACACTTGGGGTGCTAGGCTCACAAGGTTTCAAGGATCATAAGCAACAACAAGGTAAGTTATTCTATCTTTCATGCAAGTTAAAATTTGTTCCCCATGTATGCTAGATAGGAATATAACCTTGGAATTCAACTTTGCATGATAATTAGACAAACATAGATCCAAGGTTATTAGGGTTGCATGTACACTTAGGAAGTGTTAGAATGCTCAAAACCCATCAGACACAACACAATGGCTCGATTTTCCATCAACACTACACCCATTCATTACCCTTGAACCATGCAATTGATGCCCTTGGTATATAGATACCCCAATTTTTATTCCACTGGAACGAAAATCCTACACAAAACACGCGTGATACCCGACTCGAGATCTTACCCAAAACCAATTCGATACTCCACTCATAACCCGAGATCCACGAATCTGCACTTGCATTTCACACCACAACCTTCTGATTCCCAACGACCCCTCACCTGACCGATAAATAAATACTCCCAAACCATCTCTGAGACTACCAGTCTTGCACCTAGTCCAATCACCAGGTTCCCAAGAGTCCAAACAACAAGGCTACCCAACCTAATAGCCCCTTTGCGCCACACACTGATCACCCACATGATCTTGCAACTCAAGATCTAATACCTTGACCCAACGGTCTCTACCAGGTCCAACTTGAATTTCCATAATCACACGGGCCTTGCCCACGGGTCCCACTCATCAAGAGCCACTCAGGCCCGGCTCCGCCTCAGACCCCAATGGTCCTCAACCTAGAACAGAGAAAAATTCCCCGACTATCCTGGCCGGCGTGCCCAAGTCATGAACTAATTCTTCTTCGACACTCGTGACCATCTCAATAATAGTCTACCTCAAACAGATGGATGTTACGATCTCATCACAGTCTTAAAACACTTCCAACCACCCATGGCCTTACCACACTCAAACCATCATAATACATGCATCCTGAGCAGAATCTTGCAACCCATCAGGAGTTTGGGTCATGCATTCGAGTCCCACAGCCTACTATGAATAACAATGGAGATACCAACCTGCGGTCGGGAGTTTCCTAAACTCCCACCAACACAATCTCAATCTGAAAGCCACTTAATTCTCCCCCACTTGGACTCGACGAAGGTTTCTCACCTCTTAATCCTTATAGATCTCTGACCCGTCTCCCTCAAACAGTATGAATCGCCCACACCATGCGCTAAACAATACTAGCGTTCCATTGTTAGCCAACTCCATGATCACCCAACTCCTGAAACCCTGAAGGATACTCTTGAAATATTAACCAACCTGATAATCCAGATCACCTCCCATGACACGATTCCTGAGTTCTTATGTCGGTGACTAAAACTATCACCTAACCGAAGAATCTTTATCCCAACTTCCATTCTCAAAGAATTATTTAATTCTAACTGGCTACTACCCATGCGAATATAAAACTCCCCTGACACATCCGATGATCAAAACAACTCATGTAACTGACACTACCATCTTCCTTCTACCGCTCTCTTCCTAGCAACATCAGTACTTGAACCAAACAGTTCTCCTATAGGCAACTGTCGCTCTTACCGAAACAAATATTAAAACCGCTGAACCCTGACGATTACTGGAGAACCATGCAACTCGTTGAATCCGAACCATAGACCTTCCACAAAAAACCCCTGAACCGAACTCGACCAAATCTAGAATAATAACTGAACACATTGGAACCCACTACACAAGATACAACCCCTCAATAACCCACTAATGATTCATGGAATGCAAAAGACATAAAACAATTCTCGAAGATATAACCCAACGATAACAGAGCAATAAACCGAAGATAACGCTTACCCAAATCAATATAAAATTCCAAGCAACATGAAAACTGATAACAATGGAAAAGAACACAAAAGATTGTTGGATTAGGTGTCTAAGCCCATATCTATAATTGGTATGTACTTGACCCGAGAGTAGTATGGTCCATTTGGGTTGCTTTCACCAGAACAATCTGATAGGATGGATATTTGAGAAAGAGGTTATTTATGATTTACTAATATATTACAAGTATAATATATTAATATGAAATCATAATATTTAATTAGTATTGATCAAGAATTAATTTGGAATTAATTTAGTGATCAAAAGAGACTAATTAAATTAACGGGGACTGATTATGTAAATCAGTGATATATATAGTGTTTGGGGCTATTGATCCATGTTGGGCTAAGTTTTATGTAAGTATCCATGAAGAGTTAGCCCACATGAGATATGGATCATAACCCAAGTGTATGGATTAGGGTTTACCCATGACTCTTGGAATCCTACACTATATATGAGTTATCCCTTAGCCAAAATCGGTAACCAAAAACACCCTAAGAGTTCTAAGAGAACCCAAGCCGATTTGGTGGTGCTTAACCTCTCTCTCAAATTCCTCCTTTGTTCATGGTGTTTGTGAACCATTTGAGGCATCACACTTGAGGTGCTAAAGCTTTCTAAGGCCAAGAACTACAACTACATCAAGAGGTATTCATCTAATTATGAGTTTTGTATTGTATATCCTTTATTGTATGCTAGTTAGGATGTATGCTTTGGAAAATTTAAATTGCATGTATAATTAGAGAAAACATAGATCCAAAGCATCTAGGGTTGCATGTGCACCATAGGAGTGTTATAGTGCTTAAAACCCAACAAAGATAACATGCCCGCAAAAGAACCTGTCGGAGCACGGCCTCCCCTGATTCTATAATAACCGGCTCCTGCCATAAACCCCATGACTCTTAGAGATCAACAAGGTAGCCGGAGAAGGCGAACTCACTGATCCTCCCCTCCTTATCGGACAGATAGCCCTCTTGTGGTCCACTTGGTTGCAGAGAAAACATAATGGGCTTGCCCCTGAGGACAATCACTACTGACATGATCAATCTTGCTACACTCGCAGCAACCCATACCTCTGGAACGGCAAGCTACATCGTGCAGTTTCCCGCACATGATGAACTGACTCCAACCCTGCTGGCCTCTTAAACACTGATCATGAGTTATGGGTCTCTTTCTAGGACCCTCCACTACATCACCTGATCTGGCCCCCTCCTTCCCAGGTGCTCCAAGTCAATCTCCTGCTCACATAATGATAGCGTGCAATCGCTAAAAATAGCCATAACCTCAGCACGGATCGCACCCAATCACTCATCCAAGATCTCCAACATCCGCTCCTTGACCGCGCCAGAAATCACAGGAGTCTGCTCCAAAATACCGTGGGCAATCTCCGACGAGATGAATTCTCGCATCTGCTTGCTAATCGGCTCAGTACATGCACCTGATCCGGAACTTGAACTGGAACTTTGTGACAACCCGAAATTTCTCCCGTTATTTTTAACCCATCTCCCTTAATAAAATTTAATCTTATTCAATTTTCCGTCAACTTCTTGGGTTAAGTAAATCAACTAGGGATATAATTAAAATTCTATACGATTCGGAATAAACCGGGAATCACGCGAAAAACTTGAAACTTCCTCGAAAATCACCGAGTTCACGGTCAGGACGAGTTTACGACCGTAAACTCGTGTAGACCGTAAACCCGTTTACGGTCGGTGCCAGGTGGACCCCACCCCCCTTGACCGAGAACTCTACCCTATATATAGGGTATTTGGCCTTCATTTGTCACTTTAAACACTCCAAAGACTTTCTCTCTCTACTCTCTTTCTACCTTCATCAAGTTTACTCAAGGAAATCCTTAAGAAAGTAAGTGATTCCTTCCTTTGGGTGTTAATCCTTCCTATATCCATGATTCACTCTTGATTCATCCATGGATTTCACCTTTTTATCTAGATCTTCAAGAATCCTCAAGAACACCTTAGTGTTTTGGACCGAAAACACCTTTCTTTGCCTTCAAATCGTAAGTATCATCCTCTTATACTTATACCTAGTTAGGATTCTTAAGTTTTGCCTTGAAATCGTCACTTTTCCATGAACAAAAGGTGTTTACGGTCTAGTGTATCTCCTTAGACTGTACACCCTTCAATGACCGTAAACTCATGGGCCGTAAACCCAAAGACCGTAAACCCATGGACCGTAAACCCTATGACCGTAAGGTCATTAGACCGTAAACCTTATGACCGTAAGGTCATTAGACCGTGAACCTATGGAACCGTAAACCCATGACCGTACACTTCTGATTACGGCCGCAAACTCCCCTCTTCAATCACATGTGATTCTAACACTTAGTTTTAAGTGTTTCCTAGTCCCTAAGGTGGTTCTTTCCATAACAAATAGTGTTATGCCCTCACCAAATACATGTATATGTTTCTATAGGTCAAATAGGATCCGATTGTGCCCAAGGATTCTTTTGGGACTGAGCATTCCTACCGACTCACTTTCAAATCCCATGTCAAACGGTGAGTTCATACCCCTATGTTTTTCCGAGTTTTCATGTTTTTCAGGGGGGGAATACAAGCAAAAGTGCAAGGAAACTTGTGCTCAAAATATATTATTTTGCTTAAGATAACTATATGTTTAGAATGCTTTTAACACAGAAAACAATTTTACCTAACGATTAAGAAATCAACTCGTAGAAACAGTTTTCAAACTAAAGTAATGAACTCGTGAAACATATCGTAAAATGTATATCATACAGATTATAAACAGGATTTTTAGTATTATTACTTGTAAATTGTTAGTCTAAAGTTGGGGACACGTCCTTGGTAACACCCCAACAGAATGTGGGTGTAGGATTAGCACTTGTAACCAGAATCTCTTGTAGGGAGAACGTGACTATTGTGTATAGATCTATACGGGACGGACTATCCCACACCTTACTGCTAGCTACAGTTGGACCGATAAGGCCAGGGGTGACAAATTCATAAAAAGATACTGGCCCCGTTACGTGTCGTATCAAGTCTAAGTACGGTTATGACACTCGCAACCTAGATAACAGGAATTTACTTTTGTAATAATGAAACAAGTGAACTAATTTCAAAGTAATAATCGATTTGACTACTAATAGTTATTAATAATACCCTTAGGATTTTAGTTCATCTCGTATTTTTTAATTTTATTTATGTAATAAGGCTAATACCCCTCACAAGGAGCAAACAGGGTTTTTCAAGAAAACTACGTCTAATGATATAAGTATGGTAGATACTTGTACACCTTAGACTAGAAACAGATAATTCAAATAACGTACACTTAAGGAAAATATAGGATTTTCCAGGGTAAACCTCGGTATTTTACAAATAATTGGTTCATTATTCAACTAACGATCATTCAATAGTAATTCCATGACTGCTTAGTTTATGCATCCAGGTTACGTATGAAGAATACTTGATAGACTGTGGAATGTGTGTCTTCCGCCTCATTCCCTGTTCCTTGTTTGGTTGTGGGTTTAGGGCAGATCCACACAATTAACTGTCTATCCGATATTGGTTTATACATAACTAGTATGAACTAAGAAGTCATAGAAGGAATGGGTTAATCATACTTTATATAATAAAATATTGGATTTTCTTGAGGAACACTTTCAATAGGCATCAAAGAATCATTTTTACTTAACATTCATTACATCAGAAAATATAAGGTTTTCAGGAGAAACATAACGTACTTTTCGAAACAATAAAGAATAGTTTTCTAAAAGATAACGCTTATGAACTCACCAGCTTTATGTTGCTACTCTTTCAAACTGCTTGTATTCTCAGGAATTTGTAGACAGGTACTTCTAGGATTTTGGAGAAGTCTGCGCGATAGAATCTCGTCTTTTCATTTTACCTTGACATGTATAAAACTATGTACTAAGACTATGTAAACCTTTTTCATGTATGTATTTAATGTTTGGTTGTGTTTACTATGCTTACTATGATACAACTGTTGTGATACTATGCATGACGTCACCCGCCCCCAGACGTTTCCGCCGTTACTTCTGACGGTTCGGGGGTGTGACAGATTGGTATCAGAGGTATTGTTTATAGTGAACTAAGTATACCGAACCTTACATGGTATACAACTATAAACACTAAGGGGCCGAAGCGCTCTGAACTAAAAGTATACTTTCAAAAATATAAGTATTTTTATAAAAGCATACAAGTATACCCAAGTACCCGAATCAGTGTCGTAAGTAGAACAAAACAAAAGTATTTGGATGTTGGACATCGTGGTTAAACCTGGGCAGTTATGTAATCATGTCTAGGATCAATATAGCCTGTTCAACTATATTCATTCGAGACATGACCAACATGTGCTTGGGAGTGACTGTGGTGTTGCAGCAAGCCTAAAACTTACCTAAATACCAGAAGAATTCTAGAATCAAACATAAGGATCAAAATACTATAGGAGTATTTTAGGATGTTATAATGACCGAACTAGAAACTTACCCAAGAATCAATCATATAGCTATAATACACTGGAAGTATTATTAGAGTCAATGCCTATTAACTATCCCTTTACTCGCGTAGATAGCATGGCCGGATTCCATCTCCCTGGTGACCCGTACTTTTCCAACCAAGGAAATGGTGAATGGCTCGATGATGAGCCAGAAGAACCTGCAATTCCCTTAGATGATCATTCCGTCGAGAACTATTCGGAAGGTTCTGACTCCGAGCCCGAAGTCAATAATCAACCCCCGGTGGCTCCTGTCCCAAATCCTAACCCTCGTCCAGTTTTTCAAGGCCCGACGCCTCCATGGGTGGAAAGCTTGGAAACGTGGAGTCAAGAGCAGGATCAACCTATGCCCTTCAATGGAGACAGAAGCTTCTACGACCTGAGCGCAGGAGGCTCAGCAGACAGAGTTCTCCCAATCCTGGTCCGCAGGATTGCTAGGAACGAAATACAAGGAAGGACAGCCCTCAACAGAATCATGGAAATGGATGCCAATGCGAGAATGTATACAATTCGCACCATCCGTCTTGAGAATGCTCATGAGAGAGTTATGAGTGACAACGAGATTCTGCGGTGAGAGCTCGCTGCAACTCGAGCTGAAGTCATAGAACTCCGAGTACGCCAAAGAGTATTCGAACGACACCTTCTTGACATGGAACTCCAGCTGGCTAAGTTAAGGGTCCGTTCGAGGAGTCCCCGTCGCTAGAAAGAATTACTCTACTCATCCTTTCTTTTAGTTAAGAATAGCCTTCCTACTTATGCTCTAAGTAGCACTTTTTCCCGTAAACATCTCTGTATTACAAGTACTGTTTTGCTAAGTTCTTCATATTGTCAAATTATCCTTCTGTTGGTATGTTGTAGACCTACTCGTAGGTCGAAACGTTTCCTAACTCTGTGTAATCTTAATGCCAACTATAGAGACAATAGTCTTAACTCAGTTAAAAGTCATCGTTAACAAACGTATATCTTAGATCAGTAACCTACGAACTAAGTAACCCTATCAAAATCGTACCATTATTCATCTTCGAAGCGTATTTATGGGTTGTACTCTTATCCTAGACGATCACTTCTTCCCCATCAAACTCATGTCATTTTCCATAAGGAGCATCGATGTTATGATCGGCATAGATGAGTGAGCCTCGATCATGCTAATAACCCCTGTTTTGAGTAAACGATTTGTCTCAACCTGCTCTACGGTGAAGCCCTCACCACTTTCCATGACAAAATCGGTTCAAATCTTCGTATCATTTCATGTATCAAAACCCAGAAGTACCTACAGAAGGAATGCTCTGCATTTCCAGCTCATGATAATGAAATGAAAAGATGTTATTGACCAGGAGAACTTTTCCCGAAGTCTGCAAATTTTCCCGACACTTTCCCCCAAAAATCTTCCAGGGATTTCTCCCGAGCACCAAGTCAAGTTTCGTATCGACATAATCCCCGGAGCTACCCCTGTAACTAAACCTTCATATCGTCTAATGTCGGCGGGAGTGCAAAAATTTTCCAGCTAACCCAATGAATTGATCAGTAAAGAATTCATAAGTCTGTGTCATGGGGATCTTATTATAGATTGTTTTCAAATCTTTCCAAAAATTTTAAAAAAAAATCAATATTCGCCAATCGAAGGTAACTGAGTTCGGATGACACTCAGTCTCTAACTACTCCAGAAACTTACTTCTATTTCCTGCTAGAACCACATCATAAGGATGTGGGCCAAACCAATGAGAACCAGATAACAAAATGGGAAATTATCATGCATATAAACATTTAGAATACATTTAGAGGCAACCATTGTCACTCACAAGTTCACTTTCTCGACGTGTAGCAGATCATGTCGCCAAAGGAACATAACCAACCCACCAGTAAGACACCAGTCCTCCGGATGGAATCAGTCACGTTCCAAGCTACTATCACAGCAGCCGTAGCAACCGCCTCAGCTATTCTTAACACCAAAAACCTAAATTGGAATGGGAACAATTTCCACACCTCAAGCTGTAAAAACACACCAGGAAATCAACAAGGGCTTGTCCAAGAGGACATTCCAACTCCCAAACCTAAGAGCGCCAAATGGAAATTTTGGGCCGAGAGGAAGAACAAGTCGTCTCAGAAACTTGCCAAGAAACGACAACTCGAGATAACTCCTACAGCCACCACATCCGTCCAACCAATGCCAACGCCAGCGCGGCAATATGCTGGAAAACTTCCATATTGCGAGAAATGCAACTTCCACCACGTAGGAAGTGCCGCGAACTTCGATGTAAGAACTGCAACAGGCAAGGACACACCAAACGATACTGCAGGGCCCCTGCATAGCCAAATACCTCGATTTCTGGAGTACAGATGGGTCAGGTTTGCTACAATTGTGGCGAACCCGGACATTTCAAAAGGAATTGTCCAAGGATTAAGGATGGACAGGAAATTCATTTCGTACAGACCCCGACTCAACACATCATTTCCACTACCGATGCTAACATAGTTCAAGTGTGCGGTACATGTGAAGAAATGGGACATCTCAAAAGAGACTGCCCCACAGAGAAAAACAACGAGGGAGCAGGAGGCGTCTGACCTCAGAAGATGAGGAAGCATCGAAGGACCCTGCCATGTTTTGGTACGTTTTCGAAAACCCCAATAATGGTTCATAATTGTGATTACTTATTCGTCCGAATTAAATCTCGGAATCTTTATAAGGTTTGAAGCTCTAATGAGCAAATTACGATAACCCAGTGAATACACTTGAGTCAGTTGTAATTATACGCGGTTTGTGTACACCAAACGATCATAGAGAGATCTAGTAAGAACCATTTCATGAAAGTTCATCGTTTCAAAACGTCTGAACCATCGTGTTAGTGATACCTGTTAATTTCGAAGCAACACAACAAACATCAAAGATATTCACTCAGGGTCACCAATGTGCTAAGAAAACGATCCTTCCGGACGAACTTAACACGCAACTCTACGTCGCCATCCTGCTTAGCCTGACTGAATCTATGTCATACCAAACCCTTTTGTTTTAAATCGTCCGATCGCAAAACTCTCGTCACTCATAACGATAAACTAGATGCGAACCCCCGAAATTCCGTCTCGCCTCAAAATCTCGAAGGTATTCATACAAGGAGTATGGTATCCAATCGTAACCTTCCTTAAGCACCCTCAACAGACCATCTTGGAAACACCCCTCACGCAACAAGTTAAGTTCAAGCACAGAGGCTAGGGACACATACGGTTAGCCTATCAGTGTTAAATGTGCATGCGAGGGTGGTTTATAATTAAGATCCTGCTGACTTAGGATGTGTGTTTCCGCCCTATCTCATGTTCCTTGTTTGGTTGTGGACCTGGGGCAGTGATACCCATCCGACCGTCTTATTAATCTTAATTACATACGACTTGTATACATGAGGCAATGATAGACGGACCAGGTATGAGTCCTACCATGAACTCAAGGACAAAGGTTGCTCAGAACTACGAAAGAACATCCTACCAGTAGGATGAACGTGGCCAGGCAAGTCCAACCTACACATCATTCACAAATAAGAATAGCAGATACAGCAGTGATGACCTGCTGAATCACCCAGCAAGGATTTGAATTTACTAGAGAACGCAAGGGTTGTATGAAACCCAAGGGCTCTACCGATCCTGGAGAAACGTCGGTCCTATGAGACACTTGTGATAACCTTCATCTTTTTCTAAAATCTAGGAATTTTATTACGTGTTTGAATTTCGGGACGAAATTCCCTCTAACGGGGGGATGATGTGACAACCCGAAATTTCTCCCGTTATTTTTAACCCATCTCCCTTAATAAAATTTAATCTTATTAAATTTTCCGTCAACTTCTTGGGTTAAGTAAATCAACTAGGGATATAATTAAAATTCTATACGATTCAGAATAAACCGGGAATCACGCGAAAAACTTGAAACTTCCTCGAAAATCACCGAGTTCACGGTCAGGACGAGTTTATGACCGTAAACTCGTGTAGACCGTAAACCCGTTTACGGTCGGTGCCAGGTGGACCCCACCCCCCTTGACCGAGAACTCTACCCTATATATAGGGTATTTTGGCCTTCATTTGTCACTTTAAACACTCCAAAGACTTTCTCTCTCTACTCTCTCTCTACCTTCATCAAGTTTACTCAAGGAAATCCTCAAGAAAGTAAGTGATTCCTTCCTTTGGGTGTTAATAATTCCTATATCCATGATTCACTCTTGATTCATCCATGGATTTCACCTTTTTATTTAGATCTTCAAGAATCCTCAAGAACACCTTAGTGTTTTGGACCGAAAACACCTTTCTTTGCCTTCAAATCGTAAGTATCATCCTCTTATACTTATATCTAGTTAAGATTCTTAAGTTTTGCCTTGAAATCGTCACTTTTCCATGAACAAAAGGTGTTTACGGTCTAGTGTATCTCCTTAGACCGTACACCCTTCAATGACCGTAAACTCATGGGCCGTAAACCCAAAGACCGTAAACCCATGGACCGTAAACCCTTGATCGTAAGGTCATTTTACCGTAAACCTTATGACCGTAAGGTCATTAGACCGTGAACCCATGGAACCGTAAACCCATGACCGTACACTCCTGATTACGGCCGCAAACTCCCCTCTTCAATCACATGTGATTCTAACACTTAGTTTTAAGTGTTTCCTAGTCCCTAAGGTGGTTCTTTCCATAACAAATAGTGTTATGCCCTCACCTAATACATGTATATGTTGCTATAGGTCAAATAGGATCCGATTGTACCCAAGGCTTCTTTTGGCACTCAGCATTCCTACCGACTTACTTTCGAATCCCACGTCAAAAGGTGAGTTCATACCCCTACGTTTTTCCGAGTTTTCATGTTTTTCAGGGGGGGAATACAAGCAAAAGTGCAAGGAAACTTGTGCTCAAAATATATTATTTTGCTTAAGATAACTATATTTTTAGAATGCTTTTAACACAGAAAACAGTTTTACCTAACGATTAAGAAATCAACTCGTAGAAACAGTTTTCAAACTAAAGTAATGAACTCGTGAAACATATCGTAAAATGTATATCATACAGATTATAAACAGGATTTTTAGTATTATTACTTGTAAATTGTTAGTCTAAAGTTGGGGACACGTCCTTGGTAACACCCCCACAGAATGTGGGTGTAGGATTAGCACTTGTAACCAGAATCTCTTGTAGGGAGAACGTGACTATTGTGTATAGATCTATACGGGACGGACTATCCCACACCTTACTGCTAGCTACAGTTGGACCGATAAGGCCAGGGGTGACAAATTCATAAAAAGATACTGGCCCCGTTACGTGTCGTATCAAGTCTAAGTACGGTTATGACACTCGCAACCTAGATAACAGGAATTTACTTTTGTAATAATGAAACAAGTGAACTAATTTCAAAGTAATAATCGATTTGACTACTAATAGTTATTAATAATACCCTTAGGATTTTAGTTCATCTCGTATTCTTTAATTTTATTTATGTAATAAGGCTAATACCCCTCATAAGGAGCAAACAAGGTTTTTCAAGAAAACTACGTCTAACGATATAAGTATGGTAGATACTTGTACACCTCAGACTAGAAACAGATAATTCAAATAATGTACACTTAAGGAAAATATAGGATTTCCAGGGTAAACCTCTGTATTTTACAAATAATTGGTTCATTATTCAACTAACGAACATTCAATAGTAATTCCATGACTGCTTAGTTTATGCATCCAGGTTACGTATGAAGAATACTTGATAGACTGTGGAATGTGTGTCTTCGGCCTCATTCCCTGTTCCTTGTTTGGTTGTGGGTTTAGGGCAGATCCACACAATTAACTGTCTATCCAATAGTGGTTTATACATAACTAGTCTGAACTAAGAAGTCATAGAAGGAATGGGTTAATCATACTATATATAAGAAAATATTGGATTTTCTTGAGGAACACTTTTAACAGGCATCAAAGAATCATTTTTACTTAACATTCATTACATCAGAAAATATAAGGTTTTCCGGAGAAACATAACGTACTTTTCGAAACAATAAAGAATAGTTTTCTAAAACATAACGCTTATGAACTCACCAGCTTTATGCTGATACTCTTTCAAACTGCTTGTATTCTCAGGAATTTGTAGACAGGTACTTCCAGAATTTTGGAGAAGTCTGTGCGATAGAATCTCGTCTTTTCATTTTACCTTGATATGTATAAAACTATATACTAAGACTATGTAAACCTTTTTCATGTATGTATTCAATGTTTGGTTGTGTTTACTATGCTTACTATGATACAACTGTTGTGATAATATGCATGACGTCACCCGCCCCCGGACGTTTCCGCCGTTATTTCTGACGGTTTGGGGGTGTGACAAACCTCCTCCATGAGTGCTCATCACCAAATTGAAAAACCAAAAGCCAATGATCAGAACATACCCAAGAATCCTCTTCCACATGCTTCTTAGATTCTCCAAGACTCTCCCCGGTTCGAGTATGGATCATGTGCTTTTAGTAGTACGGGCCCAATACTACCTTCCACACATATGCATACTTTCCTGAAGAATCATCCCGAATCCTCTAGGCCGCCTTCTAAAACTGATGCACCAATGCTCACTAAACAACGCGACTACAACTGATGCAACATTCCATAGGCTCACCTAGGTTCCCGACCTCACTCTACCGTCAGCTACTGGAGAACTCCCCATAATGATAGTCATCCACCTTGTGACTACCATCATATTTACTTAGTAGTTGAATCCCATCATCTAAGAGTTCCACAGAGCACAAAGCAAGCAGCATTCGTGCAGTAACACTCCAATCCATAGAACTATCATAGAACATTCAGCCCACACACCACCACTTATGCTAGAAATTCCACCCTTACTTCCGGTTGCCTTATGCATGCAAATTATACACATAACATGATCAAATAGACTATCGAATAACAGACTCCACCCTAGAGCCACAACCAGACAAGGAACATGAAATAAGGCCAAATCCATTATTCTAGGGCTATAAGATCCTAATCGTATATAATTTTTAAAGCATAAACTTAGCAATTACTATTTCCAATAGATATTCCCATCTCAGCATTGTTGGATTAGTGTCTAAGCCCATAACTATATTTGGTAAGTACTTGACCCGGTTGTGCATGGTCCTTTTGGGTCGCCTTCACCAGAGCAACTTGTCAGGGTGATTTATGAAGAGAGAGGTTATTCTGGTTTATTAATATATTATATGAATAATATATTAAAGGAGAAATCATATAGTTTAATTAATATTAGACAATAATTAATTAAGAATTAATTTTGTGGCTAAAAGACATTAATTAAATAACGGGGACTTAAACTGTCAAATGTGTGATAGTTGAATATTGGGCTGAGAAGGCTTATGGACTAGGCATGGATGAAATTAGGGATTTATCCATCCTATTTTCGACCGTAAGGGCCCTATTCCAGAAGCTTCTTTGGATTGCTTAAGGCCTAAGCTGTCCATTAGGGTTTTGACTGAAACCCTAGCAACACAAGTATAAATAGAACCCCTAGGGCATCATATTTCGGCCACTTGAAACCCTAGAGAGTTCCATAGCTGAAATTGTGCCTCTCCCCTCTCTCCAATATCATCCTCTTGATTGTGTGGTATTTGTAAGCCATTAGAGGAGTGACATTTGTGACTCTAAGCTCCAAGACAAGAAGATTCAAGCCATTGTTGAAGAGGTAATCATCTAGATCTGTTTTCATATGTTATTTTCGAAATATATATGCTAGATCCAGGGTTCTTAAGTCTTGGATGAATTGCATGTACAATAGAGAAACCTAGATCCAAGCTTTAGGGTTTGCATGAACACATAGGATGTTGTTTTGGCTCAAACCCATCAAGCATAGCATCCAATACACCCAATGCAACAAGGTATCACATATCAGTCCAAACTACAACTAACTAGCATGCAAGTCTACCGGCTCATACGATATACATACAAATGCATCTCTCCTAGCATTCTATCATGCAAGACCTAAGAAAATCCTTAGCCCTAACTAGCATGCAATTCACAGATTCATAAATCAAATCATAACAAATAACATGTATGGGTATTCTGGGAAAACTTACTTGATCTCAGCTGATTGCATGCACCACACCCTTCTCTTATCTTAGAAAACTCTTTTCATGAAAATACTTTACTTTTGAAAATTTTACCAATCTTCAGTTTGAGTTCAGACACACCCGAGAGTATGTCTGAATCCTACAAACCAAGGCTCTGATACCAACTTGTAACATCCCAAAATCAAGACATAAATTTTTTTGTTTTTAGGTTAATAAACCATTAGTACATATCCTTCCCATAAGACCATAGTAAACAAGATTTAGCTAAACATCTTAAATAAGAGTAATTCACAAAATGCGGAAACATGTGGTGTGTGCTCTTCAATCATCGCGAGCCCTCCCACTTAAAAACCAGAGTACCTGAAACATAAACTGAAAACCGTAAGCACATAGCTTAGTGAGTTCCCCAAAATGCCACATAACATACAATCCACAAAATATCATGCACGATACATATAGTTGCCATGGGCTCCCCCCATGGTCTTTACCTGGAATGTCATGGGCTCACCCATGGTCTGATATCCAAGTGTTATTGGCTCCCCCCATGGTCTTCCATGCAAGCATCACAGAGACAACTAGCATACCACATAACACGTAATGGGCCGGCATTGGTACCTTCAACCCATGGATATAGTGAGAAGACTCACCTTGATCGAATAATAACAAAATCCTTCTCTTGTTGCTGCTGCGAACCGGATCCACACACTGAGCCAAGCCAAACTGATCTAAATTAATATTCAGGGATAAACTGTGACATCCCCATTTTCACGGCCAGAAAAGACCGATTTTGTTTATGCTTTATAAAAATCAGAGTACCTCTTTTAATAAAAATGTTGCGGAATTTGTTCCCAGTAAAACATGATAAATACGTTATCAAAGCATTTCCGAAGAAAAGTATTTTTATTCATTTTAAAACATTTGGGATGTCATTGTCAATACAGAAACATAAGCATAAACAGAACTTACATTTATTTACACTAGTGATCTACATCTCTTTTAAATCTCTCAGTGTAAAGTAGCTTCGTATCGACACCTGTGATACAAATAAATTGAGTGGGTCAGGTTGGGAAACCTGGTGAGTACATAGGGATTTCAATCCCACAATGTTATATCATATATATAATTTAGAACTCACAAAATATACAATTTCACCATATATGTATAAGAAACTCTTATCCCACCCCGTCGATCCTCACAACGAGACTATCCATACTCTCAAACCTAAGTTTAACCGTTTTACCTAATCCATACTCCCGGATCAGAAATGAACGGCTTTACCTAATCCATACTCTCAGATTAATGACGAATGGTTATGTCTAATCCATACTCTCGGACTAGGGACGAATGACTAATCCATACTCTCGGATTAATGACGAATGACTATGCCTAATCCATACTCTCGGACTAGGGACGAATGACTATGTCTTACTCCATACTCCCAGACTAAGGACAACTGACTATGTCTTAATTCATACCCCCGAATTAATGACAGTTGACTATGTCCAATCCATACTCTCGGACTAGGGACAATGACTGTGCCTAATCCATGCTCCCGGATAAATGACATATACTAAAGTTTTATTCTCTGAGTATAACTCACTTGTACTCGTAAGAAAATACTACCCAATATTCCTCATAATTAATTTAGGTCTACCCTTTATCCTAAATCATCATATATAATCAGGTATGTTCTCTAACACGTATTTCAGGCAACATCAATTAACTCGCACATAAACATATAATTAATACTTCAATCAATACTTGTATTAAAATCATGTTCATGAAAGGGACTATCCACTCACCTGATACGGTGGTGACTCGGTACTTGGACAACACTTCGTTACTCTTAAAACAATTTCCCTCGACAAAACCTAGTATCATTACCACTAGGGTTTAGTTCAGTATTTACCGAGACTAATTTAATAGTCTAGCTATTATTATTATTATATAAGCGTTAAACAACACTATATAACTCATAATAATAGCCCAAATAATTATTTTAAGGTCCTAATAATGTTACTATAATTAATTAGAAGCTATATTAAAAATAGCGTAGGCGTAGCTCACTTACAGCGGGTTTTTCACAAAACCGGGTTTCGCTGGAGCAGCGTTTCCGAGCCGAAAGACCCTTTTTCTCGGGACTTCGGGAGCCTCGGGGCTTCCTTCGGGTGCTAGGGAGGTTCCCTAGGCTTTTTGGTGGGTTTGGGGGGTTAGAGAGAGAGTGTAGAGAGAGAAAGAAGAGGGTTGAGGGGTGAGAAAATGAGGGAACCCGACACCTCTATTTATAGGGTGAAATCCTGACGGACTCGCCGAGTCGGTTCACGGACTCGCTGAGTCGGTGCCACGTGTCATCACCTGATGGCTTTCCTTGGGGAGAAAGCCTTGGCGTTCTTTATATCCCCGGAATCCTTGTTTCGACCACTACAACTTTATGTAAAGATATCAGGCTTATCTCATACTTTAATTTTGACGCTTATTTTTATCTTTTATTAATTATATCTTTATAATTAAGTAATAAGCACACAAATACACATAATTCACATAGAATTCAAATATTTCATCTTTATTACTTCAAAAAGAGTTACAATAGTTGACCTAGACTATTACATTGTCTAAAAATGCTTAGCCCCGAAACCCGGGCGTTACATAAACCAAAGAATAAGCCTAACGATGGCCCAATCTAACTCATCCCACTAATGACCCAAACCAATTGGGCCTACTTAGGCCCAAGCCCAAGTTAGGCCCACTAAGGCCCAACCCAAACTCCTTAGGCCGAAACTGGGCTATCCAACCAGATAAGTCCGAACATGGCTCAAAAAACAGAAAGTCCAACCCTAAAATCAAGTCCAAAGCGAAAAGCCCAAAGAGTCCACTGATGACCCGAACGCACGACGTTCCCGGCTAATATCCAAAAATTGCACCAATGAATTAATACCTTAAGTCCAACGTCCAAATGCTCAAAATAGCTTCATATTATTGACTTAACCCATAAAGTTGTTAACTTGGCACCTTTGCACGGTCCAAAAGGACCCAATCATGATTTCAAGCATTCTAACTCCATAAAGAGGTCAATATGACAAATTTTACCTTAAGACCTTAGTTCAAACTTCCAGATCTGATTCAAAGGGACTTTTTAAGTCATAAAGTTCCTGACTTTATGAGTTAGGAAGACTTAATGGGATCCAAATCAAAACCCTAAGTCCCAAACTTTACCAAAAGACCATCAAAACATGCATGAAAGGCTTATACTCATCAAGATCAAAACTTTAAGACTTCATAACCCCAACAAGGACCAAATATGAAGCTCAAAGGTTCTGGAGTAACTTCTACTCACAAGAACCATCACAAAGGGACCAAAATCATAACCATAACCAACTAGCTAGATCTACATGAAAGAGTTGTCAAGGTTGAGACTTTATACCTCCAGAAGTTAGATCTAGGTAAGCAAAGCCTAGATTCAAAAGCTCTAAGTCAAGCATTAACTCTTCAAGAAGTTCCTTCTTTTTTTTAAGCACCAAAACGCACAAAAATCACCATGAAGCTCAAGAATACACAAATGGGGCCTAGGGTTTCGTTCTTAGGGTTAGATAGGATGGAGGCTGAAGGAAATGAGGGTTGGAGGTGAGTTAAGGTCTTTAAATAGGGTCCAAGAACCTAAATTAGGGTTTTAATCTGGCCTGGCGAATGCAGCACGCTCCCTTGGGGAACGCAGGGAGTTCCTAAATGCTCCCGCATCCAAATTCCCGTGTACGCCATGTGTACCTCCCTTGTACGCCATTCGTATCTGGTTTGGTCCAAACCCTTCTAAATTCAAATGATCATAACTTTTGCATCCCTTATCCGTTTTTGACGTTCTTTATAACCACAGAAAGGTTACGAAAAACCCTACACTTCTATAAACTTTATTTAGTCTGAAGAAAAACCCCGAAATTAAATATAAAATTCATAAAAAGCACGAACCAATTCCTTTACCGATACCCTTGGGCTCTAAAACACAAACCGAATACTCAGATCATCCAAACTACATCATCCACCTCCAAATGAGCCCAACTCAATTCTTCAAGTGTTCAAAGTCTGATAATACCCAACCCTTGATCATCACCCCGCAATGGGAAACGATTCGAAACAGGGCGTTACACATATAAAATTGTGCGCTTTCTGTAAGTGATAGAGGAAGCAAATTCAACGAGATCAGCGTGATGCAATTGATAATGGTGACGAAGAATCAAATCTATTTGTATTACAAAAGAGGGAAAGTGGGTTGAGATCCAAGATCATAAGAAAGAGTAAAAGAGAAGAAGAATGTCGATGAAGCAATCAAAGAGTTCGCTAAAATGTTCGATGAGTTAACTTGTAATGAATTTGAGCCATGGGAACGAGAGAAGAAGATTCAGAAAAAGCGAACGTTTTACCCAATTGAGATAGAGGATGATCATGACGTCGATATGGAGGTCTAGGGTTAAGTCAGCTTGGAACAGCTGCAACTCATTGCAAGCATAATCCGTTTGTCGCTAATTTCTTGAGAGTGCTTTGTGGTCAAGAGATTTACATATATGTTTTAATGGAGATGGGACTTGATGCACCGGATCTTCCTATCGCCATGCTCACTGATTTCTATATATAAAAACATGTAAGTGATTTGTGGTCGAGAGATAAGATATGGTCAAGAGATAAGAGATATACGGGTATGCTTTAATGGAGATGGGATGATAAAATGCGAAGAAGAAAAACCTAGCATTATGTACTATAGTTAACGGTGGGTTTATTTGGTTTAAACAAATTGCAGTCTCAATCCTTCTATCTATATAAAAAGACTACTTACCATTTCTTATATTTTTTTTTTCTTTTTTCTTATAATCTTTTAATAGTACTAAACAAAATAATATAATTAACTCATTTTTATTTCTCTTTTCATTATTTATAAATTTAAATATTATAAAAATAAAAAACAACCTCACCAAGTATCTATAGTTTTCCTTTGTGTTTATTTTTTATCCACACTCACAAGCGTATTCATCATTTTCCCTTATTCTCCTAGACACATCCCTTCTTCTAATTCCCCCTTTTGATCGTTCATCCCCACCTCGTGTATGTCGTTTATCGTCGCCATATGTCTATCATTTCTCCCCCATGCATCTACGACTTCATCAACGTTGTTGTTTACCGCCACCAATGTCCAGTCAACACCTTACAGAGGTGGTTACAATTAATGATGTCGTTTTTCCTACCAAATTCCCTAAATTTCAACAAAAATGATGTAATTTTTTCTTTCTTATGTTCATAACTGATTTTTTTTGAGAAATTTGATTGATCGTGTCACCTTGGGTTTCTAATCCTTTTCTACTTTCATCATTAGGAATGAAATTGCTTAAATAGAAAACCCTAGTTTCTACGGTTGATAAATTAATGTAATTGGTTGTGACAGAAGATTGAATTCACGCCCATCTAACACAAATTATCTTGATCTGTTTTCATTTACTTAGAAACTTTGATGTTTTGATTGTGATTAATGCAATGAAGAAGAAAAAGAAGTGGAGATCGATTTCAATATGTTTTGTTATTTGGTATTGGATCGATTTAATTTTTAGTTCTGAAGACTGATTTTATACTTTTTTCTTAAACATAGTCACACAAAAAATTGGAGATCTTTTTCAACCTTCAACCAATACATCCGTAAAGTTTCACAACTCACATAATCTCTGTTTTCTTCCTTGTGACTCTAACATAGAACCACTTTTTTCTATCAAGAAACATTGTGTTTTTAGCTTTCTTTAACTGTCAAGAATGACAAGAATCAGAATGATATGGTGAATTTGAAAATTAATAAAAAAATGGTTAAAAATTAGTAGGAAATACTACTAGTTATGGTGGTTTGACGTTGATATTGCTAGTTTTGTGATGTGTTTGTTCGATTGCCATGATTTTTGTAAAACTAACTAGAAAAATGAGCTTCAACTAGATATTTAATTTTGTATGATTATGGTTAATCAACTTTAAATTGTAATTGATGGAGGTAATTTATGACTAAACCTAAGATCACCGACGATGATAGTCATGAGAAGAAGGGTGGGGGTTGGAATCGAGGTTGACATTTTTCTTATTTTTTTATAAGTAAACATATAAATTGATAAAACAAATAGAAAAAAATATATATGAAAAAGGGAGAAATAGTTTTTTAGATGGAGGGACGTGCATTGTAATTTTTTTAGACCCTAAGGACGTAATATGTGAATATTTAGAAGATTGGACTATACCGATAATTTTCAACAAACCACATGCACCATTTCTGTATTCCACTCTAATTAATAATATTAACTAGGAAAGGTCCCCGCGTTGCGGGGTTTGGAAGACTTTGCTATTTATCATTTGTTATCTATCAGTGTTCATTACATAGCCACTATCTATTTGCGTATGAAAACATTGTACTTTCAATTGGTAGAACTTTAAGAAAAACGAAAGTAGAATGCTATAACAAACAACTTGATAAAAGTAGATTGATATTTCTTGTATTTTTAACCTGTTTTTTGTAATAATTTGTTTCCTATTATGTGTATTCAACTCACGAAATCAGTTACATTCCCCTATACCAATGCTATTTAGCTAGGGTTTTTAAATACCACTATTAGCCACATGTACAATGGTATTTGGTACTTGTCTAAAACTTGTAATATTAAACATAGGTAAGATCTAATAATTAGTCCACCTTAGCTACTTCACAGGATAACAATATTTAGAGAAATGTTTAATTGCAAAATAAGATAAAAAGATTTGATTAATTATGTAGTTATTCCATCAACAGCAAAATTAAGAGCGTTATAAACCTGAAAAAAAAAACAAACAAACGTGCTTACATTGATATGTTTATTATATCATTCTACTTTGATTTATTTATATATGTGGGTAGATCTTTTAAGTACAATGTTATAATTGGATAGATAATCTCAAAGTACAATATCTAAAATAGAAAATAAAATTAAATTTAAACATTGTAATAAAAAAATAGGTTAATATAATTCAATTTCATAAAACTATATATGTGGTATTTAGAGAGAGATATTTTTTGTTCATAAAACTCACATTCACAACACAATTGCTAAAAAATGACTTATTTTCACAATTGCTTTTATATTATAAACCTCCCAACCACTACCATCTTTGTAACATTCCACCTGCCAAAAAAATTAAATAATGAGAATGCAAGTCAAAACACAAATGGGAAAATAGTTAGGAAAAAAGTCAAAGTCATGGTTTACATATACATACAACGTCCAAAACGTGATTCTTTTTCGTGGATCTGCCAATTGTGTACAGTGTTTCTCCAATCACAAAAGCACCAAAATTGCCTCTACAGACATTCATTTTTCAGTAGAACCATTGTCATTTAATGGCAACCCTTCCTTTTGTTCATATCTGGAATTTTTAACCATTTGTCTTCACGTGGATCAAGCATTTCAATAGAACTAAATCACATAAAAGAGTATTCATTTATGTTTAGCATCCTCTTAAACTGTTGACCTCTAACAAAAAAAACAATAAATGAACTTTAGAGCAAACTGAAGTGACATTTTACTAAATATGAATGTAACAGTAAAAGTACCTTGTTATTCATGGAATGAATGGGGAGCCACTTGCCATTGTTGAGATCAAGATATTTCACCTAAGACGAAATATGACTTTCTTTATTACCACTAGCCACAAAAAGTTTGTTGTTAACTGCAGCATCCGCAACATGGACGTTGTTTCAATATAAAGGTGGTCTTAAAACCCACTGATTTATTGTCGAGACGAATGATTCAACGACCAGTAAACAAAAATATGGTTATAATTTATAAGTTTTATAATATGTAACAACTTAAGAAGATTAATAATCATTACCTTTGATGCTGATCCGTATTTCTTTACTATATTCATTGGTCTGAATGGGATTCTAACATAATAAGATGGGTAATATGAATCTAGACATGCCAACCATGAAGACCCATCATATCTAGCAACAATGAACACTGAGTTGAAATTTTTTGAATGTTTTTTGCTTTGTAGCCTATTATCAGAATCTACTCCAACAAAGCATGATCCAGATTCCAAAACATCTATCTTGGTTTTTGAGCTGTTGGGTTTCTAGTTTTGATTTGTCCTGAGTATAGCCAAAATCACATAAATTTATAGAAATAAGACAAATAAAATATCTAAGAAATTGTTTATGATTTTTAAGTGTACCAGTACTTGTTGTAGCAGATTCATGTTTGTAATCTGCTTTGAATGTGATCCCTTAAGCTCTTCAACTTCTTTCATCAACTTTATGCAATAAAAATATAATATTCATTAGACTATATCACAAATAATGCATATTAGCTTTAACCATCATCATTCAAATTGAGTCTTCCACCGCCTCCTTAATTTCCATGATCTGCAAACAAAATCTGTTGATCCCTAAAGGTTAAACCACAATTTCCATGATTGTGTGTGCCATTATGGAAAGAAAAATGAAAATGAGAACAAAAAAATTAAAAAAAAACACAAAATCTCAAAATTACCTCACGTTCTTCTAAGCTTTTTAGAGAACTATAGTATTAAGTATCATAAACTGTAACAACTTTCAACCTGCAATATTATCCAGATCGAATTCATAAGCACAAAATGAAGCAAATGAATAGATGAAGCAAACAAATCTAGGGAAAAATGGAGGTACAAAATAGGGTTTTTGGAGTCAAGATCTTTGAATTCCCGAGTTTGCCACCAGAAATCATAATAATTAAACCCGAAAAGGATGCAACACTTATCGTCTACTTTAAGCAAAGAATAAGGTAGAAAGAAACAAACATCTGTTAATGAATTTGCTTTGGAAGTGACAATGAAAAGGGGAAGAACGAACCCAAATGATGTAATTCTTGGGTGATGAAAGATCATCTGCACCAGAATTGAACTCTGTTGATGTCGGTTGATCGATTTATGAACCAAAAGATAGAGTGGAAGAGGAACATGGGTTATTCATTGCAGTACAGTTTGGGGATTTGAATCTTGTAAAGATTTTCTGGAAAGAGATCCATCGACGGTGGTAGCGATGAAGGCGACGACAAGTTGGACGTTTTGGGAGAGATAAATGGCATGGTGTGGTGAAGATGGAGTCAAAGGCGGTGGAGATGCTGGTTTTTTCTAATGGTTTCCATTAGATAAAAAAAATAAGGTGGAGCAAGAAAGAAACACGTAGCAATTGGAACGTTCTCCAACCAATGACTCAGATAAATAAAACAATTTAAAATTGAGAAGCACCATTGACCAGTAATTGACGAAATTATTAACAAAAATTGACCAATGATAAAATTCGACAAATCATAGAAAGATATAAAGTCCATGGGCTAAAGTGAAAAGGACCCCTTTTTACTATTCACAAAGCGGGTTCTAAATTTATATGTATATATAATTAGTATCGTAAAAATCAGCGTAGGCGCGGCCATCTAGGCACTAGTCGGTCACTTACTGTCTATGATTAATGTTAGTCGGTCGAGTTAGGCGGAGTCGGGCAGTTGTTTGCTCTCCTAGGCGGTCTAAGCCAATAAAAAAGTCAGACAGTAAAAATTTATATATATATATATATATATATATATATATATATATATATATATATATTTCAAATTTGTATAGTTATTTACTTATTTTGTTAAGGTGTAGATAATATTTAACTTTTAAAAAATAAATTTTATTCCAATTAACAGTCTCGGTCTACACGCACGTTAATCCCGTTTATACCAATTAGTTCTTTTAACCTCATTCAACCATCCGACCACCTTATCTACTCTAATAAATGCATGTTTTTTTTTTCATTTGTCACTAGGGCTGACAAATATGTACGACAGAGAACCAACCAACATGTTACCAACCGAACCAATTAAGTCGGTAGCCAAGTTGTTTGGTAGCCAATATGTTTGGCTGGTAATACCATGCCAATTAAGTAGTCTTGGTACGGTAACTGTATGAAATTTTGAATACCACGGTTGTACCGTACCAACTTATATATATATATATATATATATATATATATATATATATATATATATATATATATATATATATATATATATATATCAATTCATAAATACAAAGAAATATGAGTTCTCATATCTTCATGTTTTAATTAGAATAACAACTAACAAGTCTTAGAATTACTAAACTTACACATTAACCGGCAAATTTCTTGATAGTTATTGTTTGATGTGCACGATATCATTGATACATACACTAAAATTTAAAAAGGAATACTAACTTCTCATTCCTTGTACTTGTACTCTTACCATTTGTTTCCTCTACCAACTTGCTAGGGGTGGACATCTTTTAATCCTTTTAGTGGTTTCCAAAAAAAATACCTCCGGAAGCAAGTGAAGCAACGGCCAAATGTCCACAAATTCAACTTATATTCATGTATAGTACATATTAGTTAAAAATTTTGGTATATACCAAATACCAATATATAACAACCAAATTTGTTGGTAGCCAAATTAATTGGTACCAAGTACACTTGGTACGGTACTGGTAGCTAAAATCTTATACCAACTATAGTTGGTACGGTACACGGTTTGAAGACAAAAAACTCGGTACCGTACCAATTTCACCCCTAATTTGTTAAGGTGTAAATAATATTTAACTTTTAAAAAATAAATTTTATTCCAATTAACAGTCTCGGTCTACACGTATCTTAATCCCGTTTATATAAATTAGTCCTTTTAACCTCATTCAACCACCCGACCACCTTATCTGCTCTAATAAATGCATGTTTTTTTTTTCATTTGTCACACTCTCATATAATTTGTCAAATGTCATTTTGTTGTTATTTTAAATTTTTTTCCCACATATCATTTTATGAGTTTTTCTATTTTATTAAATTCCACATAATATTTTAATGTAATAATTACAATAAATCTAATAATAATTGAATATCAATTTTATTAATGAACTAATCTTTTAATTTTAAAATTTCCAAAATTAAAATTCATTAATTTCTTTTTTTTTATTTATTTAAATTATTTGTTTAAATTTAAAAGATAAAAGACATTTCTATTATAGTAATTCATTATTTTTTTATTTTATTATAAATTCAAAATTTTCAAATATTTTAAATTTATGTTTAATTTTTTTTTTTAAATATATTATCTCACAACTAGTATTAATATATTATTAATATTAAGATAGGCCAGATGAAAATTATCTTAACGAAAGTTTATGTTATCAACGGCGTTATTGTAGTCGGCGACATGCATGAATCCTGCTTGAATTACGCGTGTCCATTTCCAGGCCACGTGTCTTCCGTTCAACATATACACATACACAGTCTCACAGATGCCATAAACACCACCACCCAGCACGTCTCACCCTTTACAACAATAAAGGATTTTCATCTATTAACCACCTTATATATATATATCCTTTTGTTCCACTCACAACTCACAGATTCTATCTTCCAATCGAGTTTCTTTTGATATTCAATCGAAGTTTCGAGTGCAATACATTGATCTTGACATCAAATGGCTTCACAAAAGGATCCCATCAGGGCAAGAGAAGATATAACCGGAAAGGAAGTGAGGGCGGAGGAGGCTGCCAGGACCGCCGCAGATGAGCTCCGAGACGTCAACAAACAAAGAGGAGTTGGCGGTGGCGCAGGGGAAGTTGTTATCGAGCACCATGAGACACCATCTGACCAGAACCGTCCCGGTATTATTGGAAGCATATTTCAAACGGTTACCGGCACCTTCGGAAGCGCCAAAGATGCAGTGATCGGAAAAACTCATGAAGCCACCGAGAAGGCGTCAGTGGTCTCCGGCGAAGCTGCAGAGAGAGAAAGACAAAACAGAGAAGAAACAACACGAAAGGCGGAGGAGTACAAGGATTCCGCCGCTCAAAAAGCAAAAGAAGCCAAGGATACAACAATGGGGAAAGCCGGCGAGTATAAAGACTACACTGCACATAAAGCAAAAGAAACCGCCGACTCGGCTGCACAGAAAACGAAAGAAGCGAAGGACACTACAATGGGGAAGATGGCGGAGTACAAAGATTACGCTGCTGAGAAAACAAAAGAAACAGCCGATGCAACTGCACAGAAAGCAAAACAAACCGCTGACTCTGCTGCCCAGAAAACGAAAGAAGCGAAGGACACTACAATGGGGAAGATGGGGGAGTACAAAGATTATGCTGCTGAGAAAACAAAAGAAACCGCTGACGCAACTGCTCAGAAGGCCAAAGAAGCAAAAGATTATACTGCTGATAAAGCCATAGCAGCAAAAGATTATACCACTGAGAAGGCAAAAGAAGCCAAGGATGCAACAATGGAGAAGATGGGTAACGCAAAAGATTACACCGCTGATACAGCAGTGGCTGCAAAGGATTACACCGCCGATAAGGCAACTGAAGGGAAGGATACTGCTGTAGGGAAAATGACTGAAGTGAAGGATTCAGCTACAGGTATTGCAAGGAAAGCTATGGACTTTTTCACCGGCAAGAAGGATGAGGCTAAAGAAAAGATGACTGAAACTAGTGAAGCTACAAAGGTTGGTGTAATTCTACGTTGTTTTTGAAGGTTCAACTAGAAAATGACTCAAATTTGACTTTGTCTGTTCATAGGGGACGTTAACGGAGACGGAGGAAGATGCAAGGAGAAAGATGGAGACTATGCATCTGAAAGATCAAGGATATGAGGCGAGGGGAACTGGTGTTGACATTTCTGGAGGGTATATATATAAGATTAAATTCTGGACGTATATAATTTCAGTGTTGTTTTTATAATTCCCTTTGTAGGTGTTCATTAATGTGTGTGAAATGTGCAGTGGGAAGCGTGATGATGTGGTGAGGATGACTGAGGACACGGCGGAGGCACTGAGAAAAGCTGATCAGATGACTGGTCAAACATTCAATGACGTTGGAGGTTTTGACGAAGATCTTGGGGAAGCTAAAGGAGTGTATCGTGTGCAACTTAAGAAAGAAACGCATCGCAAGTGAAGCCTAGTGTGATCTTCAAGTGTGCGATTATGGGATATATAATAGTTGACACTTTTGTCGCGGTGTGCGCATAGGTTCGGGTTAATATGTTTGCGTTAAATTTGGATACTGTTGTTTTTGTTGGTGTTTTGAAATAGTCGTGTATAATTTGAAGTTGTATGGAAATTATGGCGATGTTAACCACGGGTGGTATATGGTGTGGTGTGTTTGGAACATGATTGCATGCATTTTAGACAGTAGTCCTTGCTTGGAAAATTAAACAGTTAATATATATGGTGTTGATACATTATCATTTATAAATATAATGCTTATATTTTTTTATGTAGTGGTCAGTACCGGTGGTACTGGATGTCGAGATGGTAGCAACACTACAAGAATGCAACTACGTCCATAGAAAGAAATGAAAACAACATTAGAAACTAATTAAAGTATATATAACATGAAACCCAAGAAATAAGTAGGACCAAGAGAATAACAGAACCATTGCAGTGACGACATGTAATAGCAAACGAATATGAGCGGAAGATGTTGAAGTGATGAGAACCCGCACGCATTTGCCGGAGATCAAAAATTGAAATGTAATTAGTGGTTTCAAAAACCTTCACCTATTAACATCTACCAGGAGTAATAACTACTAGAAATATTAGAAATATGGGGCTAATATCGGCGACACTATTAGTGGTGACATTGAGATGTTCGGGTTTCATGTCACTACTATAGATGGTGTCGCTGTTAATGGCATCGACGCTAAAGCCATCCATTGGTTAGGAGCGTCCATCCATTGGTTAGGGTTTCATTCGTACATGACTTTAACCAGTGACCCATTCACCGACAAATGTTGTCGGTGCTAATAACCCCAAAAATAATGATCCATGAAATATTCCCTCATTTTTCACCAATTTGTCTCCCGTCTATGTTACTTACCTTTTGGTTCGGGATTTGATACCCTCAATTTGGACAATTTGTTTTTCGGTACTTTCGGTTTGGTACCGTCTTGGTACCACACTCACAAGAGCAGTATAGATATATGGTTGTAGTAATATAGTTACGTCGTGAGTATCCTTATTGACTTGGGGAGTACATATAACATTATCAAGGGTTGCAAATTTTCTTTACCCCACAGTTAATCCTATCCCATCCTTTGTAGTTATAGTTGATAGCGACTCACACATCCATTGCCAACGGTTTTTTCTTGGAAAATCATCTCATACCTCATCCAATACTAGTATAATTAAGGTGATTGTTCAAAGATAATGAAAAATTATACATAAAATTATAATTGTTGAAAAAACAACAATAACATCCCATGTTTAAAGCATTATATAACACACTCAATACTAATCTAATTAAGGTGATTTCATAGCCTAACTTGTATCCAACAAAAAGGATAATATGTATGAAAAATTAGCTCATTTTAATCTTATATGAGAGAGGTATGAGATCAAAGTTGGTATCGATACTGAATTTCCCTTAATCCTAAGGTACCGGGACTATAAATATGAGAACCAATTTTGTTGATTTGGAGGAACCAAGCGATTTACCCTATATGATTAATTCAATTTTCCTCTTTTTCAAGCATATATGATAAGTATGTACAAATGGATCATATAATATTGACAAGTAGATTCCCATTGTTACTCTTCAATCATGGTACCATACTACTAATTATAGTAATACACTTAAAGATTGATATTTTTCATATTTTGTGGGCATGATTAATAATAACTAATCTTCATAATAAAAGTGGTAATGATATTAGGGAGATCAAATGGCTTAAAGTAACAGGTTTGCTCTGTTTTAGACCGAGATGCCAAATTAGTTTAAAAAACTTGAGTTTAGTAATGGAAGCATTTTAAAATGAATATCATAAACTAGTTCATTTTCCGGCAAGGATCATCTTGCTATAAATGGAAAGATAAAAACAACCATAGAGGTAAAAGATAAATAAACTTTGTTGACTTTAAATCCTTAAGGGAGGCTAGGAAGTGGATGAAGGAGGAAAATAGTCAAAGTTGAGCATCTCTATGTTTATCCACTAGCAAGTCTTTAAGCCACAAAAGATACTAGTCTTCATTTGTAATTAGTACTTCTTAAATTTTATAGAACTAATACCAAATTATTCTTAAAAGGAGAAGCAACTAAAGCACTCAAATCTACACAACACTTTCCAAGAGAAGGGAAGGGATGAACTACGGATGATCTCGGGTTTGTAACATAAAGAAGATGAAGAAGTGACTAAATGCAAGCATTCTCTCTTCTTTATATACATACACATATTAGTTGAAGACCATGCTTTCATTAAATGAAACAAAGACTTCCCAACAACATGATGTGTGTAAGAGATGGTCAAAACAAGAAACCATGCCTCTGCTCCATGTATGGGTTGGTTCTAGAGATAGGAGAAAGAATGGAGTGTAAAAGAGGGGAGGTGGGGGAATCTCTAGGAGAGCCTAGGAAGTATTTTAGTGTGGTTGTTTCGTTGTTGAGCAGGTATTTGGAGTATTATTGTGAGTAGGTCTTGGAGGACCCGAGATGATCCTTGAGGAAAGTATGGGTAGGTGTGGAAGGTAGTATTGAGCCTGTACTACTAGAAGCACGTGATCCATACTCGAATCAAGGAAAGTTTTGGGGATTCTAAGGGCTGGTCGGGAGGGATAGCATGGTTTGATACCATGATTCATGACAGTAGCTCTGTATCTTTTGATCTTTGGTTATGGTTGCTCAGGCATGAGGATGGGTCTGGTAGTGGTTCGTCCCCAGTGGCAAAATCGGTTTGGGGATTACAGTTGGGAGTAGACTGGTTGATTAATGGTGTGGTATGTCGCTATCTATGATGAGGATTTTGCCCTTTCAGGTTTCCGAGTTTGGGGAAGGAGTGAGCAGGCTTGTGACTTTAAAACTTGAGATGTAAGCCCAGCTTGGGGTCTATTAGTCGCGAGGTTTGGCGACAGTATGTCAGCATAGGAGTGCGCAGGTGGATTGATGTGTTATGGGTGCTTTGTGATGCAATCATGGGTCCGTGTTCTTGGCATATAGGCATGACAGGTATCAGATTGTCGGTTGATATTACAGGCAAGGAGGGTGCGATTTGGATCGGATGTCGGTATTTTCTTATGCTTTTGCTGTTGGATTAGTTGTCTAAGCCCATAACTATAACTAGTATGTACTTGACCTGATAGTAGCATGGTACTTTTGGGTTGCCTTCACCATAGCAATTTGATAGGATGGATTTTTGAGAAAGAGGTTATTTGTAATTTATTAATATATTATATGAATAATATATTAATTGAGAAATCATATTATTTAATTTTTATTGATCAAGAATTAATTTGGAATTAATTTAGTGATCAAAAGAGACTGCTTAAATTAGCGGGGACTGGTTAAGAAAATCAGCAATACTTATAGTTTGGGCTAATGATCCATGATTGATTAAGGAGGGACTAAATCTATGTGAGAGTCCATGAAGATTTAGTCCAAAGGGCCTATCATATGGGTTATTGGATTGATTAAGGCCTAATCATATGAATTAGGGTTTCCAAGATGAGACCCTAGGGATTCCACACTATAAATACTAACCCTTGTACTCCTAAAATCGGCACTTGTGTTCGAAAAGGTAACCCTAGTCGTTTGGTACCTCTTAGCCTCTTTCTCATATTCCTCCATTTGCTTTTGGTGTTTGTGACTTATTACAGGTATCACATTTGAGGTACTAAGCTCTTGAAAGGCCAAGAATTACAAGCTACAACTAAGAAGTATTCATCAAACTAGATTTTATGTTGTAAATCTCCAATTGTATGCTAGTTAGGGTTTATGCTTTGGATGAAATGAAAATGCATGTGTAACTTGAGAAAACTTAGATCCAAAGCATTAGGGTTGTATGTGCACCATTGGATTGTTATAGTGCTCAAAACCCATCAGTGGTATCAGAGTCTAGGGTGCTTTCTGTTATATTGATGAAATTGTATTGTTTTCAAAGCTAAAAAAGTTTCATTTTTTGCCTCTGACAGCTGGACTCGGCGAGTCCCATGAGGGACCTCGATGAGTTGGATCATCCGGTGATGAACTCGACGAGTGCATGCCCTGACTTGATGAGTTTGATCATCTGTTGGCAGATTTTTCGAGTTTTTGGCCAGGTTTGGATTAGGATCATTACCACAAACTGTTTTGACTGATAAAATTCGATTTTTCTAATAAGGTAATGATTATCCTCATCCTATTGAATGATGATTGTCAAATTTTAAGATAATTACTTGATTTTGTGAAAAAATAATTATTTGTAGAATTTAATTTGAATCATCTTGCTATATGAAATTATATTAGGTCAATTTTGTGATATAGATAAATCATATGATTAATTTAATTGTTTTCAAATTGATCCAAGAGGTTTTGAAAAGTTTCAAAAACTCGCCCTCAAGTTTTGGAATTTAAAATTTGATTAAAAGTTTAATTGTGAAATATTAAATTCTAAAACCTAAGTATTTTAAATGTTTAAAATACATCCTTTTGGTTTCATAATTTAAATTTAGAATTAAATGTTTTAATTTTGGAAATTTAAATGGACACAACTGGAAGGAATAATTATGGCTTTGTTGATAATTAATTAAAAGAGTATTAATAAATCCATAATAGAATGGTTTAAAGTTTTAATTAAATTAAAAGTCTAATTTATTTAAAAGATTAAACCTCCTACTATTTTAAAGGTTTAAAATACGCCCTTATACTATATAAAATTAAAAGTCTAATATATTATATATGTATAAGTTAAAAGTCAGTTTTACCGTTAGTATACCTCATTCACGAAGCTGGTCTATAAGGGGTGTTTAAGGAAGCGGCCTATAAAATGACCGCCATTGGGTATATACTTTTACCCACCGCACTCTTGACTAGTGGAGGGTCGTTAGCCGAACAGGTAGGATAGGACATTCTCATTAATAAGTATAATGAAAATACAAGTAACTAATCCTTTTATAAATTCCCAATCTTAGTTACTTAAGAAAAAATGTGAATTTGATGCTAACCCATGAAATTGCACATTGCACCTTATTGGACGTTTGTGGAGCTCGTAGGTTATCATAGATCAATGGAGCGTGTGTGGCTAACCGACACATTGATTAGATGATAAATGACTTCGAGAGTACCAAGCTAGTTTGCATGGTTATTCACACCTTGTTTGTGATCCTCGGTATCCTAGTCACAAACTTGAAGGGCATAATCGAGATTAAACATGCCATTGAAAAGTTCAATGAATCTCAAAAGATCTAGGAGTTTCATTTAAAAACAAATTCGTTTAAGATTTTGTTTTCATGGTGGAATTGGTAAATCGTCATTTACCCACCGACAAATAATTTACAATTGGCTTACGACATCCCTCTTCTGAATTGTGAATTATTCTGTTGGGTCCTAGCCTTAATATTTCATTTGGGTGTTATATTAAGGATTGAATCAACTAACTCGAATTTCTCGCTTAGAGATGTCTAGTTCTGACAACTATGGTCTTCCTGAATCTTTTGGGAAAAGCTTTCCTCATGAAGATGATATTCCACGTGACAATCAAGGTGAAAGATCAATCCCTTCCTCGTGCGTTGGTGGAACTTCTATTCCTCCACCTCCTCCAGTAATTCTCCCTGACCCACATTTTCGTCAACTTGAAAAGTTCAAAGTTACTCAAGCCCTATTAGCATGCAAACGTAAAGATGGAAACCCTGTATGTGCACATGTTCTAAATATGAAGACGCACCTTGACAGACTGGGAATGTTGGGTGTCGTTTTCCCGAGGGAGTTGGCTGTTGACTTGGTTCTTCAATCACTTCCCAAGTCATATAGTCAGTTTGTTAAAGACTACTATATGACAGATCACGACGTGACCCTCATTGATCCGACATATTTGCTAATTGTTAATGAATCAACAATGATTTGGCGCACTGGTGAAGCAAATTTGACTAAAAGATCAATCTCCCAAACTTCTATGGACATTGACAATGGCAACATTGGTAGTCCAGAAAAGTTTTCTCTTCCCGGTGGAAAGGGATCGGCCAAGGTCAAACCGTTTGACCAAATGGTAAAGAGAAAGGTTGAGTCTGAGATTGTCCCATGTACCATTCCGAAAGAGTCTGTATGTTTCTATTGCCAAGAGAGGGGGCATTGGATGCGAAGCTGCTGTATCTACCTGAAGGATCGCAAGGATGGTAAAGTCAAAATGTATGACTCTACTTCAGGTAAGTCTACTATCTAACTCTATTAAGTTCCTAATTTATAGATTCTTAATACATGATGTGATAAGATTTCATTTTGATGTTTTGTAGGATCAAAGAAAAGAAAGGAAGCTTAAAGGAAGAGTGAGCTTGTAACGACATGATTTTTCAAAACAAAATTTTCAAATTTAAAACTCATAAATCATATGTCTCATCATTAATTCTCAAAAAACAACCAACAAGTTTCAATACAATTATTCAAATCCAGGATGCACAAACATAGCTCCATATGAAGAGTGTGTGTACAATCACGCCAGTGCCTTCCCGCGATCCTCGGAAGTACCTGAAACACATAACACATAACACGGTAAGCACGAATGCTTAGTGAGTTCCCCAAAATACCATATACAACAATTCGCCACTCGAGGCTATACTCTGTAAGACCCTCCGGTCTATGTGTCTCAACGGGACCCTACAGTCCCATAGCTCGTTGGACCCTCTGGTCCGGTCTAGCTCGTTGGACCCTCCAGTCCGGTCTGATTGAGAACCCTCTGGCCTCATAGTTTGTTGGACCCTCCAGTCCGGTCTAAGCAACAATAATATAGCATACAATACATATCACACAATCATGCATATCTCAAGCAAGCACATAAGACCCTCTGGTCACATATAACTACCACTCTAGGTAAAGTATAGTGAGAAGACTCACCTCGTAAGATAGCTAGTAAAAGTCTCGTGCCCGAAATCATCGGTCTAGCCTCCGCCTATCACGAAATAATATTATAATTCACATTCTACTCTTATCTCTGAAAAGTGGGTAGAAGACCATTCTACCCTTCCTGACCTCTTTTACTCATTTTGACCAAACCCTAAAGTCAAGAGAAGTCAACTCCAGTCAATTGTCCAACTTTGACCAGACTCGTCGAGTGCACTAGGGAGACTCGTCGAGTTCCCTGGTTCCCTTAGGGACCATATGAAGACCAATTCTACACGTCGAGTAGGCCCGCCTACTCGTCGAGTCACAGCGTGCTCAGACTTATCGGGACAAAACCCAAGCGACTCGTCGAGTCAACTCATGGACTCGGCGAGTGCATCCAGTCTATATTCCCATTTAGACGTTTTAGGGCAGATCTATCACTCCAAACTCTAGATCTAGGCGCCCTAGGCTCGAATGTCACGTAAAGCTTCGATCTTTACGTTCATGCATGGCATATTTGCTCCAATATGCCATTACAAGCTCCAAAGAAGGTTGAAAGCACATGAGCTTGCCTCTAGCTCAGTAAAGCTTGACTCTTTGGGCTCTCAAGGCCTCCTATAGTCCAGATCTGAGGTCCTAGCCTCAAACCATGCTCAAATAACTCAAAGACACAAGATGATTGGAAGAAAACCCTAAAAGCTCCCAAAATGGGATCTAACAAACAAGAGGTCAAGATGAGAGCTTTATACCTCTAAATAGCAGCAAATGACAGAAGAATGCAAGATCCACAGCCTCCTCTTGATTAGATTCACTAACTCTTCCAATATTTCCTCCAAAAAGCTCAAGAATGCACCAAATGGCCTCTCTCTCTCTCTCTCTATGAACGAAAAGGGTAGGTTAGGGTTTCTCTCTGGGGAAGGTGGCCGCAAAGGGAGGCTATAAGTGCCTTTAAATAGGTCTCAAACCCGGGGATCTAGGGTTTTCACTCCCAGCGCCTACTCGGCAAGTCTACTCCCAGACTCGTCGAGTAGATCATTAAATCCACGTGGCCATCCCGTCTCTACTCGGCGAGTCATAACACCAACTTGTCGAGTAGATCAATGATCCTCAAAATAAATACTTAAAATATTATACTTGGAAATCTGAATGTTACAATTCTCCCGCACTAGAATCAGACTTCGCCCTCGAAGTCATGCTCTGTAAACAACTCTGGATGCTGCTCCCGCATCTATGACTCCAGCTCCCAAGTCAAATCGGACCCTCTCCGATGCTGTCACTGGACTCGAACCAGGGGCACTTCCTTGTTCCTTGGAACCTTCACTTTCCGATCTAGGATCGCGATCGGCCTCTCGATGTAATTCAGGCTCGCATCCACCTGAATGTCCTCTAATGGCACTACTGCCGTCTCATCAGCCACACACTTCTGCAACTGGGACACATGGAAGGTGCTATGGATATGGCTCAACTCCTCAGGTAGTTCCAGCTGATATGCTACCTTTCCTACCCTAGCAATCACCCTGAAAGGTCCAATGTATCGAGGCCCCAACTTGCCCCGCTTCCTAAACCGGATCACTCCTTTCCATGGGGAAACTTTCAGAAGCACAAAGTCTCCGACCTGGAACTCAAGCTCGGATCGCCGTCTGTCTGCGTAACTCTTCTGACGACTCTGAGCCGTTTGCAACCTCTGTTTGACCTGCTGAATCTGCTCGGTCGTCTTCAACACTATCTCAGTGTCGCCCATAACTCTCTGTCCCACCTCTCCCCAACAGATAGGAGTCCGACACCTCCTCCCGTAAAGGAGCTCGAATGGAGGCATACCAATGCTGGAATGGTGACTGTTACTGTATGAAAAATCAGCCAAGGGTAAGTAGGTATCCCAACTTGAAATCCATAACACATGCACGCAACATATCCTCCAACGTCTGAATCGTTCACTCGCTATGTCCGTCTGTCTGTGGGTGGTAGGCGGTACTAAAATGCAATCGCGTTGCCAACTCCTCATGGAACTTCTTCCAAAATCTGGAAGTAAAACACACGTCCCGATCCGACACTATTGACGTCGGCACTCCATGTGGAGCTACCACCTCTCGCACATAAATCTCTGCCAGCCTCTCAGCAAAAGAGCTATCACTAATAGCAAGGAAATGAGCACTCTTCATCAACCGATCCATAATCACCCAGATCGCGTCCACTCCACGCGCCGTTCTCGGTAATTTAGTGATAAAGTCCATCGAGATCTACTCCCACTTCCAATGGGGAATCTCCAAAGGCTGCAATGGCCCATGTGGTCGCTGGTGCTCTGCCTTGACCCGACGGCAGGTCAAGCACCTCTCGACCACCCAAGCAACATCCCTCTTCATACAGGGCCACCAATAGTCTCATTTCAGATCCAAATACATCTTAGTGGCCCCGGGATGGATCGAAAATCTCGACCTATGCGCGTCCTCCATCAGAGTGCTACGAGCTCCGCCAGTATAAGGCACTTAAATCTGACCTCGAAAGGTCATAAGCCCCCGGTTATCCATCACAAACTCGGATACTTGACCAATCACCCGCTCCCTCTTGCGGTTCTCCGGTCTCACGGCCTCTGCCTGGGCCTCTCGAATGATATCCAATACCGGAGTCATCACTGTCATCCTCATGCATATATCCCGAATCGGGGCGCTCTCCGCCTTGCGACTCAGGGCATCGGCTACCACGTTAGCCTTGCTCGGGTGATACAGAATCTCACAATCATAATATTTTACCACGTCCAACCACCTCCTCTGGCCCATATTCAGGTTGGGCTCATCCATCAGATACTTCAAGCTCTTGTGGTCCGTGTATATGGTACACCGAACCCCGTACAAGTAATGGAGCCAGATCTTGAGGGCGAACACCACTGCCCCCAACTCTAAATCGTGGGTGGGATACCTCGTCTCATGAGGCTTCAGCTGCCTCGATGCATATGCTATCACGTGCCCTCTCTGCATAAGCACTGCACCTAACCCCGATATAGATGCATCGCAGTAAACTACGAAGTCCTCCATTCCCTCAGGAAGAGCTAACACTGGAGCTTCGCACAATCTCTGGCGAAGAGTCTCAAACGAGGTCTGCTGCTCGGGACCCCAAGTAAAAGCAACGCCCTTCCGGGTCAACTTGGTGAGAGGAACATCAATCTTGGAGAAATCTCTGATAAACCTTCAGTAGTAGCCGGCCAACCCCAGAAAACTCTTGATCTCGCTGGGGGATCTCGGCACCTCCCAACTGTGACAACCCGGAAATTTTTTTAAATTTAAAGCCCAGTCAATCAACTCAAATGAGTATCAAACTCATTAGTACTGAGTTCTAGCCCGGTTAAAGGTCTTTCTAAGGAATTTTAGCCTAGTACACATAAGGAATAAGTGTTGGGATTTATCTGCTAAAGGCCACAGTACAAGAATCACGCCCTAAACTCCATCAAATGGAGTTTACGACCGTAAACATGGAGTTTATGGCTTAAGTGCTCTGGATAATGATATATTTTTAGAATATAACTATAGGTTATAAAAATATACCTACTTGCTTATACATATGCATAATAGAACTAGTGTCACGAGGAGAACAGAACTAAAAGTATTTAAAGGTTGGGCACTGTCTTCAACCTGAACAGTTATGTAATCATAGCAAGGATCAATATAGCCTGATCAACTATATTCGTTCGAGATGTGACCGACATGTGTTTTGGGAATGATGTGGTGTTGCAACAGTGTTAATACTTACCTGAGCACCAGAACAAGTACATTACGTTAGAATACTATAAGAGTATTTTAGTTCATATAAGTAACTTATGTGACAACTTAAGGACCCTTACAGATAGGTCTATAATCTTGCAAGGTATATTCCTAAAGTTTTATATATGATCAAGATCTTATAGACTTAGAATATGTGGCCTACGCTTCGCTATCCATTCCTCTTAAGGGTGTAGCTTTGGAGTAGGATCACTTATTCGAAGGTCTATTTAATCTTCAATTATATACAAACTTGTGTACCTTGTACAATTATAGGATGATTCCGTAAGGATCACCCCCATAAAGTTACCTTAAAGCTCATAGATTCTTTAGACACTTTCATTCTCGCACGACAAGCCCAGATAGATGTAACCACTTCCTCATAGTAGACAACAGAAGAGTCCAGGAGGAACAAGAACAAGTTCATGGGAAGTTTGCAAAGAAGGATCAGCCGAAGTAACCAAAACGTCTTACACGTCACACTAATAAATAACAATCTGGTTAATTTAATGAGCGAGTGGAAACGCTGCTCACATTATATGTTAAGATTATTTTCTTACATGCAACTGGTAGCAGTTATTCAGGAAACAGATATTCATTCGAGGTTAGGTATTTCAAATTCATAGAGTTTATTAGGTATAGACTCATTTATGAATTGTTTCTAGAACCTTGTGGAAGTCAGGACCCGATACATCAAGAACTAGGATAACCTTGTCTTTTCAGCTTTCGGCTTGTGTCCATTGCTTTAGACTTATTCCGTCTCATCTTTGTATTCTTTTAGCAAAGATGCCTCCTTACAGATCTAACAGACGCACTAGTCCGATAACTCCAACGCCGCCTCCTTCGCAAATAGATATGGCAGCTATAAACGCTGCAGTGGCCGCGGCTGTGGCAACAGCCATGGCTCAATATCACTCCATCAGTACCAGCGGAGGTGGAACACCTACTGATTCTACTCGAGGTGAGGTCCTCGTGTGCTCGAGAGAGTTCTCCTACAAGGACTTCACCAAATGCCAGCCATTGTCCTTTAATGGGACTGAAGGAGTCATTGCCCTCATGCAATGGTTCGAGAAAACAGAGTCGAGGCCCTAACATGGTGGAACAGCCATGTTAAGTCACTGACCCTATAAGTGGCTAACTCAATAGTTGGGAAAACCTAAAAGAGTTAATGCGGGAGGAATACTGCCCGTTAGGCGAAATTCAAAAACTGGAACAAGAGCTGTGGGATCTCACTATGGTCGGCTCTGACATAGTGACCTACACCGACCGGTTCAGCGAGCTAGCAGCTCTATGCCCCGGGATGATTACCTCGGAGAGCAAGAAGATAGAAAGATACATTTTGGGTGTGACTGCTCCGACCCAAGGAAATGTGTTGTCTTCTAACCCAGCCACGTTCGATAGTGATAAACGCCTGGCTCAACGACTCATCGACCATGGAGTCCGCCATGGTGTAAAAGTCCCTACTCCCGAGCCATCGAGGGAAGAGGACTGTAATCAAAAGTCGGGGAACAAGAGAAAGAAGAAGCAAACAACACAAGACACCCGCAAGAGCAACGAGCGAGTATTATGTACGCCGCTACGACGCCTACTGCTTCAGCACCTGCCAGTCGATATGCTGGAAACCTTCCGAAGTGTGGAAAGCGCAACTTTCACCACACCGGAGTATGCCGGGAAATGCAGTGTCTGAACTGCCACCGAAAGGGACACACAGTCCGTTTCTGCAAGGCACCGGCTCAACTGATCTCCCAAGTCCTCGGAGCTGAAGAAAACCAAGCCTGCTATGGTCGTGGTGAGGCTGGACATTTTCAGAGGGACTGCCCGATAAAAAGGAACTCAGGCGCGGATGGACGCATTCTGATGATCACCGCAGGAGAATCTACCCCGGAGTCGTCGTCGAGTAGCGGTACGTTTTCGAAATAGTAATTACTTTTAAAATTAATTTTATATTCATATAAGATTAAAATTTAGGGATAACACTTAAAAGTAACTATAACAACTCACATGTTGAAATAGGTCACAGTATTCAAGAGAACTAAAGGATCCCTTAGAGAAGCTATTATGGCTTACCATATACATCAGGGTTGTGCGCAACTAAGGTGTTACAGACTTATAGTCAGTGACTCCGCTTAGGTCCCCATTCCTTAATTGGTTGAGGATTTGAGGCAGAGTTACTCAGTCGACTGCCCGGTTCATCTTAAATATTCATAACTTGTATATGGCAGGCGATGGTAGTGGTACCAAGGAGGATTATGATATAAAGTATCCCCACCAGTTAGTGGAGCACTTTTGTTTGTATGTATGCGCACATAGCGGTACGATACATAGGAGTGTTAACTTCAAAAAGAAAACCGAAAACATGGGAACATTTACAAAGAGTACATTGTCGAACATACTAGGAGTACAGTATCGAGCATACAAGGGATACATCGTCGTATATCAGACGTTTCTTTCATTTGACCAAAACTTTGTTCAGTAAGGAGTCCGTTGTTTTCATACGTGATGAGTTGGCGTGGTCCTCACCATACTGAGTTCATATGTTTCTATCGCCTCGATCGGCAAGTTCTCGAAACTTTCGTCCTTCGTATCGAAAGTCCGACCTAAACCTCGATTTTATCTTTCGTATTCTAAACCCCGAAGTACTCATGCGAAGAGTACTTTGTCCTCCGAAGCCTTATCGTCAGATATCCGCAGACCGTCACGAAATACCGCTCGTCCAGCAGACCAAGTTCGAGCACATAGGCTAAGGACGAATACAGCCCACCTATTACTATTCCGTGTATACGCGAGGGTAGTATATGATTATGATTACGTTGATTTAGTATGTGTGTTTCCGCCCTATCTCCTGTTCCTTGTTTGGTTGTGGACCTGGGGCGAAGTCGCACATCCGACCGTCTTACTAACCCTAATTATATACGACTTGTATACACGAAGTAATGATAGATGGACCAAGTATGAATCCTATCATGAACAGAAGGGCAAAGTTGCCAAGTCTACGAGTGGGTATTCTGCCAATCAGGAGAGCGCAACCCCAGTAGTAATGCTAAGAAAGCTAATTTCGGGACAAAATTCCATCTAACGGGGGGATGATGTGACAACCCGAAATTTTTTTTAAATTTAAAGCCCATTAAATCAACTCAAATGAGTGTCAAACTCATTAGTACTGAGTTCTAGCCCGGTTAAAGGTCTTTCTAAGGAGTTTTAGCCTAGTACACTTAAGGAATAAGTGTTGGGATATATCTGCTAAAGGCCACAATACAAGAATCAAGCCCTAAACTCCATCAAATGGAGTTTACGACCGTAAACATGGAGTTTACGGCCGTAAACTCATGTAGGCCGTAAACTCCTCCATATAAGTTCATTTCCTTCACTTTTCTTCATTCTTTCACTTTCCCTTCAAGAACACATGAGTTTTCTCTCAAGTATCATCCCGATCTTCATGCTTGATCTTCAAAAATCGTAAGTGTTCTTTCTCTAGTTTGTTGATAATCCTTCTTAACTAGCTTCATCCTCATGATTCGTCCATAAAAATCCTGTTTTCTTAGATCTTCAAGTTTCACCAAGAACACACACTAGTGTTCTTGGCCAATATCAACCATTTCAAGCTTGTAGATCGTAAGTACACTCACCTATACTTCATATCTAGTTAGTATCCATGCTTAGAGACTTGAAAACATCAAGAACACAAGATCAAAGGAAGTTTACGGCCATAAACTCCCAAGACCGTAAACCCCTTTTTGGTGGCCATTAGGGCCATAAACCCTATAGGATGCAAGGCAAGTGACCCAGAACCCTTCCTTGAAGTGTATAGGACCTTGAACATCGAAAACATCAAGGACCATTAGAGTTTACGGCCGTAAACTCATGGAGAAATGGTCCATGGGCCGTAAACTCTACAAAGGGGTGAAATGTTGCCCCAATCACTTCCTAAGGCTTAGACTTGAAGTTAGGATGCTTCCTTATGACCTTTAAGACTTCAAAACACAAAATAGTTGAAGTATCATGAGTTTACGGCCGTAAACTCATGGGTTTACGACCGTAAACTCCAAGGGAGTTGGTCCCTAAACCGTAAACACATGTTAGTGCCATTTCACTTTCCTTTGATGAATCACATGTGATTCCAACACTTGATCAAGGTGTTTCCTAGTCCCAGAAGGTGTTTCCTTTCATATAGTTGTTCACAAACACTATATTCATGTCAATATGTGTCCTTATATGTCATTTAGGACTTATTGTGTCTCGGGACTTCATTCGTGGAACTTCTCATCATTACACTCATACACGTTTGAATCACCCACATCTGGTGAGTTCATACCCCGTAATGAATCTTTTAACTATTTTAACTGTTTTAAGGGGGGGGGAATACAAGTTGAACACAATGATAATTGTGTAAATGTTTGTTATAAACATCTTTCAAAATGTTACTTATGTCATTTATAAGTCGTCAAAACATTTCAAAACTCTTTTAAAGTTATGTTACTTTCTAGTTATACAAAACTTTGTTTTTAAAGTACAAACATAACTTAGTAGATAAACGAGTCTTTCCAGTAACAGTCCAAGTAGAACATTAGTAAGCTATAATAGGTATAGTTTAGGTGACTGCTATTCATTACTTCTAGTACAATGAATCACAGAAACAAACAATACCATACAGAACAGATAGTGAACAGAATCAAACAATACCATACAGAGAGAACACAGAATTACTAGAAACAAACAGAACGTACAAGATACAGTACAAAACAAACAAGTTAGGTTGCTATAGCATAAGAACACTCATACAGGATCTAATTATACCAATGAATCACTAACTCATTGTTTTAAACAAAAGGTGATAGTTATATTGGGTATACATGATCATATACTTTAATGTGAATTACATGGCTTGCAAGAATTTGCAGAGGTCGTGTTTAGTTCCCCTAATCTCTTGACAGGGAGAGCGTATAGTAAGGGTTCTAGCCTTCACATTATAACCGTAATAAAACAAATATGTTTTAGGTTATTAGTACATCCGCATGTCATTATAAACGACAACCGTGTACTTACATTTCCCATTACTTTCATAAAGTGTCAGTACCACTTGAAAGTCAAACTCAAACTATTTTCGAGTCAAGATAGTTATAAACTAGGGAAAATATACATTTTTACAATCGGCAAACGGAACAGTCAAGTCTAGCACATAACAGAAGATGCCTTGGTAGAAGGCTACGTTTAAAACGAAGGACCATAATGCTAGTCTTATGATTCCTTAATGGATACATCACAGGATATATATATACCAATAGGGTCCGACAGGTAATAGGATGTGTGCTCTCCGCTTTACTTCCTGTTCCTTGTTTGGTTGTGGGCTTGGAACGAATTCACTCAATCTATTTTCTACCCGATTCCATATATATGTATGCTTAGTATACATTGAGTCATCATAAGGGTACCAGGTATGGGTCAGGTTATAGGACACAGAGTCAAAGCATAGTTTTTCTAGTACAAAACATACTTTCAGTAATTTTGGTATACAAAACTAGAAACTTCCCGGTAAAGGGTTTAATCCATTTTATTAAACCAGTACAATTTAAAAGACCTTAGGTGAGTAACTCTATAATACCTTAGTTTATACACCATGTTTATGTATAAAACTAATACCCAATAGGTAGTTGGATGTGTGTTTTCCGCCTTAATTTTTGTTCCTCGTTTGGTTGTGGAATTAGGGCAGATTCACTCAATTAACTTTCTATCCGATATTAGATTATATATAGCAGTATAAACTAAGCTATTATAAAAGTAGTCACTATGGTCACTATTTTATTATAAGAAATAATGGTTTTCTTAAAGAACTTCTTCATTAGATATAAAGGAAACATTACAATTAACTCCATGAGTAACAAGTGATTACACCAGGGTTATATATGACGATGATCTAACAACCAATGGAATGTGTGCTATCCGCCTTAATTCCTGTTCCTTGTTTGGTTGTGAGCTTAGGGCAGATGCGCACAATCGATTGTTTGTTTACTCTGAGTCTTATATAACTTGTACCCACTTAGTACCCATAGAATGGGTTGTAGTGTCATTTTACTTAAACTTCCATCAAAGTAGGAAATATATGATTTTCTAGAGGAACAGGCGAACTTTTCAAAACAGGACTTACAACTTACGACATTTTACAACTACATGTTGCAACTACATTTTTAACACCATTTTACATCTACATTTTTAACAACACTTTACAACTTACGTACATCACTAAACTCTTATGAACTCACCAGCTTAATTGCTGATCAACTCTTTCAAATAACTTGTATTCTCAGGAGACTATTAGACAGGTGCTCGTGCTGGGGATTCAAAAGATGAAGCAGTATAGCTTCAAGTCTTGTTTTGTTATTTGTGTATGAATTCTTTGTGTTGTGAACACACACATTGTAAACACTTTCTTTCGAAATGAAATGGTTGTTCATTACTTGCTTACCATATACATATCTCGTGATACTAAACATGACGTCCTCCACCCCTGAACGATTCTGCCGTTCCGGTTTTAGGGTGTGATACCAACTCATAACCGGCTCAATCTTGGCCGGGTCGACCAAAATCCCATTCTGATTAACGAGGTGTCTCAAGAACTGGACCTCTCGTAACCAGAAATCACACTTGGAGAATTTGGCATAAAGCCTCTCCGATCTCAATACCCCGAGAACCTCTCTCAAATGCTCCTCATGCTGCTCTCTAGACCTCGAATACACCAAAATATCGTCGATGAACACGATCACCGAACGATCCAACATAGGCCTGCATACCCGGTTCATGAGATCCATGAACACTGCCGGTGCATTGGTGAGCCCGAAAGGCATCACCACGAACTCGTAATGCCCATAACGAGTCCTAAATGTTGTCTTCTGAATATCCTCCTCACGAACCCTCATCTGGTGATAACCAGACCTCAAATCGATCTTGGAAAACCAAGATGCACCCTGCAACTGATCGAACAGATCGTCGATCCTCGGGAGTGGATAACGGTTCTTGACCGTCAGCTTGTTCAACTCCCGGTAATCGATGCACATCCGGTGCGAACCATCCTTTTTCTTGACAAAAAGGATTGGTGCTCCCCACGGCGAACTACTCGGCCGAATGAATCCCTTTCCCAACAGCTCCTGAAGCTGCAAGAATAACTCCTGCATCTCTGGCGGCGCAAGGCGATAGGGCGCCTTGGCGATAGGTGCCGCCCCCGGAAGTAAATCAATACGAAACTCCACCTACCTCTCGGGAGGCACACCTGGTAACTCCTCAGGGAAAACGTCCGGAAACTCGCTAACTACTGGAACCGCAGCGACAATACTCGGTCTCTCCGTAACATCCCGCGTATCCGACACATACGCCACAAAACCCATGCAACCCTGCTGCAGGCTCTGCCTCGCTCGAGCAGTCGAACAAAATGCTGACCCAGATCGGGTGCCCTCGCCGAATACTGTAAGTACTCCCGCACTAGGGTTTCAGATGGTCACCAGTTGACGCTCACAGTCGATCATGGCTCCAAATTGGCTCAACTAGTCCATGCCCACGATGACACATACATCCCCCATCGCGATAGGTACCAAATCTATCAGAAACTCGACTCCAAAAATCTCAAGCACACATCCCCGAATCACATCAGTCGCAAAAACAACATTCTCATCAGCTATGGAAACTCTCAAAGGTCGACTCAACGCCTCACGTCGGATAATGATGTGATGACTAAACGCTAAAGATACGAACGATCGACTCGCACCCGAGTCAAACAACACCAAAGCAGGTACAGAACTCACAAGAAAAGTACCTAAAACATCATAAATAAGCACCATATATAAACAAAAGAATAAGAAAAAGATCACATACCAGCCACAACATCGGGTGCTACGCGGACCTCCTCCGTTGTCAACTGGAAGGCTCTCCCGCGAGCCTTTGGCGCCTCGGCCTTCACGAGCCGACTCTCTGTAGCTCGAGTAGAAGAAGGCGCAGATCCCTGTGCTGATCCCTGAAGCAACTGCAGCACTCGGCCTTCCTATGGCCAGTCTGGTTTCAATGGAAGCAAATCGAAAATCCCTTGGGGCAATCCCTCGCGATATGCCCCTCCTTCCCGCACTTGTAACACACACCTGCTCTGCACACCCCATCATGGCTCTTGCCGTACTTCCCACAAGTGCGGCCCTTCTGACCTCCCGATCTCGAATTAGCGGGCTTTGCCCGCTTGGCCGCCGGCTGAGACTGTGCCGGTCGCCTATCCCTCCTATGAGACTCCGCCTCCTCCCTGGCCTGAGTCTCTAGCTCAATCTCCCTCTTCCGAGCATTTGCCTGGAGCTCGGTAAACATTCGGTATGTCGAGTTCGCCACGAACTCGCGAATGTCTCTCCTCATAATGCTCAGATATCGGCTCATACGTGTCTGCTCAGTAGACACGTGCTCAGGGCAAAAGAACGCCCTCTCATGAAACATACGTGTGATCACAGTCACAGACTCAATACCCTGTTTGAGGGACAAGAACTCCTGGGCCAACCGTTCCCTCTCCACCGGGGGAACGTACTCATCTCGAAACATAGTGGTGAACCTCTCTCAAGTCACCGCAGTAAGCTCTGCAGTAGTAAAGTCAGCTGTCACAAACTTCCTCCAGTCCTTCGCTCCCAAGCGAAGCTGGTTCAACGCGAACCGTACCCTCAGATGCTCCGGACAAGAACATGTGTAAAAGCATCCCTCAATGTCAGAGATCCATCTCATCGCGGCTATCGGATCCTGAGTCCCATCAAACTCTGGTGGCTTCGTGTTGCTGAACTCCCGGTACAGCAACGAGTCACCCCCCTGTGGCCTAGCAGTGGCAACGACTGCGGTGGCTGCAGCAACAGCAGCCTCGGTAAGAGCGGCATACCGCTCATCAAATGTCTCAATCAACGTGGTCTTGATAGACCCGAACATCTCAGGAATCTTAGCTCGAATGGCTGCGGCCACCTCCTCGTGAATCAACCTACGAATCTCCTCATCACTGGTACCACTGGTACCACTGCCTCCTGGGTTGTGGCGCGTAACCACCATGATGCCTCTGAAACACAACATAAAATAATCAGAGACTCGACCGAGATTACTCACACTCGGCCAACCGATCCTACTTGTTCCTTAGCACCCTAAGGATTCTTACTTACCGATCCGATTCTTTCAGTAGTACGGGCCCAATACTACCTTTCACATCGTATCCGTATCCACCCCAAGTCCTCCTCCTAGGATCCCAACTCGCAAGTACTCTATACCACTCTGAACCCAGCCTACTCTCTAGCAGACTTCTCATAAGCTACTCTCTGCTACCTATGTGCACTCAAAACCACTCACAGCAGCAGAAACTCCTAGGCTAAGGCCTCACAAATCAGGCCACTCTATTCCTAACATATGAATTACCTAGCCTACTCTAGCATGCAAAACACATCACATAATATCATAACACGTAACGTAAGGGTATTTTGGGAAATCAGCGTTCGGGCGCTGGCTGATTGTACACACTGCTCTTTTCCGCTTTTTCTGGAAATCTTTTACTCTTTTTAGAAAAATTGTTTCTTCTTGAAAACTTTTCTCAAATCCTCAGTTTGAGTCCAGATATGCCTGAATGTGTATTCGAATCCCTTAAACCAAGGCTCTGATACCAACTTGTAACGACATGATTTTTCAAAACAATTTTTTCAAATTTAAAACTCATAAATCATATGTATCATCATTAATTCTCAAAAAACAACCAACAAGTTTCAATACAATTATTCAAATCCAGGATCCACAAACATAGCTCCATATCAAGAGTGTGTGTACAATCACGCCAGTGCCTTCCCGCGATTCTCGGAAGTACCTGAAACACATAACACATAACACGGTAGGCACGGATGCTTAGTGAGTTCCCCAAAATACTACATACAACAATTCGCCACTCGAGGCTATACTCTGTAAGACCCTTCGGTCTATGTGTCTCAGCGGGACCCTCCAGTCCCGTAGCTCGTTGGACCCTCCACTCCGGTCTGATTGAGATCCTTCTGGCCTCATAATTCGTTGGACCCTCCCGTCCGGTCTAAGCAACAATAATATAGCATACAATACATATCACACAATCATGCATATCTCAAGCAAGCACATAAGACCCTCTGGTCACATATAACTACCACTCTAGGTAAAGTATAGTGAGAAGATTCACCTCGTAAGATAGCTAGTAAAAGTCTCGTGCCCGAAATCCTCGGTCTAGCCTCCGCCTATCACGAAATAATATTCTAATTAACATTCTACTCTTATCTCTGAAAAGTGGGTAGAAGACCATTCTACCCTTCCTGACCTCTTTTACTCATTTTGACCAAACCCTAAAGTCAACCGAAGTCAACTCCAGTCAACGTCCAACTTTGACCAGACTCGTCGAGTGCACTAGGGAGACTCGTCGAGTTCCCTGGTTCCCTCAGGGACCCTATGAAGACCAATTCTACACGTCGAGTAGGCCCGCCTACTCGTCGAGTCACAGCGTGCTCAGACTTATCAGGACAAACCCCAAGCGACTCGTCGAGTCAGCTCATGGACTCGGCGAGTGCATCCAATCTATATGCCCATTCAAACGTTTTAGGGCAGATCTATCACTCCAAACTCTAGATCTAGGCTCCCTAGGATCGAATGTCACGTAAAGCTTCGATCTTTACGTTCATGCATGGCATATTTGATCCAATATGCCATTACAAGCTCCAAAGAAGGTTGAAAGCACATGAGCTTGCCTCTAGCTCAATAAAGCTTGACTCTTTGGGCTCTCAAGGCCTCCTATAGTCCAGATCTGAGGTCCTAACCTCAAACCATGCTCAAATAACTCAAAGACACAAGATGATTGGAAGAAAACCCTAAAAGCTCTCAAAATGGGATCTAACAAACAAGAGGTCAATATGAGAGCTTTATACCTCTGAATAGCAACAAATGACAGAAGAATGCAAGATCCACAGCCTCCTCTTGATTAGATTCACTAACTCTTCCAATCTTTCCTCCAAAAAGCTCAAGAATGCACCAAATGGCCTCTCTCTCTCTCTCTCTATGCACGAAAAGGGCAGGTTAGGGTTTCTCTATGGGGAAGGTGGCCACAATGGGAGGCTATAAGTGCCTTTAAATAGGTCTCAAACCGGGGGATCTAGGGTTTTCACTCCCAGCGCCTACTCGGCGAGTCTACTCGAGTAGATCATTAAATCCACGTGGCCATCCCGTCTCTACTCGGCGAGTCATAGCACCAACTCGTCGAGTAGATCAATGATCCTCAAAAATAAATACTTAAAATATTATACCTGGAAATCGGATGTTACAGAGTTGAGTCTGATCGTGAAGAGATGGATTTCGATCGACTAGTTCGATGATCAGTTTTTTTGAGCTGCTGCTTCGGAGTTATGATAGATTGCTTAGGAATGTCAAGAAACATAGTTTTCTTATGAATTTACGTTGTAGGGACAAGTTTTTCTGCATTTTATAAATAAAGAAAAATTTTATTTTATCTTATTTTATGTTTCCTTGCAATGACATTTGTGAAAATTGTTGTTTGTATGTTTCTATTAATAGCAATGTTGAAAATGGTTTGATTCTTAGTTATATCGATTGTGGTAGTGTCGTAATTTTTCTAAGTAAGGAGAGATTCTCATCGCCCAAGTTTCAACCAGACAGAAACTTGAAATCATTAGATTTGAATTATGTGATGTATGAAAACCTTGGTACTTGGGAAATTGGGACTAACTCCTTGTTTACATATGTATGTAAGTCAAGTGAAAGATGAAAGGATCTAGTATGCATTAATGTGAACTGGTCAGGTCCACCACAACGTACGATAAAGTTTATTCATCATGATTTACTGAAAGCTTAGTAAATATGGTTATGCTTAGAAGATTAAGTGTGATTCTGAATCATTGAAAAAGTTTCAATGTATAGCAGAACGAATAAGAAGAATCAATTAGGCAGAAAGATAAAAGTTTCTTCAATCTGAAAGGAAAGGAGAGTACTTGACTATCGTGTTTTATGATCATCTTAGTGATTATGAAACGATGTCACAATTGATCCTCTAAGGATACCTTAGTACATTTGTATGGCTAAGAATATGAATCGGGAATTGTTGAAAAGGTTGAATCAAAAAGGGTGAGTCATACTTTGTTCCAAAATCAAGTCTTAGAGTCATACTCAGAGATTGTATCTTGAGTGACATATCCTAAGTAGGTTTATAAACACGTCATGAAATGTAGAGTAGAAAGGTTTTCTTACTCATGTATATTTGATATTGGAAGTTGGGATGTTTTGGATAAAACAAAGACCAAAACCAATTGTATGAAGTGTTGTTCTTGATGACAACCCGTACTAATTCTTGAATATTAGTTTGTCGAGGAATGTTCCTTAACAAGAGAATCTTATATGTCAAGAGGTCAGTGGGAGTCTTAAAAGATCTTGAAAAATTTCAAGAACTAATCAAGAATAAACCTATTGTTTATCACTAGCACACGACTTGAGGTTTGCAAGCTATCGTGTTGACATATTCTTGTTTATGTGCCCATTCCAATTAAGTTAACTATGCATGTGAGTTCTATGAGTTCTCATTTAATTGCATAAGGCAAAGCACCTTGGTCAATGAATGTACATTGATCGATAGGGGTGAGCTTCGCAGCAACTTGGAAGCAATGGTAGGCCCTTGTGCTACTAGATGGAAAGAAATTAAGATTGAACAAGTTCGGTCCATATGAGTTTGGATTTGTCACAAACCTTGTCTAAGTGGTAAAAGGTTTTTCTTCTTCATGAAAATGATTGTGAGGAAATGCTTTCACTGGTAGATTTTAAGGAGATAGCAGTTTTGTTAATTGCTGATTACGACATCCCTCTTCATAGTTCGAATTGTGAGAAAATGGCAAATAGTTTCAACATTCGGGACTTATTGTTCTAAGTTCTCAAATAGTTTAAACACACATATGAGCTTTCTAATAAAATGTGAGTGAGCTTAGATAAAGACTTATGAAAGCATCTCGTATCAGAAATCTGAGCTTTGGTAAGAAAGTCAATAAGTATTGATTTCTAGAAATCCAGCTGATTTCTAAATACATGTCAAAGCTAGTGGGAGCATAAGTGTTATGCTTATAAGTATGTAATTATTATGATAGTGGGAGCACAATTATTACATTAAGTGTTGCGAGTTAGCAATACTATTAATAGGAAACAAAGTTTTAATTTGCAAAGTTGCAAAGTTTGAAAAGTTGTTTCGCTATAGAAAGTTTTAAGGGAGAGGAGCTCATACTTCATTTCGAATCTAAAAAATTAGATTAAAATTATTAAAGGGACTTAGTCATGGATATATATGAATGTAATGTTGAAATGTTTCAACATTAGAAATTCTATATATATATATAGAAATATTATAGCAAAAGACTGGTCTAGTATCATGTCTTTATGTAAGACATTATGAATCATATCCTATGTGCTTCTGATATAGGATCGATTACATATGCTATAATATTTGATTGTTCTAATTTCCAAATGCCTAGGGTATTAAGAGGGAAAAAGGACTAGAACAAGATATGACTGAAAGTTTTAAGCAACTGTCAAGGACAATCTGAAGTTCGCTGAAGATTGGTTGCTTATGGACAGTTGGAAGTACACTAATGGATGGACCATATTGACGTGATTCTGAATAGATAGGATTTTGTTAAGAATGGATAGTCATATGGCAATAGGGAAATGTTTCCATAATGGGAGTTGGATATTAAGAATCTATATGTAGAAACTTTTATGCAAGAAGGATGTTCAAAGGAATGTACTTTGAATATGAGACTTCGTATCTCCAATGGAATGTTTTGTAATTGGCAAAGTCTCTGTGACTTTGGTGCCTAGTCATTACAAAATGATCGTTGCATAATAGCTTAGAATCTAACACATTCTAATAGTGAAAGAATTTTGTATTCATACACTTATGATAAGGATTTGGAATTGTGAAATAAGCATCATTGGAAATGTTTCCAATTGATCTGTTTCACAAAGAAAGGACCATAGGTAAACATGGTGTGCATCCTTAGAGCATGGGATAACTATTTTTTAATTCAAGTATTAAGTGGATTAGTCGAAACAATTATACAATGAATAATGTTTAATCGATATAGTGATTAAATAATAACTGTTTTTTATTTATATTCAAAAGTTTTGAGACCATATTGGATTAAATTATTCTTGTGTTTCACTTCGCATGTTTTACTTCCCGAATAACTAGGTTATTCAAAGATCCACAGTCGATCATACTTTGGAAGTAAGTAATGAGGAAAGACTGTCATGAATTCGTTTGTAGATTGTCTAAAAGCTTAGACATAGCAAATGTTTGCTATAGTGTTCATGAGTAATCCTGAAATAGGAATTTGAGTATTGAATTAAACCCACGCTCACGTGAATTACTTCATGGATTTTATCACGAGTGATTGTGAGACGATAATATCTTATATTCTTCAAACGGAGACATATAGTTGTTGTTTACGAGTCGGTTGCACATTAATAATGTGTAAACACATCAGAAACTTGATGTTATAAAACGTATTGTTGTGTGTGATTTGATGAATAAATAGTACAAGCATATGAGTCGAAGTTTATTAGTTCCTTTTACCCTTAGTGGGATAAAAGCGATATCTGTAGGCCCCTCGATGATTTAGTGATGACACCCTAAGCGCTTGGCCAAGCCTGGACTGATTTAATTTGTGCAATTAGTCAGTCATCATAAATCGGAAATCGGGAAACAGAACTTGGACAGAGAGAATGATTATAATCCATGCCTCATGTCTATATGATATCTTGTAGAATGGAGGAATATTTGATCCCTTATCTAAAGGACGTGTTACTGATAAGATCAGAGTTCGATAGCGGCTTTTAAGAGCTACAATTGCTAATCGGATTTGAAATTGTGTTAGCAGTTATAGTTATTAGACTTATCCAAGTGGGAGACTATTAGATTAGGTGTCTAAGCCCATAACTATAATTGGTATGTACTTGACCCGATAGTAGCATGGTCCTATTGGGTTGCCTTCACCATAGCAATTTGATAGGATGAATTTTTGAGAAAGAGGTTATTTGTGATTTATTAATATATTATATGAATAATATATTAATTGAGAAATCATATTATTTAATTTGTATTGATCAAAAATTAATTTGGAATTAATTTAGTGATCAAAAGAGACTGATTAAATTAGCAGGGACTGATTAGGAAAATCAGCAATACTTATAATTTGGGCTAATGATCCATGATTGATTAGGGATGGACTAAATCTATGTGAGAGTCAATGAAGATTTTGTCCAAAGGGCCTATCATATGGGTTATTGGATTGATTAAGGCCTAATCATATGAATTAGGGTTTCCAAGATGAAACCCTAGGGATTCCACACTAATACTAACCCTTGCACTCCAAAAATCAGCACTTGTGTTCCAAAAGGTAACCCTAGCCGTTTGGTACCTCCTAACCTCTCTCTCATATTCCTCCATTTGCTTTTGGTGTTTGTGACTTATTAGAGGCATCACATTTGAGGTACTAAGCTCTTGAAACGTGACATCCCCAAATTTCTCAGCCAGAAAAGACCGATTTAGTTTATGCTTTTGAAATAAAATCAGAGTAATCTTTTAAAACATGTTGCGGAATTTGTCCCCAAAACAAAACATGATAAAAAAATTTACCAAAACATTTCTTAAAGAAATATGTATCTTCATTATATATCAAAACCTCGGGATGTTATGTTCCGATACAGACCAAAAGCATAAACAGTACATCATAAGCCTTACAACAGTTATTTACAACTACTGGCCTATGATCCAAAAATCCCTTTTCATCATCCAAACTATGCTCTAGGTCCACTACATGTTATATAAAAAGCTGAGTGGGTCAGGCTTGGGAGCCTGGTGAGCATATAGGATTTTCAACTCACAAATAATAAATTTATTAATTTCATCAACCACAATAAATTTATTTATTATGTTTAAACATCAAACAATCAGCCCAATTTCCCACCCCCTTTATCTTCTTTACTCTTAAGGACCCACCCTAAGAAATCAGCTATTCCTCGTTCATTCATTCCTAAGGATTAACCTAAGAAATAAGCACGAAGTCAACCTTTGCCTATGGCGTAGCTGCCAATGTTATTTATTAGGCGCAACTGCCAACAACATCATTTATTCTCTAATTGGTTATTTATTAGGCGCAGCTGCCAACAACATCATTTATTCTCTAATTGGCACAACTGCCAATGTTGTTTATTAGGCGCAGCTGCCAACAACATCATTTATTCTTAGATTGGCATAACTACCAATGGTGTTTATTAGGTGCAACTGTCAACAACATCATTTATTCTTTATTAGGCACAGTTGCTAATGTTATTTATTAGGCGCAGCTGCCAACAACATCATTTATTCTCTAATTGGTTATTTATTAGGCGCAGCTGCCAACAACATCTCTTATTCTCTAATTGGCACAGCTGCCATTGTTGTTTATTAGGCGCAGCTGCCTATGTTATTTATTAGGCGCAGCTGCCAATAACATCAATATCATCTTTCATCCCTCATTCTTTATCTACCCACGTTCTACCCAACATATTCGTAGATATAAAATACATATACAGTTTAGAATCTATATAAAACAATCTTTCATCTATCCATGTTTTACCCAACATATTTGTAGATATAAAATACATATACAGTTTAAAACCTGTATAAAATATTCATTCATCATCCATCTCAAATAAACAAACAACATATATACACATAGCACGTATTTTATATAAAATACTTCATATATATATGTGTTAGATGAAAGTGACTATACAATCACTTGATAAGACGACGATTGGACAGCACTTCGTCCCTTAAAACAATATTCTTCGATGAAACCGGGATGTTTTCTGAAAAACCGGGCTTCACGCGGGCAGAGTTTCGGCTCGAAAAACACTTTTTCTCGGGAACTTCGGGCTTTCTGCGGGTGCTAGGGGCGTTCCCGAGGCTTCGGGGTGTTTTAAGATGGCTAGAGAAGGTATAGAGAGTGAAAGAGAGTGTGAATTAGCAACCATTCCCAGATACCCTCGATTTCTATTTATAGGGTGAAAATTCGACATTCACGTCGTGAACCGTAAGTGTTCACGTCGTGACTTTGATCCTGGTCACCTCCTAGGCTTGTCGTGTGTCTTCTAGGCTCGAAATGTGTCATTCACTGAGTTCACATCGTGAATTTCTATGATCACGTCGTGAATTAAGTCATACCTCGAAGTTTGTGTTCCAAACTTCAGAAATTCATATATTTCGCATACAAACTCCGTTTTTGACAATCTTTATATCCACGCGTAGGTGAAATTATGCTCTACAACTTTTGTTTAGACTCCGTTGACTAATTTTGACTTCATTTTTAATATTATATTTTTAACGCACCGGGACAGGAAAAGTCCGTTAAAAATTCATAACTTCTTTATCTGACATCCGTTTTCGTTTGTCTTTTTACCGTTGCACTAATATCGACGAGATCTTCGATTCTCGGATAGATTGTTTCGGCTAAGAATCACTCGATCTAAATTTCTAGTTTTGGGCTGCATACTACAAAGTCGAAACTGAGAAAAATCATAACTTCCTCATACGAAGTCAGATTTAAGCGTTCTTTTTATGCACGCTCTCGGTTTAACGAACTCTACGACATTCATTTAGATCACTAAGGCTAAAAATCGTTTTATCGTAAATTCACTATTTACGTCATGCAGTGTCGTACCGGTTCTTTCTCGAAACTTCGACATGTCATAACTTCTTCGTTATAACTCGGATTTCGGCATTCTATATATCCGGAATCCTTGTCACGACCACTACAACTTCCTTCATAGATATCAGTTTTATCTAATATTAATTTTCGACGCTTATTTTTATTCTTAATCATAATAATTAAGTTTAAAGCACATAATTCATTCTTATTACTTCAAAACGAGTTCCAATGGTTGACCTAGACTATTATATTATCATTAATGCTTAGCCCAGAAACACGGACGTTACAATTCTCTCCTCCTTAGAATGATTCTGTCCTCGGAATCACACATCAGCAAACAACTGCGGATAGCGACTTCTCCTGTCACTCTTCGTTTTTTTTCCAGGTGCGATTTGGCCCATTCAAATGTTTCTATCGCACAAGCACTAAATCGACCATCTTGCGTCCCAACTTCTTAGTCTTACGGTCAACAATTGCCTCCGGTTTTTCAATTAACCTCTTGCTTTCATCCAACCTTAAATGGAATGATGTCGGGAACTTCTCCCGTGAACTTCCTCAAATAACACACGTGGAAGGTGTTATGAATACCTTTTAGTTCTTCTGGTAGTTCTAACTTGTAAGCTTGATTCCCAATCTTCTGAAGAACTTTAAATGGTCCAATAAACCTTGGACTCAACTTTCCCCGAACCACGTAACATACTCATCTTAGTCGGACTCGATTCGATATGACCTCTAGGGTCGGAATATCAATCATCTTTTTAGTCATTACCAAAACGATGGTAACGGCGAGCATGAACAAAACACAGTCAATTACTAGCTTCTTGGTAACATTGTGACTTTCCCTGATCCAAGTGTGAGTCCTGTGATTCCAGTAGTATAGGCCTCTACTACTATCCACACCTACTCATACTCGTCCCAAGTATTGTCTCGCAGTCCCCAAGTTCTTATTTCCTAAAATCACAAAACAATTTAACACATACGAATGTGTCCAAATAATCATAAAAATTTCCCTAGACTCTACTCGGACTTCTTCCATGCATATCTTCAATCATCAATTCTGCTTCAACTCGGTTGGTGATTGAAACACCAGACGATAAGACAACTTCAGAAATTATACCAACCGTTCTATCATCCCGCCAATCAAGTGTGTACATTCGGATGTACCGTACTCCTCTATACGTACTGTTATTTTATAAGACATACTCTAGAGGCAAGACACCATTCTTACGATATCTTCCGATAGGTATCATTTACTATCGTAAACCTTCTCATTTCCTCCATTTACTCAGTTCACTATGAGTCTTTACCATGACGTTATGTCCACAAAAGCAGGCGTTCAACATATCGGAACAAAAATATAGATAGAGGAAGGTTTTGACGCATATTCCTCCTTATTACTCCGAAAAGTTACATGCCAGTTCTAATATCGTAAATAACCGTTTAGAATCCTGTGCACATAAAATTTCCAGATCTGGTCGGCAACATACCATAGATCCGAACAAATAATATCATATATGGCAAACATATAGCATTTAGCACATAAAAGCATTTTAGGCATCTTTCCTAAAATATACTAGTGCTCGTGTCTAAAATATGGTAGACACTGATCTCAAAATCATCGCTTAACATTCTAAGTTTAAGTCTAGAAATCCTACAAATTCCTAGTTCGCTTAAACTAATGCTCTGATACCAACTGTGACATCCCCAAATTTCTCAGCCAGAAAAGACCGATTTAGTTTATGCTTTTAAAACATGTTGCGGAATTTTTCCCCAAAAAAAATCATGATAAAAAAATTTATCAAAACATTTCTTAAAGAAATATGTATCTTCATTATATGTCAAAACCTCGGGATGTCATGTTCCGATGCAGACCAAAAACATAAACAGTACATGATAAGCCTTACAACAGTTATTTACAACTACTGGCCTATGATCCAAAAATCCCTCATCATCATCCAAACTATGCTCTAGGTCCACTACCTGTAATATAAAAAGCTGAGTGGGTCAGGCTTGGGAGCCTGGTGAGCATATAGGGTTTTCAACCCACAAATTATAAATTTATTAATTTCATCAACCACAATAAATTTATTTATTATGTTTAAACATCAAACAATCATCCCAATTTCCCACCCCCATTATCTTATTTACTCTTAAGGACCCACCCTAAGAAATAAGCTATTCCTCGTTCATTCATTCCTAAGGATTAACCTAAGAAATAAGCACGAAGTCAACCTTTGCCTATGACACACCTGACAATGTTATTTTTTTAGGCGCAGCTGCCAACAACATCATTTATTCTCTAATTGGTTATTTATTAGGCGCAGCTGCCAACAACATCATTTATTCTCTAATTGGCACAACTGCCAATGTTGTTTATTAGGCGCAACTGCCAACAACATCATTTATTCTCTAATTGGCACAACTACCAATGTTGTTTATTAGGCGCAGCTGGCAACAACATCATTTATTCTTTATTAGGCACAGTTGCCAATGTTATTTATTAGGCGCAACTGCCAACAACATCATTTATTCTCTAATTGGCACAGCTGCCAATGTTGTTTATTAGGCGCAGCTGCCAACAACATCATTTATTCTCTAATTGGTTATTTATTAGGCGCAGCTGCAACCAACATCATTTATTCTCTAATTGGCACAGCTGCCGTTGTTGTTTATTAGGCGCAACTGCCAATGTTATTTATTAGGCGCAACTGCCAATAACATCAATATCATCTTTCATCCCTCATTCTTTATCTACCCACGTTCTACCCAACATATTCATAGATATAAAATACATATTCAGTTTCGAATCTATATAAAACAATATTTCATCTACCCATGTTTTACCCAACATATTTGTAGATAAAAAATAAATATACAGTTTAAAACCTGTATAAAATATTCATTCATCATCCATCTCAAATAAACAAACAACATATATACACATAGCACGTACTTTATATAAAATACTTCATGTATATGTGTAAGATGAAAGTGACTATACACTCACTTGATAAGACGACGATTGGACAACACTTCGTCCCTTAAAACAATATTCTTCGATGAAACCGGGATGTTTTCTGAAAAACCGGGCTTCACGCGGACAGAGTTTCGGCTCGAAAAACTCTTTTCTTGGGAACTTCTAGCTTTCTTCGGGTGCTAGGGGCATTCGCGAGGCTTCGAGGTGTTTTAAGATGGCTAGAGAGGGTGTAGAGAGTGAAAGAGAGTGTGAATTAGCAACCATTCCCGGATACCCTCGATTTCTATTTATAGGGTGAAAATTCGACATTCACGTCGTGAACCATAAGTGTTCACGTCGTGACTTTGATCCTGGTCACCTCCTAGGCTTGTCATGTGTCTTCTAGGCTCGAAACGTGTCGTTCACTGAGTTCACGTCGTGAATTTCTATGTTCACGTCGTAAGTTCAGTCAGACCTCGAAGTTTGTGTTCTGAATTTCAGAAATTCATATCTTTCGCATACGAAATTCGTTTTTGACGTTCTTTATATCCACGCGTAGGTGAAATTATGCTCTACAACTTTCGTTTAGACTCCGTCGGCTAATTTTGACTTCATTTTTAATATTATATTTTTAACGCGCTGGAACAGGAAAAGTCCGTTAAAAATTCATAACTTCTTCATCCGGCGTCTGTTTTCGTCTGTCTTTTTACCGTTGCACTAATAACGATGAGATCTTCGATTCCCGAATAGATTGTTTCGGCTAAAAATCACTTGATCTAAATTTCTAGTTTTGGGCTGCATACTGCTAAGTCGAAACTGAGAAAAATCATAACTTCCTCATACGAAGTCAGATTTAAGCGTTCTTTTTATGCACGCTCTCGGTTTAACGAACTCTACGACTTTCGTTTAGATCACTAAGGCTAAAAATCATTCTATCGTAAATTCAGTTTTTACGTCACGTAGTGTCGTACCGGTTCTGTCGTGAAACTTCGATAGGTCATAACTTCTTCGTTATAACTCGGATTTCGGCATTCTTTATACATCCGGAATCCTTGTCACGACCACTACAACTTCCTTCATAAATATCGGCTTTATCTAATATTAATTTTCGACACTTATTTTTATTCTTACTCATAATAATTAAGTTTAAAGCACATAATTCATTCTTATTACTTCAAAACGAGTTCCAATGGTTGAGCTAGACTATGATATCATCATTAATGCTTAGCCCAGAAACACCATCGTTACATGAAAGGCCAAGAATTACAAGCTACAACTAAGAGGTATTCATCAAACTAGATTTTAAGTTGTAAATCTCCAATTGTATGCTAGTTAGGGTTTATGCTTTGGATGAAATGAAATTGCATGTGTAACTTGAGAAAACTTAGATCCATAGCATTTGGGTTGTATGTGCACCATAGGATTGTTATAGTGCTCAAAACCCATCATTTGCTTGAAATCCTTAATGTTGAAGTGGTCATGATTGGAAACTTTCAGAGGTCTTCAGCTGAAATTCAGGATTCTCTTAGTATTTGTTTGATCCTTATCTGGAAGATCATCTTACGAGTGTTATACATTCTAGGGTCAGGGATGGTTGTACCTGGTTGAGCCGGTTTGAGTTATGGTTTGGTTTCAACACCAGTGGGTGGTAGTTCGAACCTTAAATGAGGGAAAACTGGGTATTCGGCTTGGAGGATCGTCGATCTGTTCAGGTTCGTGGTATTGAGAAAATGGTTTTAGGGATCTGTGGTACGAGTATGTGGGATCTCGGTTCAGGGTTTGGTCAAGGAAGAGGTATATAGTAGGTGGTGATCATATGCATGTGTTCAGGAGACACATGAGTTGTCACTCATCAAGAGGTGGTTAAGAAATGAGCTCGTTGTAGCTATTAGTTCCTTTTTGGGGGTACGAACGAATGGATAAGGAGCCGCTGGGATGACTCGGGTTGAGAAGGAAATTTTCAGCTGGTTGTATGGATTTCTAGTTATAGTTTAAGTTGGGTAAGAATCGATCAGGGAATCAGTTTCAGAATTTGGTACGTTCAACTCTGCGCAGGTTTGGTTCTTTAGATCTAATGGCAATGTGTCCTCAATTTTTGGTCGCATCGTTCTTCTTTCAGCAAAGGTTCTCCAAATGTTTCAAGTTGTGACAGTTGAAGTTCAATGGATATGTCAACCTATCATCAAGTTTAGTATGTTTTAGGTTCCTCTGGTCTCTAGGTATGTTCACGCTTAGTGGTGATGTGGAATATTGGTTCATAGCGGGCTCAGGTTTTCGTGGCATTCAGGATCACTTTAGAAGTCTTCTCGAGTTGGTTGCGTATTGGTGGAACCTGCTCAGTCTCAATCAAGTATGGGATCTTGTTTCGTTTGATCATGAGGATGCCTTCTGTTAATGAGTGAGGCTTGTCGTTCGATAGGACTTTGGTATTTCTGCTCTTTTGGATGAGGTTATGGGTTCCCTAAGGATGTGCATTATGGTAATTCATTATGTGTATGTCGGTGGGACAAGATAACATTGGGGCTTGGTACAAATTCGCATGGTTCTTTTGGGTGATAGACTTTGAATTGGAATAAGGGTGCAACCGTTATCCTATTCCCGGGTCATAGGCGACCATGATTTCGTCAGGCTCTGCTTTGGTAGCAGCTAGTTCTGTGAAAGGAATTGGGTGTGGTATAGTTATGGCTTTGTTGTGCGGTTAGCGTCAAGAGGTGCGTTGTTTAGGTCCCTACAAGGTGGTGGAATGAGGTTGAGAATATTTAGGCCCCTTTTGTGGTCACATGTTTGTAGATGAAAGATGTAATGTCGACAAGGTTGGCGTAATAGCGGGAGCATTCCAGACATGGGCTAAGGGCTGGGTAGGGCATTCCAGACTCATAATGTGGTCTCGAAGGCAATCCAGACCTATGATGAGGACCTTGTAGTGGTATTCAGTCATAGGTTGTGGGCCCAGTGATCATGATTGTTCATTTCTTCTGCTTGTGGTACTTTCATTGTTGGCGCATTGATGGAAGTCGGGAGACTCACAAATCAGTTGGTTTGGATAAAGGGACAGTTAAAGGTTGTTGGGAGTATAGTCGTATATCAGAAAGTCTCTGTGGAATGGTTACATTATAACTCCCGTTTGTTTGCAAGCTGTTTTAGGGATTGTTCATCAAGATTGGGAATCGGTTATGAAGTCTCAAATCAAAAGTTCTTCGTTGATGCCTCGGGTGTGTGTTGCTAGTTGGGGGTACACCCGAGTTGTTAAGTATTGGAGGTAAATGTGGGATTCTTGGAGTTCTCATCTTTGCTCGTGGGAGCAGTGGTTAGAGAGGCATGTCAGGGAGTCACAGGTTAATTAAAGGCTCTTGGGGTATTTTATGGATTTGGAGGTTTAGTGGAGAATTTTGTGATTTATGTGTTGCTTCTTTTCTCGCATGGTTGGTAATGATCGTACTCCCAAGAAAATGGTGGATTTAATGAATAGGTAAATGTCAGTCGTGAATTATTGGTTTTCGGTCTCGGGAAGCATATTGATAGAGATGATTTGGTGATGTAGCCTTGAGAGAGTCCCCGACTTTTCTGGATCTCTCTCTAGACATTCAGTCTTAGCCAGGAGGTTGGGTTGGATTTGGTGTCTAAGCCCATAACTATAACTAGTATGTACTTGACCCGATTGTAGCATCGTCCTTTTGGGTTGCCATCACCAGTGCAATTTGATAGGATGAATTTTGAGAATAAGGTTATTTATGGTTTATTAATATATTACAAGTATAATATATTAATACGGAATTATTTAATTAGTATTGATCAAGATTTAATTTATTAATTTTCTGATAAAAATAGACTAATTAAATATATGAGGAATGATTATGCAAATCAATCATTCTTGTAGTGTGGGATAATGATACATGATTATGGGCTAAACAAATCCATGGATAGTCCATGGAGGTTAAACCCATGGAGCATGAGAATGTGGAAAGTCATGGGTTATTAGGGTTTACCAAGTGTAACCCTAGCATGTCCAACTCTATAAATAGAACCCTTCATAGACCAAAATCGGTTGCACCTTCTCATTGAGACAAATAGCTTATTCTCTTAAATCATCCTCTTGCATATTGGTCTTTGTGAACCATTAGAGGCATCACACTTGAGGTGCTCAAGCTTTCAAGGGTCAATAACTACAAGTCCTTCAAAAGGTATGTCATCTATCTAGATGTTTTATTCAGTTAGCAATTTGTATGCTAGTTAGGTCAATGCTCTGGAAAAATTGAAAATATGCATGTATAATAGCGAAAACATAGATCCAAAGCATTTAGGATTGCATGTGCACCATAGGAGTGTTATAGTGCTCAAAACCCAACAGTGGTATCAGAGACTAGGATTGTTTTCCATTATATTTGATTCTTACTAGTTTTTCAAAGCTGAAAAAGTCGAAATTTTTGCCTCTGAGTGGTGAACTCACCGAGTACATGAACAGACTCGACGAGTCCACTCAGTAAACAAGGCAACTCGGCGAGTCAGTTCTTGCACTCGACCAGTTGAAGGCCCTGTTTGCGGAATTTCGAGTTTCTTGGCCTGGTTTGGATTAGGAACACTACCACAAACTGTTTTGGATCATTGAAAATGTTTTTTTATGATATGGTAGTGCTTGTACTCATCCAACCACAAGATAATTGTCAAAGGTTATAAAATAATTGTTGTTTTATATGATAAACAAAGTTGCTTTTAAATTGTTGATTTGAAATTGTCTTGCATATGAGTTTAGTTAGATCATGAATTATGTGATAATTTAGTTGTTAGAAAAAATGATCTAAATGATGTTTAATGACCTCCATAACTTGTCCTCAAGTTATGAAAAAATGAAAGGTCTCTTCATTAAAATCAAATTAAACTCATAGGTTATGAATGTGAAGAGTTTTGACGAGTTTCAAAACTTACCCTCAAGTTTTGGAATTTGCAAAGTCTCCTTAAATGAAACTTTAATTCCAAACCCTAGAGTTTTAAAAGTTAAAATTCAACCCTTATACTTTATAATATTGTAAGGTTAATAATATATATATATATATATATATATATATATATATATATATATATATATATATATATAAGATAAATTCGGTCTTACCGTTAGTAGGCCTCTTTCACGAAGTCGATCTATAAGGGGGGTATAAGGTTACTGCCTATAAAATTGTAGTTTAATGGGTGTCCACTCTCACTCACCGCTTCCTTGACTGGTGGAGGGTCGTTAGCCGAACGGGTAGGATAGGACATTCATTCTCCCTCATTAAAAGTATAATGATAAAAATATAAAGTAACTAAAATTTTATTAAAATTCTCATTCTTAGTTACTTTAGGAAAATGTGAAATGGTGCTAATCCATGAAATTACACTTTGCACCTTGTTAAGTCGTTAGTGGAGCGTGTGTGGTTAACCGACACACTAATTTGGGACTGACAATGTGTGGCAAAGGGTAACTTGGTGTTAATAATAGATCAACGGAGCGTGTGTGGTTAACCGAGACATTGATTAGGTGATTTGTAACATTGGGTGTACCAAACTAATTTGCATGGTTATTCACTCCTTGTTTGTGATCCTCGGCATCCCAGTCACAAAATTGAAGGGCACAATCGAGATTTAAACATGCCATTGAAAAGTTCAATAAATCTCAAAGATCTAGGAATTTCAAATCCAATTAAAACTTAATAATCTATTTCGTTTTTCATGGTGGAAATTGGTAAATCGTCATTTACCTACCTTTAAATATTTTACAATTGGATTACAGCATCCCTCTTCGCAATTGTAGAATATTGTGTTGGATCCTAGCCTTAATATTTCATATTGGGTGTAATATTAAGGATAATCATCTAATCCAAACAATGCTTCCAACCCAATTCCTTCAGGCTCTTGCTCCCTAATGAATCTGTGTGGGAGGGTCATTTTCGATGGCTCGAATTTCAATGACTGTATTCGAAACATCAGGATGGCTATTCGTTATGAGGACAAAGAATATGTCCTTGATAAAGAGCTTAAGGAGATTGATGTCACCACTGCTACTCCTGAAAAAATAGTTGAACACACTACTCATGAGAGGGATGCGACAAAGGTGTCGTGTCTTATGATTGCAACCATGACTGCTGAGCTGCAGAAGTCCTATGATGTAACACCCGTGTTTCTGGGCTAGGCATTAATAATGGTGTAACAGTCTAGGTTAACCTTTGTAACTCGTTTTGAAATAATAAGAATGTATTATTTGAGTATTATGTGTTTATTGCTTACTTGTGTGATTTAAATGAATTAAGGATAAAAATAAGCGATACAATAAAATATTAGATAAGCCCGATATCTATGAAGGAAGTTTTAGTGGTCGTGGCAATGTTTCCAAATATATAAAGAATGCCGAAATCCGAGTTATAACGAAGAAGTTATCACCTGTCTGAGTTTCACGACAGAACCGGTACGACACTGCGTGACATAAATAGTGAATTTATGATAGAGCGATATTTAGCCTTAGTGATCTAAACGAAAGTTGTAGAATACGTTAAACCAAGAGCGTGCATAAAAAGAACGTCTAAATCTGACTTCGTATGAGGAAGTTATGATCTTTCTAAGTTTCGACTTAGCAGTATCAACCCGAAAGTCGAATTTTAGATCGAATGATTGTTAGTCGAAACAATCTAAACGAGAATCGAAGATCTCGTTAATAGTAGTTCAACGGTAAAAAGACAGAGGAAAACGGACGTCGGATGAAGAAGTTATGAATTTCTAACGGAGTTTTCTTGTCCCGGTCTACTAAAAATAATATAATAAAAATAAATTCAAAATTAGCCGACGGAGTCTAAACGAAAGTTGTAGAACATAGTCTCACCTACGCGTGGATATAAATAACGCCAAAAACGGAGCTCGTATGCAGAAGTTATGAATTTCTGAAGTTTTTAAATAAATAAATAAAAATATTAATTCGGAGCTTATCCGAAGCCGTGACGCATCCGATCTGATCCACCCAGTACGCCCAGCGTACTCGATGTACGCCCAACGTATTGCTTATAGAGGGAGTATGCCCAACGTACTCTGAAGATACGCCCAATGTAATCGCAGGGATCAACCCCTATAAATAGAACTCGAGGGCTGCCGATTTCTTTTGCTAATTTACCATTCTCCACCCTTTTTCTTTCTTCTACTTGGCAAGAAATACCCCCCGAAGTCCCGGTATCAATCCCGACACCCGAAGCGAATCCTGAAGCCCCGAAGATCCTGAGAAATAGAGTTGTCGAGCCGAAACTCTGCCCACGAGAAGCCCAGTTTTTGTGAAGATCTCCCGGTTTCATCGAAGTATTTTATTGAAGAGCCGTAGTGCTGTCCGATCATAGTCTTATCAAGTGAGTGTGTAGTTGCTTTCTTCTAACATATAGATATGAATAATTCTCTATAAAATACGTGCTATGTGTTTATATATTATTTGTTAATTTGAAATAATAGTTGAATGAATAATTTGTACAGGTTTTAAGCTGTATATAAATGTATATATGTTATCTACAAATATGTTGGGTAGAACATGGGTAGATAGTGGTGTGTGATGAAATAAAATGATGAGAGGCCTCGATGTTGTTGTTGATCTAGTCATCTAGCGGAGTATGGATGACGACCACGGACTATTTCTAGACTGTCCAGTGGAATGCTGGTAGGTTCAAAACCTGTAGGTGTTGTGAACGATGTGTTCACCGGTGTACTCTATCCCCCTCATGGTTGCCTTTAGGCCATCTATTGTTGTAGAAACCCCTCTGCAGTAATGTCTATCCCGATGAAAATCCTTAGACCAAGTCCCTTGTGATAGTTGTTGTTTTAGGGACGTAAAGTGAGGATAACGGGAATGGGTAATCGGGTTATTGTTGGTTGGTGAAATTAAATATAATTATTTATTGTGGGTTGAAAACCCTATATGCTCACCAGGCTCCAAAGCCTGACCCACTCAGTTTTATTTGCATTACAGGTAGTGGCGCGAGAGCATAAGTTGGATAAATCATCAAAATATCTTGTTTATAGGCCAGTAGTTGTATATAACTGTTGTAAGGCCTATAATGTGCTGTTTATGCTTTTGGTCTGTATCGGAACATGACATCTCGAGTTTTGTTATATATGAAAAATACATTTCTTTAAGAAATGCTTTGATAAATTTTATTTTATCATATTTTGTTTTGGGAACAAATTCCACAACTCTATTAATCAAAGGATTACTCTGAAATTATTTTAAAAGCATAGATTAAATCGGTCTTTTCTGGCAGGTGATTTTGGGGATGTCACAGTTGGTATCAGAGCATTGGTTTAAGCGAACTAGGAATTTGTAGGATTTCTAGACTTAAACTTAGAATGTCAAGTGAAGATTGTGAGGTGAGTGTCTGTTGTACTTTAGACACGAGCACTAGTTTATTTTAGGAACGTTACCTAAAATGCTTTTATGTGCTAAATGTTATATGTCTGCCATATATGATATTATTTGTTCAGATCTATGGTTTGTTGCCAACAGGATTTGAAAATGTTATGTGTTTAGGATTCTAAGCGTATGATTACGGTATTAGAACTAGCATGTAAACGTTTCAGAGTGATTTGGATAATTTAATTATCTATCGTGAATAAGGATCTAAATTCACCTTATTTGGTGTATAGATCAACGATGGCAAGAACAAGAAGTGGCGTTGGAAACGCAGATAAAAACAGGAATCAACCACCTGTAATTGAGCAAATACCTGTTGTAGCAGCAACACCTGAGCCAATGACAATGGCTGGTGTATAATTGATGATTCAGACGATGTTGGATCGTCAGATGGAAGAAACTAGACATCTACTTCATCAAGATCGTGAAGAACCTTCAATGCCGATCGTACAACCCGAATTAAGTGAAGGGCAGTCGGAAGGAGGAAACGTCAGTGGGATTATTGGTCAAGCCAACCCACCGATTGTTAGACAAAACAACCTGGATGGTGGAAATGATGGACGAGGATGCAAGTATAAAGATTTCATGGCATCCAAACCACCATGTCTATCCGGAAGCCCGAAGCCGGTATAAGTTATAAACTGGATCTCCGAGATGGAGACAATGTTTGAAAGTTGCGAATGTAGCAACAGACAGAAGACCGCTCTTGCGATCCCTCTGTTAAAATCTGGAGTGTTGAGTGGGTGGAAGCTATTAGCTGACTCGATGCCCAAGGGAGAAGCGAGCAAGATGTCTTGGAAAGACTTTGTGGTGCAACTCAAATTGCAATACTGCTCCGAGCAGGACCTTCTGGAAATCAATAATGAGTTTCAGAATTTGAAGAAGGGAAAAATGAGCGTTACTGAACACGCTGCAAGTTTCACAGAAAAGATGAAGCTTATCCCATACCTAGTTCCAACAGAACTCTCAAAGGTCAATAAGTTTGCCCTCGAATTACCAGCGGACTTTGGTCCAATGGTTAAACAAGCAACCACATTGAAAGCCACCATCTGGGCTGCTAGAAATGTTGAGACCCAGATTAGGGAGAAGGGTCTGGAGAGGTCAGAGGTTGGTGAGAATAGGAAGTTCGACGGACCCTTAGGGTCCAGCAAAAAGGGTAAATTATCGAAGTCTAGTTCGAGAGGAGGTGGAGGAGGCGAAGAGAAATGGTGCGACAAATGCAAGAAGAAGCATCATGGGAAATGTAGCGGGGAAGCCACATGCTTCAAATGTGGAAAGCCAGGGCACTATGCCAATGAATGCACCCTTACCAAGAAAGCTTGCTATGGGTGTGGTGAGGAGGGGCACATCTCGATGGATTGTCCGAAAAAGAAGGAGGCAGCAAAACCCAACATTCCACCAAATCCGAAGGCGAGAGCCTTTCAGATGACACTGGAAGCTGCTAAAGAAGAAGCTGATGTCGCTTCAGGTACCTTTCTCGTAAATGAATTGCCTGCCCAAATTTTTTTTTACTCAGGAGCCAACTACTCCTTTATTTTGCATGAATTTGGTAGAAAACTAACTTTGCCTGTTGATAGACTAGATAATGCTTTATTAGTCGAAGTTGCTAGTGGAAAGTTTATACCTGTTAGCCATCATATGAAAAACTTCTTAATTGATTTGAATAGGAATAAGTTCCACGAGGAATTATTGCCTATTGAGTTAAATGGTTTCGACATCGTGCTGGGAATGGATTGGCTTAGAGCCAATGATGCCGAAATACTGTACAAGAAGAAGATTGTAAAAGTAAACCCGTCAGGGAAAGAGTCATTTATGGTGTATGGGAACAAACGCAGAGTGAATTCTGGGATTATTTCTCTAATGAAAGCCAAAAAGTGTTTGGCCAAAGGATGTACATAACATCTAGCATTCGTGATTGATGCAAAGAAGGAGAAAAAGGAGATGCAGAGCATTCCTGTCGTGTGTGAGTATCCGGAAGTATTTCCCGAAGATCTTCCTGGATTACCGCCTGATAGACAAGTGGAGTTCAGAATAGACTTGTTACTAGGAATGACGCCAATAACAAAAGCACCATATCAATTAGCACCAACGGAGATGAAGGAGTTGATGATGCAACTTCAGGAATTATTGGACAAAGGTTTCATTAGACCTGGTTCATCACCCGAGGAGCTCCAATATTATTTGTAAAGAAGAAGGACAGAAGTATGAGAATGTGCATTGATTACAGAGAGCTGAATAAGGAAACGATAAAGAATAGATATCCATTGCCAAGGATTGATGACCTGTTCGATCAGCTACAAGGTTCAAGCTATTTCTCGAAGATCGATATTAGGTCTGGATATCATCAGCTGAAGGTGAGAGAGCAGGATATCGAGAAGACTGCATTCAGAACACGATATGGACACTACGAGTTCTTGGTTATGTCGTTTGGACTAACCAATGCTCCAGCAGCATTCATGAATTTAATGAACAGGGTTTATAAACCGTTCCATGATAAATCTGTGATAGTGTTCATAGATGACATTCTGATTTATTCGAAAAGCCAAGATGAGCATGGAAGACACTTGCGAGAAGTGTTGGAAGTCTTGAAGAAGGAGAAGCTGTATGCAAACTTCTCAAATGTGATTTTTGGATTCGAGAAGTCCAATTCTTGGGTCATGTGACAACCGTCAAATTCAAGTCAAAGTCAAAGTCAAAGTCAACAAGTCAAACCGGTCAAACTTTACTAGTACTTGTATGTTAAAAAGTTATTCTATGTATAAAAATGTGCATCTTTATGTCAAAAATTCAAGTGTCTCGAAGAATCTATGTGTTAACAATGTAAAAACCCTAAAAGGGAGTTAAACGCATCAAAACACGACTAAGGACCCTTTCAGGGACTTAAAACGATCATTAACGAAGCATAAAGGGGTTCGCGAACCTTGCATTTGCGAGATTATGCGATAATAATGGCTAAGGTTAAATCTCTCCCAAATCTCTCTAAGCATGTGAAATCTCTCCCAAATCTCTCAAAGTATGTGAAATCTCTCTAAGTATGTGAAATCTCTCCCAAATCTCTCCAAGTATGTGAAATCTCTCCCAAATCTCTCCAAGCATGTGAAATCTCTCCTAAATCTCTCTAAGTATGTGAAATCTCTCCAAGTATGTGAAATCTCTCCCAAATCTCTCCAAGTATGTGAAATCTCTCCCAAATCTCTCCAAGCATGTGAAATCTCTCCCAAATCTCTCTAAGTATGTGAAATCTCTCCAAGTATGTGAAATCTCTCCCAAATCTCTCCAAGCATGTGAATCTCTCCCAAATCTCTCTAAGTATGTGAAATCTCTCCCAAGTATGTGAAATCTCTCCCAAATCTCTCCAAGTATGTGAAATCTCTCCAAGTATGTGAAATCTCTCCCAAAATCTCTCTCAAACTTTTTATAGTCATCCGGGTCATCCCGACCCTTAACTTGGTCAAAAATCACGCAAAACGGAAAGATTTCTCGAAAAACAGCCATATAGAACCGAAACTCCTCTTAGGAACCGAAACTCCTCTTAGGAACCGAAACCCCTTTTAGGAGCCGAACCTCTCAGGAGCCGAACCTCTTAGGAGCCGAAAGTGTCAGAAGCACCTCGGACCGAAGCCAACAGCGAGGACCGAAGTTCGGCCCCATGCGAGACCTCGGACCCTCGCACCCCCCACTTCGGACCTTCGGCCTACTCTCGGTTCTTCCTTTCCCTACTCTCGGTTCTTAGCTCCTTAGAGCCGAACCTCGCAGGTTCGGTCCCTAATGCCGGTTTTTGACTACTTTCGCCTCCTAAACCCGTTTTTGACGGGATTTTTTCACCAAATTCATATTTTTATCATTTTTAACCCCCAAAACTCTTATTTGAATTATTTTTCAAGGATTTATTAATTATAAATCATTATTTTACAATAAGAAGAGTATTCTACACCACAAGTGGGTCAAGTGTGCCCACTTGCCTCCTATATGTCACTTTCTCATTGGTCCAACCTTATCCACATCACACAAACCAATGCAAACATCCTTTCACCCTAGCCACTTGCTCCAGCAACCCTCCATATAAGGAAATGCCTGGGATTTCCTTGATCATTTGCTTCACCATCAAACATTATACACTTCTTAAACCATCAAGAGGGCCTCTTTTCTCTCAACTTTCAGCCACACTTTTGATGTATTCTTGAGTCATTTATTCACTTATTGGTAAGTATTTCCTTCTAACTCAAGTGTTATTACATATTTTCATAACACTCTTCGATCAACGACTCATATCTTCACACCAAAAATCGTTCTTAGGATCATCCAAAACTTCGTGTGTTCATCAAGTGATCTAGACTTGAAACTCATCATCTTCAACCTTCCATTCTTCAAGGAATCACTCAAGGTGACTTCATACCCCTATCTTTTAATGTTTTTCTTAAGTTTTAAGGGGGGGAATACAAGTTAAAACACCAAAAACTTAACTAAACTCAAACAACAGCTTTCATCAGAAACGTTGACTCTTATTCACGGACTGTTTTGACTATCTCAAACTTAATATCTTTCAAAACTGTTTAATATGCAAATAGTTCAGGTTCATACATTTAAAATGACTACTTGCACATCTCCATACAATTTTTCTACGATTTATGGTGATTTTTACAAAACTGTCTATCATTTCAGACTCGAATTCGGACCAGTCTGTGAATATGAACACTTTAACACAAATTAAAGACTTCCAAAAATCATAATAAAAATTATGAATAAACTAGACACATTTTATGAACTCTCAGAATTTACGGATTTAGTTTTCAACTTCGTATGATTTTTTTATGATTTTTCTAAGACAGTGCAGAAAGGTTAAAACTAGTTAACAGCTTATAACTTTCATAACACTTTGTATTATGTTGAGCAAAGTGTATAACAATAAGTTCTAAATATTGAATGTATATTCTTGTTAGTTTATCATCATAAACTGAAAATTTAGTCATTTATGATAAGGATTTTTCATTCATTTCGAACACATATAATAAGCTATAATAAGCATAGTTTATGGATTTTTACTACATGAGAAAGGTTTTACTCTCAAAACAAATGGGTTTTTCATATATTACATAATAGTAATAGTTTATGTACTCATAGCACCAATGTATTTTCATAAAAGGGGTTCTTTTACATTACAAACGTTTCGGATATCTATAATAGGTATAGTTTATGTATCATTTACATTTTAAACTCATTTACCAAAAGTTTTCAGTTCAGTTCACGTAAATCTGTTAATGAGTAAATTTGTGAGACATTCGCTTCGTGTTACCTTCATAGTAACTAAGTCAAAAGTCCTGTAAATTGTAACCAAAGTCTCTTGTAGGGAGAGCGTGATAGTTGTGTATAGATCTATATTGGGTCTGACAAGCCCGCACCTGAGCTGCATGCAACAGCTAGACCGGCAGGTCTGTGGTGACAAGTGTCATTTAGCTTGCGACGCCTGAAGAACGTCGTATTACGAGGCCGTCTGAGTCTTAGCATGGTTATAATAGCTCACATGTGGTATTAACAAATCATAAGATTTACGGGTTTTACTTTTAAATTAGCGAGTTATGTCGATTTAACTCACAGGAATTACTTTAAGTATGGATATTACTGTATACTTTCGGTCTTAGGATTTAAGACAACACATAACACATAAAGTTTACGGGATTTTTCTCAAATCAAAAAGGGTTTTATGCCGATTTAAAATCACTTTTATATCTTTAAGTATGGAAAAATACTTGTTTATTTTCGGTCTTGGGATTTAGGACTACATAACTTTTATAAGGAAAGTATAGGATTTTCTTTGGAACATATTTCTATTAAAACTACATATAGCTAGAATTATTAGACTTCAACTATAATTGCTAAGTGTATATGATAGAGTTATATAAGAATTTAGTCACAATCGACTTAGAATTGGTGGGCCCGCCTTATCTCCTGTTCCTTGTTTGGTTGTGGACCTAGGGCAGACCCATTATATTCAACGGTTTATTTAACTTAAATTTTATATAACTTATATACGCTGGGCGATTATAGAAGGAATCTATGGGTCCTTCTAGGCTTCATTATCGCATAACATAAAAGCATTCATTTCACACTTAATAAATAAAATATTGGGTTTTCTGGAAACATACTTTGTCGTTTTTACAAGGAAAACAGTTTCTTTCTCAAACAAAACTCTTATGAACTCACCAACTTAATTGTTGACGCTTTTTCAAACTACTTGTATTCTCAGGAATTCAGTGAAACAGGAAATCAGCCGCTTTTGAGGATGGGACGTTAAATCGTCAAACATTTCATTTTTGTCATCATAAGTGTAATTGATTGGAAAACATGTAAACACATACTATTGTATAACTTTTTCAATTATATTTATGATGGTTGTATTTACTTTGGGCACTATTATACTCGTTGTTGTGATACTATACATGAAGTCCTCCACCCTCGGACGTTTCCGCCATCCTTGGTTTGGGGGTGTGACAGGTCACGTGGTCAACCAAGAAAGGATAATGGTTGATCCAGCAAAGATTGAAGTTGTGATGAAGTGGGAACAACCGAAAAGTCCCACGGAGATCCGAAGCTTTTTGGGATTAGCTGGATATTACCGAAGGTTTCTCCAAGGCTTTTCTTCGATCGCTACTCCATTAACAGCTTTGACTCACAAAGGAGCTACTTATGCTTGGAGTGATAAGCACAAAGAAGCATTCGAGCTGCTAAAGAGGAAGCTATGTGAAGCACCGATTCTTTCTCTACCCGATGGAGTTGAAGACTTCGCTGTTTATAGCGATGCGTCTGGTGTTAGATTGGGTTGTGTTTTGACCCAAAGAGAAAAGGTGATAGCATATGTGTCTCGACAGCTGAAAGAGCATGAAAAGAACTACTCTACTCACGATTTGGAGCTGGCGGCGGTAGTTTTCGCTCTAAAGATATGGAGGCATTACCTCTATGGCACGAAGTGCAAACTTTTCACTAATCATAAGAGTCTCGAATATCTCTTTAATCAGAAGGAATTAAATATGAGGTAACGACCCTGGCTGGAGTTACTCAAGGACTACGACTGTGAGATACTTTACCACCCCGGTAAAGCAAATGTGGTTGTTGATGCTCTCAGTTGGAAAGTCAATCTTGAAAGAAAAAGGCCAAGAGCGTTGAGAATAGAAGTTGTCTCGACAATTGTGGAAAGTATAAAGAAAGCTCAAGAAGAAGCTTTAGAGAAGAATGACCGAAGGGAGGAACGTTTGGGCAAAACGTTGGTGTTTGGTACAAACGGTCATGGACTGAAGGTATTCCAAGATCGTATTTGGGTACCTAAGTCATGAGGAATAAGAGATCTTCTGATGGAAGAAGCTCACAAAACCATGTACTCAATTCATCCTGGTAGCACTAAAATTTATAGGGACCTAAAACCCTACTACTGGTGGCCGACGATGAAGCTTGATATTGTAAAGTATGTGGCCGAGTGTGTGACCTGTGCAAGAGTCAAGGCACAACATCAGAAACCATACGGGAGTTTAGAACCTCTACCTGTGCCTATGGGTAAATGGGAAGACATTGCTATGGATTTTGTCACTAAACCGCCCAGAACAAAGAACGGTCACGACATGATTTGGGTGGTCGTTGATTGCTTCACTAAGAGTGCGCACTTCATAGCAGCCAATGAGAAATGGTCTATGGATAAGCTTGCGAATTCTTACGTGAAAGAAATTGTGAGGCTTCACGGTGTTCCGTTAACGATTGTGTCAGATCGTGACAGTCGTTTCACCTCGCGATTTTGGAGAAGTCTACAAGAGGAATTGGGTACCAAGTTGTGTTTGAGTACAGCTTACCATCCACAGACTGATGGTCAGAGCGAACGAACGATACAAAAGCTTGAAGATATGTTGAGAGCATGTACCCTGGAACTCCAAGGTAACTGGGATGAACATTTACCTTTGGTAGAATTTTCCTACAATAATAGTTTCCACTCGAGCATAAAGATGGCACCTTATCAAGCTTTGTACGGACAAAAATGTCGTACGTCGTCTTGTTGGCTTGAAGCTGGGGAAAATCGGTTTATGGGACCTGAGATAGTCCATCAACTTGCTGAAAAGTTGAAAATAAATAAGGAGAGAATGTTAGCAGCTCAGGATCGTCAAAAGAGCTATGCTGACAACAAGCGAAGACCGATGACTTTTGAAGTTGAAGATTCGGTTTTGCTTAAAGTCTCACCGTGGAAGGGACTTATAAGGTTTGGAAAAAGGGAAAAGTTAAGTCCAAGGTTTATTGGACCGTTTAAAGTTCTTCAGAGGATTGGGAACCAAGCTTACAAGCTCGAATTACCCGAAGAACTGAATGGTCGAATTAGTGCTTGTCCGTTGGAAAGATACGAATTAGTGCTTGTCCGTTGGAAAGATACGAATGGGCCAAATCTCACCTGGGAGATGGAGAGTGACATGATGAGTCGCTATCCGCATTTGTTTGTTGATGTGTGATTCCGGGGACGGAATCATCCTAAGGGGGAGAGAATTGTAACGCCCGTGTTTCTAGGCTAGGCATTAATGATGGTGTAACAGTCTAGGATAACCTTTGTAACTCGTTTTGAAGTAATAAGAATGTATTATTTGAGTATTATGTGTTTATTGCTTACTTGTGTGATTTAAATGAATTAAGGATAAAAATAAGCGATAAAATAAAATATTAGATAAGCCCGATATCTATGAAGGAAGTTTTAGTGGTCGTGCCAATGTTTCCGAATATATAAAGAATGCTGAAATCCGAGTTATAACGAAGAAGTTATGACATGTCTGAGTTTCACGACAGAACTGGTACGACACTGCGTGACGTAAATAGTGAATTTATGATAGAGCGATATTTAGCCTTAGTGATCTAAACGAAAGTCATAGAATACGTTAAACCAAGAGCGTGCATAAAAAGAACGTCTAAATCTGACTTCGTATGAGGAAGTTATGATCTTTCTAAGTTTCGACTTAGCAGTATCAACCCGAAACTCGAATTTTAGATCGAGTGATTGTTAGTCGAAACAATCTAAACAAGAATCGAAGATCTCGTTAATAGTCGTTCAACGGTAAAAAGACAGACGAAAACGGACGTCGGATGAAGAAGTTATGAATTTCTAACGGAGTTTTCCTGTCCCGGCCTACTAAAAACAATATAATAAAAATAAATTCAAAATTAGCCAACGGAGTCTAAATGAAAGTTGTAGAGCATAGTCTCACCTACGCGTGGATATAAAGAACGCCAAAAACGGAGCTCATATACAGAAGTTATGAATTTCTGAAGTTTTTAAATAAATAAATAAAAATATTAATTCGGAGCTTATCCGAAGCCGTGACGCATCCGATCTGATCCACCCAGTACGCCCAGCGTACTCGATGTACGCCCAGCGTACTACTTGTAGAGGGAGTATGCCCCACGTACTCTGAAGATACGCCCAGCGTAATCGCAGGGATCAGCCCCTATAAATAGAACTCGAGGGCTGTCGATTTCTTTTGCTAATTTACCATTCTCCACCCCTTTTTCTTTCTTCTACTTGGCAAGAAATACCCCCCGAAGTCCCAATATCAATCCCGACACCCGAAGCGAATCCCGAAGCCCCGAAGATCCTGAGAAATAGAGTTGTCGAGCCGAAACTCTGCCCACGAGAAGCCCGGTTTTTGTGAAGATCTCCCGGTTTCATCGAAGTATTTTATTGAAGAGCCGTAGTGCTGTCCGATCATAGTCTTATCAAGTGAGTGTGTAGTTGTTTTCTTCTAACACATAGATATGAATAATTCTCTATAAAATACGTGCTATGTGTTTATATATTATTTGTTAATTTGAAATAATAGTTGAATGAATAATTTGTACAGGTTTTAAGCTGTATATAAATGTATATATTTTATCTACAAATATGTTGGGTAGAACATGGGTAGATAGTGGTGTGTGATGAAATAAAATGATGAGAGGCCTCGATGTTGTTGTTGATCTAGTAATCTAGCGGAGTATGAATGACGACCACATACTCTTTCTAGACTGTCCAGTGGAACTCTGGCAGGTTCATAACCTGTAGGTGTTGTGAACGATGTGTTCACCGGTGTACTCTATCCCCCTCATGGTTGCCTTTAGGACATCTATTGTTGTAGAAACCCCTCTGCAGTAATGTACATCCCGATGAAAATCCTTAGACCAGGTCCCTTGTGATAATTGTTGTTTTAGGGACGTAAAGTGAGGATAACGGGAATGGGTAATCGGGTTATTATTGGTTGGTGAAATTAAATATAATTATTTATTGTGGGTTGAAAACCCTATATGCTCACCAGACTCCCAAGCCTGACCCACTCAGTTTTATTTGCATTACAGGTAGTGGCGCGAGAGCATAAGTTGGATAAATGATCAAGATATTTTGTTTATAGGCCAGTAGTTGTATATAACTGTTGTAAGGCCTATAATGTGCCGTTTATGCTTTTAGTCTGTATCGGAACATGACATCCCGAGTTTTGTTATATATGAAAAATACATTTCTTTAAGAAATTCTTTGATAAATTTTATTTGATCATATTTTGTTTTGGGAACAAATTCTGCAACTCTTTTAATTAAAGGATTACTCTGAAATTATTTTAAAAGCATAAATTAAATCGGTCTTTTATGGCCGTGATTTTGGGGATGTCACATATGAGGACTACTATCCTTATGAAATGTATCATGATTTTATGGAAAGATACCATCAAAGTGCTTGGCAGGATAGGTATGGGATCATTGCCTCCATGATCACAACCAAAATGAAGGATGGTGAACCCATCACAGCCCACTTGCAGAAAATGCAGAGATTCATGGACCGCTTGCTAAAATTGAATGTCAATTTTGATGAAGAGTTGTCCATAGATATGATTCTACACACTTTACCTTCTTGTTATGAGCAGTTTTGTATGACTTATCATATGAACAAGGAGGAGGTCACTCTTAGCAAGCTTCAAGGCGTTCTTAGGACTGCAGAAAGCAACCTGAAAGGCAAGTCGGTTGTTTCTACTCCTACTACTTCTGCCCCTGTTTTGGCAATCGAACATCGGAAGGGAAAGAAGAGGAAGGCTCCCTACAAGAGTCGCAAGGGAAAGTCTCTTGATGGATCCTCTTCAAGTGGGACCAAAGCTGGTTCTGTTAATCGCTCTTCCAATCTGAAGGAAGCAGAGTGCTTCCACTGTCATGATAAAGCACACTGGAAACGAAGCTGCCCCAAGTACTTGCAGGACATAAAGGATGGGAAGATTAAACCCTCCTTTGCAGATATTTACACTATTCAATCTAATAACCCATCACATGCTAATTCTTGGGTCCTTGATACAGGTTGTGGTATTGACATTTGTTCTGATTTGCAGGGCCTAAAAAGAAGTAGGGATGTGGAGCACGGGAAGATAAACTTAATCATGGAAAATAAGAAAGTGTCGTATGTGACCAATATTGGAGTTTATTCTTTATTGCTTAGTAATGGTTTAAATTTAGAATTGAATTTTTTTTGTTACTCGGCCGATATGGCAAGAAATGTTATTTCCTTTCACAGTTTGTATAAACAAGGTTTTACCTTTTCTTTTAATAATGAAAATGGTGGTATTTATGCTTATTGTAATGGTGTATTTTATTTTGAAGCATTACCTTGCAATGGTATATATGAAACTGTGATGATTGTAGATAATTTAGGAAATAATGTGTTAAATATTGATTCTTCTAATGATTTGGATAAAGAATGCTTGTGGCATTGTCGACTTGGACATGTCAACAAGAAGCGCATAGCCCAAATCCAAAAGGATGGAGTTTTGGAGTCATTCGACTTAAAGTCGGATGACACTTGCGAATGTTGTTTACTTGGTAAAATGACAAAGTTACCCTTCACTGGTACTTGTGAAAGGGGTGAAGGTCTGTTGGATCTCATACACACGGATGTGTGTGGACCATTCAGAACCGCCACAAGGGATGCTAACCGCTTCTATGTGACTTCTACTGATGATTATAGTAGATATGCATATATTTACTTAATCAAGCATAAGTTAGAAACCTTTAAAAGTTCAAAGAGTTTAAGCAAGAAGTGGAGAATCAATTGGGCAGGAAGATAAAGATGCTGCGAGCCGATCATGGAGGAGAGTATCTTAGTATCGAGTTCCTTGACTATCTTAAGGAATGTGGCATTGCTTCACAATTGACGCCACCTAGGACACCACAACTTAATGGTGTGGCTGAGAGGCGCAATAGAACCTTACTAGACATGGTTCATTCCATGATGAGTCGAGCTTCATTACCTATCTCATTCTTGGGGTATGCCTTAGAGACTGCCGCCCATATCCTTAATCTAGTACCTCCATAAAGGTTTCCAAAACACCTCACGAGATGTGGACAGGGAAAGTTCCCACTTTAGACCACATCAAAGTTTGGGGTTGCGAGGCTTTTGTGAGAAAAGAAACTCATGACAAGCTCTAACCTCGGAGTGAGCGATGTATTTTCATCAGCTAGCCATAAAAATCCTTTGGATATCTCTTCTACAGACCGAGTGAGAATGTTGTCTTCGTTGCGAGGAGAGGATTCTTTCGCGAGAGAGAACTCATAGGCCAAGGAAACAGTAGGAGGAAAATTGACCTTGAAGAGCTTCAAGAGTCAAGCGGTGAAGGAACCTCAAACACTAGCAATAGACATGAGGAGGAAACTCCAGTTGATCCAATTGACTAGTCCTTACCTCTGAGGCGTTTGAGTAGAGTTAGAAACACACATGAGTTTTATGGTTTCCATATTACTACTGAAGGTGATACATTTATCAGTGATAGCACACTGGTAAATTTGGATGCACCTAACAACTACAAGGAAGCCATGGCAGGCCCCGAGTCTACAAAGTGGAAAGAGGCTATGGACAGCGAGATTCAATCCATGTATGACAATCATGTTTGGAACTTGGTTGACAATGTACCGGGTCGTAAGACAGTCGGGTGCAAATGAATCTTCAAGAAGAAGACTGACATGGATGGGAAAGTACACACATATAAAGCGCGACTGGTTGCGAAGGGCTTTACACAAACTCTAGGAGTTGACTATGATGAGAACTTCTCACCAGTAGCGAAGACTAAATCTATAAGGGTTATGTTGGCCATAGCTGCATTTCATGATTATGAAATATGGCAAATGGATGTCATAACCGCTTTCCTTAATGGAAAGTTGGCTGAGGATGTTTACATGAGTCAGCCAGAGGGTTTTGTCAATGCAAAATACCCTAATAGAGTGTGTAAGCTTGAGAAGTCCATTTATGGATTGAAACAAGCATGTTGTAGATGGAATATTTGTTTTGATGAGAAAGTCAAAGAGTTTGGGTTTTCAAGAAGCGAGGATGAGTCCTATGTATATGTCAAAGCTAGTGGGAGTATAGTGAGCTTTATGGTATTCTGTGTAGATGACATACTACTCATAGGAAACGACATCCCAACCTTGCAGGAGGTTAAGTCCTGGCTTGGGAAGTGTTTCGCTATAAAGGACCTAGAAGAAGCTGCCTATATCCTAGGGATAAGTATATTGAGAGACATAAGTAAAAGACTAATAGGACTTAGTCAAAGTACCTACTTGGACAAGGTGTTGAAACATTTCAGCATGGAGAACTCCAAGAAAGGTGATTTACCTATCCAAGGCAATGCTAAACTGAGTAAGACTCAGAGTCCGAGTACAGAGGCTGAGATAGCAGAAATGAGTCATATACCATATGCTTCCGCAGTTGGTTCGATCATGTATGCTATGACTTGTACTCGCCCTGATGTGGCCTTTGATCTGAGCATGGTCAGCAGATATCAAGGGAATCCTGGTAAAGCTCATTGGACTCAAGTTAAGAACATTCTTAAGTACCTGCGGACGACTAAGGACTGGGTCCTTACCCTTGGCGGGAGTGATGACTTGCGAGTGACAGGGTATAGCGACGCCAACTTTCAAACCGACTGAGATAATTTCCGCTCTCAGTCGGGCTGGGTGTTTACCCTGAATGGGGGAGCAGTAACATGGAAAACTTCCAAGTAGGAGAATGTAGCTGATTCAACGTGCGAATCAGAGTACATAGCAGCAAGCGAAGCATCGGAGGAGGCGATATGGTTGAAAAACTTCATCGCAGACCTTGGAGTCATTCCATCCATAAAGAAGCCTATGGAGATTTTTTGCAATAATAAAGGGGCGGTTGCCTTAACCAAGGAACCGATAGATCATGGTAGATCCAGGCATATCGACAGAAAGTACCACTTCATAAGACATCAAGTAGAAGAAGGACACCTCGTGGTAAAGGGGATATCGTCAGAGGACAACCCAACAGATCCCCTTAAAAGGGACTGACTAGGGTTAAGCACTTGCAGCATGTGATGGGCATTGGGCTAACTGACGATATTAGTTTTAGTAATTACATAAATTGAAACTTGTAATAGCTTAATTGTAATTGACATTTGATGATTAAATAAAAGGAGTTTTATTTATAAGTAAAGTTACTGTCTTGTGTCGATTATTTACTATTTTTCTTTGCATGTTTTGACTTCCAGAATAATAAAATTATTCAAACCATCCACAGTCGATCATACGTCGGAAGTAAGTATGAAAGAAGACTATCATGAGTTGGATTGTAGATTGTCTAAGGACTTAGACATAGGAAAAGTTTGCTACACCATTCATGAGTGCTCCTGAAATAAGATTTGAGTATTGGATTCAACCCGCGCTCACCTAAATCACTTCATGGAATTTATCACGAGTGATTGTGAGATGATAATATCATATAATATTCAAACCAAGATATATGATTTGATGACTACGAGTTGGTTGTGCATTGATGGCATGAAAACGCATCAGTAACTTGATGTTATAAAACGTGTCGTTGTGCATGATTTGATGAGTACTTAGTACAAGCATATAATGTCGAAGTTTATCTGTTCCTTTTATCCTAAGAGGATTAAAAGCGATATCTTGGGCCCCTCGATGATTCTGTTTTGACTATGTGCCGTATCGGTCAGAACTAAATTGATGTGTTCAGTTATGTTCTATGTCAGATGAATCAAAAATCGGGAAACAAATTGCAGGACAATAAGTATGACTATGTTCCATGTATTTGTCCGCATAGATATCTTGAGAACAGAGAAGTATATGATCCCTTATCTGAAGGACGCGTCACTATCTAGGTCAGAGTTCGACAGAGGCTTTTGAAAGCTTACGATTGTTAAGTCGGATCCTGAAGTCACATTGGCAGCTATAGTTATTAGACTTATCCAAGTGGGAGACTGTTGGATGTGGTGTCTAAGACCATAACTATAACTGGTATGTACTTGACCCGATTGTAGCATGGTCCTTTTGGGTTGCCTTCACCAGTGCAATTTGATAGGATGGACTTCTGAGAATAAGGTTATTTATAGTTTATTAATATATTACAAGTATAATATGAAATTATTTAATTAGTAATGATCAAGAATTAATTTGGAATAAATTTTGTGGTCAAAAGAGACTAATTAAATATATGAGGATTGATTATGTAAATCAATGATTCTTGTAGTGTGGGCCAATGATCCATCATTATTTAGATGGGCTAGTCCAATGAGATAATCCATGGAGGTTAAATCCATGGAGCATGAGAATGTGGAAAGTTTTGGGTCATTAGGGTTTACCAAGTGTAACCCTAGCATGTGCAACACTATAAATCGAACCCTCATGAACCAAATCGGTTACACCTTCTCTTTGAGATAAGTAACTTATTCTCTCAAGCCACCTTTTGCATATTGGTGTTTGTGAACCATTAGAGGCATCACACTTGGGGTGCTCAAGCTTTCAAAGGTCAAGAACTACTAGTCCTTCTAAAAGGTATGTCATCTAACTAGATGTATTATTCATTTGGGAATTTGTATGCTAGTTAGGACAATGCTTTGGAAAAATTGAAAATATGCATGTATAATAGAGAAACCATAGATCTAAAGCATTTAGGGTTGCATGTGCACCATAGGAGTGTTATAGTGCTCAAAACCCAACAGAACCCCAGCTAGATAACCACTACTGAGGGGCACAAATGATGCCAGCATAGCTCACAACCTGTTGGGTTTTGAGAACTATAACACTCCTATGGTGCACATGCAAACCTAAATGCTTTGGATCTATGTTTTCTCTATTATACATGCATATTTTCAATTTTTCCAAATCATTGACCTAACTAGCATACAAATTGCTAATTGAATAAAACATCTACATAGATGACATACCTTTTGAAGGACTTGTAGTTCTTGACGCTTGAAAGCTTGAGTACCTCAAGTGTGATGCCTCTAATGGTTCACAAACACCAATATGCAAGAGGATGATTTAAGAGAATAAGCTATTTGTCTCAATGAGATGGTGCAACCAATTTTGGTCTATGGAGGGTTCTATTTATAGAGTTGGACATGCTAGGGTTACACTTGGTAAACCCTAATAACCCATGACTTTCCACATTCTCATGCTCCATGGGTTTAACCTCCATAGACTCTCCATGGATTAGTTTAGCCCATAATCATGTATCGTTAGCCCCCACTACAAGAATGATTGATTTGCATAATTAATCCCTATATATCTAATTAGTCTCTTTTGATCACAAATTTAATAAATTAATTATTGATCAATACTAATTAAATATTTCCGTATTAATATATTATACTTGTAATATATTAATAAACCATAAATAAACTTATTCTCAAAATTCTAACTATCAAATTGCACTGGTGAAGGCAACCCAAAAGGACCATGCTACAATCGGGTCAAATACATACCAATTACAGTTATGGGCTTAGACACCAAATCCAACAGTCTCCCACTTGGATAAGTATAATAACTATTACTGCTAATGTACTTTAAGATCTGACTTAGCAATCGTAAGCTTTCAAAAGCCGTTGTCGAACTCTAACCTATTCAGTGACGCGTCCTTCAGATAAGTGATCATATACTCCTCTGTTCTCAAGATATCTATGCGGACAAATACATGGAACATAGTCATACTTATTGTCCTGCAATTTGTTTCCCGATTTCGGATTCGTCTGACATAGAACATAACTGAACACATCAATTTTGTTCTGACCGGGCCCAACACATAAGTCAAAGCAGAATCATCAAGGGGCCCAAGATATCGTTTTTAATCCTCTTAGGATAAAAGGAATAGATAAACTTCGATATTATATGCTTGTACTAACTACTCATCAAATCATGCACAACGACACATTTTATAACATCAAGTTACTGATGCGTTTTCATGCCATCAATGCACAACCAACTCGTAGTCAATAACTCATATATCTTGGTTTGAATAATAATAATCATAATTTTATTATTCTGGAAGTCAAAACATGCAAAGTGAAACAATAGTAAATAATTGACACAAGACATTAACTTTACTTATAAATAAAACTCCTTTTATACAATCATCAAATGTCAATTAAAGTTTATCTATTACAAGTTTCGATATATCTAATTACTAAAACTAATATCGTCCTTTAGCCCAATGCTCCTCGCATGCTGCAAGTGCTTAACCCTATCCACTCCCTTTGTAAGGGGATCTGTTGGGTTGTTCTCTGACGATATCCCATTTACCATAAGGTGCACTTCTTCTACCTGATGTTTTATGAAGTGGTATTTTCTGTCGATATGCCTGGATCTATCATGATCTTTCGGTTCCTTGGTTAAGGCAACCACACCTTCATTATCGCAAAAAACTCCATAGGCACCTTTATGGATGGAATGACTCCAAGATCTCCAATGAAGTTTTTCAACCATATCGCCTCCTTCGATGCTTCACTTGCTTCTATGTACTCTGATACGCACGTTTACTCAACTATAGTTTCCTGCTTAGAACTTTTCCATGTCACTGCTCTTCCATTCAGAGTAAACACCCAGCCCGACTGAGAGCGAAAATTATCTTTTTCGGTCTGAAAGCTTGCGTCGCTATACCCTGTCACTCTCAAGTCATCACTCCCACCAAGGGTAAGGATCCAATCCTTAATCCTCCGCAGGTACTTAAGAATGCTCTTAAGTGCAGTCCAATGAGCTTTACCAGGATTCCCTTGATATCTGTTGACCATGCTCAGATCAAAGGACACATCAGGGCGAGTATGATCGAACCAACTGCGGAAGCATATGGTATATAACTCATTTCTGCTATCTCAGTCTCTGTACTCGGACTCTGAGTCTTACTCAGTTTGGCATTGCATTGGATAGGTAAATCACCTTTCTTGGAGTTCTCCATGCGAAAACGTTTCAACACCTTGTCCAAGTAGGTACTTTGACTAAGTCCTATTAGTCTTTTACTTATGTCTCTCAATATCCTTATCCCTAAGATATAGGCAGCTTCTTCGAGGTCCTTTATAGCGAAACACTTCCCAAGCCAGGACTTAACCTCCTGCAAGGTTGCGATGTTGTTTCCTATGAGTAGTATGTCATCTACATACAATACCAGAATACTCGCAATACTCCCACTAGCTTTGACATATACACATGACTCATCTTCGCTTCTCGAAAACCCAAACTCTTTGACTTTCTCATCAAAACAAAGATTCCATCTACGAGATGCTTGTTTCAATCCATAAATGGACTTCTCAAGCTTACACACTCTACTAGGGTATTTTGCATTGACAAAACCCTCTGGCTGACTCATGTAAACATCCTCAGCCAACTTTCCATTAAGGAAAACGGTTTTGACATCCATTTGCCATATTTCATAATCATGAAATGCAGCTATGGCCAACATAACCCTTATAGATTTAATCTTCGCTACTGGTGAGAAGTTCTCATCATAGTCAACTCCCAGAGTTTGAGTAAAGCCCTTCGCAACCAGTCGTGCTTTATATGTGTGTACTTTCCCATCCATGTCAGTCTTCTTCTTGAAGATCCATTTGCACCCGACTGTGTTATGACCTGGTACATTATCTCGCTGTCCATAGCCTCTTTCCATTTTGCAGATTCGGGGCCTGGCATGGCGTCCTTGTAGTTGTTAGGTTCATCCAAATTTACCAGTGTGATATCACTGATAAATGTATCACCTTCTGTAGTAACATGGAAACCATAAAACTCAGGTGTATTTCTAAGTCTACTGGAATGCCTCAGAGGTAAGGATTCGTCAATTGGATCAACTGGAGTTTCCTCCTTACGTTGATTTCTAGTGTTAGAGGTTCCTTCATCGCTTGACTCTTGAAGCTCTTCAAGTTCAATTTGCCTCCCACTGTTTCCTTGGCCTATGAGTTCTCTCTCGCTAAAGACTCATCTCCTCGAAACGAAGACAACATTGTCACTCGGTCTGTATAAGAGATATCCAAAGTATTTCTGTGGGTAGCCGATGAAAATACATTGCTCACTCTGAGGTTCTAGTTTGCCGTGAGTTTCTTTTCTCACAAAATCCTCGCAACCCCAAACTTTGATGTGGTCTAATGTGGGAACTTTCCATATCTACATCTCGTGAGGTGTTTTGGAAACCTTTTTGGTAGGGACTAGATTAAGGATATGGGCGGCAGTCTCTAAGGCATACCCCCAGAATGAGATAGGTAACGAAGCTCGAATCATCATGGAACGAACCATGTCTAGAAAGGTTCTATTGCGCCTCTCAGCGACACCATTAAGATGTGGTGTCCTAGGTGGCGTCAATTGTGCAACAATTCCACATTCCTTAAGATAGTCAAGGAACTCGATACTAAGATACTCTCCTCCACGATCGGATCGTAGCATCTTTAGCTTCCTACCCAATTGATTCTCCACATCTTGCTTAAGGTCTTTGAACTTTGCAAAGGTTTCTAACTTATGCTTGATTAAGTAGATGTAGTCATATCTACTGTAAGCATCAGCAAAAGTCACATAGAAGCGGTTAACATCGCTTGTGGCGGTTCTGAATGGTCCACACACATCAGTGTGTATGAGATCCAACAGACCTTCACCCCTTTCACAAGAAACAATGAAGAGTGACTTGGTTATCTTTCCAAGTAAACAAGATTCGCAAGTATCATCCGAATTTAAGTCGAATGACTCCAAAACTCCATCCTTTTGGATTTGGGCTATGCTCTTCTTGTTGACATGTCCAAGATGAAAATGCCACAAGCATGCCTTGTCCAAATCATTGGAAGAATCAATATTCAACACATTATTTCCTAAGTTATCTACAACCATCATAGTTTCATATATACCAGTGCAAGGTAACGCTTCAAAATAAAATACACCATTACAATAAGCACAAATACCATCATTTTCATTATTAAAGGAAAACTGTGAAACCATGTTTATACAAACTGTGAAAGGAAATAACATTTCTCGCCATATCGGCTGAGTAACAACAATTATTCAAATCTAAATTTAAACCATTACTAAGCAATAAAGAATAAACTCCAATCTTGGTCATAAGCGACACTTTCCTATTTCCCATGATTAAGTTTATCTTCCCGTGCTCCACATCCCTACTTCTTTTTAGTCCCTGAAAATCAGAACAAATGTGAATACCACAACCTGTATCAAGGACCCAAGAATTAGCATGTGATGAGTTATTAGATTGAATAGTGTAAATACCTGCAAAGGAGGGCTTGATCTTGCCATCCTTTATGTCCTGCAAGTACTTGGGGTAGCTTCGTTTCCAATGCCCTTTTTCATGACAGTGGAAGCACTCTGCTTCCTTCGAATTGGAAGAGGGATTAGTAGAACCAAATTTGGTCCCACTAGAAGAGGATCCATCAAGAGACTTTCCCTTGCGGCTCTTGTAGGGAGCCTTCCTCTTCTTTCCCTTCCCATGTCCGATTGCCATAACAGGGGCAGAAGTACTAGTAGTAGGAGTAGACGCAACCGACTTGCCTTTCAGGTTGCTTTCTATAGTCCTAAGAAGGCCTTAAAGCTTGCTAAGAGTGACCTCCTCCTTGTTCATATGATAAGTCATACGAAACTGATCATAACAAGAAGGTAAAGAGTGTAGAATGATATCTATGGCCAACGTTTCATCCAAATTGACATTCAATTTAAGCAAGCGGTCCACGAATCTCTGTATCTTCTGCAAGTGGGCTGTGATGGGTTCACCATCCTTCATTTTGGTTGTGATCATGGAGGCAATCATCTCATACCTCTCCTGCCGAGCACTTTGATGGTATCTTTCCATAAAATCTTGATACATTTCATAGGGATAGTAGTCCTCATAGGACTTCAGTAGCTCAACAGTCATGGTAGCAATCATTAGGCACGACACCTTTGTTGCATCCCTATCATGAATAGTGTGTTCAGGGATTTGTTCGGGAGTAGCAGTGGTGACATCAATCTATTTGAGCTCTTTATCTAGGACATATTTTTTGTCCTCATGGCGAATAGCCATTTTGATGTTTCGAATCCATTCATTGAAGTTCGTGCCATCGAAAATGACCCTCCCACATAGGTTCATGAGGGAGAAAGAGCCTGAAGCGATTAGGTTGGAAGTATTGTTTGGGATAGACATCTGTAAAAGAAGAAGAACAAAGTTTAGATTAGGTGATGATCCCTAATATTACAACGAGATGAAATATTAAGGCTAGGACCCAACTATAAGCATCAAATATAATAGAAAACAATCCTAGGCTCTGGTACCACTGTTGGGTTTTGAGCACTATAACACTCCTATGGTGCACATGCAACCCTAAATGCTTTGGATCTATGTTTTCTCTATTATACATGCATATTTTCAATTTTTCCAAAGCATTATCCTAACTAGCATACAAATTGCCAAATGAATAATACATCTAGTTAGATGACATACCTTTTAGAAGGACTAGTAGTTCTTGACCTTTGAAAGCTTGAGCACCCCAAGTGTGATGCATCTAATGGTTCACAAACACCAATATGCAAAAGGTGGCTTGAGAGAATAAGTTACTTATCTCAAAGAGAAGGTGTTACCTATTTTGGTTCATGAGGGTTCTATTTATAGTGTTGCACATGCTATGGTTACACTTGGTAAACCCTAATAACCCATGACTTTCCACATTCTCATGCTCCATGGATTTAACCTCCACGGACTATCCATGGATTATCTCATTGGATTAGACCATCTAAATAATCATGGATCATTGGCCCACACTACAAGAACCGTTGATTTACATAATCAATCCCCATATATTTAATTAGTCTCTTTGACCACAAAATTAATTAGAAATTAATTCTTGATCAATACTAATTAAATAATTTCATATTATACTTGTAATATATTAATAAACCAGAAATAACCTTATTCTTAAAAGTCCATCCTATCAAATTGCACTGGTAAAGGCAACCCAAAAGGACCATGCTACAATCAGGTCAGGTACATACTAGTTATAGTTATGGGCTTAGACACAAATTCCAACAGGTTCGTGGTTGGCACCGCCCTATTTTCGGATGAAGTGTTCGGCAACAGAGGATGGTCAAGGGTCCTGAATCCCCAGTGGATTTAGAAAGGTATGTTAGGATCCGAAGGGTTCTGTATGGTTTAGATTCTGAGGAATATTGTATCATCTGCATTCCAAGGTGGTTGTGCTTGCTTAAGAATCAGTTGAGGTAGTGGATGTCCGATTTGTGTAAAGGTGGTGGTGGTTTCTCCAGTAATGAAAGATAGCAAGTCAAAGATAGTATGGGTAAGCAGTCGACGGATTGAGCCAACTTTTAGTTCGTATCGGGTCCTGGGGAAGGATCATCTGAGTGACCCGAAGTGGAGATGTGGATACACTACCCTGGGCTAGTCAATACATCAGACTTCAAGGACGAAGTCTAATTCAAGTGGGGGAGAACTGTAACATCTGGTTTTGAAGTACTTCCCTTGTTGATCTTTATATTAGATGTATTGCAATTTTGGTCCCTAAGTTCAAGAAGTATGCAAGAAGGGCCTTAATGGCATTTGTGTAATTTGAGTCTTCGTAGTACGCCATGCGTACATGGTGTACGTTGAGCGTACTAGGTCGCGCCCTAGTACGTTGGGTGTACATCATTGTACGCTGGGCATACATGCTAATTGAGAAAAAGCTAGTTTTTAGTGTTTGGCTGGTATTTAAGCATCCTTATGGACTCATTTCCCTTCACCTCATCAGCCTCCACCCTCTCATTCGTGGTTGTAACCCTAGTTCACCTTAAGAAGCCATTTCTATCCTAAAAGTGTGTGTTTGTGTGCTTAGAAGAAGAAGGAAGGAAGCTAAACTCATCTTGGAAGAGTGAAGTATTTTGGATCTGGGACGTATTCGTCATTTGCAACCCTTCAAAGGTATAAAGCTTGCAACTTGATCCCTCTATCTCATAGATCTATTTGTGGTTGTTTATGGAGCTTTTTGGGTCCCAAAATGTTAGATCTTGAAAATGGCATGTTCTTGGCTTTTGAGTTGTCCTTTCAGACCCCAGGAGGGGTCTTTAGTCATAAACATGGGTTCCCGGTGGTTAATTTTGCTTCATGTATCTTGTATAATGTATTAAAGGAATAAGACCTTGTGTTAATCACTTATTGGACATGCTAGGTCATAAAGTTGGAGACTTTATGACTCCTAAAATGTGCTTTGGCCATGGATCTGAAGTTTGGATGTAAGAGCTTAAGCAATTAAGCTCTTAAAATGGATTTTGGGTTTGTGAGGGTATGCCCCCACGTACTCGGAGTACGCTCCGCATACGAGGTCAACCACCCCGATGGTGGTCAACTGCGAGGCTACATGTACGCCCATCGTGCCTCCGGAGTACGCCACACGTACGCAGTCTGGGTTGACTCGGTCGATTTGGCTCGGTTGGTTTGAATCGACTGGGTTGACTCGGTTGACTTATGGACTTTGACCAAGTTTGACCAAGTTTTGCCTCAATGGTATTTTGGGATTTTGGGATTTTTTTTGTGATTGGTCACTTGGATGGATAGGTGTCGGTTGGAGCTGAGATTCGGAGTTGGGACCTCATCAGCTATGGATCAGATCGAGAGGTGAGTTTCCTCACTATACATGCGGGTCGAAGACACTAAGTCCGGCCCATCAGTTTGATATCTTGTTATCCTCTGACATGTTGAGTATGGGTTAGATATGCATGATTATTCTAGTTTTCGATATGCTAGTCTGGTAGATCTATAGGACTACTTGTGATTTTGCCTACATGATTATCGGTATATGTATTGGTTTCATGTTGGGTTAAGGTTATATTGCTTTGTGTTGTAGCCAACAAATCTTGGAGCATTCCAAATATGAGTTGAAGGCTGGGTAAGGCAAGCTATACTCATACTGAGGGCTCCGTAGCATTCCAGATATGAGTTGAGGTTCGGGTAGGGCAAGCCAGACTCATACTGAGGGCTCAATGGCATTCTAGATTCGAGCTGAGGACTGGTTGGTATGCCAGACTCGTATTGAGGTCTAAACATTGGTATTCCAGTCTGATGACTGAGGGAGAAAGCCATACATAAGTTGTGGGCCCCGAGGGCAAGCCAGACTTATGTTGTGGGCTCAAGAGCAAGCCAGATATGAGTTTTGGGCCTGATAGGCAAGCCAGACTCATACTGTGGGCTCATGGGTAAACCAGTCTTTTAGATGTGGAACCAATACATGTTGTTGTTGTATATGTTATCTGTTTGTGTGTTGGTATTTTGGGGGAACACACTAAGCTTCGTGCTTAAAGTTTTGTTTATGGTTTCAGGGACTTCAGTAGACTGTGGAAAGGGGAAGGCGTGACCGCACACATCCTTGGTTTTACAATTGATTGGATCTTGGGCGACTCTGATTTTAAATAATGTTTTTAAAATAGTAGTTTGTAAACACTTTGATTAATAATCGGGTCACTTTTGGAAGGTTTAAATTGTTGAAATTTTCGGGATGTTACACTTAGCCCTAACTAGCATGCGATTCACAGATTTTACAAATCAAAGCATATAATAAAACATGTGTGGGTATTTTAGGAAAACTTACTTGAGCTCGGTCGATTGCATACACCACACCCTTTTTCTTTAATTAGAAAACCATTTTTATAAAACATTTATTTTTGAAAAATTCTACCAAACCCTCAGTTTAAGTTCAGACACACCTGAGAGTATGTTCGAATCCCTCAAACTAAGGCTCTGATACCAACTTGTAACATCCCAAAAATTAAGACTAAAAATTTTGATTTTTAAATTAATTAAAACCATTATCCAATCAACAACATAGAAACCATAGTGAATCAAAGTGTATCAATAACATCCAAGTACATCATAGTGATATAAAAATGTGGAACGACGTGGTGTGTGCATTCAAATCATCTCAGGCTCTTCCCCTTCTAACAAGAAGTACCTTAAACATAAACTGAAAGACGTAGGCAAAAAACTTAGTGAGTTCCCCAAAATACCACATACCATACATATGAATCATATAATGGGTCCCGCCCGTCATCCGGCCCCACCCGACATCGGGTCCTGCTCGGCATCAGGCCCCGCCCGGCATCGAGCTGCGCTCGGTGAACAGATCTGTCGGCCATCAGGCCCCGCCCAGTATACATATAAACATATAAAAAATATAATCATGCAATAATCAAAAATATAAATAACATGCAAGATAGTCATGGGGCCCCGCCCAGTTAACATATAAACACATTACACATGCAAGAGTCACGCAGGCAACTAGCATTCTAACATATCAAACCATAGGCTGGCATTGGTCCCTTCGACCCGCTAAACACAACGAGGAAGCTAACCTCTAGCTGCTGAACCTCCCAAATAAATCTCAATCTGCTGGTCTGGAAAATCCCTGTGCTAACATTATCAAATAATATCCAATTAATAATTGGATCTCGACCCATAATAAAAAATCTAAGATACTCGTCCAGTATCCAGGGTAAAAGACCATTTTACCCTTTTTCAAACTTGGCCCAAAACCAAGGCCCAACCCATTTGCTCCAAAAATCCCAAATTCCTAAATGACATCACAAGGCCCAATTTCCAAATTGGGTCCAAAAATCAACATGGACCTAATCCCAAGGAAGTCCATAGTCTATGCATGGCTCAAAGTCAGAAGTCCAATGGCCCATCAATGCCCAAACCCTAAAAGCCCAAGATAAGGCCCAAAACCGAGAAAGTCAAACCGAAAGTCCACCAGCTGAGTACGCGGGGCGTACTCAGCTCGTACGCTTAGCGTACTCCTTTCGGGGCCAGTACGCGTAGCGTACCAGCTGGGTACGCCCATCATACTCCCCAGACTACCAACCAAACCCATTAAGCACATAATTGGTTAAGCCAATATGCTAAACTCTCAGATTTGGTTCTAAATTGTGACTTAATATGTAAAGTTGGCAACTTTACATCCATGCATGACTGAATGGGCCCCAACACTCAAAAAGAAGCTTAATAAGACTCTTAATACTTGCATGGACCAATATTTTACATAGAGTTTTCATTTTTATGGACAAGGGACCTCAAATGAGTAAAGGTCCAACATCCATAACTTCTGGAGTAGACCATAACTTCATATATGACATAAAAGACCCAAAAATGCCTAAATAACACCATAAAATGGGTCTAGCACAAAAGGACCATCAAAATGAGAGCTTTTTACCTCAAAAGGATTGCTGAGGTGAAGATAACTTTGGATCTACAAGCTCAAGCTACTCCCAAGAAACCTCCAAGTGTTCCTCTTCTTCTTCTTCACCACAAAACATCAACAAACTCACTTTCAAGCTCAAAATCTCACAAAATACACTTAGGGTTTCGATATTAGGGCATAAGGTGATGGAGGCTGATCAATAGAATGTCCACATGTGGTTTAAGATGTTTAAATAGGGTGAAAACCCTAAACATTAAGGTTTGCCCCTACACCACATACGCCATGCGTACTCTACATACGCCTCGTGTGTGTGGATGAATCTCGCGTCCAGAAAAGAGCTAGTACGCTAAGTGTACTCACAGAGTACGCCCCGAGTACTAGCTAGGGACCAAAATGATAAGGATTTTGCATTAAGGGTGTGACAACCCGATACTTTCCAGTCAACAAAAGTCAATTTCCGTCAAATAAAATTTCGAATTTTATTTATTCCGTTAAGTTTGTAAGGGTTGGAAAAACATCTAAATTATATAGATAAAATTATATAAGTTACGGGACCAAAATCACGCGAAAAATCAAGTTTTCCTTCAAAAATCCGCAAAGTCTCGTCCAGCCACGCGTTTACGGCCGTAAACCCTTGGGCCGTAAACCCCGTTTACAGCTGTAAACATGTTTACAGCCGTAAACCCATTCTCGGCTGCAAACTCAACTGATATAAAGGTTTTTCCTGGAGATATTCTTCATTTCTCATCTTTTTCACCCAAAAACTCTCTCAAGTTGCCCCCAAGAACCTCCCAAGAACATTCATATCCTGAAGAGCAAACCTTCAAATCTTCATATTTTCACCAAGAACACCAAGAACGGCCTTTATATCTTCAAAGGCTGGAAACCCGTTTACCGCCGCAAACCAGTTTACCGCCGGAAATCAGTTTACAACCGCAAACTTAGTTTGCAACCGTAAACCCGGTTCACGGCCGCAAACAGCCTTGAGCCGTGAACCTTGGCTGAAAACCCTCTTTTTCTACTTCAAACAAGTCTCGGTAATATTCCTAAACCAAAAGCAAGTGTCTTCTAACACGTTAATTAATGGTTTCGCTAATTAAAATACTATTATGTATTTAATTATCATTATGATACCGTTGACTCCGCGTTCAGCAACTCGAGGGTCATCTTTCCAGTCTTGCTGTTAAGCACGTGCACATAAACAACTGTGAGTTCATACCCCCATATTTTTTCAAGCTTTTTCAATGTTTTTAGGGGGGAGAATACAAGTAAAACACAAGTAATCTTGTGTTTAAAAATATAATTTTGCTTATTATATTTGCTTACCGTTAACATACATTTGAACATGAAACTTACTAAACACGGCAAACATTGTGACTACTATACTTACAAACAATTTACAAAACATGCTTAGAAACAACTATCTTACAAACACAGATTTTAACGCAGAAACAAACTTATAAATTATATTAATTACGGTTTCTGGAACGAACGTACTACTGTTACAAGGATACATATTATTGGCAAAAAGGGTTTTTCATTGTATTATTAGTGAGCTCGTTGAGAGAACCAAACTGTGAGACACGTCTTCTGGGAAGTCTACACCTTTGGAACCAGAGTCTCCTGGAGGGAGAGCATGAGTTTGTGTATAAATCTATACGGGACTGACAATCCTGCACCGTGACTACTAGCTACAGTCATCATGGGGTGACAAACGTCATTACAGTTTACGACGTCTGAAGTACGTCGTAGTGTTTTTCGTCCCTCAGCAAGGCTATAAGAACTCATAGGGTTAAACAACGACATCGTTCACGTAATAATATGCTTAAGAAATAGTCTCCAGGGTCAATAACTATGTGACTACTTGGTATATGCACAAGGGTGATATGAAATTAACATCCGACATGCACTGAGATGTGTGACTTCCGCCTTATTTCCTGTTCCTTGTTTGGTTGTGGGCTTAGGGTAGAATCACCCAGTCGACTGTCAATTTCATCTAAATTTTATAACTCGTATATACTAAGCGATCATAGGAGGGTATTAACGTCACTCTCGGTTTACAGAACAAACACGTTTTCGGCTAGTTTTATTTATTAATAAAGCTACACTTTACAACTTAAGTATGGAAATATACTTGTACTTTTCAGTTTTGGAACATCTAAGACAAAAAATTACTTTTATGGAAAATATAGGATTTTCCAGGGCAAACGTCAGTGTTTTACAAACAAACGGTTTATCATTCAACTAACTAGAAATCATTGTTAATTCTATAATTCTTTATTTTATACAACAAGGTTATGTATGAAGAATATCCGATAGGTGGTGGAATGTGTGGTTTCCGCCTTATTTCCTGTTCCTTGTTTGGTTGTGGGCTTAGGCAGATCCACACAATCAACTGTCCATTTGATATTGGTTTATACATAGCTAGTATGAACTAAGTGGTGATAGAAGGAACTGGTATTATCATAATTCATATTAAGAAAATATTGGATTTTCTTGACGAATACTTTCAACAGATTTCAAGGGACTAATACAGTTCACTGTGTAAGTACCTAGTGAATACGTCGGGGTTGTCTACATGAGGATCCGACAACTAGTGGGATGTGTGACCTCCGCCTCATTTCCTGTTCCTTGTTTGGTTGTCGGCTTGGGGGCAGAACCACACAATCGATTGTTGTTCGATCTGGATTGTATATGACTTGTATACACTAAGTACTCGTAGAAGGAACTGTTACGAATCATTTTACTCATCATTCATCATATCAGAAAACTTAGGATTTTCCGGAGGAACACATCATGTTTTACAAAGAACAAGGAACCCATTTTCTAAAACAAAATGCTTATAAACTCACCAACTTTAATGTTGACACTTTCAAAACTACTTGTATTCTCAGGACACTAGTAGACAGGTACACACACCGGTTTCTAGAAGATGGAGCATAGTAGCGTCAAGTCTTTACTTGTTATTTACTTTTGGAGTCAGTTATATATGATTCGAATACAATGTAGACATTATGCTATCAGTACAATGGTTGTTGTTGCTTTGATTACTATTATTCAATTGTGGTGATACTGTAAATGACGTCCTCTGCCCCCGAACGTTTCCGCCGTTCCAGTTTGGGGGTGTGACAGATTGGTATCAGAGCATTGTTTATAGTGAAATTAGTATATAAACTTATAAAAGATATACAACTATAAATACAATGGGGCGGAAGCGCTCTGACTAAAAGTATACTTTTAAAATATAAGTAATCTTATATAAGTATACATACATGCATATACACACACTAGAACAAATATCACAAGAAGAACAAAACAAAAGTATTTAGAAGTTGGACACTGCAGTCAAACCTAAGCAGTTATGTAATCATATCTGAAATAAATATAACCTGATCAACTATACTTATTTGAGATACGACCAACATGTGTTTGGGAGTGATAGTGGTGTTGCAACGAGTCTAAAACTTACCTAACTCTACATACAAAGGATCTCTAGAACATAACATAAAGATAAAATACTATAGGAGTATTTTAGGCGCTATAACTAACGTATGTAAAAACTAAAAGACCCTTACTGGCAGGCCTATAATTGAGAAGTGTATGCTTCCAGGGTTATATATAATTGGGATCTTATAGACTTGGGATTTGTGATCTTCGCTCTACTACCTGTTCCTTGTTTGGTTGTGGTTTTAGAGTAGGATCACTTATTCGAAGGTCTATTTGATCTTGGTTATATACAACTTGCATGCACTGCTTGATTATAGGAGGACCCAGTTTGGATCACCCCCCCTCCCCCCTCCCCTCCCTCCCCCCCCCCCCCCCCCCCGGTAAGATAAAAGTGTTTCATTTATCTCATAAGATTATTTAGACATTTCTATTCTCGCACGGACAACCTAGATAGAGATAGCCACTCCACTACAACCACCAACAGAGGAGTCAAGGAGGAACAAGAGAGGATTCATAAAGTGGATTCCTAGAAGGAATCATAAGAGGAGTCAGATCTTCCATCATGAAGTGGTGGAGATCAGTGATAGAACCCGAAGCATGAACTATTAAGAATAGGAAAACCATAAGAAAGTCTAGAGACAACAAATCCCCACATCTGAAACCAGGGTCATCGTAACCAGGACAAAGAACATAGGAAACCACTCACGAGGTGCGCTAGGTAGTCGAGCACCGTATACATCACACTAATAATTAACTAACTAATGAAATCTAGCGAGTTAGTGATTACACCACTCACACTATGTGTGACACCAGTTAAATTTAGGTCAAACATAAATTGATCAATAATCGTAATTGGGATGAACCAAGTGGTAGAGATTGTAACAAGGTTTCCAAAAATATAAAGAACACTGAAATCCGAGTTATAATGAATAAGTTATGACCAATCGAAAATCCGCGACAAAACCGGCAAAACACTGTTCAGTGTAAAAAGTGAATTTTTGATAAAAGGCTTTTTTGCCTTAACAATCTAAATGAAAGGTGTAGAATATGTTAAGCCGAGAACGTTCATAAAAAGAACGTAAAAATCTGACTTCGTATGAGGAAGTTATGATTTTTCTAAGTTTCGGTTTAGTAGTAGACAGCTGAAAATTTGAAATATAAATCAATCGATATTTAGCCAACACAACTTAAACGAGAATCGAAGGTCTCATCAAAAGTAGTACAATGGTAAAAAGACAGACGAAAACGGACGTCGGATGAAGAAGTTATGAATTTTTAACGGATTTCCTGTCCCGGTCTGTTAAAAATAATAATATTAAAAATAAAGTCAAAATTAACCAACGAAGTCTAAAAGAAAGTCGTAGAGTATAATTTTACCTACGTGTGCATATAAAGAACGCCAAAAACGGAGCTCGTATGCGAAAGTTATGAATTTCACAAGTTTTTGGCACGAAAATCAAGAAATGTTGAAAACCGGGAATTTTCGCATGGACCCTTTTCAGCCACGTCACCCTCGCATGCGACGCTTCCATGTTTCTGCTACGTGGCGTCTTCTGATTGGACCACAGTCTAGCGTGTCACCTGCTGATTGGTCCGAAGTCGTCATGGCGCCTCCTGATTGGACCGAAGTCCGGTCCTCTCCTGATCCGACACACATCCGAGAACCGCCTCCAGCTTCGCTTCTCCTTCTGACGCGTGTCTGCTGACTCGCCTTCACCCTCGCCAGCTGTCCGAAGCCTCACCACCTGTCCGATGACTCACCTCTCTCGGCCGAACCCTCGCACCCCTATATAAAGGGTGCGAGACTTCTCGGATTTGAGAGGTTTTTCACCCCAAAATTCTTCATTTTTCACCTTTTCACCCCCTAACCTTTCTTATGACCCCCCAAGGCCCCGATATCGTATCTAAAACCCGAAGAAAGCCCCAAAGCCCCGGAATTCTCGAGAAGATAACCTATTTCCAGTCGAAGTGTTGCCCGCATAAAGCCCGGTTTTTACTCAAAAACTCACGGTTTCTTCGAGAAAGATCATCTATAGAAACGAAATGTTTCCCAAATCACCACTTATCAAACTGAGTTTATACCCCTATAATTTACCTTTTAATGGTTTTTAAATTCTTTTTAGGGGGGGAATACAAGTTTAACACAATATAAATTGTGTTAATAATTGTATGTGGTAATAATCACCCAAAGGGTTTCCTTATGCTTTTAAGGATTACCAAATACTTCCAAAATGACTTAAAGCCATGTTAAATCTTTAAAGTCATGTAAACTCCGTTAAATTCTTTGAAAAAGGTTTTATAAACTATTTCAAATTATAATTGCCAAAATCAGGTTTATATATGTATAAATATATAAATAAGATTTGAAGGGCTTACGACTAATGAATTATCTTATTCCTTTTCCTTGTTTGGATGTGGAATTAAGGTGACGTTATTTGTCCGAAGGTCGTTTCCTTCTTAATTATATATATATATATATATATATATATATATATATATATATATATATATATATATAATACATATATGAATATAAAAGGTTACTCCATTCGGTATCATTACCTTTATATCATGCTGAGCAAAGGTGTTCGTCCATGAGAAATTATGCTAATCAGATAGAACATATAAATTATAATAGGTATAATTTATGATTCAAAACTAAATATACAAGTATGATTCACTATTGTATACTTTCCAAGGAAATTACCAAAATTCATTTAACTATACCAGGATATGTATAATACCTTTAATATTTGTGTTGGGTTGAAACCTTAATTGTGATTTGATGAACAAGATGCGGAAAAAAAAGAACAAACACAATAATGAAGATATGTCGAATGATCACTCGATTTATTCAATTATGAGGAACAGATTACACTTTAAGAAATAAGAATCTAACTCTACAAGAAACCTCACAACGTGGTGGCTACATTTTGCCTCACTCTTAACCCTAATAATAAATAATACATGACTATTTATAAGGAAAAGACAAGTCTTGGGCTTTTAACCTACACTTCATCAAGGGGGCCCATTGTCATCATGCATGGAGTGCTTTGAAACCCTACAATCTCCCCCTCAAAGTATGGAATGGATGACAATGTTTTAACTTCCAAAACAAGCATCTAGCAAATAAAAAGATCTGCAACGAGGAATATATGAAGCAATCCACGAATCTTGATTCTTCAATACTCTTCAAACACGGGCTCTAGGATATATAAACCAAGCACTGAAGTAATGTATTTAAACTTCATTTTCGAATGTAATCCCAAAAAAAATCTTCATGAAAACCAAACCCACCATGAAAAACCCATTTCAGAACAAAGAAACCAAATCACTTCTTGTCTTTGAAGAGCTCCCCCTCCAAGTCACAATGATCTTCAAATAAGCTAATGATATAAGCCATCAAAAAATATCATGTAGCAACCCAAACTTTAAGATTCGTAATGCCACTTGATCGAGAAAATACAAGAAGTCGGAGATATAACAAGTCCTTAGTGAGCTCGATGAAGAACTTCTACTGTAAAGGATACTTCTCTGTAAAAGCTTTAGCAGAGCTCGATGAAGAACTTCTACTATAAAAGCTACCTTCATAATTCTACCACAAGCTTTATCAAAAATCTTCAACTTTGAAAAGTCACAAATCCAATTTCGAATGGCCATACCAAATTCTCCCCCAATTTATAATCAAAAATATGATTATAAATCCTTCAAATGGTCATGATAATGATTTTGAATGGATAAAAATTTACTGTGCTCCCCCGTGACAAAATGATATACACAATGAAGTATAAAATTCGAAAAAGTCGTGAAAAATTGACTTTATCACGAAAAACGACTTTCCGAACCTCCAAGACTTGATGGAATCTTTAATTTTCTGTTCACGAAAAAAATATGTGCGTTAAAGAATTCAAAACTGTTCACCAGCCCTTAAAATTGTAAACTTTTTCGAAAAATGGGCTGAAATGGTCACTTTCCAAAAACTCAGGGGCTGGAATTGTAATCATGCACCAATAAACCCCTTTATTTGTAACAAAATCTGGAATTGGTCCAAAACTGCCAAGGCATGAAACGCATAGGGACCAAAGGAGTCAATTCACTGAAGTTTCAGGGACCATAAATGTAACATGGTATCTTCTTCCCCAAGACATCTGAATAAAAGAACACAACTGGAACGATGGTTATAAACGAATTGTTACAGGCGAACACGACCATTGATATCAAAGCGAAGGTTTATACCGAGCTCATGCAATTATACACCTGAAGCGAACCCAACCGAAGGTTCATTTCCTTTCGTTTCTATTTCTGTTTCAAACTCCTTCAGACGAAACTTCCTTTCGCTTTCAGTCCTTCCTTCGTTCGCTCCAACCTTTAACAAACGAACCCAAGGTCTTTTTTCCAGGTTCGGTCCAAGTGCATCATCTTTATCCCAAGGCGAAACCATTCACAGGTTCGCTTATTATTCTTCCCTCTTTCGCTCCAAGCTCTTTCGTTCCAAGAGCTTACATACACAAATTTGTTCCATGTTCTTTTCGAGCACGAGCCTTTATACCGATCCTTGAGTTCTGAACGCCAAGAATCATACCCAAAGCAAACCAATTTCAAAAAAGAACCCATTCACAGGTTCGCTTCCGAATGGAACGATCGTGAGAGAAGAACGAGTGCAATCCCAGATTTCCAATCCCGATTTCTGAACCATTCGCTCCAAATCAACATATCACAGACCAAATGCGAATCCTTATCCAAACGGAATCTATTCACATGTTCGTTGTCGAGCAAACAAGGGAGACGAGTGTGAGCCGAACGTTCGCAGGTAACATTATTTTGACTTTTCATTTGACTGTTGTTCTTCCCAATTAAGTACCACTTCCGAGACCCATTACACGTGAACAATATGAACAGCGAACCATGAAGTTGTGAACATATTAGAACATCACAATTTCAAATTTGACTTTCAGGTTTGACTTGGCAATTGCGAACAAATCATCAACACATTCCAGATGAGTTCGATGACATTCGTTCCGATCATCACTCAATCGACGCGAATCCAGTTCTAGTTCCGAGTCCCAATAAATTTTGATTGAGAGACCATTCGCAGGGAAACATTCGTCCATTGTTCCTATTCAATTTTGACTTTTCATACTGTGACCAATTGTTCGTCAACTATACACTCATAGGACTCCAAAAATTGCATTCGACAATTATACAATCGCTACTTCCAAAAATCGAGATAAATCACAAAAACATCATCAGATAGTTTCCAAGATCAAAACGAGTTAATCAAATTGATCTTAAGAATATGAATTAGAAAATCGATGAAAGGTTTGATCTTGAATAAAACCACACACAAATCGATTCATCAGAATCAATGGTACAAGCAACGATTGTTAATCATGATTGATCTTGAGAGAATGAATAAATGGATGAACTGAGCACGCAAAAGCAAATGACGCAAACTGAAAATATAATATGATATTAGGGAAAACGGAATGGATCATGAACAGTAAAGTAACGAATCCATGGCCCAATAACAAATGAAGCAGATCCATCGACAATACATTGGATTTGGATTAAACTGATGATCAGATCCAATCAGAAAACACTTACAAGATACGAATCGGATTAAAAAGTTACCCAGATGAATAGTGACAGAAAACATAAGTTTTCATGAACAGTTGCTTGAACAGAAAGCTTGATTCCAAAATGCCAAAACGCAAATAATCTTCAATAACTTGTGCAGAAAATTATCAAATCAAAAACCGATACTTCAAAAATCAATAGATCTTCAAAGACCCGCTCTGATACCACTTGTTGGGTTGAAACCTTAATTGTGATTTGATGAACAAGATGCGGAAAATAAGAACAAACACAATAATGAAGATATGTCGAATGATCACTCGATTTATTCAATTATGAGGAACAGATTACACTTTAAGAAATAAGAATCTAACTTTACAAGAAACCTCACAACGTGGCAGCTACATTTTGCCTCACTCTTAACCCTAATAATGAATAATACATGACTATTTATAGGGAAAAGACAAGTCTTGGGATTTTAGCCTACACTTCATCAAGGGGGCCCATTGCCATCATCCATGGAGTGCTTTGAAACCCTACAAATTGAACAACATATTAAAGAAGTAATAATACATCATACCGGGTTTGCATTAACAAAGGTACGATACAGAGTACCAGGGTTAGCAATCACGGGGAATAATACATCATACCGAGTTTACATTAACAAAGGTACGATACAGAGTACCAGGGTTAGCAATCACGGTGTAATAATACATCATACCGGGTTTGCATTAACAAAGGTACAATACAGAGTACCAGGGTTAGCCATCACGGGGTAATAATACATCGTAAATCTCATTGAAACAATAAATTTGTGAGACTCTTCATGGTGTACTTATACTAAGTACGACCTTAAGTCCTGACTTATTAACCAGAATCTCCTGTAGGGAGGGCGTGAATTTGTGTATAGATCTATATGGGACTGACAATCCCGCACCTTTACTGTTCGCTACAGTTTGGGCGGCAGGCCTAGGGTGTCAAATATCATATTGTTTCCGACGCCTGAAGAACGTCGCAGCAAGCATATCAGTCATATCAGTATGGTTAATAAAACTCACATATATAAAACAACGAGTAAATTACTAAGTAATATACTTCTCTTAAAACAGTAAGAAAAGATAATTACATCCTGACCAAATATACCTTCGGTTAGTTTTTACTTACAGTAAAAACTACGTATCACGAAATCAAGTATGGTAAATATACTTGTACTTCTGGTTTTAGAACATTTAAAACCCCAAGGCAGTATTATGGATGATATAATATTTTCCAAGATTAATACTAATGTTTTACTGTAGAACAGATATAACTAAGAATACTTTTACAAAGGAAACAATTTATGGGATTAAACCACTTTTACAAATGAAATGGTTTATGGGATTAAACCACTTTTACAAATGAAACGGTTTATGGGATTAAACTACTTTTACAAATGAAACGGTTTATGGGATTAAACCACTTTTACAAATGAAACGGTTTATGGGATTAAACCACTTTTACAAATGAAACGGTTTATGGGATTAAACCACTTTTACAAATTGGAACTTAGTCAACTAGTATAACATAAATGACCTTTAGTGGTTAATTCTATAATTCCTTAGTTTTTACATCAGAGTTATACATAAGTAATATCCGATTGACAGTAAAATGTGTGACTTCCGCCTTACTTCCTATTCCTTGTTTGGTTGTGGGCTTAGGGCAGATACACCCATTTAAATGTCCATTCGATATTGGGTTATATATAATTAGTATAAACTAAGTAATTACAGAGGGAAACTATTGAGGTTATCAATCTATCACCTCAGGAAATATAAGATTTTCTGGAGGAACCAGTGAGCTTATCCAAAGAACTTTGGGCATACTTAACAGAACTAAAATACTTATGAACACACCAGCTTAAATGCTGATCTACTCTTTCCAAATAACTTGTATTCTCAGGAATCCAGTAGACAGGTACACTCCCGAAGCTTTTGAGAAGAGTACCTAGTACCGTACCGCGACTATTGTCTTCTACTGTACCTACTTTGGTGTTTGAATATGTAATGTTTAAACACTTATGTAAAACTTATACTTATTAATGCAATGGTTGTTTGTACTTTGATTACTATATTGCATGTGTTGTGATACTTACCTGAAGTCCTCCGCCCCCGAACGTTTCCGTCGTTCTGGTTTGGAGGTGTGACAGATTGGTATCAGAGTAGTGTTTATAGTGAACTCAGTATATCAGTCATAAAAGATATACAAGTATAAACCCATTCGGATAAAAACACTCTGACCAAGAGTTATACTTTAAAAATATAACAATATTTTATAAAAGTATAAGTACATGCAGAATATATATACTAGAATGAGTATCACAAGAAGAACAAAACAAAAGTATTTGGATGTTGGACATTACAGTTAGACCTAGACAGTGACGTAATCATATCTGGGATCAATATAGCCTGATCAACTATATTCATTTGAGATATGACCAACATGTGTTTGGGGAGTGATTGTAGTGTTGCAACAGGTCTAAAACTTACCTAAGTACCATAAGAATTCTAGAACCAAACATAAAGATTAAAAATACTATAGGAGTATTTTAGGATGCTATAACAAGAAAACTGAAAACTTATCAACTTCTTATATTTAGAAGTCTAAACTCATAACTAAAATAGCATGGAGGTATTTTAGATACCTTTGGGGAAATGTTAAAAAGATCTACTCTGATAAGTCTATAATTACTAAGTGGATACGTTAAGGTTATATATAGCCGAGATTTTGTAGACTTAGAATATGTGATTTTCACTCTACTTCCTTTTACTTGTTTGGATGAGGTTTCAGAGTAGGATTACTTATTCGAAGGTCTATTTGATCTGGATTATATATAATCAGTACACACCATATGATTATAGAAGGACCAGAAAGGATCACCTTCGTAAAAATTTAAATTTTCTCATAGATTCTTTAGACATTCCCATTCTCGTGTAAACCCCTTAGATAAATGTAGTTACTCCAGCAATCAATAGCAGAGTCAAGGAGAATCCAAGAGAATTTCATTAGGAGAATTCCAAGAAAGAAACAGATGATAAGTAAATAAACTATAGAAATCATTTAGTGCCCTTACCCTATTAAGGATACCAATGAGAGATTCGCATGAACTTCCGAGATTCAAAATCTTCATTACGAAGTAATGGGGATCAATGTTAGAATTGGAAGTAAGACAGCTCAGGAATTCAATATACCTACGGAGGAGAAGGACACCCTATAGATACCAGGAGGAAACAAATCATTACCACCCAGAATAGAACAGAGAACAAAAGAAAACCACGTGTGATTCATGTGAAGTGTTTGGGCGCCTTTTCATCTAAGTAATAACTAGTAAATCGATTCAACCTAGTGAGTTCGTGATTTCATTACTCACATTAGGTTTTGAGCTTATCCTCTTTTCCTGTCACGGCTAATAACAATAAATCAGATCACGAAATCTTAATTGATAGTGATTACTTCTCAAATTCATAAGTCTATTTTATGTAGACACTGTTATGAATTGTTTTCGAATATTTTCGAAAGTTGGAAAACGATATCCACCAATCGAAGGTAACTTAGTTCGGATGATAATCGGTTCATAACCATTCTAGAAACTTATTTATGTTCCTTACCAGGACTGCATCATAGGGATGGAGGTCGAATCATTTAGAACAATATAACAAAACGAAAGATTTATACATAGATACAAATGGTTAGAATACATCTAGAGACAACGATAGTCGCTCACGAGCTAATTTTCTTATCATGAAACAGAATCATGCCTCCGAAGGAATGTAACCAACCCACCAGCAAAACACCAATCCTTCAAATAGATGCGGCTACGTTTCAAGCTGCAGTCACAGCAGCCGTAGCAGCTGTCATGGCACACCTTAATGCTAACAACGCAAATGTTAGTAGTAATGCTATCGGCAAACCCGATCGTGGTGATGACCAAGTACAACAACGACTACCTATTTGTAAGGACATTTCGAATCTTAAGTCTAATATCCTGAAACGAAAGTTCGAAAACAAGAAAGGGAGTTGTTCAACTCAAGAATCTAACAAAGAGCAACGAATTGGGGCTGTCAATACCCCCATCAACCCTGTTATTCTAGCACCGCCCACGCCATACTTAGGAAACCTCCCACACTGCAGCAAGTGCAACTACCATCATCATGGAGTTTGCCGAGAGCTGCATTGCAATAGATGCAACATGAAGGGGCACAACGCCCGCATCTGTAGAACTCCGGTTGAGTTCATCACTTCAACTACCGATGTTGGAACCATTCCCATATTTCACCTTTGTGGTAAAATAGGACATTACAAGAGGGACTGTCCAACAGAGAAGAACGACGGGGGAGCAGGAGGGGTTTGACCCAATGCATGGGAAGGCATCAAAGAACCCTGCTATATTTTGGTACGCTTCCAAACCCCGATCATTATCTATAATTATGATTACTCTCCCGTTCAAATTAAATCACAGCATTCATATAAAATTTGAAACCCTAATAGGTAAGTTATGATGACTTAGTGTATACATGAGGGTCATTTATAATTAAGATTTGTAGACTTAGAGTAAGTAATCCCGCCTCATTTTCTGTTCCTTGTTTGGTTGTGGATTTATGGCAGGGTTGCTCAGTCAAAAGGCTTACCAATCTTAATTATACATAACTTGTATACACCAAGCGATTATAGAGAGACCTAGTAAGGATCATTTCATGAAAGTTCATAATTATCAGAACCCTCGTATTGGTAGTACCCGCCAATTTCAAATCAAAAAGGGGATTTGTAACAGTAATAACAAAATAAAACCGGAAGCGCTGAAAACTTAGGTACATAGGATATCATCCTAGTAATCATTCCTCCCAGAACGACTTAATATCTATTTCGTCGAGAAAATTCTGACATCCTCATTCGACATGGTTTGGCCTGGCCCTTACCATGTGAAAATTCTTATGTTGTGTAAGAGAACTTTTCCTTAATCAGCAGTAAGATGAAATTCTTCCAATCCATAACGCAAACCCTTAAGTTGTCTCTCATTTTCAAAACTTCAGAAGTACCCATGCGAAGGGTACCACACCATTCTAGCCTACTCAGTAGAAAGGAAACTTCAAACGAAAAGCACCGAAGTAGTTTTCGAAGTCAGTAACCACCGAAGTACCCTAATAGATCGCATAGGAAAATCATTGTACCGGAGGTCAAGTTCAAGAACAGAGACTAAGAACTCATTAGGTTAATCTATCGCAGCTAAGTGTACACACGAGAGTGGTATATAATTTAGACTTAACAAAATTAAGGATGTGTAATTCCGTCCTATCTCCTGTTCCTTGTTTGGTTGTGGACTTGGGGCAGAGTCACCCAACCGAACGTTTTGTGAAATCCAAATTATATACGACTTGTATACACGAGGGGATGGTGGATGAGCCAAGTATGAGTCTTATCATGAACTTCGGAGCAAAAACCTTCATCATATATTCTACCAGGTGGAATTCAACGTGAGACCACGATAGTGGGTCGAGCTACTAAATGACTGCAAATTCGAAATTCGTTATCATCCCGACAAAGCCAATATAGTAGCTGACACCCTAAGTCGGAAAGAGTACTCAGGTCATAGAGCCAATCATTGACTATGATAAACCATTCAAATCTGTCCACACAAAGTAAGGAGGCTCAACAAGAAGCCTTGAAACCTGAAAATGTGGCAAGTAGAGAAGATAACTAGAACGTGTGAGTGCACGGTATTCCAGTATCTGTTATCTCCGCTGAGATAATAGAATCATCTCCCAGTTCAGGCAGTCAATCAAAAATATCTAGGAACTAGAGTAGTCATGAGCCTATGTGATCGTCTATGGTAAAGAACGGGATACCCATTTACCAATTAGTGGAGTCCTTTATCACGCTAGCATTCAAGTTGCTCCATTCAAAACCTTATGCGATCACAAGTGCAGATCCTATCTGCACTGGACTAAATTAGGTAATACGCAACTAGCTAGAGATCCAATTTCCACACAGCACCTTCGCCGCTGTGGAATTCATCCGAGAAACTACCAAAAACAAAATACGAATCAGGAAGCGACATAAAGCTTCCAGAGTTAATCAGAGAAGCTACGACTTCGATAAAAGAAAACCCTTGGAATTCCAGGTTGATGACCTTGTCATATGAAGGTCTCACCCCGGAAGGACAAGATACGCTTGAGAAAGCGTGGAATACAAAATTCAAGGTACATAGGACCATTTGATATTCTTACCAGAATTGGTCTTGTACTTATAAACTTAGACTACCACAAAAACTTAATAACATTCATCCCAGCTTTCACATATCTAATCTAAAGAGGTGTCTATCCGATGAAACACTTGTTATTTCACTCGATGAAATCAAGTTAAATAAAAGTCTACACTCTGTAAAAGAACCAATAAAAAAACCATGGATAGGGAAATCAAAAGAACCAAGCAAAGTCTTATCCCGTTAGTGAAGGTTCGATGGATTACAAACCAGGGACCGGAATTCACATGGGAAAGGGAAGATTAGACCTAGTCCATGAGTATCACTTTAGACTTAATTTCGGAATGAAATTCCCTCTAACGGGGGTATAATGTGACACCAGTCAAATTTAGGTCAAAAATAAATTGATAAATAAATGTAATTGGGATGAACCAATTGGTAGAGATTGTAACAAGGTTTCCACAAATATAAAGAACACTAAAATCCGAGTTATAACGAAGAAGTTATGACCAATCGAAAATCCGTGACAAAACCGGCAAAACACTGTTCAGTGTAAAAAGTGAATTTTCGACAAAATGCTTTATAGCCTTAACAATCTAAATGAAAGCTGTAGAATATGTTAAACCAAGAACGTTCATAAAAAGAACGTAAAAATCTGACTTCTTATAAGGAAGTTATGATTTTTCTAAGTTTCGGTTTAGCAGTAGACAACTAAAAATTTGAAATATAAATCGATCGATATTTAGCCGATACAACTAAAATGAGAATCGAATGTCTCGTCAAAAGTAGTACAACGGTAAAAAGACAGACGAAAACGGACGTCGGATGAAGAAGTTATGAATTTTTAACGGATTTCCAGTCCCGGTCTGTTAAAAATAATAATATTAAAAATAAATCAAAATTAGCCAACGATGTCTAAACGAAAGTCGTAGAGTATAATTTTACCTACGCGTGCATATAAAGAATGCCAAAATCGGAGCTCGTATGCGAAAGTTATGAATTTTGCAAGTTTTTGGCACGAAAATCAAGAAATGTTGAAAACCGGGAATTTTCGCATGGACCCTCTTCGGCCACGTCACCCTCGCATGCCAGGCTTCCATGTGTCTGCTACGTGGCATCTTCTGATTGGACCGCAGTCTCGTGTGTCACCTGCTGATTGGTCCGAAGTCGTCATGACACCTCCTGATTGGACCGAAGTCCGGTCCTCTCCTGATCCGACACGCATCCGAGAACCGCCTCCAGCTTCGCTTCTCCTTCTGACGCGTGTCTGCTGACTCGACCTCGCCCTTGCCAGCTGTACGAAGCCTCGCCACCCCTATATAAAGGGTGCGAGACTTCTCGGATTTGAGAGGTTTTTCACCCCAAAATTCTTCCTTTTTCTCCTTTTCACCCCCTAAACTTTCTTACGACCCCCCAACGCCCCGGTATCGTATCTAAAACCCGAAGCAAGCCCCGAAGCCCCAAAATTCTCGAGAAGATAACCTCTTTCCAGTCGAAGTGCTTCCCGCATAAAGCCTGATTTTTACTCAAAAACTTGAGGTTTCTTTGAGAAAGATCATCTATAGAAACGAAACGCTGCCCAAATCACCACTTATCAAAGTGAGTTGATACCCTTATAATTTACCTTTTAATGGTTTTTAAATGCTTTTTAGGGGGGAATACAAGTTTAACACAATATAAATTGTGTTAATAATTGTATGTGATAATAATCACCCAAAGGGTTTCCTTATGCTTTTAAGGATTACCAAATACTTCCAAAATGACTTAAAGCCATGTTAAATCTTTAAAGTCATGTAAACTCCGTTAAATTCTTTGAAAAAGGTTTTATAAACTATTTCAAATTATAATTGCCAAAATCAGGTTTATATATGTATAAATATATAAATAAGATTTGAAGGGCTTAGGACTAATGAATTATCTTATTCCTTTTCGTTGTTTGCATGTGGAATTAAGGTGATGTTATTTGTCTGAAGGTCGTTTCCTTCTTAATTATATATATATATATATATATATATATATATATATATATATATATATATATATATATGAATATAAAAGGTTACTCCATTCGGTATCATTACCTTTGTATCATGCTGAGCAAAGGTGTTCGTCCATGAGAAATCATGCTAATCAGATAGAACATATAAATTATAATAGGTATAATTTATGTTTCAAAACTAAATATACAAGTATGATTCACGATTGTATACTTTCCAAGGAAATTACCAAAATTCATTTAACTATACCAGGATATGTATAATACCTTTAATATTTGAACAACATATTAAAGAAGTAATAATACATCGTACCGGGTTTGCATTTACAAGGGTACGATACAGAGTACCAGGGTTAGCAATCACGGGGTAATAATATATCATACCGAGTTTGCATTAACAAAGGTACAATACAAAGTACCAGGGTTAGCAATCACGTGGTAATAATACATCATACCGGTTTTGCATTAACAAGGGTACAATATAGAGTACCAGGGTTAGCAATCACGGGGTAATAATACATCGTAAATTTCGTTGAAACAATAAATTTGTGAGACTCTTCATGGTGTACTTATACTAAGTACGGCCTTAAGTCCTGACTTATTAACCAGAATCTCCTGTAGGGAGGGCGTGAATTTGTGTATAGATCTATATGGGACTGACAATCCCGCACCTTTACTGTTCGCTACAGTTTGGGCGGCAGGCCTAGGGTGTCAAATATCATATCGTTTCCGACGCCTGAAGAACGTCGCGGCAGGCATATCAGTCATATCAGTATGGTTAATAGAACTCACATGGACAAAACAACGAGTAAATTACTAAGTAATATACTTCTCTTAAAACAGTAAGAAAAGATAATTACAACCTCACTAAATATACCTTCGGTTAGTTTTTACTTACAGTAAAAACTACGTATCACGAAATCAAGTATGGTAAATATACTTGTACTTCTGGTTTTGGAACATTTAAAACCACAAGGCAGTATTATGGATAATATAATATTTTCCAGGATTAATACTAATGTTTTACTGTAATACAGATATAACTAAGAATACTTTTACAAAGGAAACAGATTATGGGCTTAAACCACTTTTACAAATGAAAAGGTTTATGGGATTAAACCACTTTTACAAATGAAACGGTTTATGGGATTAAACTACTTTTAGAAATGAAACGGTTTATGGGATTAAACCACTTTTACAAATGAAGCGGTTTGTGGGATTAAACCACTTTTACAAATGAAACGGTTTATGGGATTAAACCACTATTACAAATTGCAACTTAGTCAACTAGTATAACATAAAGGACCTTTAGTCGTTAATTCTATAATTCCTTAGTTTTTACATCAGAGTTATACATAAGTAATATCCGATTGACAGTAAAATGTGTGACTTCCGCCTTACTTCCTGTTCCTTGTTTGGTTGTGGGCTTAGGGCAGATACACCCATTTAAATGTCCATTCGATATTGGGTTATATATAATTAGTATAAACTAAGTAATTACAGAGGGAAACTATTGAGGTTATCAATCTATCACCTCAGGAAATATAGGATTTTCTGGAGGAACCAGTGAACTTATCCAAAGAACTTAGGGCATACTTAACAGAACTAAAATACTTATGAACTCACCAGCTTAAATGTTTTTCTACTCTTTCCAAATAACTTGTATTCTCAGGAACCCAGTAGACAGGTACACTCCTGAAGCTTTTGAGAAGACTACCTAGTACCGTACCAGGGCTCTTGTCTTCTACCGTACCTACTTTGGTGTTTGAATATGTAATGTTTAAACACTTATGTAAAACTTATACTTATTAATGCAATGGTTGTTTGTACTTTGATTACTATATTGCATGTGTTGTGATACTTACCTGATGTCCTCCACCCCCGAACGTTTCCGCCGTTCTGGTTTGGGGGTGTGACACTATGTGTTAGTCACTATAAAAAATTCATAAGTCTATTTTGCATGGACCTCTGTTAGGAATTGTTTTCAGAACACTGTAAAAGTTAGAACATGATACACTCGGAACTAAGATAACTTCGATTCAAATGACTCTCGACTTGTAACCACCACTAAAGACTTACCCTTGTTTCATCTTTAAACCTATGGCAGAAAGATGTCGCCGAAGAAGTCGAATAAAAACAAAAACAATGCACCACCGCCACCACCACCACAATATGATCTAGTTGTCTTTCAGACTGCTGTAACAGCCGCAGTGGCATCCGCCATGACACAAATCCACGCAAGTGATACCAGTGGATCGGGTGGTGGTACTAATTACTCTAACCACGAAGAAAACCACGGACGCACAAGGGAGTGTTCGTACAAAGACTTCATGAATTGTGGACCCAAATCCTTCGATGGAAGTGGGGGAGTCATCGCCCTAATGCGATGGTTTGAGAAAACAGAGTCGATTTTTGAGATATGCTCGTGCCTAGAAGGGAGCAAATTGAAGTTTGCTACCTGCACCTTCTCTAACAGAGCCCTTACATGGTGGAATAGCCATGTCAAGTCACTGACCCTACCAATGGCCAACGCACTGGGATGGGAAAATCTAAAATAAATGATACTGGAAGAGTACTGCCCGAGGGGCGAAATACAGAAGCTAGAGCAAGAGTTGTGGAATTTTACCATGGCAGGCTCGGACATAGTAGCCTACACTGATAGATTCAGCGATTTAGCTGCGCTATGCCCTGGGATGGTTACCCTGGAGAGCAGGAAGGTAGAGAGATACATTTGGGGACTACCTTCTCGACTCCAATGAAATGTGATAGCAGTGAAACCCCTTACGTTCGGCAGTGCCAAACGTCTGGCTCAAACACTATTGGACCATGGAATCCGCCAAGGCATAATGGCCCCCGTTCCTGAGTCAACCAAAGGATGTGATGATAAACAAAAATCCGGGAGCGAGAAGAAAAGACAATAAACACAAGAGCCCTCAGATGGACGACAAATGCTTGAAGTTCATGCTGCCATGACACAAGCCACTCCAGCACCCGACAGTCGATATGTTGGAACCCTCCCTAAATGTAATAAGTGCAACTTTCATCATACCGGAAAGTATTGGAAAATGTATTGCAAGAACTGCCTTAGAAGGGGACACACCATCCGTTTCTGTAGGGCACTGGCGCGACCAATCTCTCAGGTCCCATATAAGGAAGTAAGTCAGACCTGCTACGAATGTGGCAAAACGAGGCACTACAGGAAAGATTTTCCCTTGGCAAGAAACTCCGGCAAAGAGGGAAGAGTGTTGATGATCACCGCAGGAGAGTCTACCCCAGACCCACCTGAGAACAGCGGTACGTTTTGTTGGGTTTGGAGCATTCTAACACTCCTAAGGTGTACATGCAACCCTAAATACTTTGGATCTATGTTTTCTCTATTATACATGCAAACTTGAACATTCCAAGGTATTACCCTAACTAGCATACAAAACTTGATACTTGGGTAATAAAACATGTTAGATAACATACGTTTTCTTGTAGTTGGAAGCCTTGGACCTTTAAGAACTTAGTGCCCCAAGTGTTGCACCTCAAATGGAATCACACAACACCACCAACAATTGGAATAACTTGAGAGAAGAACTCTTGCTTCACAAATCGGCTAGCCCTCATGCATATTCCTTAAGTCCCGGTTTTTTTAGGAACCATGGGGTTTCTTATATAGTGTGCACATTAGGGTTACACCATGTAACTCATGACTTTCCATATTCCTCATGATCCATGGGTTTTAACCTCCATGAAGTATCCATGGGTCACCACATGGGTTTAGCTCAACATGAAGAACTATGGATCTTAAGCCCACTTTATAAGAATGAATGATTTACCAAATCAATCCCCATTTATTTAATTAGTCTCTTTTGATCACAAAATTAATTCCAAACTAATTCTTGATCAATACTAATTAAATAATATGATTTCATATTAATATATTAGAACTTATAATATATTAATAAATCATAAATATCCTCTTCTCACAAAAGTCTATCCAAATTGTACCGATGCCATGCAACCCAAATGGACCATGTTACTCTCGGGTCCAGTACATACCAATAATAGTTATGGACTTAGACACTAATCCAGCAGTCTCCCACTTGGATAAGTCTAATAACTATCATTGCAAGCATGACTCCAACCCGCCTAGCAATCGTAGCTCTTAAAAGTCGCTGTCGAACTCTGACCTAGTCAATGACGTGTCCATTATATAAAGGATCATACATTCCTCCATTCTAGATATCATATGGACTGAGACATGGATTATAATCATTGTCTCTATCCATCTGTTGTTTCCTGATTTCTGATTTATGACGACCAACTAATTGAACAAATCAAATCAGTACAGGCCTGGTGTCATCACTAAATCATCGAGGGGCCCACAGATATCGCTTCTATCCACTTGGGGTAAAAGGAACGGATAAACTTCGACCCAAATGCTCGTTTGTACTTACTCATCAAATTACACACAACAATATGTTTAATAACATCCAAGTTACTGGTGTGATTACATATGTCAATGTGCAACCGACTCGCAACTACAACTCACACGTCTCTGTTTGAAGAATATAAGATATTTTCGTCTCATGATCACTCGTGATCAAATCAATGAAGTGATTCAAATGAGTGTGGGTTGAATCCAATACTCGAATCTTATTCCAGGAGTACTCATGAACACTCCAGCCACCTTGTCCCAGACAAACTACATACCCATTCATGACAGTCTTGCCTCAATACCTACTTCCAAAGTATGATGGACTGTGGATGGTTTGAATAACCTAGTTATTCGGGAAGTCAAAACATGCAAAGTGAAACATAAGAATAATACTAATCCTATATGCTCCCAAAACTTTTGAGTCATATTGATTACTCATTATTCATCGTATAATGTTTCGAATAATCAACTTAATACTTGAATTAAAAAACTATCCAAGCATGCACACTATGTTTGTCGAAACAATAGTTATGCCATGCACCAAGCATGCACACTATGTTTCTCTATGGTCCTTACTTTGTGAAATAGATCAATTGAAAAACATTTCAATGATGCTCATTTCAAAATTCCAAATCCTTATTGCAAGTGTAAGAATTCCAAATTCTTGTCACAGCTAGAAAGTGTTAAATTCTTTTGTAATGTATAGGTGGAAAAAGTCACAGAGACTTGACCAATGATATTACAAAATATTCCTTTGGAGATTGTTACAAGACAATTCCATGGAAATGAAGTCTCAAATTCAAAGTACATTCCTTTGAACATCCTTCTTGCATAAAAGTTTCTAACTTTCTAATCTATTCTTCAACTCCCAATATGGAAACATTCCATCTTTTCCATACGACATCTCATTATTGATAGACTCCTGTATATTCATAATAATGTCAATATGGTCCTTTCATTACTATACTTCCAACTGTCCTTAAGCGACCAATCTTTGGCGAACCTTAGATTGTCCTTAACAGTTGTTTAACCACTTTAGTCATATCCGGTTCTATTCCTTTTTCCCTCTAAATGCCCTAGGCACTTGGAAAATTAGAACACGAAAATATTATAGCATATGCAATCGATCCTATACCCAAAGCATATGGGATATGATTCATAATTTCTAACATAAAGACATGATACTTAATCAGTCTTTTGCTATAATATTTCTATTTGCCATGTTCTCAAAATAATGATTATAAAGAGGGATGTTGTAATCATAATCAAATTTTAAGAACGCAATTAACATTTCCATATATATAATTTCCTTATGTTGAACCATTCCAACATAACATTCATATATATTTGACTAAAGTTGATTAAAATCTCAATCTAGGCTTTTAGATTTGAAATGAAGTATGAATTCCTCTCCTTAATTATAGCAAAACAACTTTTCAAACCCTGCGACTTGAAACTTTTGTTTTCTATAATTAACATTGCCAACTTGCAACACTTTCCATAATAATTATGCTCCCACTAGCATAATAATTATTATTAGCATAACACTTATGCTCCCACTAGCTTTGACATGTATTCAGAAATTAGTTGGACTTCTAGAAATCAATACTTATTGACTTTCATTACCAAAGTTCTGATTTCCGATACGATATGCTTCGATAAGAGTTTATCTAGGCTTCTCAAACTCATACAACTTTCCTTAGATAGCCCATATGTGTGTCTTAACAATTTTAGAACTTACAACAATAAGTCCCAAATGTTTAGCCCTTTGCCATTTCTCACAATTCGAACTATGAAGAGGGATGCTGCAATCATAATTGAATTTGAGAATGCGAATATCACAATTCTTTCTCCTTAAAATCTACTTAGTGAAAGCGTTTCCTCACTATCATTTTCATGAGTCGGAGAGAAACCTTTTGACACTTAGATTTTATGGTGTATGTGTTCCTATCCATGTGAATTTGTCATAACCATAATCCCAATACAAGGTTAGTGAAAATCCAAACCCATATGGAGTGAACTAGTTCAATCTTAATTTCTTTCCACCTGGCAGCACAAGGGCCTACCATTGCTTCCTAGTTGTTATGAAAACAATTGAGAACTCACAGAACTCACATGCATAGTCAACTTTAACTGGAATGGGCACAGAAACAAGAATATGTCAACACGATAGGTTACTAACCTCAAGTCGTGTGCTAGTGTTTAACAATAGGTTTATTCTTGATTAGTTCTTTAAACATGTCAAGATCTTTAAGACTCCCACTGCCCTCTTGACATATAAGGTTCACTTTGTCAAGAACCATACCTTGACAAACAAATATTCAAGAGTTAGTGCGGATTCTAATCAAGACTAACACTTCACACAATTGGCCTTAGTTGGTCTTTGTTTTATCCAAAACATCGCAACTTACCAATTTCAAATGTACAAGAGTAGAAAAACTTTTACTCTACATTTGATAAGTGTTAAACCTTTCTTAAGATTATGTCACTCAAGGTTACAATCTTGGAGTATGACTCTAAGACTTGTTTTGGGAATGAAGTATGACTCATCTTCTTGATATAAACTATTTCAACAATTCACGATTCCTATTCTTAGCCATAGAAATGCACTAAGATGACCTTAGAGGATCAATTATGATATGGTTTTCCATAATCATTAAGATGATCATAAACACGATACTCAAGTACTCTCCTATCTTTTCATATTGGAGAAACTTTTATCTTTCTTCCTAATTTGATTATTCTCATTCGTTCTGCCATACATTGAAACTTTTCCAATGTTCATAATTATACTTAAACTTGTAAGCATAACCATATTTACTAAACTTTCGTAAATCATGACGAATAGTCTTATCGATCTTTGTGGTGGACCTGACCAGCGCACACCCAGTGTACCCGATCCTCTAGTCCTTCACTTGACTCACATATACATGTGAAAAAGGAATTAGTCTTAATTTACCAAAGATGAAAATTCCGATTCATCATTCAATACAACTTGCATGATTCCAAGTTTCTATCCAACTGAAACTTGAGTGCTGAGAATCTTTCCTTATTTGGTAAAATATGACACTACCACAAACGAAAGAATCAAATCCATATTGCTAACAATAGAAACATACAAACATCAATTTTTCATAAATGCCATTGTAAGGAGATATAAGGTAAGATAAAATTAACAAAAATTTTTATTTATTTATAAAATGTGGAAAAACCTTTTCCTTACAATGCAATTACAAATGAAAACTATGTTATTACATATTTCCAAGCAATCTATCATAACTCCTAAGCAGCAGCTCAAAAATCCGATCTTTGAACCATGCGATTGAAATCCATCTTCGCGATCAGATTCATCATACTCTTCCTTTAAGCTTCCTTCCCTTTGCATGATCCTACAAAATAACAAAATACAACCTTGTCACATCCTGTATTAAGAATCAACAATTAGGAACTTAATAGAGTTAGACAATAGACTTACCTGAAGCAGAGTCAAACTTTTCGATTCTACCTTTTCTCAGATCTTTCAGGTAGTCAGGGCAACTTCGCAACCAATGCCCCTTCTCTTGGCAATTGAAACATACAGACTCTTTGGGAATGGTACACAGTACAACCTAAGACTTAGCATTTCTCTTTCCCTTGGAAAGAGAAATCTTTTCTGGACTTCCAATGTTTCCATTTTCAATGTCCATGGAAGTTTGGGGAGTAGATCTTCCCATAAAATTTGCTTTTCCAGTGCGCCAAATCATTGTTGATTCAACAACAACAAGAAAATAGGTGAGATCAACAAGGGTCATGTTGTGGTCTGTCACATAGTAGTCCTTAATGAACTCACTATATGACTCAGGAAGTGATTGAAGAACCTAGTCAACAGCCAACTTCCTTGAGATTTCGACACCCAATACTCTCAGCCTGTCAATATGTGACTTCATCTCCAAGACGTGAGTACACACATGCCTTCCATCTTCATGTTTTATTGCAAGTAGGGCTTGAGTGACCTTGAATTTTTCAAGTATTTGAACTTGTGGGTTAGGGATAATTATTGGAGGAGGTGGAGGAAGTGAAGTATGACTACCACGATCCAACCGCGGGACATCATCTTCAAGAGGAAAACTTGTTCCAAAGGATTTGGGAAGACCACAGTTGTCTGAACTAGACATCTACAATGGGAGAAATTCAAGTTAGTTTACTTAAGTCCTTAATATATCACCCAAATGAAATATTAAGGCTAGGACCCAACACAATAGTTTACAATTTGGAAGAGGGATGCCGTAATCCAAACTGCAAAATATTTGAAGGTAGGTAAATGACGATTTACCGATTTCCACCACATAAAAAACAAAAAAGAATTTTAGGTTTTAAGTGAATTGAAATTCCTAGATCCTTTGAGATTCAGTGAAACAATTCAATGACATGTTTAAATCTCGAGTGTGCCCTTCAAGTTTGTGACTGGGATGCCGAGGATCACAAAAAAGGTGTGAATAACCATGCAAATTAGCTTGGTACACCCAATGTTACAACCACCTAATCAATGTGCCGGTTAACCACACACGCTCTATTGATCTATGATTAACATCAAGCTACCCATTCCCACGCACTGTCAGTCCAGATTAGTGTGCCGGTAAACCACACACGCTCCAATAACGGCTTAACAAGGTGCAAATTGAAATTTCATGGGTAAGCACCATATTCACATTTTCCTAAGTAACTAAGATTTGGGAATTTATAAGTGTTTAGTTACTTAGTATTTATCATTATACTTTTAATGAAGGGAGAATTAGAGTCCTATCCTACCCGTTCAGCTAACGACCCTCCACCAGTCAAGGAAGCGGTGGGTGAGAGTAGACACCCATTAAACTGCCATTTTATAGGCAGTAACCTTATAACCCCCTTATAGACCGGCTTCGTGAATGAGGCATACTAATGGTAAGACTGACTTTGTTCTTATACATATATATAAATATTAAACCTATAATATTATAATAGTATAAGGGTTGAATTTTAAACTTTTAAAATTCTAGGGTTTGGAACTAAATGTGTCAAAAGAAGACTCTACATTTACAAATTCCAAAACTTGAGGGCAAGTTTTGAACTTTTCAAAAACTTTTGGAATCCATAACATATGATTTTAATATAGGCATTAATGAAAAGACTCTTGAAAATCCATAACTTGAGGACAAGTTATGGAGTTCATAAAAACATTTATGGAAAAAGACTCTTCAACACCATAACCTATGAGTTTGATGAATTCTTTAAAAGAAAAAATTTTCATTTTCCATAACTTGAGGAAAAGTTATGGAGTACATCAAAATCCATTTAGATCAAAATTCTAAGAAGAAAAGCAATCAAAATGTCTATGAACTAAATTAAACTCATAAGAACAAGACAATTCATATCAAACAAATTTCATGTAATTAGCCTAACCATATAAACTAATACAAAACATGAAACTTGGACAATTATCTTACAAATTGGATTAGCATGATCATTACCACATCAAAAATAGGTTTATAGGTTCAAAAACAGCTTAGGGTAATGATCTTAGTCCAATTCTAGCCAAAAACATCGAAAATCCGCATTCTGGAGCACCAAGTCGTCGAGTGCAAGAACAAACTCGGCCAGTTGGATGAATTTGTGCTTGGACTCGGCGATTCCATCAGTAGACTCGGCGAGTTCACTGTCTAGAACAGCAGAAAATCGATTTTTAAAGCATTTCCAAGCAAGTAGCATCAAGTATAATTGAAAACAAGCCTAGGTTCTGATACCACTATTGGGTTTTGAGCATTCTTTCACTCCTAAGGTGTACATGCAACCCTAAATACCTTGGATCTATGTTTTCTCTATTGTACAGGCAAACTTGAACATTCCAAGGTATTACCCTAACTAGCATACAAAACTTGATACTTGGGTAATAAAACAAGTTAGATAACATACATTTTCTTGTAGTTGGAAGCCTTGGACCTTTAAGAACTTAGTGCCCCAAGTGTTTCACCTCAAATGGAATCACACAACACCTCCAACAATTGGAATAACTTGAGAGAAGAACTCTTGCTTTACAAATCGGCTAGCCCTCATGCATATGCCTTAAGCCCCGATGTTTTTAGGAACCATGGGGTTTCTTATATAGTGTGTGTTGGATTAGTGTCTAAGTCTGTAACTATAATTGGTATGTACTTGACCCGATTTGGCATGGTCCATTTGGGTTGCACGGCATCGCAACAATTTGGATAGACTTTTGTGAGAAAAGGATATTTATGATTTATTAATATATTATAAGTTCTAATATATTAATATGAAATCATATTATTTAATTAGTATTGATCAACAATTAATTTGGAATTAATTTTGTGATCAAAAGAGACTAATTAAATATATGGGGATTGATTGTGTAAATCATTCATTCTTATATACGTAGGCTTATGATCCATAGTTCTTCATGTTGGGCAAAACCCATGGAGTAACCCATGGATACTCCATGGAGCTTTTAACCCGTGGAGCATGAAGAATATGGAAAGTCATGAGTTACATGGTGTAACCCTAATAGCCACAATATATAAAGACCCCATAGCTTAAGAAATCAGCCCTAAGGATTTATATGAGAGGGCTAGCCGATTTTGAGCATAAGAACTTTTCTCTCAAGTTAATATATTCAAACAAAAAGCTGACATAGATGTTATGGGTATCATTTTTTTTGTAAGTTGGTTCACATCTGAAATCTAGCAATTTATCCATTTTCCATAAAGGAGCCGAATGAAACCAAAGTTTCATGTTCGGTTCCAAGTTTTAGGTGGTGTTGTGTGCACCATTTGAGGTGTCACACTTGGGGCACTAGGATCTTAAGCTCCATGGAATCAAGCTACAACAAAGAGGTATGTTATCCTAACTAGTGTCTTATATTGTTTATGTAAATTGCATGGTAGTTATAGGCTTAATAACTTGGAAACACCTTTGCATGTATAATTAGTGAAAACATAGATCCAAGGTATTCAGGGTTGTATGTGCACCGTAGGATGTTGTAGTATACTAAAACCCATCAGTGGTATCAGAGACAAGGCTTGTTTTCAATTATACTTGATGCAAATTGCTGAAAAAACTGAAAAAATCGAATTTTTTGCTGTCTGGACCGGGGACTCGACGAGTCCATTGAGGGACTCGACGAGTCCATGTGTAAACTCATCCAACTCGTCGAGTTGTTTCTTGCACTCGGCGAAGTGGAGCCCCTGATAGCAATATTTCGAGTTTTTTGGCCTGTTTTGGATTAGAATCATTACCACAAAATGTTTTTGTTCATAAAATTTGATTTTGTTGTTATGGTAATGATGATTCTCATCCAATTAAAAGATAATTGTCATAATTTCAAGATTTGGATTAGTTTATATGTTTATGCTAATTTCGTGAAGATTGATGATATGAATTATCTTGTTCTTATGAGTTACCTTAGATTAATAGAAAAATTATGTGATAATTTGTTTTCAATCCAAATTGATTTAAAAGTTGTTCATAAAATGTGTTTTTGTAACTTGCCCTCAAGTTATATGAAAAGTCTCATTTATGATTTTTAAAACTCATAAGATTTCCATGAGTTATGAAAGTGAAGAGTCTCAATTTTAAATGTTTTAAAGTCTTCCATAACTTGTCCTCAAGTTATGGAACTTGAAGAGTTTTTTCATTAAAACTACTTTAAACTCATAAGTTATGGAAACCAAGAGTTTTTGAATTGTTCAAAACTTGCCTTCAAGTTTTGGAATTTGTAAAGTTTCCCCCCATGAATACTTTAATTCCAAGTTAAACCCTTAGAATTTTAATAGTTTAAAATTCAACCCTTATACTATTATAATATTATAGCTTTAATATTCAAAGATATGTATAAGAGCAAGTCAGTCTTACCGTTAGTAGGCCTCATTCATGAAGCCAATTTATAAGGGGGTATAAGGTTACTGTCTATAAAATGGCAGTTTAATGGGTGTCCACTCTCACCCACCGCTTCCTTGACTGGTGGAGGGTCGTTAGCCGAACGGTTAGGACAAGACTATAATTATCCCTTCACTAAAAGTATAATGATAAATACTAAGTAACTAAACACTTATAAATTCTCAATCTTAGTTACTTGGGAAAATGTGAATTTGGTGCTAACCCATGAAATTGCACTTTGTACCTTACCAAGTCGTTGGTGGAGCTTGTGTGGGTAACCGGCACACTTAGATGGACTAGTAAGAGTGGAAAAGGGTAACTTAATGTTTATCATATATCGGTGGAGCGCGGGTGGGTAACCGGCACATCGATTAGGTGATAAAGTTAAGGGTACCAAGTTAATTTGCATGGTTATTCACGCCTTCTTTGTGATCCTCGGCATCCCAGTCACAAACTTGAGAGGGCACAACCGATATTTAAACATGCCATTGAAAAGTTCAATAAATCTCAAAGGATCTAGGAGTTTCAATTCATTTAAGACCTAAAAATCTTTTTCTTTTTCCGTGGTGGAAATTGGTAAATCGTCATTTACCTGCCTTCAAATATTTTATAGCTTGGATTACGGCATCCCTCTTCCAAGTTATAAAATATTGTGTTGGGTCCTACCCTTAATATTTCATATTGGGTGTTATATTAAGGACTTAAATCAACTAACTTGAATTTCTCCCATTGTAGATGTCTGGTTCAGACAACTATGATCTTCCCAAATCTCTTGGAACAAGCTTTGCTAATGAAGATGATGTCCCACGATTGAATCAAGGAAATCATACTTCTCTTCCTCCACCTCCTCCAATTATTCTCCCTAACCCACAAGTTCTTGAAAAGTTCAAGGTCACTCAAGCGCTATTGGCAAGCAAAGTCTATGTGTGCTCACATCTTAGAGATGAAGTCACATATTGACAAGCCGGGAGAGTTGGGTGTCAAAGTCTTGAGAAAGTTGGTGGTTGACTGGGTTCTTCAATCACTTCCTAAGTCACATAGTGAGTTCCTTTAGGACTACTATATGACAGACCATGACATGACCCTTAATGATCTTACCTATTTGCTTGTTGTTGCTGAATCAGCAAGGATTTGGAGCACTAGTAAAGCAGATTTGAAGATCTACTTCCCAAACATTTATGGATATTGACAATGGAAACATTGGAAATCCAGAAAAGCTTTCTCTTCCCAATGGAAAGGGATCGGTCATAGTCAACTCGGTTGACCAAATGGTAAAGAGAAAGGCTAAGTTTGAGATAGTCCCGTGTAACATTCCCAATGAATCCATATGGTTCTATTGCCAAAGAAAGGGGCATTGGTTGCGAAGCTGTCCTATTTACCAGAAAGATCATAAGGATGGTAAAGTAAGAATGTATGACTCTACTTCAGGTAAAGTCCAGTGTCTAACTCTATTAAGTTCCTATTTGAGATTCTTATTACATGATGTGACTAGGTCACATTTTGATGTTTTGTAGAATCAAAGAAAGGAGAGGAAGCTTAAAAGAAGAGTAAGTTGATTCTGATCGCGAAGATGGATTTCGATCGTATGGTTCGATTATCAGAATTTTAAGCTACTGCTTAAGAGTTATGATATATTGCTTAGGAATAGATAACAACATATTTTTCATATGCATTTGCATTGTAAGGATACGTTTTTCCGCAAGTTTTAAATAAAAGAAAATTTTTGATTTTATTTATTTTAAATTTCCTTACAATGGAATTTGTGAAAATAGTTGTTTATATGATTCCATTAATAGCGATATTGGAAAATGGATTTGATTCTTTCGTTTGTGGTAGTGTCATAATTTACCAAATAAGGAAAGATTCTCATCACCCAAGTTTTAGTTGGATAGAAACTTGGAATCATGCAACTTGTGTGATGGATGAGAATTTTCATCTTTGGGAAATTAAGACTAATTCCTTGATCACATGTATATGTGAGTCAAGAGAAGGATTAGGAGATCGGGTACACTTGGTTGTGCGCTGATTAGGTCGACTACAAAGAACGATAATACTATTCGTCATGATTTACTAAAGTTTAGTAAATATGGTTATGCTTACAAGTTTAAGTGTAATTATGAAACATTGGAAAAGTTTCAATATATGGCAGGACGAATGAGAAGAATCAAATCGGGCAGAAAGATAAAAGTTTCTCCTGTCTGAAAATATGGGAGAGTACTTGAGTATCTTGTTTTATGATTATCTTAGTAATGATGAAACCATATCACAATTGATTCTCTAAGTACATCCTAGTGCATTTGTTTGACTAAGAAGAGGAATCGTGAATTGTTGAATTGGTTAAATCAAAAAAGACTTAAATCATACTTCGTTACAAAAATTGAATCTTAGAGTAACACTCCAAGATTGAGCCTTGAGTGACATAATGTTGAGAAGGTTTAAAACATTTGTCAAATGTAGAGTAAAATGTTTTCTTACTCTTGTACATTTGAAATTGGTAATTTGTGATGTTTTGGATAAAACAAAGACCAACTAAGGCCAATTGTGTGAAGTGTTTGTCTTGATAAAGTATCCGCACTAACTCTTGAATATTTGTTTGTCAAGGAATGATTCTTAACAAGAGAATCTTATATGTAAAGAAGTCAGTGGGAGTCTTAAAGATCTTGAAAAGTTTCAAGAACTAATCAAGAATAAAACTGTTGTTTATCACTAGCACACGACATGAGGTTTGTAACCTATCGTGTTGACATATTCTTGTTTCTGTGCCCATTCCAGTTAAAAGTTGACTATGCATGTGAGTTCTATGAGTTCTCAGTTGTTTGCATAACTACTTGGAAGCAATGGTAGGCCCTTGTGCTGCCAGGTGGGAAGAAGTTAAGATTGAACAAGTTCAGTCCATATGAGTTTGGATTTGTCACTAACCTACTCTTGTAGTTATGACAAATTCACATGGATAGGAACACATGCACCATAGAAATCTAAGTGTCATAAGGTTTCTCTTCGATTTATGAAAATGATGGTGAGGAAACGCTTTCACTAAATAGATTTTAAGTAGATAGCAATTGTGATATTTGCATTCTCAAAGTCGTTAGTGGAGCGTGTGTGGTTAACCGGAACACTAACATGGACTTGTGAGAAATGGCAAAGGTCTAAACAATTGAGACGATGATTATGGCATCCCTTTTCATAGTTCTAAAAAAATGTTTAGACACACATGTGAGCTTTCTAAGGTAAGGTGTATGATTTTTGATAAAGTCTTATCAAAGCATCTGTGACAACCCGAAATTTCTATCTTGTACAACACTTAAACTCAATCAAAGTCAGAGTTGTGTCTGCTATCTTCTAGCACTGTTTAGAGTTTGTTTGAGCATTCTGAGCCTAGTACACCAAAGGAATGAGTGAAAGGAAGTGTCAATTGAAGTTCAAACCCATTAAGCAAGCCATAAACCCCTTTCATGAGGAGTTTACGGCCAAGGCACATGAGTTTACGGCCGTAAACTCATGGTGGCCGTAAACTCTTGGCTATATATGTGATACTTGGCCATTTTTCAACACTTTTACCATTTCCAAGCCAAGAAATCGAGTTTTGCTCTCAACTATCATCAAGGATCTTCATTTTTCTTCCAAAATGTAAGTGATTCATCCCTTGATTAGTTACTACATCTTCTTATCTAGCATAACCCCTTTGATTCCATCCATTAACCTCATCTTTTGGGTTAGATCTTCAATATCATCAAGGACACCAAGAACACGTTAGTGTTTTGGTCCAAAATCAACCTTTTTAGCTTCTATATCGTAAGTATTACTTCCCTATACTTGATATCTAGTAAGAACTCATGCTAAGCACCTTGAAATCACCCCATATCCATGATCAAAGAGAGTTTACGGCCAAGAGCATCTCCCTTGGCCGTAAACCCTTATTAAAGGTGCAAATGTGGTCATAACTCTTCCTAGGGCTAGGACTTAAGGCTAGAACACTTCCTTGTGGTTTATAAGACCTTAAAACACCTTTTGGACACAAATCATCATGAGTTTACGGTCGTAAACTCATGAGGCCGTGAACACATGGCCGTAAACTCTAGTGGCCGTGAACACATGGTCGTAAACACCATGGTGTGGCGTTAAACTCCTTAGATGCAATCCTTTGTGATTATAACACTTCCATATAAGTGTTTCCTAGTTCCTAAGGTGTGTTCCTTACATGATTAGTAGTATAAACACTAATTATATACATATATGTGTCTTTATATGCTTATTAGGATCCGTTGTGCTCAAGTCTTCACTTAGCACTTAGCATCCTACCAACCGATCCTTCATTCGTATCACTCACTGCAGGTGAGTTCATACCCCTTAACTTATCTTTTAAATGATTTTAAATGCTTTCTGGTCAACAAAAGTCAATTTCCGTCAAATAAAATTTCGAATTTTATTTATTCCGTTAAGTTCGTAAGGGTTGGAAAACCATCTAAATTATATAGATAAAATTTATATAAGTGTCGGGACCAAAATCACGCGAAAAATCAAGTTTTCCTTCAAAAATCGGCAAAGTCTCGTCCAGCCACGTGTTTACGGCTGTAAACCCTATTTACAGTCGTAAACCCATTCCCGACTGCAAACCCATCCGATATAAAGGTTTTTCTCGGAGAGATTCTTCATTTCTCATCTTTTTCACCCAAAAACTCTCTCAAGTTGCCCCCAAGAACCTCCCAAGAACATTCATATCCTCAACAGCAAACCTTCAAATCTTCATATTTTCACCAAGAACACCAAGAACAGCCTTCATATCTTCAAAGGCTGTAAACCCGTTTACCGCCGCAAACCAGTTTACCGCCGCAAATTAGTTTACAGCCGCAAACTTAGTTTGCAACCGTAAACCCGGTTCACGGCCGCAAACAGCCTTGAGCCGTGAACCTTGGCTGAAAACCCTCTTTTTCTACTTCAAACAAGTCTCGGTCACATTCCTAAACCAAAAGCAAGTGTCTTCTAACACGTTAATTAATGGTTTCGCTAATAAAATACTATTATGTATTTAATTATCATGAGGATACCGTTGATTCCGCGTGCAACAACTCGAGGGTCATCTTTCCAGTCTTACTGTCAAGCACGTGCACATAAACAACTGTGAGTTCATACCCCCATATTTTTCCAAGCTTTTTCAATGTTTTTAGGGGGGAGAATACAAGTAAAATACAAGTAAGCTTGTGTTTAAAAATATAATTTAGCTTATTATATTTCCTTACCGTTAATGTACGTTTAAACATGAAACTTACTAAACAAGGCAAACATTGTGACTACTAGACTTACAAACAATTTACAAAACATGCTTAGACACAACTATCTTACAAACAGAGATTTTAACGCGGAAACAAACTTATAAATTATATCAATTATGGTTTATGGAACGAACGTACTACTGTTACAAGGATACATATTATTGGCAAAAAGGGTTTTTCATTGTATTATTAGTGAACTCGTTGAGAGAACCAAATTGTGAGACACGTCTTCTGGGAAGTCTACACCTTCGGAACCAGAGTATCCTGGAGGGAGAGCGTGAGTTTGTGTATAGATCTATACGGGACTGACAATCCCGTACCCTGACTACTAGCTACAGTCTTCATGGGGTGACAAACGCCATTACAGTTTACGACGTCCGAAATACGTCGTAGTGTTTATCGTCCATCAACATGGTTATAAGAACTCACAGGGTTAAACAACGACATCTTTCACGTAATAATATGCTTAACAAATAGTCTCCAGGGTCAATAACTATGTGATTACTTGGTATATACACAAGGGTGATATGAAATTAACATCTGACATGCAGTGGGATGTGTGACTTCTGCCTCATTTCATGTTCCTTGTTTGGTTGTGGACTTAGGGCAGAATCACCCAGTCGACAGTCTATTTGATCTAAATTTCTATAACTCGTATATACTAAGTCTCACACCCCCAAACCGGAACGGCGGAAACGTTCGGGGGTGGATGTCGTCATGTGTAGTATCACAACAATTGTATCATAGCAATCATAGTAAACACAACCATTACATTGAATACATAAATGAAAAGGGTTTACATCTGTTTGATTCTTGTTTTTATACATCAAAAGTATAAACAAAATAGAAAGACGTGACTCTATACGCTTCTTCTTCTTAAAACTCCAGGAGGTACCTGTCTACTGATTTTCCGATAATACAAGAAGTTTTGAAAGAGTATCAGCATAAAGCTGGTGAGTTCCTAAGCAACGTTTTGAAATGAAAACCTATTGTTGACTTTAAAAAAAATGTTCGCATGTTTCCAAGAAAATCAAATATTTTCTTTAGTAAGAGTGAGATAATATCAATTATATCTGTAACCACTTAGTTCACGCTAGCCACGTATAAACCAATATCGAACAGACAGTTGACTATGTGAATCTGCCCTATGTCCACAACCAAACAAGGAATAGGAAATGAGGCGGAAACCACATATCCCACAGTCTATCGAGTATTCTTCATACGTAACCATGATGCATAAACTAAAGAGTTATAGAACTAACTATGAATGTTTGTTATTGTATCCGGTTGTAGTATATAAAACATATTAGTTTGTATACTTGGTTACTACTAGATGTATTGTATGATGAATTCTGTATGAAAACCTCTGTGTAGAATGTTCTGTTTGAAAACCCTGGCTATCACTGGTACATATAGTATAGTAGTTTTATTATTTAAATAAAACCGTGTATTGTATCTCTGGAATCCCCCAATGTAATGTATAATAGCTCTATTAATTAAAATAAAACTAATGAAGAATGGAATCTCATAAACAAAGGTTAGTTTATACTTATTGTGAGTCGTATAACCATATTTGATATGACCTACTGACCTTTACGACGTTCTTCAAGTGTCGGTTAAATGACATTTGTCACCTCAGGCATGCCTGCCTAACTGTAGCTAGCAGTTCAGGTGTGGGATTGTCAGTCCCGAATAGATCTATTCACAAATCTCATGCTCTCCCTCCAGGAGACTCTGGTTATACTATGATAGGATTTAATTCAGTACACCTAAGGATACAATTTTGAAGTAGAGTCTCACAATTCTGTATAATCTATTTTACATGTAATTTTGTATTGTTCTCTTGTATTTGAATCAGTTGAATACTGTATAAAGTAATAATTATACTTAAATAATTATTAAATATTGTACTCCTATAGTAATGTATATCATAAACTAAATCTGTCATAGTTTATATGTTTAGCAGTGTATAACTCTGAATTCGTAAAAGCTGTGTATTGAAACCCGAAACTATACCTATTATAGTTCGCATGAATATTGTGTATTTGGTTCGTGTATTGATTTGAAAACTATGCAATTATGATTGTATGTTGAAAACGTCCCTTATGCTCAACATAGTACAAAAGGGATAAAATATCTAAATATTTTATAAAAACATGGAAATCGTATGTCTGTGTCAATTGCATAACTTTTATACTTGTTAAAATCCTTTTGTTTTAGTTCACAAAATCATATGTGTTTGGCTTGTATTCCCCCCTAAAAACGTTTAAAAACCATAAAAGCATAGGGGTATGAACTCACTGTTAGTAGTGTGCAAATGTCGAATCAACGAGCTTGAATGAAGACCCTCAAGTTGTAGCGTGTGGCACTTAACGGAATCCGGGACTTGATCGAATCGAGGAAAGCAGGATTTTCAGTCAAATACACCACTTAAGAAGTGTGTACGGCCGTGAACAAGTGTGTGGCCGTGAACGATGTACGGCCCTTGAAGGAGTACGGCCTTTGAAGGTGTATGGCCGTAGACTGGTGTGCGGTCAATGAACTTGAAGGTGTACGGCCGTACACTCAAGAACAAAGGTGCTGATTTCGATGAGAAACGTGTTCTAGATGCTCCGAAAAGACCCCAAATGGTGTTTCTCGATGTTTTCCGGAAGGTTAAGGGTGTTTTTAGGGGTCTACGGTCGATAGTCTAAAGAGAAGAGGAGAGAGTGTCCGGCTAGAAGAGTGGAAATGAAGGGTATGGTCTCATATTTATAGGGGTTGTCGTTGGTCGGTGGTGGGGTCCACCCAACGCCGGCCATATACGAGTGTACGGTCGTACACGGGTGTACGGCCGTGAACTCAAGTCCGGTCGTGAACTTTGTCTTGCTCGAAGGAATTTCCGAAATTTCGCGTGGTTTTGGTTCCGACTCGAATATAGAACTTAAAATATATAGTTAAATGATTTTTCCAAACAGAAGGAAGTTGACGGAACCCAATAAAATAAAATTTTATTAATGGAAATTAATTAACGGAAACTAGAAAAAGGTTCGGGTTGTCACACTAAGCGATCACATGAGGTTATTAACGTCACTCCCGGTTTACAGAACAAACACGTTTTCGGCTAGTTTTATTTATTAATAAAGCTACATTTTACAACTTAAGTATGGAAATATACTTGTACTTTTCAGTTTCGGAACATTTAAGAAAAAAACTTACTTTTATGGAAAATATTGGATTTTCAAGGGCAAACATCAGTGTTTTACAAACAAACGGTTTATCATTCAACTAATGAGCAATCATTGTTAATTCTATAATTCTTTAGTTTATACAGCAAGGTTATGTATGAAGAATATCTGATTGGCAGTGGAATGTGTGGTTTCCGCCTCATTTCATGTTCCTTGTTTGGTTGTGGGCTTAGGGCAGATCCACACAATCAGCTTTCCATTTGATATTGATTTATACATAGCTAGTATGAACTAAGTGGTCATAGAAGGAACTGGTATTATCATAATTCATATTAAGAAAATATTGGATTTTCTTGAGGAATACTTTCAACAGATTTCAAGGGACTAATACAGTTAACTCTGTAAGTACCTAGTGAATACGTCGGGGTTGTATACATGAGAATCTGACAACTAGTGGGATGTGTGGCCTCCGCCTCATTTCATGTTCCTTGTTTGGTTATGGGCTTGGGGAAGAACCACACAATCGATTGTTGTTCGATCTGGATTGTATATGACTTGTATACACTAAGTACTCGTAGAAGGAACTGTTACGAATCATTTTACTCATCATTCATCATTTCAGAAAACTTAGGATTTTCTGGAGGAACACATCATGTTTTACAAAGAACAAGGAACCCGTTTTCTAAAACAAAACGCTTATGAACTCACCAACTTTAATGTTGACACTTTTAAAACTACTTGTATTCTCAGGACACTAGTAGACAGGTACACGCACCGGTTTCTAGAAGATGGAGCATAGTATTGTCAAGTCTTTACTTGTTATTTACTTTTGGAGTGAGTTATATATGATTTGAATACAATGTAAACATTATGCTATCAATACAATGGTTGTTGTTGGTTTGATTACTATTATTCAATTGTTGTGATAATGTACATGACGTCCTCCGACCCCGAACGTTTCCGCCGTTTCGGTTTGGGGGTGTGACAGATTGGTATCAGAGCATTGTTTATACTGAACTTAGTATATCAGCCTATAAAAGATATACAACTATAAATACAATGGGGCCGAAGTGCTCTGACTAAAAGTATACTTTTAAAATATAAGTAATCTTATATAAGTATACATACATGCATATATACATACTAGAACAAGTATCACAAGAAGAACAAAACAAAAGTATTTAGATGTTGGACACTACAGTCAAACCTAAGCAGTTATGTAATCATATCTGGAATAAATATATCCTGATCAACTATATTTATTTAGATACGACCAACATGTGTTTGGGAGTGATAGTGGTGTTGCAACGAGTCTAAAACTTACCTAACTCTATATACAAAGGATCTCTAGATCAAAACATAAAGATAAAATACTATAGGAGTATTTTAGGCGCTATAACTAACGTATGTAAAAATTAAAAGACCCTTACTGGCAGGCCTATAATTTTGAAGTGTATGCTTCCAGGGTTATATGTAATTGGGATCTTATAGACTTAGGATTTGTGATCTTCGCTCGACTACATGTTCCTTGTTTGGTGGTGGTTTTAGACTAGGATTACTTATTCGAAGGTCCATTTGATCTTGGTTATATACAACTTGCATGCACTGCTTGATTATAGGAGGACCCAGTTTGGATCACCCCCCCCCCCATAAGATAAAAATGTTTCATTTATCTCATAAGATTCTTTAGACATTCCCATTCTCGCACGAACAACCTAGATAGAGATAGCCACTCCACTACAACCACCAACAGAGGAGTCAAGGAGGAACAAAAGATGATTCATAAAGTGGATTCCTAGAAGGAACCATACGAGGAGTCAGATCTTCCATCATGAAGTGGTGGAGATGAGTGATAGAACCCAAAGCATGAACTACTGAGAATAGGAAAACGTAAGACAGTCCAGAGATAACAAATCCCCACATCTGAAACCAGGGCCATCATAACCAGGACAAAGAACATAGGAAACCACTAACGAGGCGCGCTAGGTGGTAGAGCAGCCTATACGTCACACTAATAATTAACAAACTAATGCAATCTAGTGAGTTAGTGATTACGCTGATCACACTATGTTTTAGGCTTACCGCCTCTTTCATAACAACTAGTAACAGTAAACCAGGTCGCAGAACTCCACTAAGGAAGTTGTCACTATCAAAAATTCATAAGTCTATTTTGCATGGACCTCTGTTATGAATTGTTTTCATAACACTGTAAAAGTTAGAACATGATACACTCGGAACTAAGATAACTTCGATTCAAATGACTCTCGACTTGTAACCACCACTAAAGACTTACCCTCGTTTCATCTTTAAACCTTATGGAAGAAAGATTCCACCGAAGAAGTCGAATAAAAACAAAAACAATGCACCACCGCCACCACCTCCACAGTATGATCCAGTTGTCTTTCAGGTTGCTGTAACAGCCGCAGTGGCAGCCGCCATGACACAAATCCACGCAAGTGATACCAGTGGATCGGGTGGTGGTACTAATCACTCTAACCACGGACGCACAAGGGAGTGTTCGTACAAAGACTTCATGAACTGTGGACCCAAATATTTCGATGGAAGTGGGGGATTCATCGCCCTAATGCGATGGTTCGACAAAACAGAGTCGATTTTTGAGATATACGCGTGCCCAGAAGGGAGCAAAGTGAAGTTTGTTGCCTGCACCTTCTCTGACAGAGCCCTTACATGGTGGAATAGCCATGTCAAGTCATTGACCTTACCAATGGCCAACACAGTGGGCTGGGAAGTCTAAAAGAAATTATGCTGGAAGAGTACTGCCCGAGGGTGAAATACAGAAGCTAGAGCAAGAGCTATGGAATCTTACCATGGCAGACTCGGAAATAGTAGCCTACACCAATAGATTCAGCGATTTAGCTGCGCTATGCCCTAGGATGGTTACCCCGGAGAGCAGGAAGGTAGAGAGATACATTTTGGGACTACCTTCTCTAATCCAAGGAAACGTGATAGCAGCGAAACCCCTTACGTTCGACAGTGCCAAACGTCTAGCTCGAACACTAGTGGACCATGGAATCCGCCAAGGCATAATGGCCCCCGTTCCTTAGTCAACCAAAGAATGTGATGATAAACAAAAATCCGGGAGCAGGAAGAAAAGACAATCAACACAAGAGCCCTCATATGGACGACCGATGGTTGCACTTCTGCTGCCACGACACCAGCCACTCCAGCACCCGACAGTCGATATGCTGGAACCCTCCCTAAATGTAATAAGCGCAACTTTCATCATACCAGAAAGTGTCGGAAAATGTATTGCAAGAACTGCCTCAGAAGGGGACACACCATCTGCAACTGTAGGGCACCGGCACAACCAATCTCTCCGGTCCCATATGAGGAAGTAAGTCAGACCTGCTACGAATGTGGCGAAACGGGGCACTACAGGAGAGATTGTCCCTTGGCAAGAAACTCCGGCGAAGAGGGAAGAGAGTTGATGATGACCGCATGAGAGTCTACCCCAGAACCACCTGAGAACCGCGGTACGTTTCCCAACTCGAAACATTTCTAAAACTTATATTTTCGCAAAAACCGTTACCAACTAGATCTTAACTATAAAATTTCTTCCTCGTCCAAACAAAGCACATAGTCCATATAGAAACTAAATACCCTTTCAGGTAAGTTATAATGGCTTGGTGTCAACATTAGGGCCATATATAATTAAGAACCTATAGACTTAGAGTACGTGATTCCGCCTTATTTCCTATTCATTTTCTGATTGTGGATTTAGGGCAGAGTCACTCAGTCGACTGTCTTCTCAGCCTTAATTGTATATGACTTGTAGACACCAAGCGATTATAGAGGGACCGGATAGGGATCATAACACTAAGTATCAATATCATCCATCAGAACAATTCTACAATTAGTACTTGCTTAACACAGTACAAAACGTTTGCACTAGTAATAACAAGGATAAAACAGAAAGCACTAGAAACGTATGCACAGATGCACTAATGTTCTAAACAAAACTCCTTCCGAACCAACCTTACACGTGATCCGACGACGTCATCCCACCTAGATTGGTTGGGGCCACGCTATACCAATCCCATGTGTCACCGAGGAGACCCTTCGCTTTAACCGACCGAATAACAAAACTCTCATCACTCATAACAACAAACTAGATACGAACCTGGGAATTGTCTCTCGGTTCAAACCTCCGAAGTACTCATGCGAGGAGTATGGTATCCTTCCGCAACCTTTTTGAAATACCACACGCGCAGCAAGTCAAGTTCAAGCACAGAGGCGAGGGACAGATACGGTTAGCCTATCAATGTTAAGTGTATACGCGAGGGTGGTATATAATTAAGATTCTACGGACTTAGGATATGTGTTTCCGCCCTATCTCCTGTTCCTTGTCTGGTTGTGGACCTGGGGCAGAGTCACCCATCCGACCGTCTTATCAATCTTAATTATATACGACTTGTATACACAAGGCGATGATAAATGAACCAGGTATGAGTCCTACCATGAACTTCATGACAAAAGTTGCTCAGAACTACGAATGGACATCCTACCAGTTGGATGAACAAAGACAAGCAAGTCAAACCCATATACTCTCTACCGATCAGAACAGCATGCCCACCAGCGAAAATCCACTGGCTTACCCAGCGAGGATCAGAATTCACTTGGGAACAAGAAGATCATGTGGAACAAAAGTACCCACCGCTCTCCCTTGTCCATAACTAACTACTCAGAATCCGAATTTCAGGACGAAATTCCCTCTAACGGGGGGATGATGTGACAACCCGATACTTTCCAGTCAACAAAAGTCAATTTCCGTCAAATAAAATTTCAAATTTTATTTATTCCGTTAAGTCCGTAAGGGTTGGAAAACCATCTAAATTATATAGATAAAGTTTATATAAGTGTTGGGACCAAAATCAAGTTTTCATTCAAAAATACGCAAAGTCTCGTCCAGCCACGCGTTTACGGCCGTAAACCCTTGGGCCGTAAACCCCGTTGACAGCCGTAAACCCATTCCCGGCTGCAAACTAAACCGATATAAAGGTTTTTCCCGGAGAGATTCTTCATTTCTCGTCTTTTTCACCCAAAAACTCTATCAAGTTGCCCCCAAGAACCTCCCAAGAGCATTCATATCCTGAAGAGCAAACCTTCAAATCTTCATATTTTCACCAAGAACACCAAGAACAACCTTCATATCTTCAAAGGCTGCAAACCCATTTACCGTCGCAAACCAGTTTACCACCGCAAATCAGTTTACAGCTGCAAACTTAGTTTGCAACCGTAAACCCGGTTCACGGCTGCAAACAGCCTTGAGCTGTGAACCTTGGCTGAAAACCCTCTTTTTCTACTTCAAACAAGTCTCGGTAACATTCCTAAACCAAAAGCAAGTGTCTTATAACACGTTAATTAATGGTTTCGCTAATTAAAATACTAGTATGTATTTACTTATCATTAGGATACCGTTGATTCCGCGTCCATCAACTCGAGGATCATCTTTCCAGTCTTGCTGTCAAGCACGTGCACAGAAACAACTGTGAGTTCATACCCCCATATTTTTCCAAGCTTTTTCAATGTTTTTAGGGGGGAGAAAACAAGTAAAACACAAGTAATCTTGTGTTTAAAAATATAATTTTGCTTATTATATTTTCTTACCGTTCACATACATTTGAACATGAAACTTACTAAACACGGCAAACATTGTGACTACTAGACTTACAAACAATTTACAAAACATGCTTAGACATAACTATCTTACAAACACATATTTTAACGCGGAAACAAACTTATAAATTATATTAATTATGGTTTATGGAACGAACGTACTACTGTTACAAGGATACATATTATTGGCAAAAAGGGTTTTTCATTGTATTATTGGTGAACTCGTTGAGAGAACCAAATTGTGAGATACATCTTCTGGGAAGTCTACACCTTAGGCACCAAAGTCTCCTGGAGGGAGAGCGTGAGTTTGTGTACAAATCTATATGGGACTAACAATCCCGCACCCTGACTACTAGCTACAGTCATCCTGGGATGACAAACGACATTACAGTTTACGACGTCCGAAGTACGTCGTAGTGTTTATCGTCCATCAGCATGGTTATAAGAACTCACAGGGTTAAACAACGACATCGTTCACGTAATCATATGCTTAACAAATAGTCTCCAGGTTCAATAACTATATGATTACTTGGTATATACACAAGGGTGATATGAAATTAACATCCGACATGCAGTGGGATGTGTGACTTCTGCCTCATTTCCTGTTCCTTTTTTGGTTGTGGGCTTAGGGCAGAATCACCCAATTGACTGTCTATTCGATCTAAATTTCTGTAACTCATATATACTAAGCGATCACAGGAGGGTATTAACGTCACTCCCGATTTACAAGACAAACACGTTTTCGACTAATTTTATTTATTAATAACGCTACACTTTACAACTTAAGTATGGAAACATACTTGTACTTTCCAGTTTTGGAACATTTAAGACAAAAACTTACTTTTATGGAAAATATAGGATTTTCCAGGGCAAACATCAGTGTTTTACAAACAAACGGTTTATCATTCAACTAACGAGCAATCATTGTTAATTTTATAATTCTTTAGTTTATACAGCAAAGTTATCTATGAAGAATATCTGATAGGCAGTGGAATGTGTGGTTTCTGCCTCATTTCCTATTCCTTGTTTGGTTATGGGCTTAGGGCAGATCCACACAATCAACTGTGCGTTTGATATTGGTTTATACATAGCTGGTATAAACTAAGTGGTCATCGAAGGAACTGGTATTATCATAATTCATATTAAGAAAATATTGGATTTTCTTGAGGAATACTTTCAACAGATTTCAAGGGACTAATATAGTTAACTATGTAAGTACCTAGTGAATACATCAGGGTTGTATACATGAGGATCCGACAACTAGTGGGATGTGTGTCATCCAACTCATTTCCTGTTCGTTGTTTGGTTGTGGGCTTGGGGCAGAACCACACAATCGATTGTTGTTCGATCTAGATTGTATATGACTTGTATACACTAAGTACTCGTAGAAGGAACTGTTACGAATAATTTTACTCATCATTCATCATTTCAGAAAACTTAGGATTTTCTGGAGGAACACATCATGTTTTACAAAGAACAAGGAACCCGTTTTCTAAAACAAAACGCTTATGAACTCACCAACTTTAATGTTGACACTTTCAAAGCTACTTGTAATCTCAGGACACTAGTAGACAGGTACACGCACCGGTTTCTAGAAGATGGAGCATAGTAGCGTCAAGTCTTTACTTGTTATTTACTTTTGGAGTCATTTATATATGATTTGAATACAATGTAAACATTATGCTATCAATAAAATATTTGTTGTTGCTTTGATTACTATTATTCAATTGTTGTGATACTGTACATGACGTCCTCCGCCCCCGAACGTTTCCGTCGTTCCGGTTTTGGGGTGTGACAAAGGGGCTAAAAGGAAACTTACCAAATTATGAATTTTACACAAAGGGTGTCAAATGTTGATGTGATTCTAGATCCAAAGTGCTCTACTCTTCTAAAATGGTCTCCTCTTCTTTCTTCCTCCTTCAAGTTCACCAAAAACACACATAAAGATCAAAAGTGCTCTAAAAATGGATTAGGGTTTGAAAAGGGGTTTAAATGGGTATTGGAGGCTGATGAAAGAAAGAAGCCTTCAGAGTTAAGGATGCTTAAATAGGGTCCAAACCCTAAAAATTAGGGTTTGCACCTTGGCCACGTATGTGCAGTGTACGCATGTTGTGCCCAAAAATTACAAATTTGCCACGATGGGCCAATTTGCAAACAATTCTCACACATAAGGTTTAGAAATGTAATTTACCTGAATTATGAATGTTACAATTCTCCACCACTTGAATCAGACTCTGTCCACGAAGTCTGTTGCTGTGAACAACTCCGGATAATGATTCCTCATCTCATCCTCAGGATCCCACATTCAATCTGAACACTTTCGGTGCTGCCATTGCACCTTCACAAGATCCACAACCTTATTTCGCAGAGTCTTTGTCCTCCTGTCAAGGATCACCACTGGTCTCTCTATATAATTCAGGCGATCATCCACCTGATTGTCCTCCAATGGAACTACTGCGGAGTCGTCAACCAAGAACTTTCGAAACTGGGAAACATGAAATTTACTGTGAATCTGACTGAGTTCCTCTAGTAGATCCAAATGATACACAACCCTGCCTACCCGGGCTAAAACCCTGAAATGACCAATATACTCGGGGCCCAACTTAACTTGCTTCCTGAATCGGATGACACCTTTCCTAGGTTACATCTTTAAGAGTACCATGTCCCCAACTTGGAACTCTAAATCCGAATGACGCCTATCTACGTAGCTCTTTTGTCGGCTCTATGCTGTCTGGAGTCTGCCAGGAACCAGTTGAATCAACTCAGTCATCCAAAGCACCACCTACCCATGACCCGCTATCCAACTTCACCCACTGTACGAAGCACCACAACCCATGACCCGCTGTCCGACTTCACCCCAACATATTAGGGTCTTGCACTTCCTTCCATAGAGCATCTCAGAAGGAGGTCGATCAATGTTGGCGTGACAAATGTTGTTGTACGAAAACTCTGCCAAAGGGAGATACTTATCCCAACTCCCGCCAAAATCCAATACACATGCCCGAAGCATGTCCTCCAAAGTCTGGATAGTCTGCTCACTCTGACCGTTAGTCTACAGATGGAAAGTCATGCTGAAATGAAAACGAGTGCCCAACTCCTCATGAAACCTCTTCCAGAACTTGGAGGTAAACCGAACATCCCTATCATAAACAACCAAAACCGGCACCCCATGTCGTGCCAAAACCTCCTGAATGTAGATGTCGGCTAGCTTCTCAGCCGAGATACTCTCCTGGATCGGAATAAAGTATTCATTCTTGGTCAATCGATCCATGATGACCAATACTGAATCCAGTACGCGCGTCATCCGTGGTAACTTCGTAATGAAGTCCATCATGATCTCTTCCCATTTCCAAACATGAATACGTAAAGACTCCATTTTGTCTTGAGGTTGCTGGTGTTCAGCCTTGACTTTGCAAGTCAAACACCTCTCCACATACCAGGCTACATCCCACTTCATGCAGGGCCACTAGTAGTTAAGTCGGAGATCTCTATACATTTTTGTCGCTCAGGGATGAATAGATAATCTCGACTTATGCACCTCCTCCATCAAAGCATGACGCGCACCACCCCAATATGGAACTTACACACTCCGATGAAGGGTTAATAATCCCCGACTATCACAATCAAAAGAAGCCACCTAACCCACTATACGCTCACTCTTCCAGTGTTCTTCCTTCATAGCCTCAACCTGAGCCTCTCGAATATAAACTAAGACTGGTGTAATCATGGTCATCCTTAAACACACATCACTGATCGGGGCAGTAACTGCCTTGTGACTGTGAGCATCGGTCACCACGTTGTCCTTCCCTGGGTGATAAACGATCTCAAAATCATAATCCTTCACCACATCCAACCATCTACGTTGCCTTATGTTCATATTCAGCTGATCCATTAGATACCTCAGACTCTTTTGATCCGTGTAAATAGTACAAAGGACCCCATAGAGGTAATATCGCTAAATCTTGAGGGTGAAAACCACAGCCCCTACTCCAAATCATGTGTAGGATAATTCGCCTCATGATGCTTCAACTTCCTCGAAGCGTAAGCGATTAAATGACCTCGCTGCATCAACACTACACCAAAACTCGTGATTAACGCATCGCAGTATACCACAAAACCTTAACACCCTCGGGCAGGGTCAGAATTGGTCGCTCATACAATCTCTGCCTCAGAGTCTCAAAAGTGGCTTGTTGCTTAGGCCCTAATGGAAAGTGACAGTCTTCTTCCTCAACTAGGTCAAAGGAACCTCTATCTTGGAGAAATCATGAATGATCTTCGATAGTAACCCACAAATCCAAGGAAAATCCGTATATCGGACGGATAACTTGGAACCTACCACCTCATTACCGCCTCAACCTTGGTCGGATCGACCATAATACCGTTATGGTTGACAAGGTGTCCTGGAAACTGTTCATCGAGCAACCAAAACTCACACTTAGAGAACTTCGCATACAAATTCTCCCTCCTTAAAGTCTCTAATACCTCTCTCAGATGCTCCTCATGTTGTTCCTGAGTCATGGAATAGACCAGTATGTCATCAACACACACAATCACAGACCGGTCAAGCATAGGCATGCATACATAATTCATGAGATCCATGAATGTGGCTGGAGCATTGGTGAGCCCGAAGGGAATCACCACGAACTTGTAATGACCATATCGAGTCTGGAAGTCGTCTTCCACATATCCTCCTCTCTGACCCTCATATGGTGATAAGGTGAACATAGATCAATCTTGGAAAACCAAGATGTCCCCTGAAGCTGGTTAAATAATTCTTTGGTCCTCGGGAGTGGATAACGGTTCTTCACCGTTAGCTTATTCAGCTCCCGGTAGTCGATACACATCCGATGCGACCCATCCTTTTTCTTCACAAATGACATCGGCGCTCCCCATGGTGAACTGATTGGGCAAATAAGTCCCTTGTCTAACAGCTCCTACAACTGTGTAGACAACTCCTACATCTCTGGAGGTGATAAACGATAAAGTGTTTTGGCTATCGAAGCCGCACCTGGAACCAACTCAAACCGAAATTGCACCTGCCTCTCCGGAGGCACTCGAGGCAAATCCACTGGGAAGACATCTAGGTATTCCCGAACAATCGGTACATCACCCACAGACACCTTACCCTTCTCCCGGGTATCTATCACATAAGCCATAAATCTTGAACAAGCCTGCTAAAGATAAAGCCGAACAGAGAGTCAGTCCATGCTGAACACCCTCTCCCTAAATCACCAACTCTCCCCCACGTGGGGTCCGAATACGCACCAACTGATGCTTGCAATCAATCATTTCCCCTTTGGGGCTCAACCAATCCATCCCCACAATAACCTTACTCTCTCATAGTGGAATTGGAACCAAATCGATCGGGTATCTCTCACTAAACAACTCCAAGGTGCATCACCGATGAATCCTTGATCCTTGCATCGGACGATCATCAGCAATCTCAACCTCTAATGGATATTCTAGCTCCCCCGAAGCATCGACAAACAACTTACTGAGCACAAGAGATACAAAGGATCGGGTAGCTCCCGAATCAAATAAAACCAGAGCAGAGATACCGTTCATGAGGAACGACCATAAAAGCAAAACACAAATATAAGTAGGAAAATCAAAATAAATAAAGAGATAAGGAGAAGATGCATACATGTCACCACATCTGGTGTTGCACGAGCCTCCTCGGTTGCCAGCTGAAATGCCATGCTCCTCACAACAGGTATCCGCCTTGCCCTGGCAACTATCTATAATCCTCAAGGTTGCCGAAGTGAGTGCTGGAACTGGTCCTGCCACTGCTAAACTCGGAAAATTTGCCTTATTGTGGCCCCTCTGATTGCAATGAAATCAAATCAGATCAGATACGTGGGTGGTGGCAGTGCAATCCTTGCTAAAGTGCCCAGTCTTACCACACTTGTAGCAGCCCGAACCACTCACCCTGCAAGCTCCATCGTGCGTCTTTCGGCACTTGCCATACTGGCCCCGACCCTGCTCGCCCCTCGATCTCGAATCAAGAACCTTGGGCCTCTTTCCCGAACCCTCTAAATTCTGAACCTAATCCGACTTCCACTTTTTCTCCATCTCCAGATCAATCTCCCTCTCTCTGGCTCTCGCCACCATGTCATCCAGTGTCCTGTAACTGGATATGCTCACAAACTGTCTGATATCTCTCCTCAACATATCGTGATATCCATCATTCTTCATTTCCTCGTCTACCACATACTGGGGAACCAACAATGCCCTCTCTCAAAACATGGCGATGATCTCCGCCACCATCTCAGTAGTCTGGAGAAGGTCCTGAAACCTCCTCATCAGCTACTGGACCTCAATCATAAGTGCAAACTCATCTCAAAACCTCGTCACAAAATCCTCCCAAGTCATCGACTCAACTGACTCGCTCCCCAAAGCATTATCAACCTCCTCCCACCAGTCACGAGCTATATCCTTCAAAATACAGGATGCAAGTCTAACATTCAAACCCTCAAGGAGTAGCTAGTACAGAAGGCGTTCATGACATCCGCTAACCAACACTTGCTCGCAATCGGGTTCTTCTTCCCGAAGAACTCCGGAGCCCCACATGCCCAAAAATCTTGGAAAGTCAAAGAGCAGGATCCCACCATCGCCACAATATCAAAACGTAAAGAGCCCAAGCGCTCATCCAGAATCTCCATGATACCCTCCTTGATTGTACTGAAGATCACAGGATTCTACTCCAGAAAACTACAGGTAATATCTGATGAAATGAACTCCCGCATCTGATCATCCATACGTCCGACCCCAGAGCCAGAACCTGAACCATCGCCAACACCAGAACCAACACTGACACCCATATCTCCACCAGAACTTCCTCGAGTGACCACCATACTGAAAATAAACCATACAAACCATCATAACATACTCGAAGAATCCCACACCCTACAAGCTCCCTGGTATCATCATGGCTTTTCTCGACTCGAGTACGGATCCTCTACTTCCTGTAGTACGGACCCATACTACTTTTCACATCTATTCCGTACTTTCCTCAAGGATCGCCATGCATCCCCCATGTTACTTCCTTATCAACCCAAACGATCTCTAACATATCAAAGCTCTTGGCCCCGAATCACCTCCTAGGTTTTCCTAAGACTACCATCACACCACCCTCCGCCATCAGATGCAGAAGGAACTCCTCTAACACCTTATAACTAGCTTACAAGCACAATTACATATCACTAACACTAGATAATTCTTCGATTGAAAGGTCTCACACTATAACGGTTGGACTCAAACAAGAGCTAAGAAATAGAGTTAAACCTAACCTTCTAAAATTATCTAATATCAGTAATATGTAACTTAACACACTCGCTTTCTAGTTAGCTGATTTTAATGAGAACTCCTAAAAGCACGAAGCAAGCACCATTCGAGCATTGAGTATGTCATCGTATCACTGACTGATTCAATATAGCATGCGAGTCTATAAGCTCATACAGTAGGCATACAAAGGCATCTATCTTAGCATTGTATCATGCAATCCTAAGTAGATCCTTAGCCCTAATCTAGCATGCGATTCACAGATTCATAATTCAATGCATATCTCAAAGAACATGTATGGGTATTTTGGGAAAACTTGCTTGAGCTCAGTCAATTACATGCACCAGACCCCTTTTTTTTATTATAAAATTCTTTAATTAAAACATTTCTTTTTATGGAACATCTGCCAAACCCTCAGTTTGAGTTCAAACACACCCGAGAGTATGCCTGAATCCCACAAACCAAGGCTCTGATACAAACTTGTAACGTCCCAAATATTTACAACCAAACATTTTGTTTTGTTTGTATTAATAAAACCATCAACCAAAAATATTTATACATTGTAAAGGAAAATCAGTGTATATCAATAATCATCCTAGAATACATCAGAGTCGAAGAGTGCGGAAATCATAGTGTGTGCAATGTGATCATCCCGAGCTCTTCCCCTTCAAACCGAAAGTACCTGAAATATAAAATGAAAACTGTAAGCACAAAGCTTAGTAAGTTCCCCAAAATCCTGCATACCATACATATACGTCAGCTCAAGGCTGTATCGAGTCTATTTCACCCCTGAGACTATTTCAAGTCAATTGGTATTTTCAACCGTGCGGGTCTATTTCGCCCTCGGGTCTATTTCACCCCACTTACATAAAGCAAACAGGCACACAGGCATACATGCATATAGCAGGAGTCACAAAGACTACAAGCACATACAGGCATATCATCTAAGTGTCATAGGGACCACTACTATCATACACATAACCCAGTGGGCCGACATTGGTGCCTTCGACCCACAACTACAATGAGGAAACTCACCTCTCAGTCTGAAAAGATCGTTGAACAGGACACTGCTCCGAATATCAGCTCTATCGGTCACCTATTCATTAGAACATGACCAAAATTAACTTATATTCAAAATATCCAAAATGCCCTTAGGTCAAACTTGGTCAAACCCTGGTCAAAGTAAAAAACTGAAAAAAAGAATCAACCGAGTCTACTCAGTTAAGTACGTTGGGCGTACTCAACCTGTACGCGGGGCATACTGGGGTTTGAACAGAATTGGGGTGTTAACTACGTACGTGCAGCGTACCATTTGGTACGCCCAACGTACGCGATTGCCTTCCCTCCCTTCTATTAATCCTTTAAGCTCTTTTGTCCAAATTCCAAATCTAGTCCTCAAATTTTGTCCATAACAATAAACTTTCCAACTTGATGGCCTTGCATGGCTATTAAGTGCTTAATACCAAAAACCCTAACTTCTTAACTCATTAAGATATCCAAGATCATGTATGGAAGGAAATTAATGACCAATACCACATTTTTTATGCTTCTAAACCCTCCAAAACGTCTGAAAGGACAACTTATATGAATTAGAGTAACATGTACTCATAATACCAAGCTAATGGTACCAAAAGAATACAAACGTCATGGCCAAACAAGATCTAAGCATAGTTTCATCAAGTTCAGAACTTTTAACTTTAAAGGGTGTCAAATGGTGATGTGATTCTGGATCCAAAGTGTTCCACTCTTCTAAAATGGTCTCCTCTTCTTTCTTCCTCCTTCAAGTTCACCAAAAATACACCCAAATTTCAAAAATGCTCTAAAATGCTTTCAGGTTTACAAAGGGTCAAAATGGGGCTTCGAGGCTGATGAAAGAAAGAAGCCTTGAGAGTTAAGGATGTTTAAATAGGGTCCAAACCCTAAAAGTTACGGTTCGCACACTGGCCACGCACGCCCAACATACACATGATGCGCCCAAAACTTACAAAAGTGCCACTACGGGACAATTTGCAAACAATTCTCACACATAAGGGTTAGAAATGTAATTTACTTGAATTATGAATGTTACACTCTTAACCCCTCAAATGTGATCCCTTTTGATTATTAGATCGGTCCCTTTCCTTCTTTTATCTAAAAGTCTCGAGAGTTCTACCTAGCGATTCTAAAAAAAATAACCATTGCTAGGGTTTCAATGAAGAGTTTGAGTTCAATTCTAGACATACCACATGTATATTGCTCCGTCCTTTTATCCCTAGTACTCCTATTAGACCGCTATCTGGTGGTATGGTGGCCGGAACAACCTCGGGTGGCCTCAACAGCCGAGGAACCATCTAACAAGCGAGATTTTTATGCTTTGATCTTTGTTGTTGGATTGGTTGAGTTCTAGCCCTCCTTAATTACACTTAATGGTACATTTCAATCCCTTAACCATCTAAGACTTTGGTTTGACTGTTGGAACTAAGTAATCTAGCTTGAAAGCACTTCAAAACCTCATGAACGCACCAATCTTGATTTTTTTTCCTGTTTTCTTACTTTGTTGTCTAGTTTGAAGGGTGTTAAATGCTTATAATTGCCTCTACATATGTCATTTGGAACCTATGTATACCTTTGTTCAAGAGTGAACAACTTAGCTCAAGAAAACAACTTATCACACTTGGAAATTCTCATAAACTCTCATACTTTCAGGATTTTGTACAAGTCAAGTTATTTCTTCTGTAAACCTTTGGATCTGATTCCTTTGACGTTTAGAATTACTTAAATCAGTTCTTGACCACTCGTCATAACCTTGCTTTATTTTTTGTTGGTGTCTCCAATCAAGAAATGATACCCTTTTTCCTTGATATGTCCTGAAATTTTCAACGTCGAAGTACTATATTTTTAGTTCATGAAATTTGAGTTTAGGTTAGATGTTAATGTTTTAGACATAATTAGCATTATAAATATAATAATATGTTATTTTTTGGGATCTGTGTGTCTAAAATGAGCAGAAAGCTGATTTAGGGTTGTATGGGTGGTCGACATGTGTTTGGTGTATGTGGCAACCTAGCATATGTTGGAGTCATACATACCCTAATATAGAATAAAAGATGATATATATATATATATATATATATATATATATATATATATATATATATATATATATATATATAATTTTTCATGCAATCTAGGAGTAATCTTAGAGGTGTTGTTTGGTATGGGTTGTAGGGGATCAGAGAGGGAGAAGTTCGTCTAGCTCACGATAGTAGTGTTGTTAGGATTCTGGTTGCTAGAATCAGGTGAGTATTATCACCATACATTGTAGGATGCTAATTGTCTTTGTGATACTTTCATGGAAGACCAGGATCTGGCCCCTGGCATATGTATGAAAGACCCGGATCTGGCCCCTAGCATAGGTATGAAAGGCCAGGATCTGGCTTGTGGAAAATATATGAAAGACCAAGATCTGGCCCCTAACACTTGTCGGTAAGGTCGTGATTTGGCCCTCGACATTTCAAGTAAAGGGCATGATTTGGTCCACGACAGGGAGTGATTGTAAGACTATGATTTGGCCCATAGCATTCACTCGGGGTAGATATATACCCATTATATGTATGGTATGTGGTATTGGGGGGGACCCACTAAGCTTTTTGCTTGCGGTCTCATGTTTTAAATGTTTCAGTTACTTTCAGTTCCAAAGGGAAGGTCACGGCTTGATCGCACTGCATCCCCTGGAGTTTTATTTCGCACTATCTTTTATGATTTACTATAATGTTTGAAAACATATTACTCTTTGGTTATCTTTGAACAATGAATCTATGTTTTCGGTTGTTATTAAAAATGAAATTTTTACTTAGTATTTTTAGGATGTTACATTTATGGTTCCGACACATCACCAACCGCAAAATTTTGAAGATTCCTTTCTTCCTCAATATTCAGGATTTGCATTTCTAACACCCAAAACAATAATTCTTATTTCCTCCACCTTCCTCTTGTCCTTCTCTCATCTCGTTCTCCCTCTGGAACTTTAGGGTTCTGATACATCACGAACCAGCAAAACTCTGGCGACTCCTTTTTTCTTCAATATTCCAGATCTTAAGAACGCAAGGTATGCCAATGTTGTTTTGGAACACGAGCTCCAGTGGGATTCTGTTGTCCATTGTAAAACCACATTCAGGGATGATGTATTCATTTCTAATTTTCCCATTGAACTCGATTTGCATAGTTGGTGTAGGTATTGGACTTTCATAGATAAGGAGAGTAAGTTGTGGGTGTTGGTTGTTGTTGGATTAGGTGTCTAAGCCCATAACTATAATTGATATGTACTTGACTCGATAGTAGCATGGTCCGTTTCGGGTTGCCTTCACCAGAACAATTTGATAGATGGATATTTGAGAAAGAGGTTATTTGTGATTTATTAATATAATATAAGTATAATATATTAATTGAAAAATCATATTATTTAATTAGTATTGATCAAGAATTAATTTAGAATTAATTTAGTGATCAAAAAAGACTAATTAAATTGATACATATGGATTGGGCTAATGATCCATGATTGATTTGTGATGGGATAAGCTTATGGGTTAGTCCATGAAGTGTTAGTCCAAATCAAGTGTTGGTCATAAGATTAAGTGTATGAATTAGGGTTACACATGACTCTTGGAATTCTACTTTCTGCCAGGGACAACTCGACGAGTCCATCATGAAACTCGACGAGTTGGATCATATGATGATGAACTCAACGAGTCCATAATGGGACTCGACGAGTTGGATCATCAGATGGCAGAATTTTCGAGTTTTTGGCCTATTTTGGATTAGGATCATTACCACAAACTGTTTTGGTTCATAAAATTTGATTTTACTGATATGGTAATGTTTATCCCCTTCCTGTAACATAATCATTGTCAAATTTTACGATAATTACTTGATTTTGTGAAAAAAACTAATAATTTGTAAAAATTTGAAATTATATGAATAATATTAGGTCAATTGGTAAATGATAAATTATATGATAATATTAGGTCAATTGGTAAATGATAAATTATATGATAATGTTATTAGTCAATTGGTAAATGATAAATTATATGATAATGTCAAAGGTCTTGAAGAGTTACATAACTTGTCCTGAAGTTATGGAACTTGTAAAGTCTCTTTTATGGAACATAAATTCTAAAACTCAAGAGGTTTTGAAGAGTTTTAAAAATTGCCCTCAAGTTTTGGAATTTGAAAAGTCTCACTGATGAAACTTTAATTCCAAACCCTAGAATTTTAAAAGTTTAAAATTCAACCTTATACTATTATAATATTAAAGTTTAATACTTATATGTATAAGACAAGTCAGTCTTACCGTTAGTAGGCCTCATTCACGAAGCCGGTCTATAAGGGGGTATAAGGTTACTGTCTATAAAATGGTGGTTTAATGGGTGTCCACTCTCACCCACCGCTTCCTTGATTGGTGGAGGGTCGTTAGCCGAACGGGTAGGATAGGATATTAATCCTCATTAATAAGTATAATGATATTATAAAGTAACTAAATTTTTATAAATTCCCAATCTTAGTTACTTTAGGAAAAATATGAAAATGGTGCTATTCCATGGAAATTGCACTTTGCACCTTGATAAGTCGTTAGTGGAGCGTGTGTGGTTAACCGGCACACTAGTTTGGAACTAGCAAGGGTGGCAAAGGATAGCTTGATGTTAATCATGGATCAATGGAGCGTGTGTGGTTAACCGACACATTGATCAAGTTATTTGTAACATTAAGAGTACCGAGCACATTTGCATGGTTATTCATACCTTGTTTGTGATCCTCGGTATCCTAGTCACAAACTTGAAGGGCACAATCAAGATTTAAACATGCCATTGAAAGTTCAATTAATCTTAAAAGAATCTAGGAATTTCAATTCATTTAAAACCTAAATATTCATTTGTGTTTTTCATGGTGGAAATTGGTAAATCGTCATTTACCTACCTTCAAATATTTTACAATTGGAATATGACATCCCTCTTATGAATTGTAGAATATTTTGTTGGGTCCTAGCCTTAATATTTCATTTTGGGTGTTATATTAAGGATTCTTATCTAATCTAAACTTTGTCTTTCTTTTCAGATGTCTACTTCAAACAATGCTTCAAACCCAATCCCTTCCGGCTCTTTCTCCCTCATGAACCTATGTGGGAGAGTCATCTTTGATGGATCGAACTTCAATGATTGGATTTGAAAGATTCGTATGGCTATTCGCTACAAGGACAAAGAATATGTCTTTGATAAAGAGTTAAAGGAGATTGATGAAAACACTACTACTCTCGAACATATTGTTGAGTTTAAGACCCATGAGAGGGACGCGACAAAGGTGTCGTGTATTATGATTGCTACCATGACTGCTGAGCTTTAGAAGTCCTATGAGGACTTTTGGCCTTATGAAATGCACCAGTATTTGATGGAAAGGTACCATCAAAGTGATCGGCAGGAGAGGTATGAAATCATTGCCTCCATGATTACTACCAAAATGAAGGATGGAGAGTCTATCACGACCCACTTGCAAAAGATGCAAAGGTTTGTGGACCGCTTGCTAAAGTTGAATGTCAATTTCGATGAAGAATTGGCAATTGACATTATCCTACACTCTTTACCTCCTTGTTATGATCAATTTCGTATGACTTATCATATGAACAAGGAGGAGGTGACTCTAAGCAAGCTTCAAGGTCTTTTAAGAACTGTTGAAAGTAGTTTAAAAGGCAAATCTGTTGTACCTACTCCTACTACTACTGCCCCTATCTTGGCAATTGGGCAAGGGAAGGGAAAGAAGAGGAAAGCTTCCTCAAAGAGCCACAAGGGAAAGTCCCATTTTGGGTCCTCTTCTAGTGGGTCCAAAGGTGGTCCTGCTACCCCCTCCTCAAATCCAAAGGAAGTAGAGTGCTTCCATTGTCATGAAAAAGGGCACTGGAAACGAAGCTGCCCCAAATACTTGCAGGACATAAAGGATGGGAAGATCAAGCCCTCCTTTGCAAGTATTTATACTATTCTGTCTAATAACTCACCACATGCTAATTCTTGAGTCATTGATACAGGATGTGGTTTTCACATTTGTTCTGATTTGCAGGGTCTAAAAGGAAGTAGGGGTGTGGAGCACGGGAAGATGAACTTGATCATGGGGAATAGGAAAAAGTCGTATGTCACCAAGACTGGATTTTATTCTTTATTGCTTAGTAGTGGGTTAAATTTATATATGAATAATTGTTGCTACTCGTCAGATATGGCGAGAAATATTATTTCTTTTCATGGTTTGTAAAAACAAGGTTTTACCTCTTCGTTTAATAATGAGATTGGTTCAATAAATGCTTATTATAATGGAATTTTTTATTTTGAAGCATTGCCTTGTAATGGTATATATGAAACTGTGATGGTTGTAGAAAACTTAGAAAATAATGGTTTGCATATCGATTCGTCCAATGGTTTGGATAAAGCATGCTTATGGCATTGTCGTCTTGGACATGTCAGCAAGAAGTGCATAGCCGAACTCCAAAAGGATGGAGGTTTGGAGTCATTTGACTTAAAGTCAGATGACACATGTGAATCTTGTTTGCTTGGAAATATAACCAAGTCACCCTTCACTGGTTCTTGTGCAAGGGGTGAGGGTTTGTTGGATCTCATACACACAGATGTGTGTGGACCTTTCAGATCCGCCACAAGGGATGCTCACCACTTCTATGTGACTTTTACTGATGATTATAGCAGATATGGGTATATCTACTTAATCAAGCATAAGTCAGAAACCTTTAAAAAGTTCAAAGAGTTTAAGCAAGAAGTGGAGAATCAATTGGGCAGGAAGATAAACATGCTCCAATCTGATCGAGGTGGTGAGTATCTTAGTATCGAGTTCCACGACTATCTTAAGGAATGTGGAATTGTTTCACAATTGACGCCACATAGGACACCACAGCTTAATGGTGTGGCTGAGAGGCGCAATCGAACCTTATTGGACATGGTTCGTTACATGATGAGTCGAGCTTCATTACCTATTTCATTCTGGGGGTATGCCTTACAGACTGCCGCCCATATCCTTAATCTAGTCCCAACTAAAAAGGTTGCCAAAACACCTCACAAAATGTGGACAGGGAGGTTCCCTCGTTATCACATATCAAGGTTTGGGGTTGCTAGGATTTCGTAAGACGAGAGACTCATGAGAAGATCGAACCTCGTAGTGAGCAATGTATTTTCATCGGCTACCCACAGAAATCCTTTGGATATCCCTTCTATAGACCGAGTGACAATGTTGTCTTCGTTGCGAGGAGAGGGGTTTTCTGCAAAAGAGAACTCATATGCCAAGAGGACAGTGGGAGGCAATTTGGCCTTGAAGAGCTTCAAGAGTTAAGTGATGAAGGAACCTCAAACACTAGCGCTCAACCCAAGGAGGAAACTCCAGTTGAACCAGGTGATGAGTCCTTACCTCTGAGGCGTTCCAGTAGAGTTAGAATGGCACCTGATTTTTATGGGTTCCATATTACTACTGAAGGTGATCATTTATCAGTGGTAGTACACTGGTAAATTTGGATGAACCTAACAACTACAAGGAAGCCATGGCAGGCCCCGAGTCTGCAAAATGGAAAGAGGAGATGGACAGCGAGATTCAATCCATGTATGACGGTCGTAAGACGGTCGGGTGCAAATGGATCTTCAAGAAGAAGACCGACATGGATGGGAAATTACACACTTATAAGGCGCGATTGGTTGAGAAGGGCTTTACTCAAACTCCTGGAGTTGACTATGATGAGACCTTCTCACCAGTGGCTAAGATTAAGTCTATAAGGGTTATGCTAACCATAGCTGCATTTCATGATTATGAAATATGGCAAATGGATGTCAAAACCGCTTTCCTTAATGGGAAGTTGGCTGAAGATATTTACATGCAGCCAGAGGGTTTTGTCAATGCAAAGTATCCTAAGCTTGAAAAATCCATTTATGGATTAAAGCAAGCATCTCGCAGATGGAATCTTTGTTTCGATGAGAAAGTCAAAGAGTTTGGTTTTTCGAGAAGCGAGGATGAGTCATGTGTATATTTCAAAGCTAGTGGGAGTATAGTTAGCTTTCTGGTATTGTAGGTGGATGACATATTGCTCATAGGAAACGACATCCCAACCTTGTAGGAGGTTAAGTCCTATCTTGGGAAGTGTTTCGATATGAAGGACCTTGGGGAAGCTGCTTATATTCTAGGGATAAGGATATTGAGAAAAATGAGTAAAAGACTAATAGGACTTAGTCATAGTCAAAGTGCCTACTTGGACAAAGTGTTGAAACGTTTCAGCATGGAGGAGTCCAAGAAAGGAGAATTACCTATCCAGAGCAATACCAAACAAAGTAAGACTTAGACTCCGAGTACCGATGCTGAGATAGCATAAATGAGTCGAATACCATATGCTTCTACAGTTGGCTCGATCATGTATGCTATGACTTGTACTCGCCCTGATGTAGCCTTTGCTTTGAGTATGGCTAGTACATATCAAGGGAATCCTGGTAAAGCTCACTGGACTGCGGTAAAGAACATTCTTAAGTACCTACGAAGGACTAAGGACTGGGTCCTTACCCTCGGTGGGAGTGATGACTTGAGAGTGACAGGGTATAGTGACGCCAGCTTTCAGACCGACAGAGATAATTTCCGCTCTCAGTCGGGCAGGATATTTACCTTAAATAGAGGAGCAGTAACTTGGAAAAGTTCCAAACAGGAAACTGTAGCTGATTCAACGTGCGAATCAGAGTACATAGCAGCAAGTGAAGCGTCGAAGGAGACGATATGGCTAAAGAACTTCATCGGAGACCTTGGAGTTGTACCAGTTGTAAAGGATCCTATGGAGATTTTCTATGACAACGAGGATGCGGTCGCCTTAGCCAAGGAACCAAGGGATCATGACAGATCCAGGCACATCGACAGAAAATATCACTTCATAATACATCGAGTAGAAAAAGGACTCCTCGTAATGAAGGGGTATCATCAAAGGATGTCACACCCCCGAATCGGGACGGCGGAAACGTCCGGGGGCGGATGACTTCATGTACAGTAACATAACAATTGAATATGAATGAAACATAGCAACCAAACATCATACATTGGAAATACACACATACATAGTTTACATATTGATCTTGTTCATTAGTTACACAAAAGTAAGAAAAGTAAAATTTCTTCAAGTCGCACCACTTGATCTCATAGTCGAGCTTATTACCTGCTACTGGATCCCTGAGAATACAAGTCGTTTTGAAAAGCGTCAACTAAAAAGTTGGTGAGTTCATAAGCATTTTTGTATAAAATGGTTTTGTACTTGTTTAGAGTAGTTCTCATAGTGTTTTCAGAAAATCCGATATTTCTATAAAATAATTTGTAAGTCTCATTCTAAAACTGTGAATATATGCATGCCTGTCCTAGGTTATCTTTTGTTTGCAAAAGTGAAGCGAATATTCCCAGAAAATCCGATATTTTCTAAAAAGAAATGGTTTGAAATATTTGTGTCCGATTTTATATTAATGCAGGTGTGTTAATGTTTGCGAGAATAAAAAGAGAATGATCCCAGACAACCCGGTGTTGTTTGCATAAGAGAATGCTGGAATCTCAACCCCCGAGGTTGAGTACCAGCGTGTATAGGTTACCGTTGTATCCAAAAAGAAGGTTTCCCATAAATTTTATAACGTTAATTCCTCTAAGTGAGCAGTTATAACCATACTAGATAATCACAATTTCGCCTGTCATGGCGTTTTTCGGACGCCGACGGAATAAGGTATGGTTTTTGTCACCCTAGACTGGCCTAGTCTAACTGTAGCGAACAACTCAGGTATGGGGTGTCACCCCAGTATAGATCTATACAAACACTCCCGCTCGAAAGATAGTTCTCTAGATTGGTTGAGGAGAAGGACCTAAGGATTTCTATGAAAATATTAGGAATGGGCATAGAGAGAAATATAGCTGATGGTATTCTAAAACTCGCTCCAAAGATGTAGGTCTGAAAATTCCTAAGAAGTTATTATGGATAGGAGCAATCCCAGACATATGCATTTGAGAAGTCACTTAAGGCTTTCAAAGAATCAATCTCTAAAGAGAGAGAACGACCTAGAAGGAGTGGCCAAGGCCTTTTTCAAATTATTAGTTGGCAGCATAATGTATACGACAACATGCACTAGGCCAAACATTCCTATACATTGGGAGTAGCGAGTCACTTTATGTATAATCCAAGGAGACAACATTGGGATGGTGTCAATTAGGTGTCATTGTTCCTGAAGGGTATTTCTAAGCTTGATTAGAATAACATATCATAGTGGCCACACATGCTATAATTATGGTCGTATATGTGTTAAGTGAGGTTCAGATACGTCCCTGAAATGGGATAATAAGACTATGCCATGGCGGTACCTTCCATCGTGAAGTAGTTCTCCATAATGATGTCCGAGAGGTAATATCTCCTTCGGATATTGAATTATATCGTAATGGGTCGATTTTCCTCCACATTACACCCTTTAAACTGAAACAATGTTGGAAGGGATCTGACCTTAGGGGTTGAGGTAAGAGCTCGGGGAAATAAGAGATTTGCTTGAATGTAGTTTGAAAATACTTTATATTTAGCTCCTGTAATTCACAAGGCATTTTCATCTTATGCATTACGTTATATTCCACATATCTCAATGGGTTCCTATATTTAGGAGATACATATTTTTATACTAGCTGAACACTACAAGAGAATTGGAGTTCCGTCCTTATAGCATCCTAGGAGACTAGTGATATAACATGGCCCGTCGGCAAGGTATGCGGTGTAAGACGATGAAGATGTCGACTTAAGGAGTCGATGAAACAGCTGAATGGTGCATAGGTCTCCTAGGTAGGTTACTGACTACTAACCTCCTCTCCGGACTCCGATCCCAAAGAGGGATTCTTTTTCCGGCTCAATACTGGATTAATTTTCTAATAGGCATCAGATAATGTATCCTAACGTGTCGTCCGATCCGGGAGCATGATACGTAGAGTTCGACCTCACTAGGGTGTGCATAAGAAATCCTTGTGTTTATAAGCATACACTTAGGGTTTCTATTTTTGTTAAGTGTCTAAGAAGATCCTAGGTTATTCATACCACTTACTATAACCAATTACGGTCTTGCACTTGCTCTTCCATAATTATACATAGGTGATCAGGCTATGTATAATTAGGGTCCAGTAGTGTACCACCCCATTTAGTTATACTAGATGGTATGATTATTAATTCGTTGGTTATAGTTTAGGCTTTCCCAAGGGAAGCGAAAATCGGTATTCTCTATAACCTTCGGCTCTGATACCAAATCTGTCACACCCCGTTAACGCGGAAACACGAAGGGTGACAGGCTAAGGTCTCATAAGGCAAGGTACATAGGATTACCAACCATAATCATTGAGAATTTTAAGTTTACATCATGTTCGAAGCAAAATTACATTTTAGTTCCCTAGTACAAAGTCTAATACATAACAAAAGAAACATCAGGTGCAAATTCTTGTTGATGTCTAATTTAGATCACTGACTGTTCCCTGAAAATCATGCAAAAACGAGGGTCAACTATAAAATAGTTGGTGAGTTCACAGGTTTATATAGGTACATCATTTCAGTAAGAAAATATAGATTTGTTCACAAAAGTTCAAACTCAAAATGAGTGTTGAATGCCAAAGCACTCCGTTCACAACCAAGCCTAACGACCGTTCTTGCCCCCATTCCATCATGTCTATGGTTTCCATGATGTCAGTTAACGGAAATATGCACTCACGGTACTGAGTGAGTGGGGGTTGTCTACCCCAAATAGCGCGATCCATAAGGCAGTCAGCTCGAAATACGAGTTAATAGGTTGTAGTTCGGTTCTCGGGGACTTAACATACAAAGTTCATAACAAATTCATATCACAAAGTTCATATCAAGAGTTCATCGTATAAAGTTCATAACACAAGTTCATAACAGAAAGTTCATAAAAGAGTATCGTTCCAAGTTCATCAAGTTCATAAAACAATATCGTTTCAAGTTCATTAAGTTCATAAAACCATACCGTTCCAAGTTCATTAAGTTCTATACAAACACTCCCGCTCGAAAGATAGTTCTCTAGATTGGTTGAGGAGAAGGACCTAAGGATTTCTATGAAAATATTAGGAATGGGCATAGAGAGAAATATAGCTGATGGTATTCTAAAACTCGCTCCAAAGATGTAGGTCTGAAAATTCCTAAGAAGTTATTATGGATAGGAGCAATCCCAGACATATGCATTTGAGAAGTCACTTAAGGCTTTCAAAGAATCAATCTCTAAAGAGAGAGAACGACCTAGAAGGAGTGGCCAAGGCCTTTTTCAAATTATTAGTTGGCAGCATAATGTATACGACAACATGCACTAGGCCAAACATTCCTATACATTGGGAGTAGCGAGTCACTTTATGTATAATCCAAGGAGACAACATTGGGATGGTGTCAATTAGGTGTCATTGTTCCTGAAGGGTATTTCTAAGCTTGATTAGAATAACATATCATAGTGGCCACACATGCTATAATTATGGTCGTATATGTGTTAAGTGAGGTTCACATACGTCCCTGAAATGGGATAATAAGACTATGCCATGGTGGTACCTTCCATCGTGAAGTAGTTCTCCATAATGATGTCCGAGAGGTAATATCTCCTTCGGATATTGAATTATATCGTAATGGGTCGATTTTCCTTCACATTACACCCTTTAAACTTAAACAATGTTGGAAGGGATCTGACCTTAGGGGTTGAGGTAAGAGCTCGGGGAAATAAGAGATTTGCTTGAATGTAGTTTGAAAATACTTTATATTTAGCTCCTGTAATTCACAAGGCATTTTCATCTTATGCATTACGTTATATCCCACATATCTCAATGGGTTCCTATATTTAGGAGATACATATTTTTATACTAGCTGAACACTACAAGAGAATTGGAGTTCCGTCCTTATAGCATCCTAGGAGACTAGTGATATAACATGGCCCGTCGGCAAGGTATGCGGTGTAAGACGATGAAGATGTCGACTTAAGGAGTCGATGAAACAGCTGAATGGTGCGTAGGTCTCCTAGGTAGGTTACTGACTACTAACCTCCTCTCCGGACTCCGATCCCAAAGAGGGATTCTTTTTCCGGCTCAATACTGGATTAATTTTCTAATAGGCATCAGATAATGTATCCTAACGTGTCGTCCGATCCGGGAGCATGATACGTAGAGTTCGACCTCACTAGGGTGTGCATAAGAAATCCTTGTGTTTATAAGCATACACTTAGGGTTTCTATTTTTGTTAAGTGTCTAAGAAGATCCTAGGTTATTCATACCACTTACTATAACCAATTACGGTCTTGCACTTGCTCTTCCATAATTATACATAGGTGATCAGGCTATGTATAATTAGGGTCCAGTAGTGTACCACCCCATTTAGTTATACTAGATGGTATGATTATTAACTCGTTGGTTATAGTTTAGGCTTTCCCAAGGGAAGCGAAAATCGGTATTCTCTATAACCTTCGGCTCTGATACCAAATCTGTCACACCCCGTTAACGCGGAAACAAGAAGGGTGACAGGCTAAGGTCTCATAAGGCAAGGTACATAGGATTACCAACCATAATCATTGAGAATTTTAAGTTTACATCATGTTCGAAGCAAAATTACATTTTAGTTCCCTAGTACAAAGTCTAATACATAACAAAAGAAACATCAGGTGCAAATTCTTGTTGATGTCTAATTTAGATCACTGACTGTTCCCTGAAAATCATGCAAAAACGAGGGTCAACTATAAAATAGTTGGTGAGTTCACAGGTTTATATAGGTACATCATTTCAGTAAGAAAATATAGATTTGTTCACAAAAGTTCAAACTCAAAATGAGTGTTGAATGCCAAAGCACTCCGTTCACAACCAAGCCTAACGACCGTTCTTGCCCCATTCCATCATGTCTATGGTTTCCATGATGTCAGTTAACGGAAATATGTACTCACGGTACTGAGTGAGTGGGGGTTGTCTACCCCAAATAGAGCGATCCATAAGACAGTCAGCTCGAAATACGAGTAAATAGGTTGTAGTTCGGTTCTCGGGGACTTAACATACAAAGTTCATAACAAATTCATATCACAAAGTTCATATCAAGAGTTCATCGTATAAAGTTCATAACACAAGTTCATAACAGAAAGTTCATAAAAGAGTATCGTTCCAAGTTCATCAAGTTCATAAAACAATATCGTTTCAAGTTCATTAAGTTCATAAAACCATACCGTTCCAAGTTCATTAAGTTCATAAAACAAGATCATTTCAAGTTCATTAAGTTCATAAAACAAGATCATTCCAAGTTCATTAAGTTCATAAAACAAGATCATTCCAAGTTAATATAGTATGGATAGCTCATAAAACAGTAGCATGCTTTTCACCCCAAAACATGAAAACAGTAAAAAGGGGGCTGTGAATACTCACTAGGGAGAGTTTGCAGTTCGAGCTTCGCGGTTCGGTGTTGTAGAGATCAATTTCTACTAGTGCCCTATGGAACAAATAGTTTCTAGTGAGATACAAATCACTAATCTATTATCTAATAACTACCTATCCAACTAGTGGTGTCGTAAAAGTGCCCAAAGTGTGTACGATTCATTATCGATATTATCGAATTCACGGTGCCTTGTGTTCAAAAATCTATAAAGGCATGAAAATGAACTCCAAAAATTTTAAAACTTTACATTCTGATTCTAACAGAGGGTATTAGTGTCCAGATATTTTATAGATATTTTTGAAGGTCATTTGTTATTTATTTGCAATTTGAGTCTAAATAATAAGAAAATTTCAAAGTAAATAGTAAAAAGTTTCAAAAATTCACAAATTATTTTCCACAGGTTATAATAATGTTTCTAAAGTTGGGAAAAATATTGGTTTGTGCATTTGAGTTACAAGACCCAGTTTTGTAAATTCATGCTATAATTCAATGAAAATTTTGAATAAAATACCAAACAGTGACAAAATTGTATGACAATTTAGGTGGCATACTTACTTAGTACATAAATCAGTTATTTAATTTTTCAGATTTTTATCTCATTTTTAACTATTTATTTTGAAATATTGACCATTAAATCCTTATTTTTGTAGAAAAATAAAGAATTTGTTCTAGCACTTTGGGTTTTACAGAACATCACTTGAAGATATGAACTTACATAAAACAATTTTGCTCAAAATTATTTCGGAACTAAATAGGGGCATTCAACCCCAACAAGTTTAGAAATGTTGCACCAACTAGGGCATGAGTTCCAAATGTAGCTGGACGTTCAACAATTTTTGTAGAAAATTCTATAATGTTTTTGTTCCTGATATTTTATGTACTCTGAGGTAATTGTGTTAAGTTAATAAAATAATTTTATCCAGATTTATTTTTCGGTTTAAGGCCTTTGATCATGTAATGAAAAACTAGTGATCACAGAAAAAGTGCTGATGGTGCAACTGTTTTGTAAAAATTTCTTAAAATCGAAATTTTAATGTTTTACACTAAGAATAATTGGGTTCGAAAGTTAACTCAAAGTAATATGTCTCAGAAAAAGAATCTCATGATTTCGTTGAGAAATGAGTGAGTTATGACCTTTTAAATTCGAGTAAACAAATCTGACAGAATGTTGAAGGCTAAAACTCATGAAAACATAGTTCAAATTCCTATTTTACCGAATGATATGGGTTTATTTTGCATAGATTGAAATATAAAAACATTATATTAAAGATATTCTGTAGAAATACTTGTTTCTAACAATTTGACCTTACATGCAACCAAGCTAGATGAGACTAAACTTTTGAAAAATTGGTTTTTGGTGTTAGATAAGGCTTGCATGTGCTCACCTTTGCTCTTGAGTTTGGTTTAATCATGGATCATCACCATTTATAGAACATGCAACTTGTTTTTGGTGGTGATCTACAAACATCAAGATCAAACAAAGGTTATTTGCAAGAACATGCCTTTGAAATCGGAAATTAGAAGGAGAAAGTGAGTAGAACTTGTAAAATTTGTTATGGATCTTCAAGAGATGTATGATAAGCACTTACCCTTTGATATGAAGCTTCAAGAACACCCAAAAAAGTCCTGAAAATTCGTGGTTGAGGGGCTGATTTTTAGAGAGAGAAAGTGAGGTTTCTAGAGAGAAGGAAGAGAGAAATTGAGATTCTGTCTCTCTGGATAGACCATCTCTCTCGTCATCTCTTTGGGTCTATACGTCATTAAAATCGGCCACAAAACTCCAGAAATGTTGTTTAACATCTGACAAATGAATTGGAAAAATCTCTCCCACATAAAATGCCTCTAAGGTTGGTTTTGCCCTCTCACATTGACATGCGAAATCTGACCTCGGGATTTTGCATAAATGAGTAATAATGAGTGAGAGAGAGAGGGAGAGAGAAGGAATGGAAGAGCCTATGAACGAATTTTGGGAGGAGAGAAGGGATTAGAGGCTTGTTGAAAAGTGGTAAACTTTATAAATATGGCCCCATTTCAAATTTTATAAAAATTATCTTTAGTTTTTATAAAAGTTCTAGATATATTATATAAACTTCCAAGAGTTTATTTCTTTGTTTTCATTCAAGTACTTTTTTTTATTTTTTTTTTGAAATAAATTCATAGACTTGCATTTTAATTTATAATTGTAGGAATTAATTATTTTGTGATTTAAATTTTCAAAAAAAATCAAATATATAGTTCATGTAAACGGAATAAGGGTTCATAATATAAGAACGTAGGATTAGACAATCCTTGAATTGTACTTTTGATTCATAAATGAAATTATGAATTGCATGAACATTGTCTCAAATTTTTAATTAGTTATTATTATGATTTAATTTTGTTCATATTTGCTTAGAATACTTAACCTTGTTAAGCATTTGATTGTTCCAATATGGAAATTTTGGGTTGATAGCATACCCTTGAGTTGTGATCTACCGAACATAGTTTTGTGTTTAGACTTAAGGTTGAACTTTGGCACTTTACCACATAGTTGGTTCATTCACATGTCAATGTGATTGTTCCACACAAGCTAATGTACACTAATTGTTCTGAAGTATCTATTAGGTCGCGAACCTAGTTCAACTTGTAACTCTAAAGAAAAGTTAAGTGCACATAATGAAATGACAAGGTTCTAGATGAGTCCTAACCTGAGATTTGACGGTTGTCATAGCCTCCCCCAGTTGTGGGAATTTCGTCCCGAAATTCAACTGGCGGTACCATTGGTTCATACGTAGAACATAGTTGAGGATATTTGTTCTTCATGAAATCCTCACGTTCCCATGTAACTCAGGTATGTGCTTAGAATTCCAATGAACTTTCACAATTGGAATTCTAATTTGTTTAAGTTGCTTAACTTCTCAATTGATGATTTCTATGGGTTCATCCATGAATTTTAGGCGATTATTAATTTGGAGGTCCTCGAGAGGTACGTTCATTGATTCCTCCGCCAAGCACTTTTTGAGGTTCGACACATGGAATATGTCGTGTATCGCACTAAGTTCTTCTGGTATCTTGAGCTTATTTACTAATGGGTCGATCATTTCAATAATCTCGAAGCGTCCTACATAGCGAGGAATTAGTTTTCCTCTTTTTCCAAGCGTACAATTCTTTTCCCTGGCGGTACTTTTAAGAGTACCTTATCTCCCAGTTGAAATACCAAGGGTTTCTATGCTTGTCAACATAGCTCTTCTTACGATCGCAAACACATTCCAGTCTATCATGTATTATCATGATTTTATTGGTGGTTTCTTGAACTATATCAAGCCTCATTAATTGGTATCGCAAATTTCCAGCCAACAAGGTGGTGATCCACACTTAAGCCCGTACAGTGCTTTGTAGGCGAGCACATTTAACACTGACGTGACAGTTGTTGTTATAGGAAAACTCAAATAACCGTAATTGGGTGTTCCAACTACCTCCTAAACTGATCATATGGGCTTGGAGCATGTTTTCCAAAGTGTGGATAGTTCATTCGCTTCTCCACATCTGACGATGGTAGGTAGTACTTATGTTTAATCGTGTACAAAGGCTTTCTAAAGTGACTACCATATTTGTGACACAAGGAGACTCCCTATCCAAAATAATGGAAATAGGTACTCCATGACGTACTATGATCTCATCTATATAAATCCAGGCAAGATTTTCCATTCGGTAATCTTCTTGAATGGGAAGGAAGTGTGCAGATTATGCCAATAGATCCACCTCTATCCAAATCGGATCGTTTCCTTTAGCAGTCCTTGTCAAACTCCATTAAAATAAATTATATCTACCATCCTGGTGTTTTGAATACCTCATATGAATCGCAAAGGATCGGCACCATCACGACCAACAAGCACTTAGAGTCCTAAAATAATTAATAGGGAAGGATATGAATACATCCTTGGCAGTATGGAGAAAACCCACAATTTTATATGAGCATTGTCCAAAATGCTTGAAACATCCTCTACTGGAAACATGGTGCACTTGATTCGTTGGCTATGGAACATGAATGTGAAAGGATAGCTCTGTGACGATTCGTGAGAATAAACACAACTCAGTTACCTCAAGACTGGCCTCTGTTGCCATTGGGTTAGAAGAAGTAGTCTTGTTATTGCCACTATTATCATTCACTTGATAGTTTGTCCAGTACCGAGGAAATAGTTAGCAGCTCCATTAGGGTTGGATAGCTAAATATTTACAGCATTCAAGATTGGATCCTTGATAAGGACATGTATAGATAGAGTTCCAAGGGAAACATCCAAGTCGAGAGGAGATGTTAACTGAACAATGGGAAAGACATCTTATGTTGGAGCTATAACGATGACCAAAGCTTCTGATGTAAGAGTACGAAAGAGGTGAATGTTGCAAACAATTCTCATGATGATGCTCTTACTTACTATAGTAATGTCTCAATTCTAATTAATAGGACATGGGGTGTCGTTTCCTTCTAGTCATTCCGTTAGTTCCATAAAGCATCCAAAGAACTACAATGGGATAGTTTGAGTAGCACACCATATGAGCTAAGGTATCATTCTCATTGGGGATGCGGTCCCCCAAGAATCCTTTGGTACAAATTTAGAACTTACGGGAAGTCAAGTTCTTTCCATTCCTTAAGAGAATGTCGATAAAGGTATACAAACTCGACGGTGACGGTCACCAAGCTATTTATGGTGGTTAGCCATGTAAAGCAACGTAAAAAAATTTAGTGGTTTCTAGAGATCATAAACAAGGTACGCTCTATATGGAGGAAACTTCTAGTTCTAAAGTATGTGCTAATGACGAAGTTGATCATAATGGATGGAGTAATAATACCTTACAACATAGAGAGAATGAGTCATAATAGGTTGATAAGGATGCAAGAACATCAATGGAAGGAAAAACCTATAGTTTGACATGAACGATGCTAGAAATTTCATAAGGAAATCAATTAAGTTTCTCTTAAAATCGGAAAGTGAGTATCTTGAAAATGACCCAAGGTCTGATACTATGTTTTGCTTGCCACAAGGAAAATTACATCGAGGGAAAGAAATAACAGGCTTGGGTTAAAAAGCTAAATGTACAATGTCCAAAAATTCGTGTTCATCGATCAAAATTTAAACTTGACTTATAAGGATACTCCGAAAAAGAGATAACATACACTTCACGTGTCAATTAAAATTAGTTAAGAGCATAGTGGTGGTAATTCTATGAAAAAAAAATATCAAAGTTTTTAATTTTTTTTTCTAGTTTTGGAAAGTTTCATGATCTATAATAGGAAAAGTGGCATAAATGACTGAAATAAGAGATGTTTTGAAATTGACATCCTGGTAATGTAATATAAACATTTTATGAACGAAAGGTTCTGAAATGACATGCTCAAACTCGAGAAAATACTTAAATGAGATAATTGTCAAAAGTGTCAAAGATGATTATTATGCCCTTACGAAGCATACATGAATACTGAAATGGAAATCCAATGCTAATGGAATGAGCCAGAATGAAGTCAGAGATACAGTTTCAAATAGTGAGTACGCACTAGCAGTGCCTGAAGTCTCATTTATATCAATTGGAGGAGTCAAGTGATTCACTCGAGTCTGCAATCTTCCAATGAGCTATACTGCCTTTGCAAGCTACTCATTGCCTTTGCCTCATGTTTAAGCATCCTCGCTCTAGGATATGTTGAAGTCCTTTGTGGTCAATATAAATAGTGCATATGGTTTCAAATAAGTACTATCTCTATATTTTAAAGGCGAATACTAACATTCCTAACTCTAGGTTGTATGCGGTATAGTTCTACTCATGCACCATCGATTGCCTCAAAGTGTATGTAATAATCTCTTCCTTTTGCATCAAGGCGCAATCCTAGAACTGGTGCGATGTGTCACATTATTTTGTAGCTTTGTCCACGCCCTTTGGTAGAATCAGGGACGACATGTTGCACAACTTGTGTTCTACCAATTTGGACACATCTTCTTATTGTTTTTACCAAAAGAACTTCCAAACTTTTGGGTCACTGCATTTAGGGGTTGGGCGATCGTAGTGAAGTACGAGGCATTTTATTATTGGTCAAACAGATCATTGATTTGGAGAAGAGAGTATCAGTGTTTGATCGTCAACTTATTCCATTCTTTATAATCATTGTACATTCGATCGATCCATCTTTCTCTTTAACGGATAGCGCCAGTGCATCCCATCATGAAGAAATTAGACGAATGAAACCTTTTTCAATGGGTTTCTAGAGTTGATCAGACAACTCTTGTATTTCGGAAGGGTGCTAAGCGGTACGACGCTTTAGTTATAGATGTTTGCCCATAAATTAGGTCGATTCTTAACTCGACCTATCTAGGCACGGAAAGTCTAGATAAATCCTTTGTAATTATTTTTGGGTCGAAGGCAAGATATCGAACATGTTGCTTTTTGGGTCTACATGTTGGGAATTAACAGCTTCGAAAAATAGTTCTCTAGATTGGTTGAGGAGAAGGGCCTAAGGCTTTCTATGAAAATATTAGGAATGGGCATAGAGAGAAATATAGCTGATGGTATTCTAAAACTCGCTCGACAGATGTAGGTCTGAAAATTCCTAAGAAGTTCTTATGGATAGGAGCAATCCCAGACATATGCATTTGAGAAGTCACTTAAGGCTTTCAAAGAATCAATCTCTAAAGAGAGAGAACGACCTAGAAGGAGTGGCCAAGGCCTTTTTCAAATTATTAGTTGGCAGCATAATGTATACGACAACATGCACTAGGCCAAACATTCCTATACATTGGGAGTAGCGAGTCACTTTATGTATAATCCAAGGAGACAACATTGGGATGGTGTCAATTAGGTGTCATTGTTCCTGAAGGGTATTTCTAAGCTTGATTAGAATAACATATCATAGTGGCCACACATGCTATAATTATGGTCGTATATGTGTCAAGTGAGGTTCAGATACGTCCCTGAAATGGGATAATAAGACTATGCCATGGTGGTACCTTCCATCGTGAAGTAGTTCTCCATAATGATGTTCGAGAGGTAATATCTCCTTCGGATATTGAATTATATCGTAATGGGTCGATTTTCCTCCACATTATACCCTTTAAACAGAAACAATGTTGGAAGGGATCTGACCTTAGGGGATGAGGTAAGAGCTCGGGGAAATAAGAGATTTGCTTGAATGTAGTTTGGAAATACTTTATATTTAGCTCCTGTAATTCACAAGGCATTTTCATCTTATGTATTACGTTATATCCCACATATCTCAATGGGTTCCTATATTTAGGAGATACATATTTTTATACTAGCTGCACACTACAAGAGAACTGGAGTTCCGTCCTTATAGCATCCTAGGAGACTAGTGATATAACATGGCCCGTCGGCAAGGTATACGGTGTAAGACGATGAATATATCGACTTAAGGAGTCGATGAAACAGCTGAATTGTGACATCCGCCTAAAATGGATTCGGGTCAACCCAACCCAATTGGAAATTTAATAAACCCTACTCAAGATTACTTGACGCTAATAGGATCAAAACCCATACACTACGATATAAATTGACGTTAATAGCAACATAGTATAGTACAACGTTATAACTATAATCAAATTAAATTATGATACCATATTAAAATCAAATCAAAGTATAATGCTCTAATTAAATTAAAAGAATCAAACTTGAATGCTATAATTAAACTTCAAATCAAAGTAGATTGTTATAATCAAATGATAACCTATCTTTTATAAAACTCCATTTTTATAAACTTTACATTAAATTTTATAAAACTCTATTTTTATAAACTTTACTTTAAATTTTATAAAACTCTTATATTAATTATGTAAAAGATGCTTGTGTTAGTGGGAAATTATGAAGACCACCAAAAGCAAAAAGGTTATTCCCATGGTCTCCCACTCACACCTCCCATCCACTTTCCTTCCTTTTTCTCCCAACATATTATTCTCTTCACCACTTAAACCTTCTCTATTCTTTCTCTCAATCTCAATCTCGAAATTTATCCAAGAAATACTCATATTCCAGCCAAGAACAATCTATTATACTCAAATCTTCATCCCTCTTGAAGCATTCATCAAGGTATGTTGTTAAAAGTTTCAAATTCATACAAGAAACAAATTAAATCCACCAAACTATCTAAAACTCATTTTATGCATAAAGCTGATTTTTCTCAGAATCCCATCAATAAAATAAGAAGTTCTGGAAATTTTCAGAAAATAACTTATTTTTATTGAATTACTATAATTATTGCAATAAAGTAGGGCAATAATTCACATAAAATACTTTTTGCATTCAATAAATTTTGAGAACATTCTGGGATGACCAATATATTGATTAAACATAATTTATGAAGTTTCATGCATTTATATTACTGTTTACTATTATTTATGATTTTATTGATTAATTAATAATGAAATATATAAAAAATACTTCCCATAGTCACAAATATCCGAAACTTATACAATGGGCTCTATATCATGTTATAAAACTATGGTTAATTTTACAGAATTTTTGGGAATCATTTATTATTTTTCCCGGATTTTGTTGTTGTTTAATCATTAAAGTATTAAATAAATACTAAAACAGTTCAGAAAAATATAAAAATTTTACAGTAATTAATATTGTATGAAATAATGATTTCCTAATAATTTCATAATATTTCAATACTGTTTACTATTTAAAACCATTTTCCTAAGTATTTAAGCATGTAAAAATGCATTTTAATGATTATTTCATATAAATAATTGTTAAAATCTGTAAATAATTATAATTGGGCAAGTTATTATTTTAATAAGAAATTATTAAAATCTGGCCTAAATTGAAAATATAAATTAATTATGCAAAGTAATTAATTCAATTTAAAATTCATTTAACAAATGAATATCTTAATATTCTAATCAAAATGAATTATTGTTAATTCATCTAATATAAGAATATGTGTTTAATTATTTGTATTAATACTCCATTCTCGTTTAGCAGTTCCTAAACCAAAACTATTAATTATATTAGGTTCTACGCCATTTTGACCCGAACCGTCTATCGTACGACACACGCATTTCGTTTTGAGACTAAAGTGAGTAATCTACCCCATACTTTATAATTTTCAATACTTTTTGGGTGTATCATGTGGTTCTAATATGTTCCAACTTCATTTTATTGTTTTATCACAATTGAGACATTGTTGGGACATTTATACGTGAGTCATTAATTGTATAACTATTGTTTGTTTACGCTACATGTACTTGTAGTGCATTACCATTTTTAGTCTAATCTCCATGACTATGCCCGTATTCTTGAGGTACGTTATGGACAATAATAGCGCTATTGGGTTGACCACCCCGCCTTGGGACGCTAAGGTGATTGATCGCACGTGGTTGAGTGTGTATGATGATTTGATGCTCCATCCTATATATATTTTTATATATATACATATGTATATATAGGGTGAGGACTTACTGTTGTTGTTATCATTTGTTAATCAATTTTTGATTTATAAACCGTTATCTCAAATACAATTGTTTGCCGACTTCAAAAGAAAACAAATTTCAAATTATAAATGTTTCAACTTCACAATTTTCTCTACTAAAATTAGATTACTCACCAACTCTCGTAGTTGACTTGTTTTTACCCATGATGCAGATTTGAAGAATGAAGTTGATGAAAAATAGGTTGTGCCTTAGAAATCCACAAGAATATTTAAATTTGATGTAATAAATGTTGTTCGTATTTGGATTTGTATTTGTATGTGGTGGATCTTGTTTGCATACTTAGTACTTAATTGAATCTAATCATATTATAACATAGTTGTCATGAGACTTTGAACAATATATCACGCCTTGATCGATTCCGACAAGGATCGGGGTGTGACAGATTGGTATCAGAGCCCTTGACTATAGGGAATTAGGTTAATTGCCTTGACCTAGTCTATAGCCTCTAGGGTCCTCTCGTATGCTAGTTTATAAAATGCACACACAACTACATGCAATTCACACTTAGAAAATCCTAGGAATACCTTTGTGTGTTAATTGCTCCCTTAAGTGCATACGTATTACTCCTGACACTTATATGTGTGCATACACTGGTGAATATTCTCCTCTTTCTCTGAAAATCACACACATATTCAAGTGGTTTTAAAAAAAATGTATATACATATATATTCCTTAGAGCTCATAGGAAATTCAAAGCCATCCACTCTAGTTGGGTAGGATCATAGTGATGGACGCGTAGTAACTGGAAGGGAGAGGTGCCGGTAGCCCGAAAGTCCTGACTAGGCAAGCATTCGTATACATCCCAATCAACCGAGGGACCAGTTTGCTTATCTGGGGACCAAAGGCGAGAGTTCCCAAACCTATAGGCCAAAGCGCGTCATTCACATTACTTTTGAGCCATCAAAATACCCGACCTTATCAAACGTATCCGAAAGGATACACTCCAAAATGGCCAACTCATTGGACTATTAAGTTCCCTAATGGGCCTAGTAGTGGGAAAGACATGTGAAAACTTAGTTTTGTGGGGGCCCACGCAAGTGCTACATGTTTCACATTTAGTAACCATGGAAAGCTCAAAAGGTGCCCAACACTCCTAACCATGGCTCAACAAGTGTTTTACAATTATTTTACCCAACAATGTCTAAAAAACTTTATTTCCATAATCAATTTACAAATAACTCACAAGTCCATATGCGTGTTTCTCGTAGATGGCATTACGACCCCCATACGCTGCTCGCAACAACCGAAGGCTAGCTTCCCTTATCGCCAAGGAGGTAGCAAACGTCATCCCAACAATTGCAACCCAACTTCATTCTCTTCAGCCACAAGCTCCAGCAACCACTCCTCGTTGCTCGTTCAAGCACTTTCGTAACTGCAATCCGCCTTACTTCAAAGGCATCGATGGTGCCACCGCACTCCTCACATGGATTGAAGAAATGGAGAGTACTTTCATCCATAGCGAGTGTCCTGAGGACCTGATGGTCCGTCATGCTATAGGGTGCCTCCAAGGTCATGCTCTCACATGGTGGAACCTAGAAAAACGGGCAAAGGGAGAGGTTGTTGCCTTGGGAATGACCTGGTCAAAACTAAAGGAACGCATGATGGAGAAGTTCTGCCCTGACAGCGAATTGCAAACTCTCGAGGATGAATTCTGGAATCTGAAACAGGTGGGAGGCGACAACGCGACCTACACCAATAGATTCCATGATCTCTCGAGACTCCTACCTCACATGGTTCAACCTATGAAAACTGCAATACGCCGCTACATCAAAGGGTTACCACGCCAGATCCGTGATTCGGTGACCAGCAGCAGGCCATCTACCCTAGAATCGGCCATTGAAATAGCAGGTCAACTCAACGAGGACAATATGAACGATGGTGTCCTCCCACGCAAGGGTTCAAAGATGTCAACTGAAAAGCCGACCCCTGAGACCCCCCTAATTGTCAAGTCCGAGTCCTCCCACCGACATGACAAAAAGAAGCGGAAAAGTCATCACCACAACCATGCTGTTATTACCCCTGGTACTCCTATCACCCAAGTCACCCCACAAGCCCAACCGAATAAAAAGCCGTATACCGGACCTCACCCCCTCTGTAACCACTGTAACTATCACCATATGACCACCAGCCCGTGTCGCCTCTGTACGAATTGTGGTCGCTATGGCCACTTGGCGGACACATGTCGTGCCCCAAAAAACTCAGCGACCACTCTATCTACCCTCAAATCAGCAAACACAAACCTGATATCCAACTGGAACATGCTTCAACTGTGGTGACCCCACCCATTTCAGAAACGCGTGTCCTAGGCTAGTCAATATCATCAACACCCAAGCCCAGGCAAATCCAACAATGCAGGTTCCAGCTCCCAAAGGCCGAGCCTTTGTCATTACCGCAACCCAAGCAAAGATCGATAACAAGGTCGTAAATGGTACGTTTCTCATAAATGACTGCTACGCGTCAGTACTTTTTGATTCAGGTGCCGATAAAAGTTTTGTGTCTTTGGAATTTGAGCCCACACTTCACACATCTCGCACGATTCTTGATGAGTACTTTACCGTAGAAGTCGCCGATGGAAAATACGTTTCACTCAATGCAGTCATCCAAGATTGCACTTTCGATTTTTGCGGTCATAAATTTTCTGTCAATTTAGTTCCTATGGAACTTGGTAGCTTCGACATCATCGTAGGAATGGATTGGCTATCCCAAAACCATGCTGAAATAGTATGTTACGATAATTTCATTCGTATTCCTCTCACCGACGGTCAAAGTCTTCGTATTTATGGCGAGACTCATTCGAAAAAGCTTAGTCTTATGTCATGTACTCAAGCTCGATCATATATACGAAAAGAATATATGGCTTTCTTAGCCCATGTGGTGGAAACAAAGGTCAAAGAAAAGAAGATCGAAGATATTCCGATAGTACGAGACTTTCCCGACATCTTTCCTGATGACGTATCTGGACTCCCTCCAGTACGTGAGCTAGAGTTCCGCATCGATCTTGTTCCTGAGGCTACTCCCATAGCCAAGTCTCCATATCGGTTGGCTCCAGCCGAGATGCAAGAATTGGCATGTCAGCTCCAAGAATTAACCGATAAGGGATTTATCCGCCCTAGTACTTCACCCTGGGGAGCCCCGGTCCTCTTCATCAAAAAGAAAGATGGTTCGTTTCGTATGTGTATTGATTACCGGGAGTTAAATAAATTAACCATCAAGAACCGATATCCGTTACCTCGGATCGACGACCTTTTTGATCAGCTTCAAGGAGCTTCATGCTTATCAAAAATTGACCTTCGCTCGGGTTATCACCAACTTCGAGTACGGGAAGAAGACATCCCCAAAACCGCTTTCCGAACCCGCTATGGTCATTACGAGTTCACCGTTATGCCTTTCGGCCTAACAAATGCCCCTGCCGTATTCATGGACTTGATGAATCGGGTATTTAAACCTTATCTCGACCGTTTTGTTATCGTCTTTATTGATGACATCCTCATTTACTCCAAGACAAAGGCAGAGCATGAAAGACACCTTCGCCTAACTCTCCAAACGTTGCAAGGAAATCGGCTCTACGCCAAATTTTCGAAATGCGAGTTTTGGTTAAATGAGGTACAATTCCTTGGTCATATTGTAAGTGACAAGGGTATTTTAGTCGATCCCGCAAAAGTTGAAGCAGTCCAGAATAGGAAAGCCCCACGTACCCCCAAGGAAATTCGGTCCTTCCTCGGTTTAGCCGGCTATTACCGGCGTTTCATTTCAAATTTCTCAAAGATTGCTTTACCGCTTACTTCTCTCACTTGCAAGGGTACACCATTTGATTGGGGACCCAAGCAGGAATACGCTTTCCAAACCCTTAAACAAAGTTTGTGTGACGCTCCGATTCTTACACTCCCTGAAGGATCCGAAGATTTCGTGGTATTCTGCGATGCCTCCAATCTCGGTCTAGGTTGTGTTTTGATGCAAAGGGGAAAGGTTATAGCTTACGCATCACGACAACTCAAAATCCACGAAAGGAATTATACGACTCATGATTTGGAGCTCGGTGCCGTGATTTTCGCTCTTAAAATTTGGAGGCATTACCTTTACGGCACTAAATGCGTAATTTTCACTGACCACAAGAGCTTGCAACATATTCTTAATCAAAAGGAACTCAATATGAGGCAAAGACGATGGGTCGAGCTCCTAAAAGATTACGAGTGTGAAATACGCTATCATCCGGGCAAGGCATACGTCGTAGCCGACGCGTTAAGCCGAAAAGAACATGCCCATGCATTTCATCTAATATGTTCTCCTATCTTGTCCAATCTCAGCGACCGAATTCGAGGAGCCCAACACTCGGCAATTACCGAAAATGACATGCCCACGGGAATTGATGGGGAGTTGGAAACTAAATCTGATGGTATTTTCTATTATCAAGATCGCATCTGGATCCCAGATCGTGACAATCTTCGTATATTCCTGATGGAAGAAATCCATAAAACCCGATATTCCATTCATCCGGGCACTGACAAGATGTATCATGGCCTGAGAACCAATTATTGGTGGTCGGGAATGAAAAAGGATATTGCTTTATTCGTGGCCAAATGTCTTACATGTTCCAGGGTCAAAGTAGAACATCAACGACCCTCTGGACTATTGGTCCAACCAGAAATCCCCAGGTGGAAATGGGAAGCGATCGCCATGGATTTCATAACCAAACTTCCCCGTACCACAAAAGGACACGACAGCATTTGGATAATCATTGACCGTTTGACCAAATCCACTCATTTCCTTCCCATCCGTGAAAATTTCAAAGTCGAAAAACTTGCTCGGATTTACATCAACGAGATAGTTAGTCGGCATGGCATTCCTCTCAGCATCATTTCAGATCGTGATGGCAGATTTCTCTCTCGATTTTGGCAATCACTTCAAACAGCCATGGGAACCCGCCTCGATCTCAGTACAGCCTATCATCCTCAGACCGATGGTCAATCTGAGAGGACTATTCAAACACTCGAAGATATGTTGAGGGTGTGTGTCTTGGATTTCGGAGGAAACTGGGACTCTCATTTACCGTTGGTGGAATTCTCCTATAATAACAGTTATTATTCTAGCATCAAGATGCCACCATTTGAGGCATTGTATGGCCATAAATGCCGATCTCCTATTTGCTGGCATGAAATTGGTGAGTCCCACGTGATTCGCGCAACAGTGGATTCTCCAATCGTTGGTCCTGAGCTTATCCAGGAAACAACCGACAAAATCACTCAGATTCACGATAACCTTCTCGCAGCTCGTAGCCGACAAAAGAGTTATGCCGACAAGCGACGCAAACCGCTTGAATTTACCCTGGGTGACATGGTCATGTTAAAAGTGTCCCCATGGAAAGGTGTGGTTCGATTTGGACGCAAGGGTAAATTGGCACCACGCTACGTAGGCCCGTTTAAGATCATAAAAAGGATCGGACCAGTAGCCTACGAGTTGGATCTACCAATAGAGCTTAAGAAAGTTCACCCAGTATTTCATATAGCCAACCTCAAGAAGTGTTTAGCAGACGAGAACCTTCATGTTCCTCTCGAGGATATCCAAATCGACGAGACAATGTAATTTATCGAGAAACCCTTGGATATTGCCGACCGAAAGGAAAAGCAACTCAAAAGAAGTCGCATTCCCCTGGTTAAGGTCAGGTGGCAGTCCGCACGTGGACCTGACTATACATGGGAGCGTGAGGATCATATGCATACCAAATACCCACAACTTTTTTCTTAAGGTACTCTCTTCTTAAATTTCGGGACGAAATTTCCTAAAGTAGGGGAGACTGTGACATCCGCCTAAAATGGATTCGGGTCAACCCAACCCAATTGGAAATTTAATAAACCCTACTCAAGATTACTTGACGCTAATAGGATCAAAACCCATACACTACGATATAAATTGACGTTAATAGCAACATAGTATAGTACAACGTTATAACTATAATCAAATTAAATTATGATACCATATTAAAATCAAATCAAAGTATAATGCTCTAATTAAATTAAAAGAATCAAACTTGAATGCTATAATTAAACTTCAAATCAAAGTATAACAAATGATAACCTATCTTTTATAAAACTCCATTTTTATAAACTTTACATTAAATTTTATAAAACTCTATTTTTATTAACTTTACTTTAAATTTTATAAAACTCTTATATTAATTATGTAAAAGATGCTTGTGTTAGTGGGAAATTATGAAGACCACCAAAAGCAAAAAGATTATTCCCATGGTCTCCCACTCACACCTCCCATCCACTTTCCTTCCTTTTTCTCCCAACACATTATTCTCTTCACCACTTAAACCTTCTCTATTCTTTCTCTCAGTCTCAATCTCAAAATTCATCCAAGAAATACTCATATTCCAGCCAAGAACAATCTATTATACTCAAATCTTCATCCCTCTTGAAGCATTCATCAAGGTATGTTGTTAAAAGTTTCAAATTCATACAAGAGACAAATTAAATCCACCAAACTATCTAAAACTCATTTTATGCATAAACTTGATTTTTCTCAGAATCCCATCAATAAAATAAGAAGTTCTGGAAATTTTCAGAAAATAACTTATTTTTATTGAATTACTATAATTATTGCAATAAAGTAGGGCAATAATTCACATAAAATACTTTTTACATTCAATAAATTCTGAGAAAATTCTGGGATGACCAATATATTGATTAAACATAATTTATGAAGTTTCATGCATTTATATTACTGTTTATTGTTATTTATGATTTTATTGATTAATTAATAATGAAATATATAAAAAATACTTCCCATAGTCACAAATATCCGAAACTTATACAATGGGCTCTATATCATGTTATAAAACTATGGTTAATTTTACAAAATTTTTGGGAATAATTTATTATTTTTCCCGGATTTTGTTGTTGTTTAATCATTAAAGTATTAAATAAATATTAAACAGTTCAGAAAAATATAAAAATTTTATAGTAATTAATATTATATGAAATAATGATTTCCTAATAATTTCATAATTTTTCAATACTGTTTACTATTTAAAACCATTTTCCTAAGTATTTAAGCATGTAAAAATGCATTTTAATGATTATTTCATATAAATAATTGTTAAAATATGTAAATAATTATAATTGGGCAAGTTATTATTTTAATAAGAAATTATTAAAATCTGGCCTAAATTGAAAAAATAAATTAATTATGCAAAGTAATTAATTCAATTTAAAATTCATTTAACAAATGAATATATTAATGTTCTAATCAAAATGAATTATTGTTAATTCATCTAATATAAGAATATGTGTTTAATTATTTGTATTAATACTCCATTCTCGTTTAGCAGTTCCTAAACCAAAACTATTAATTATATTAGGTTCTACGCCATTTTGACCCGAACCGTCTATCGTACGACACACGCATTTCGTTTTGGGACTAAAGTGAGTAATCTACCTCATACTTTATAATTTTCAATACTTTTGGGGTGTATCATGTGGTTCTAATATGTTCCAACTTCATTTTATTGTTTTATCACAATTGAGACATTGTTGGGACATTTATACGTGAGTCATTAATTGTATAACTATTGTTTGTTTACGCTACATGTACTTGTAGTGCATTACCATTTTTAGTCTAATCTCCATGACTATGCCCGTATTCTTGAGGTACGTTATGGACAATAATAGCGCTATTGGGTTGACCACCCCGCCTTGGGACGCTAAGGTGATTGATCGCACGTGGTTGAGTGTGTATGATGATTAGATGCTCCATCCTATATATATTTTTATATATATACATATGTATATATAGGGTGAGGACTTATTGTTGTTGTTATCATTTGTTAATCAATTTTTGATTTATAAACGTTATCTCAAATACAATTGTTTGCCGACTTCAAAAGAAAACAAATTTCAAATTATAAATGTTTCAACTTCACAATTTTCTCTACTAAAATTAGATTACTCACCAACTCTCGTAGTTGACTTGTTTTTACCCATGATGCAGATTTGAAGAATGAAGTTGATGAAAAATAGGTTGTGCCTTAGAAATCCACAAGACTATTTAAATTTGATGTAATAAATGTTGTTCGTATTCGGATTTGTATTTGTATGTGGTGGATCTTGTTTGCATACTTAGTACTTAATTGAATCTAATCATATTATAACATAGTTGTCATGAGACTTTGAACAATATATCACGCCTTGATCGATTCCGACTAGGATCGGGGTGTGACATGAATGGTGCGTAGGTCTCCTAGGTAGGTTACTGACTACTAACCTCCTCTCCGGACTCCGATCCCAAATAGGGATTCTTTTTCCAGCTCAATACTGGAATAATTTTCTAATAGGCATCAAATAATGTATCCTAACGTGTCGTCCGATCCGGGAGCATGATACGTAGAGTTCGACCTCACTAGGGTGTGCATAAGAAATCCTTGTGTTTATAAGCATACACTAAGCGTTTCTATTTTTGTTAAGTGTCTAAGAAGATCCTAGGTTATTCATACCACTTACTATAACCAATTCCGGTCTTGCACTTGCTCTTCCATAATTATACATATGTGATCAGGCTATGTATAATTAAGGTCCAGTAGTATACTACCCGATTTAGTTATACTAGATGGTATGATTATTAATTCGTTGGTTATAGTTTAGGCTTTCCCAAGGGAAGGGAAAACCGGTATTCTCTATAACCTTCGGCTCTGATACCAAATCTGTCACACCCCGTTAACACGGAAACACGAAGGATGACATGCTAAGGTCTCATAAGACAAGGTACATAGGATTACCAACCATAATCATTGAGAATTTTAAGTTTACATCATGTTCGAAGCGAAATTACATTTTAGTTCCCTAGTACAAAGTCTAATACATAACAAAAGAAACATCAGGTGCAAATTCTTGTTGATGTCTAATTTAGATCACTGACTGTTCCCTAAAAATCATGCAAAAACGAGGGTCAACTATAAAATAGTTGGTGAGTTCACAGGTTTATATAGGTACATCATTTCAGTAAGAAAATATAGATTTGTTCACAAAAGTTCAAACTCAAAATGAGTGTTGAATGCCAAAGCACTCCGTTCACAACCAAGCCTAACGACCGTTCTTGCCCCCATTCCATCATGTCTATGGTTTCCATGATGTCAGTTAACGGAAATATGCACTCACGGTACTGAGTGAGTGGGGGTTGTCTACCCCAAATAGCGCGATCCATAAGGCAGTCAGCTCGAAATACGAGTTAATAGGTTGTAGTTCGGTTCTCGGGGACTTAACATACAAAGTTCATAACAAATTCATATCACAAAGTTCATATCAAGAGTTCATCGTATAAAGTTCATAACACAAGTTCATAACAGAAAGTTCATAAAAGAGTATCGTTCCAAGTTCATCAAGTTCATAAAACAATATCGTTTCAAGTTCATTAAGTTCATAAAACCATACCGTTCCAAGTTCATTAAGTTCTATACAAACACTCCCGCTCGAAAGATAGTTCTCTAGATTGGTTGAGGAGAAGGACCTAAGGATTTCTATGAAAATATTAGGAATGGGCATAGAGAGAAATATAGCTGATGGTATTCTAAAACTCGCTCCAAAGATGTAGGTCTGAAAATTCCTAAGAAGTTATTATGGATAGGAGCAATCCCAGACATATGCATTTGAGATGTCACTTAAGGCTTTCAAAGAATCAATCTCTAAAGAGAGAGAACGACCTAGAAGGAGTGGCCAAGGCCTTTTTCAAATTATTAGTTGGCAGCATAATGTATACGACAACATGCACTAGGCCAAACATTCCTATACATTGGGAGTAGCGAGTCACTTTATGTATAATCCAAGGAGACAACATTGGGATGGTGTCAATTAGGTGTCATTGTTCCTGAAGGGTATTTCTAAGCTTGATTAGAATAACATATCATAGTGGCCACACATGCTATAATTATGGTCGTATATGTGTTAAGTGAGGTTCAGATACGTCCCTGAAATGGGATAATAAGACTATGCCATGGTGGTACCTTCCATCGTGAAGTAGTTCTCCATAATGATGTCCGAGAGGTAATATCTCCTTCGGATATTGAATTATATCGTAATGGGTCGATTTTCCTCCACATTACACCCTTTAAACTTAAACAATGTTGGAAGGGATCTGACCTTAGGGGTTGAGGTAAGAGCTCGGGGAAATAAGAGATTTGCTTGAATGTAGTTTGAAAATACTTTATATTTAGCTCCTGTAATTCACAAGGCATTTTCATCTTATGCATTACGTTATATCCCACATATCTCAATGGGTTCCTATATTTAGGAGATACATATTTTTATACTAGCTGAACACTACAAGAGAATTGGAGTTCCGTCCTTATAGCATCCTAGGAGACTAGTGATATAACATGGCCCGTCGGCAAGGTATGCGGTGTAAGACGATGAAGATGTCGACTTACGGAGTCGATGAAACAGCTGAATGGTGCGTAGGTCTCCTAGGTAGGTTACTGACTACTAACCTCCTCTCCGGACTCCGATCCCAAAGAGGGATTCTTTTTCCGGCTCAATACTGGATTAATTTTCTAATAGGCATCAGATAATGTATCCTAACGTGTCGTCCGATCCGGGAGCATGATACGTAGAGTTCGACCTCACTAGGGTGTGCATAAGAAATCCTTGTGTTTATAAGCATACACTTAGGGTTTCTATTTTTGTTAAGTGTCTAAGAAGATCCTAGGTTATTCATACCACTTACTATAACCAATTACGGTCTTGCACTTGCTCTTCCATAATTATACATAGGTGATCAGGCTATGTATAATTAGGGTCCAGTAGTGTACCACCCCATTTAGTTATACTAGATGGTATGATTATTAACTCGTTGGTTATAGTTTAGGCTTTCCCAAGGGAAGCGAAAATCGGTATTCTCTATAACCTTCGGCTCTGATACCAAATCTGTCACACCCCGTTAACGCGGAAACAAGAAGGGTGACAGGCTAAGGTCTCATAAGGCAAGGTACATAGGATTACCAACCATAATCATTGAGAATTTTAAGTTTACATCATGTTCGAAGCAAAATTACATTTTAGTTCCCTAGTACAAAGTCTAATACATAACAAAAGAAACATCAGGTGCAAATTCTTGTTGATGTCTAATTTAGATCACTGACTGTTCCCTGAAAATCATGCAAAAACGAGGGTCAACTATAAAATAGTTGGTGAGTTCACAGGTTTATATAGGTACATCATTTCAGTAAGAATATATAGATTTGTTCACAAAAGTTCAAACTCAAAATGAGTGCTGAATGCCAAAGCACTCCGTTCACAACCAAGCCTAACGACCGTTGTTGCCCCATTCCATCATGTCTATGGTTTCCATGATGTCAGTTAACGGAAATATGCACTCACGGTACTGAGTGAGTGGGGGTTGTCTACCCCAAATAGCGCGATCCATAAGACAGTCAGCTCGAAATACGAGTTAATAGGTTGTAGTTCGGTTCTCGGGGACTTAACATACAAAGTTCATAACAAATTCATATCACAAAGTTCATATCAAGAGTTCATCGTATAAAGTTCATAACACAAGTTCATAACAGAAAGTTCATAAAAGAGTATCGTTCCAAGTTCATCAAGTTCATAAAACAATATCGTTTCAAGTTCATTAAGTTCATAAAACCATACCGTTCCAAGTTCATTAAGTTCATAAAACAAGATCATTTCAAGTTCATTAAGTTCATAAAACAAGATCATTCCAAGTTCATTAAGTTCATAAAACAAGATCATTCCAAGTTAATATAGTATGGATAGCTCATAAAACAGTAGCATGCTTTTCACCCCAAAACATGAAAACAGTAAAAAGGGGGCTGTGAATACTCACTAGGGAGAGTTTGCAGTTCGAGCTTCGCGGTTCGGTGTTGTAGAGATCAATTTCTACTAGTGCCCTATGGAACAAATAGTTTCTAGTGAGATACAAATCACTAATCTATTATCTAATAACTACCTATCCAACTAGTGGTGTCGTAAAAGTGCCCAAAGTGTGTACGATTCATTATCGATATTATCGAATTCACGGTGCCTTGTGTTCAAAAATCTATAAAGGCATGAAAATGAACTCCAAAAATTTTAAAACTTTACATTCTGATTCTAACAGAGGGTATTAGTGTCCAGATATTTTATAGATATTTTTGAAGGTCATTTGTTATTTATTTTCAATTTGAGTCTAAATAATAAGAAAATTTCAAAGTAAATAGTAAAAAGTTTCAAAAATTCACAAATTATTTTCCACAGGTTATAATAATGTTTCTAAAGTTGGGAAAAATAATGGTTTGTGCATTTGAGTTACAAGACCCAGTTTTGTAAATTCATGCTATAATTCAATGAAAATTTTGAATAAAATACCAAACAGTGACAAAATTGTATGACAATTTAGGTGGCATACTTACTTAGTACATAAATCAGTTATTTAATTTTTCAGATTTTTATCTCATTTTTAACTATTTATTTTGAATTATTGACCATTAAATCCTTATTTTTGTAGAAAAATAAAGAATTTGTTCTAGCACTTTGGGTTTTACAGAACATCACTTGAAGATATGAACTTACATAAAACAATTTTGCTCAAAATTATTTCGGAACTAAATAGGGGCATTCAACCCCAACAAGTTTAGAAATGTTGCACCAACTAGGGCATGAGTTCCAAATGTAGCTGGACGTTCAACAATTTTTGTAGAAAATTCTATAATGTTTTTGTTCCTGATATTTTATGTACTCTGAGGTAATTGTGTTAAGTTAATAAAATAATTTTATCCAGATTTATTTTTCGGTTTAAGGCCTTTGATCATGTAATGAAAAACTAGTGATCACAGAAAAAGTGCTGATGGTGCAACTGTTTTGTAAAAATTTCTTAAAATCGAAATTTTAATGTTTTACACTAAGAATAATTGGGTTCGAAAGTTAACTCAAAGTAATATGTCTCAGAAAAAGAATCTCATGATTTCGTTGAGAAATGAGTGAGTTATGACCTTTTAAATTCGAGTAAACAAATCTGACAGAATGTTGAAGGCTAAAACTCATGAAAACATAGTTCAAATTCCTATTTTACCGAATGATATGGGTTTATTTTGCATAGATTGAAATATAAAAACATTATATTAAAGATATTCTGTAGAAATACTTGTTTCTAACAATTTGACCTTACATGCAACCAAGCTAGATGAGACTAAACTTTTGAAAAATTGGTTTTTGGTGTTAGATAAGGCTTGCATGTGCTCACCTTTGCTCTTGAGTTTGGTTTGATCATGGATCATCACCATTTATAGAACATGCAACTTGTTTTTGGTGGTGATCTACAAACATCAAGATCAAACAAAGGTTATTTGCAAGAACATGCCTTTGAAATCGGAAATTAGAAGGAGAAAGTGAGTAGAACTTGTAAAATTTGTTATGGATCTTCAAGAGATGTATGATAAGCACTTACCCTTTGATATGAAGCTTCAAGAACACCCAAAAAAGTCCTGAAAATTCGTGGTTGAAGGGCTGATTTTTAGAGAGAGAAAGTGAGGTTTCTAGAGAGAAGGAAGAGAGAAATTGAGATTCTGTCTCTCTGGATAGACCATCTCTCTCGTCATCTCTTTGGGTCTATACGTCATTAAAATCGGCCACAAAACTCCAGAAATGTTGTTTAACATCTGACAAATGAATTGGAAAAATCTCTCCCACATAAAATGCCTCTAAGGTTGGTTTTGCCCTCTCACATTGACATGCGAAATCTGACCTCGGGATTTTGCATAAATGAGTAATAATGAGTGAGAGAGAGAGAGAGAGAAGGAATGGAAGAGCCTATGAACGAATTTTGGGAGGAGAGAAGGGATTAGAGGCTTGTTGAAAAGTGGTAAACTTTATAAATATGGCCCCATTTCAAATTTTATAAAAATTATCTTTAGTTTTTATAAAAGTTCTAGATATATTATATAAACTTCCAAGAGTTTATTTCTTTGTTTTCATTCAAGTACTTTTTTTTATTTTTTTTGAAATAAATTCATAGACTTGCATTTTAATTTATAATTGTAGGAATTAATTATTTTGTGATTTAAATTTTCAAAAAAAATCAAATATATAGTTCATGTAAACGGAATAAGGGTTCATAATATAAGAACGTAGGATTAGACAATCCTTGAATTGTACTTTTGATTCATAAATGAAATTATGAATTGCATGAACATTGTCTCAAATTTTTAATTAGTTATTATTATGATTTAATTTTGTTCATATTTGCTTAGAATACTTAACCTTGTTAAGCATTTGATTGTTCCAATATGGAAATTTTGGGTTGATAGCATACCCTTGAGTTGTGATCTACCGAACATAGTTTTGTGTTTAGACTTAAGGTTGAACTTTGGCACTTTACCACATAGTTGGTTCATTCACATGTCAATGTGATTGTTCCACACAAGCTAATGTACACTAATTGTTCTGAAGTATCTATTAGGTCGCGAACCTAGTTCAACTTGTAACTCTAAAGAAAAGTTAAGTGCACATAATGAAATGACAAGGTTCTAGATGAGTCCTAACCTGAGATTTGACGGTTGTCATAGCCTCCCCCAGTTGTGGGAATTCCGTCCCGAAATTCAACTGGCGGTACCATTGGTTCATACGTAGAACATAGTTGAGGATATTTGTTCTTCATGAAATCCTCATGTTCCCATGTAACTCAGGTATGTGCTTAGAATTCCAATGAACTTTCACAATTGGAATTCTAATTTGTTTAAGTTGCTTAACTTCTCAATTGATGATTTCTATGGGTTCATCCATGAATTTTAGGCGATTATTAATTTGGAGGTCCTCGAGAGGTACGTTCATTGATTCCTCCGCCAAGCACTTTTTGAGGTTCGACACATGGAATATGTCGTGTATCGCACTAAGTTCTTCTGGTATCTTGAGCTTATTTACTAATGGGTCGATCATTTCAATAATCTCGAAGCGTCCTACATAGCGAGGAATTAGTTTTCCTCTTTTTCCAAGCGTACAATTCTTTTCCCTGGCGGTACTTTTAAGAGTACCTTATCTCCCAGTTGAAATACCAAGGGTTTCTATGCTTGTCAACATAGCTCTTCTTACGATCGCAAACACATTCCAGTCTATCATGTATTATCATGATTTTATTGGTGGTTTCTTGAACTATATCAAGCCTCATTAATTGGTATCGCAAATTTCCAGCCAACAAGGTGGTGATCCACACTTAAGCCCGTACAGTGCTTTGTAGGCGAGCACATTTAACACTGACGTGACAGTTGTTGTTATAGGAAAACTCAAATAACCGTAATTGGGTGTTCCAACTACCTCCTAAACTGATCATATGGGCTTGGAGCATGTTTTCCAAAGTGTGGATAGTTCATTCGCTTCTCCACATCTGACGATGGTAGGTAGTACTTATGTTTAATCGTGTACAAAGGCTTTCTAAAGTGACTACCATATTTGTGACACAAGGAGACTCCCTATCCAAAATAATGGAAATAGGTACTCCATGACGTACTATGATCTCATCTATATAAATCCAGGCAAGATTTTCCATTCGGTAATCTTCTTGAATGGGAAGGAAGTGTGCAGATTATGCCAATAGATCCACCTCTATCCAAATCGGATCTTTTCCTTTAGCAGTCCTTGTCAAACTCCATTAAAATAAATTATATCTACCATCCTGGTGTTTTGAATACCTCATATGAATCGCAAAGGATCGGCACCATCACGACCAACAAGCACTTAGAGTCCTAAAATAATTAATGGGGAAGGATATGAATACATCCTTGGCAGTATGGAGAAAACCCACAATTTTATATGAGCATTGTCCAAAATGCTTGAAACATCCTCTACTGGAAACATGGTGCACTTGATTCGTTGGCTATGGAACATGAATGTGAAAGGATAGCTCTGTGACGATTCGTGAGAATAAACACAACTCAGTTACCTCAAGACTGGCCTCTGTTGCCATTGGGTTAGAAGAAGTAGTCTTGTTATTGCCACTATTATCATTCACTTGATAGTTTGTCCAGTACCGAGGAAATAGTTAGCAGCTCCATTAGGGTTGGATAGCTAAATATTTACAGCATTCAAGATTGGATCCTTGATAAGGACATGTATAGATAGAGTTCCAAGGGAAACATCCAAGTCGAGAGGAGATGTTAACTGAACAATGGGAAAGACATCTTATGTTGGAGCTATAACGATGACCAAAGCTTCTGATGTAAGAGTACGAAAGAGGTGAATGTTGCAAACAATTCTCATGATGATGCTCTTACTTACTATAGTAATGTCTCAATTCTAATTAATAGGACATGGGGTGTCGTTTCCTTCTAGTCATTCCGTTAGTTCCATAAAGCATCCAAAGAACTACAATGGGATAGTTTGAGTAGCACACCATATGAGCTAAGGTATCATTCTCATTGGGGATGCGGTCCCCCAAGAATCCTTTGGTACAAATTTAGAACTTACGGGAAGTCAAGTTCTTTCCATTCCTTAAGAGAATGTCGATAAAGGTATACAAACTCGACGGTGACGGTCACCAAGCTATTTATGGTGGTTAGCCATGTAAAGCAACGTAAAAAAATTTAGTGGTTTCTAGAGATCATAAACAAGGTACGCTCTATATGGAGGAAACTTCTAGTTCTAAAGTATGTGCTAATGACGAAGTTGATCATAATGGATGGAGTAATAATACCTTACAACATAGAGAGAATGAGTCATAATAGGTTGATAAGGATGCAAGAACATCAATGGAAGGAAAAACCTATAGTTTGACATGAACGATGCTAGAAATTTCATAAGGAAATCAATTAAGTTTCTCTTAAAATCGGAAAGTGAGTATCTTGAAAATGACCCAAGGTCTGATACTATGTTTTGCTTGCCACAAGGAAAATTACATCGAGGGAAAGAAATAACAGGCTTGGGTTAAAAAGCTAAATGTACAATGTCCAAAAATTCGTGTTCATCGATCAAAATTTAAACTTGACTTATAAGGATACTCCGAAAAAGAGATAACATACACTTCACGTGTCAATTAAAATTAGGTAAGAGCATAGTGGTGGTAATTCTATGAAAAAAAAATATCAAAGTTTTTAATTTTTTTTTCTAGTTTTGGAAAGTTTCATGATCTATAATAGGAAAAGTGGCATAAATGACTGAAATAAGAGATGTTTTGAAATTGACATCCTGGTAATGTAATATAAACATTTTATGAACGAAAGGTTCTGAAATGACATGCTCAAACTCGAGAAAATACTTAAATGAGATAATTGTCAAAAGTGTCAAAGATGATTATTATGCCCTTACGAAGCATACATGAATACTGAAATGGAAATCCAATGCTAATGGAATGAGCCAGAATGAAGTCAGAGATACAGTTTCAAATAGTGAGTACGCACTAGCAGTGCCTGAAGTCTCATTTATATCAATTGGAGGAGTCAAGTGATTCACTCGAGTCTGCAATCTTCCAATGAGCTATACTGCCTTTGCAAGCTACTCATTGCCTTTGCCTCATGTTTAAGCATCCTCGCTCTAGGATATGTTGAAGTCCTTTGTGGTCAATATAAATAGTGCATATGGTTTCAAATAAGTACTATCTCTATATTTTAAAGGCGAATACTAACATTCCTAACTCTAGGTTGTATGCGGTATAGTTCTACTCATGCACCATCGATTGCCTCAAAGTGTATGTAATAATCTCTTCCTTTTGCATCAAGGCGCAATCCTAGAACTGGTGCGATGTGTCACATTATTTTGTAGCTTTGTCCACGCCCTTTGGTAGAATCAGGGACGACATGTTGCACAACTTGTGTTCTACCAATTTGGACACATCTTCTTATTGTTTTTACCAAAAGAACTTCCAAACTTTTGGGTCACTGCATTTAGGGGTTGGGCGATCGTAGTGAAGTACGAGGCATTTTATTATTGGTCAAACAGATCATTGATTTGGAGAAGAGAGTATCAGTGTTTGATCGTCAACTTATTCCATTCTTTATAATCATTGTACATTCGATCGATCCATCTTTCTCTTTAACGGATAGCGCCAGTGCATCCCATCATGAAGAAATTAGACGAATGAAACCTTTTTCAATGGGTTTCTAGAGTTGATCAGACAACTCTTGTATTTCGGAAGGGTGCTAAGCGGTACGACGCTTTAGTTATAGATGTTTGCCCATAAATTAGGTCGATTCTTAACTCGACCTATCTAGGCACGGAAAGTCTAGATAAATCCTTTGTAATTATTTTTGGGTCGAAGGCAAGATATCGAACATGTTGCTTTTTGGGTCTACATGTTGGGAATTAACAGCTTCGAAAAATAGTTCTCTAGATTGGTTGAGGAGAAGGGCCTAAGGCTTTCTATGAAAATATTAGGAATGGGCATAGAGAGAAATATAGCTGATGGTATTCTAAAACTCGCTCGACAGATGTAGGTCTGAAAATTCCTAAGAAGTTCTTATGGATAGGAGCAATCCCAGACATATGCATTTGAGAAGTCACTTAAGGCTTTCAAAGAATCAATCTCTAAAGAGAGAGAACGACCTAGAAGGAGTGGCCAAGGCCTTTTTCAAATTATTAGTTGGCAGCATAATGTATACGACAACATGCACTAGGCCAAACATTCCTATACATTGGGAGTAGCGAGTCACTTTATGTATAATCCAAGGAGACAACATTGGGATGGTGTCAATTAGGTGTCATTGTTCCTGAAGGGTATTTCTAAGCTTGATTAGAATAACATATCATAGTGGCCACACATGCTATAATTATGGTCGTATATGTGTCAAGTGAGGTTCAGATACGTCCCTGAAATGGGATAATAAGACTATGCCATGGTGGTACCTTCCATCGTGAAGTAGTTCTCCATAATGATGTTCGAGAGGTAATATCTCCTTCGGATATTGAATTATATCGTAATGGGTCGATTTTCCTCCACATTATACCCTTTAAACAGAAACAATGTTGGAAGGGATCTGACCTTAGGGGATGAGGTAAGAGCTCGGGGAAATAAGAGATTTGCTTGAATGTAGTTTGGAAATACTTTATATTTAGCTCCTGTAATTCACAAGGCATTTTCATCTTATGTATTACGTTATATCCCACATATCTCAATGGGTTCCTATATTTAGGAGATACATATTTTTATACTAGCTGCACACTACAAGAGAACTGGAGTTCCGTCCTTATAGCATCCTAGGAGACTAGTGATATAACATGGCCCGTCGGCAAGGTATACGGTGTAAGACGATGAATATATCGACTTAAGGAGTCGATGAAACAGCTGAATTGTGACATCCGCCTAAAATGGATTCGGGTCAACCCAACCCAATTGGAAATTTAATAAACCCTACTCAAGATTACTTGACGCTAATAGGATCAAAACCCATACACTACGATATAAATTGACGTTAATAGCAACATAGTATAGTACAACGTTATAACTATAATCAAATTAAATTATGATACCATATTAAAATCAAATCAAAGTATAATGCTCTAATTAAATTAAAAGAATCAAACTTGAATGCTATAATTAAACTTCAAATCAAAGTAGATTGTTATAATCAAATGATAACCTATCTTTTATAAAACTCCAATTTTATAAACTTTACATTAAATTTTATAAAACTCTATTTTTATAAACTTTACTTTAAATTTTATAAAACTCTTATATTAATTATGTAAAAGATGCTTGTGTTAGTGGGAAATTATGAAGACCACCAAAAGCAAAAAGGTTATTCCCATGGTCTCCCACTCACACCTCCCATCCACTTTCCTTCCTTTTTCTCCCAACACATTATTCTCTTCACCACTTAAACCTTCTCTATTCTTTCTCTCAATCTCAATCTCGAAATTTATCCAAGAAATACTCATATTCCAGCCAAGAACAATCTATTATACTCAAATCTTCATCCCTCTTGAAGCATTCATCAAGGTATGTTGTTAAAAGTTTCAAATTCATACAAGAAACAAATTAAATCCACCAAACTATCTAAAACTCATTTTATGCATAAAGCTGATTTTTCTCAGAATCCCATCAATAAAATAAGAAGTTCTGGAAATTTTCAGAAAATAACTTATTTTTATTGAATTACTATAATTATTGCAATAAAGTAGGGCAATAATTCACATAAAATACTTTTTGCATTCAATAAATTCTGAGAAAATTCTGGGATGACCAATATATTGATTAAACATAATTTATGAAGTTTCATGCATTTATATTACTGTTTATTTTTATTTATGATTTTATTGATTAATTAATAATGAAATATATAAAAAATACTTCCCATAGTCACAAATATCCGAAACTTATACAATGGGCTCTATATCATGTTATAAAACTATGGTTACTTTTACACAATTTTTGGGAATAATTTATTATTTTTCCCGGATTTTGTTGTTGTTTAATCATTAAAGTATTAAATAAATATTAAACAGTTCAGAAAAATATAAAAATTTTATAGTAATTAATATTATATGAAATAATGATTTCCTAATAATTTCATAATTTTTCAATACTGTTTACTATTTAAAACCATTTTCCTAAGTATTTAAGCATGTAAAAATGCATTTTAACGATTATTTCATATAAATAATTGTTAAAATATGTAAATAATTATAATTGGGCAAGTTATTATTTTAATAAGAAATTATTAAAATCTGGCCTAAATTGAAAAAATAAATTAATTATGCAAAGTAATTAATTCAATTTAAAATTCATTTAACAAATGAATATATTATTGTTCTAATCAAAATGAATTATTGTTAATTCATCTAATATAAGAATATGTGTTTAATTATTTGTATTAATACTCCATTCTCGTTTAGCAGTTCCTAAACCAAAACTATTAATTATATTAGGTTCTACGCCATTTTGACCCGAACCGTCTATCGTACGACACACGCATTTCGTTTTGGGACTAAAGTGAGTAATCTACCTCATACTTTATAATTTTCAATACTTTTGGGGTGTATCATGTGGTTCTAATATGTTCCAACTTCATTTTATTGTTTTATCACAATTGAGACATTGTTGGGACATTTATACGTGAGTCATTAATTGTATAACTATTGTTTGTTTACGCTACATGTACTTGTAGTGCATTACCATTTTTAGTCTAATCTCCATGACTATGCCCGTATTCTTGAGGTACGTTATGGACAATAATAGCGCTATTGGGTTGACCACCCCGCCTTGGGACGCTAAGGTGATTGATCGCACGTGGTTGAGTGTGTATGATGATTAAATGCTCCATCCTATATATATTTTTATATATATACATATGTATATATAGGGTGAGGACTTACTGTTGTTGTTATCATTTGTTAATCAATTTTTGATTTATAAACCGTTATCTCAAATACAATTGTTTGCCGACTTCAAAAGAAAACAAATTTCAAATTATAAATGTTTCAACTTCACAATTTTCTCTACTAAAATTAGATTACTCACCAACTCTCGTAGTTGACTTGTTTTTACCCATGATGCAGATTTGAAGAATGAAGTTGATGAAAAATAGGTTGTGCCTTAGAAATCCACAAGAATATTTAAATTTGATGTAATAAATGTTGTTCGTATTTGGATTTGTATTTGTATGTGGTGGATCTTGTTTGCATACTTAGTACTTAATTGAATCTAATCATATTATAACATAGTTGTCATGAGACTTTGAACAATATATCACGCCTTGATCGATTCCGACAAGGATCGGGGTGTGACAGATTGGTATCAGAGCCCTTGACTATAGGGAATTAGGTTAATTGCCTTGACCTAGTCTATAGCCTCTAGGGTCCTCTCGTATGCTAGTTTATAAAATGCACACACAACTGCATGCAATTCACACTTAGAAAATCCTAGGAATACCTTTGTGTGTTAATTGCTCCCTTAAGTGCATACGTATTACTCCTGACACTTATATGTGTGCATACACTGGTGAATATTCTCCTCTTTCTCTGAAAATCACACACATATTCAAGTGGTTTTAAAAAAAATGTATATACATATATATTCCTTAGAGCTCATAGGAAATTCAAAGTCATCCACTCTAGTTGGGTAGGATCATAGTGATGGACGCGTAGTAACTGGAAGGGGGAGGTGCCGGTAGCCCGAAAGTCCTGACTAGGCAAGCATTCGTATACATCCCAATCAACCGAGGGACCAGTTTGCTTATCTGGGGACCAAAGGCGAGAGTTCCCAAACCTATAGGCCAAATCGCGTCATTCACATTACTTTTGAGCCATCAAAATACCCGACCTTATCAAACGTATCCGAAAGGATACACTCCAAAATGGCCAACTCATTGGACTATTAAGTTCCCTAATGGGCCTAGTAGTGGGAAAGACATGTGAAAACTTAGTTTTGTGGGGGCCCACGCAAGTGCTACATGTTTCACATTTAGTAACCATGGAAAGCTCAAAAGGTGCCCAACACTCCTAACCATGGCTCAACAAGTGTTTTACAATTATTTTACCCAACAATGTCTAAAAAACTTTATTTCCATAATCAATTTACAAATAACTCACAAGTCCATATGCGTGTTTCTCGTAGATGGCATTACGACCCCCATACGCTGCTCGCAACAACCGAAGGCTAGCTTCCCTTATCGCCAAGGAGGTAGCAAACGTCATCCCAACAATTGCAACCCAACTTCATTCTCTTCAGCCACAAGCTCCAGCAACCACTCCTCGTTGCTCGTTCAAGCACTTTCGTAACTGCAATCCGCCTTACTTCAAAGGCATCGATGGTGCCACCGCACTCCTCACATGGATTGAAGAAATGGAGAGTACTTTCATCCATAGCGAGTGTCCTGAGGACCTGATGGTCCGTCATGCTACAGGGTGCCTCCAAGGTCATGCTCTCACATGGTGGAACCTAGAAAAACGGGCAAAGGGAGAGGTTGTTGCCTTGGGAATGACCTGGTCAAAACTAAAGGAACGCATGATGGAGAAGTTCTGCCCTGACAGCGAATTGCAAACTCTCGAGGATGAATTCTGGAATCTGAAACAGGTGGGAGGCGACAACGCGACCTACACCAATAGATTCCATGATCTCTCGAGACTCCTACCTCACATGGTTCAACCTATGAAAACTGCAATACGCCGCTACATCAAAGGGTTACCACGCCAGATCCGTGATTCGGTGACCAGCAGCAGGCCATCTACCCTAGAATCGGCCATTGAAATAGCAGGTCAACTCAACGAGGACAATATGAACGATGGTGTCCTCCCACGCAAGGGTTCAAAGATGTCAACTAAAAAGCCGACCCCTGAGACCCCCCTAATTGTCAAGTCCGAGTCCTCCCACCGACATGACAAAAAGAAGCGGAAAAGTCATCACCACAACCATGCTGTTATTACCCCTGGTACTCCTATCACCCAAGTCACCCCACAAGCCCAACCGAATAAAAAGCCGTATACCGGACCTCACCCCCTCTGTAACCACTGTAACTATCACCATATGACCACCAGCCCGTGTCGCCTCTGTACGAATTGTGGTCGCTATGGCCACTTGGCGGACACATGTCGTGCCCCAAAAAACTCAGCGACCACTCTATCTACCCTCAAATCAGCAAACACAAACCTGATATCCAACTGGAACATGCTTCAACTGTGGTGACCCCACCCATTTCAGAAACGCGTGTCCTAGGCTAGTCAATATCATCAACACCCAAGCCCAGGCAAATCCAACAATGCAGGTTCCAGCTCCCAAAGGCCGAGCCTTTGTCATTACCGCAACCCAAGCAAAGATCGATAACAAGGTCGTAAATGGTACGTTTCTCATAAATGACTGCTACGCGTCAGTACTTTTTGATTCAGGTGCCGATAAAAGTTTTGTGTCTTTGGAATTTGAGCCCACACTTCACACATCTCGCACGATTCTTGATGAGTACTTTACCGTAGAAGTCGCCGATGGAAAATACGTTTCACTCAATGCAGTCATCCAAGATTGCACTTTCGATTTTTGCGGTCATAAATTTTCTGTCAATTTAGTTCCTATGGAACTTGGTAGCTTCGACATCATCGTAGGAATGGATTGGCTATCCCAAAACCATGCTGAAATAGTATGTTACGATAAGTTCATTCGTATTCCTCTCACCGACGGTCAAAGTCTTCGTATTTATGGCGAGACTCATTCGAAAAAGCTTAGTCTTATGTCATGTACTCAAGCTCGATCATATCTACGAAAAGAATATATGGCTTTCTTAGCCCATGTGGTGGAAACAAAGGTCAAAGAAAAGAAGATCGAAGATATTCCGATAGTACGAGACTTTCCTGACATCTTTCCTGATGACGTATCTGGACTCCCTCCAGTACGTGAGCTAGAGTTCCGCATCGATCTTGTTCCTGAGGCTACTCCCATAGCCAAGTCTCCATATCGGTTGGCTCCAGCCGAGATGCAAGAATTGGCATGTCAGCTCCAAGAATTAACCGATAAGGGATTTATCCGCCCTAGTACTTCACCCTGGGGAGCCCCGGTCCTCTTCATCAAAAAGAAAGATGGTTCGTTTCGTATGTGTATTGATTACCGGGAGTTAAATAAATTAACCATCAAGAACCGATATCCGTTACCTCGGATCGACGACCTTTTTGATCAGCTTCAAGGAGATTCATGCTTCTCAAAAATTGACCTTCGCTCGGGTTATCACCAACTTCGAGTACGGGAAGAAGACATCCCCAAAACCGCTTTCCGAACCCGCTATGGTCATTACGAGTTCACCGTTATGCCTTTCGGCCTAACAAATGCCCCTGCCGTATTCATGGACTTGATGAATCGGGTATTTAAACCTTATCTCGACCGTTTTGTTATCGTCTTTATTGATGACATCCTCATTTACTCCAAGACAAAGGCAGAGCATGAAAGACACCTTCGCCTAACTCTCCAAACGTTGCAAGGAAATCGGCTCTACGCCAAATTTTCGAAATGCGAGTTTTGGTTAAATGAGGTACAATTCCTTGGTCATATTGTAAGTGACAAGGGTATTTTAGTCGATCCCGCAAAAGTTGAAGCAGTCCAGAATAGGAAAGCCCCACGTACCCCCAAGGAAATTCGGTCCTTCCTCGGTTTAGCCGGCTATTACCGGCGTTTCATTTCAAATTTCTCAAAGATTGCTTTACCGCTTACTTCTCTCACTTGCAAGGGTACACCATTTGATTGGGGACCCAAGCAGGAATACGCTTTCCAAACCCTTAAACAAAGTTTGTGTGACGCTCCGATTCTTACACTCCCTGAAGGATCCGAAGATTTCGTGGTATTCTGCGATGCCTCCAATCTCGGTCTAGGTTGTGTTTTGATGCAAAGGGGAAAGGTTATAGCTTACGCATCACGACAACTCAAAATCCACGAAAGGAATTATACGACTCATGATTTGGAGCTCGGTGCCGTGATTTTCGCTCTTAAAATTTGGAGGCATTACCTTTACGGCACTAAATGCGTAATTTTCACTGACCACAAGAGCTTGCAACATATTCTTAATCAAAGGGAACTCAATATGAGGCAAAGACGATGGGTCGAGCTCCTAAAAGATTACGAGTGTGAAATACGCTATCATCCGGGCAAGGCATACGTCGTAGCCGACGCGTTAAGCCGAAAAGAACATGCCCATGCATTTCATCTAATATGTTCTCCTATCTTGTCCAATCTCAGCGACCGAATTCGAGGAGCCCAACACTCGGCAATTACCGAAAATGACATGCCCACGGGAATTGATGGGGAGTTGGAAACTAAATCTGATGGTATTTTCTATTATCAAGATCGCATCTGGATCCCAGATCGTGACAATCTTCGTATATTCCTGATGGAAGAAATCCATAAAACCCGATATTCCATTCATCCGGGCACTGACAAGATGTATCATGGCCTGAGAACCAATTATTGGTGGTCGGGAATGAAAAAGGATATTGCTTTATTCGTGGCCAAATGTCTTACATGTTCCAGGGTCAAAGTAGAACATCAACGACCCTCTGGACTATTGGTCCAACCAGAAATCCCCAGGTGGAAATGGGAAGCGATCGCCATGGATTTCATAACCAAACTTCCCCGTACCACAAAAGGACACGACAACATTTGGATAATCATTGACCGTTTGACCAAATCCACTCATTTCCTTCCCATCCGTGAAAATTTCAAAGTCGAAAAACTTGCTCGGATTTACATCAACGAGATAGTTAGTCGGCATGGCATTCCTCTCAGCATCATTTCAGATCGTGATGGCAGATTTCTCTCTCGATTTTGGCAATCACTTCAAACAGCCATGGGAACCCGCCTCGATCTCAGTACAGCCTATCATCCTCAGACCGATGGTCAATCTGAGAGGACTATTCAAACACTCGAAGATATGTTGAGGGTGTGTGTCTTGGATTTCGGAGGAAACTGGGACTCTCATTTACCGTTGGTGGAATTCTCCTATAATAACAGTTATTATTCTAGCATCAAGATGCCACCATTTGAGGCATTGTATGGCCATAAATGCCGATCTCCTATTTGCTGGCATGAAATTGGTGAGTCCCACGTGATTCGCGCAACAGTGGATTCTCCAATCGTTGGTCCTGAGCTTATCCAGGAAACAACCGACAAAATCACTCAGATTCACGATAACCTTCTCGCAGCTCGTAGCCGACAAAAGAGTTATGCCGACAAGCGACGCAAACCGCTTGAATTTACCCTGGGTGACATGGTCATGTTAAAAGTGTCCCCATGGAAAGGTGTGGTTCGATTTGGACGCAAGGGTAAATTGGCACCACGCTACGTAGGCCCGTTTAAGATCATAAAAAGGATCGGACCAGTAGCCTACGAGTTGGATCTACCAATAGAGCTTAAGAAAGTTCACCCAGTATTTCATATAGCCAACCTCAAGAAGTGTTTAGCAGACGAGAACCTTCATGTTCCTCTCGAGGATATCCAAATCGACGAGACAATGTAATTTATCGAGAAACCCTTGGATATTGCCGACCGAAAGGAAAAGCAACTCAAAAGAAGTCGCATTCCCCTGGTTAAGGTCAGGTGGCAGTCCGCACGTGGACCTGACTATACATGGGAGCGTGAGGATCATATGCATACCAAATACCCACAACTTTTCTCTTAAGGTACTCTCTTCTTAAATTTCGGGACGAAATTTCCTAAAGTAGGGGAGACTGTGACATCCGCCTAAAATGGATTCGGGTCAACCCAACCCAATTGGAAATTTAATAAACCCTACTCAAGATTACTTGACGCTAATAGGATCAAAACCCATACACTACGATATAAATTGACGTTAATAGCAACATAGTATAGTACAACGTTATAACTATAATCAAATTAAATTATGATACCATATTAAAATCAAATCAAAGTATAATGCTCTAATTAAATTAAAAGAATCAAACTTGAATGCTATAATTAAACTTCAAATCAAAGTATAACAAATGATAACCTATCTTTTATAAAACTCCATTTTTATAAACTTTACATTAAATTTTATAAAACTCTATTTTTATTAACTTTACTTTAAATTTTATAAAACTCTTATATTAATTATGTAAAAGATGCTTGTGTTAGTGGGAAATTATGAAGACCACCAAAAGCAAAAAGATTATTCCCATGGTCTCCCACTCACACCTCCCATCCACTTTCCTTCCTTTTTCTCCCAACACATTATTCTCTTCACCACTTAAACCTTCTCTATTCTTTCTCTCAGTCTCAATCTCAAAATTCATCCAAGAAATACTCATATTCCAGCCAAGAACAATCTATTATACTCAAATCTTCATCCCTCTTGAAGCATTCATCAAGGTATGTTGTTAAAAGTTTCAAATTCATACAAGAGACAAATTAAATCCACCAAACTATCTAAAACTCATTTTATGCATAAACTTGATTTTTCTCAGAATCCCATCAATAAAATAAGAAGTTCTGGAAATTTTCAGAAAATAACTTATTTTTATTGAATTACTATAATTATTGCAATAAAGTAGGGCAATAATTCACATAAAATACTTTTTGCATTCAATAAATTCTGAGAAAATTCTGGGATGACCAATATATTGATTAAACATAATTTATGAAGTTTCATGCATTTATATTACTGTTTATTGTTATTTATGATTTTATTGATTAATTAATAATGAAATATATAAAAAATACTTCCCATAGTCACAAATATCCGAAACTTATACAATGGGCTCTATATCATGTTATAAAACTATGGTTAATTTTACAAAATTTTTGGAAATAATTTATTATTTTTCCCGGATTTTGTTGTTGTTTAATCATTAAAGTATTAAATAAATATTAAACAGTTCAGAAAAATATAAAAATTTTATAGTAATTAATATTATATGAAATAATGATTTCCTAATAATTTCATAATTTTTCAATACTGTTTACTATTTAAAACCATTTTCCTAAGTATTTAAGCATGTAAAAATGCATTTTAATGATTATTTCATATAAATAATTGTTAAAATATGTAAATAATTATAATTGGGCAAGTTATTATTTTAATAAGAAATTATTAAAATCTGGCCTAAATTGAAAAAATAAATTAATTATGCAAAGTAATTAATTCAATTTAAAATTCATTTAACAAATGAATATATTAATGTTCTAATCAAAATGAATTATTGTTAATTCATCTAATATAAGAATATGTGTTTAATTATTTGTATTAATACTCCATTCTCGTTTAGCAGTTCCTAAACCAAAACTATTAATTATATTAGGTTCTACGCCATTTTGACCCGAACCGTCTATCGTACGACACACGCATTTCGTTTTGGGACTAAAGTGAGTAATCTACCTCATACTTTATAATTTTCAATACTTTTGGGGTGTATCATGTGGTTCTAATATGTTCCAACTTCATTTTATTGTTTTATCACAATTGAGACATTGTTGGGACATTTATACGTGAGTCATTAATTGTATAACTATTGTTTGTTTACGCTACATGTACTTGTAGTGCATTACCATTTTTAGTCTAATCTCCATGACTATGCCCGTATTCTTGAGGTACGTTATGGACAATAATAGCGCTATTGGGTTGACCACCCCGCCTTGGGACGCTAAGGTGATTGATCGCACGTGGTTGAGTGTGTATGATGATTAGATGCTCCATCCTATATATATTTTTATATATATACATATGTATATATAGGGTGAGGACTTATTGTTGTTGTTATCATTTGTTAATCAATTTTTGATTTATAAACGTTATCTCAAATACAATTGTTTGCCGACTTCAAAAGAAAACAAATTTCAAATTATAAATGTTTCAACTTCACAATTTTCTCTACTAAAATTAGATTACTCACCAACTCTCGTAGTTGACTTGTTTTTACCCATGATGCAGATTTGAAGAATGAAGTTGATGAAAAATAGGTTGTGCCTTAGAAATCCACAAGACTATTTAAATTTGATGTAATAAATGTTGTTCGTATTCGGATTTGTATTTGTATGTGGTGGATCTTGTTTGCATTCTTAGTACTTAATTGAATCTAATCATATTATAACATAGTTGTCATGAGACTTTGAACAATATATCACGCCTTGATCGATTCCGACTAGGATCGGGGTGTGACATGAATGGTGCGTAGGTCTCCTAGGTAGGTTACTGACTACTAACCTCCTCTCCGGACTCCGATCCCAAATAGGGATTCTTTTTCCAGCTCAATACTGGAATAATTTTCTAATAGGCATCAAATAATGTATCCTAACGTGTCGTCCGATCCGGGAGCATGAGACGTAGAGTTCGACCTCACTAGGGTGTGCATAAGAAATCCTTGTGTTTATAAGCATACACTAAGCGTTTCTATTTTTGTTAAGTGTCTAAGAAGATCCTAGGTTATTCATACCACTTACTATAACCAATTCCGGTCTTGCACTTGCTCTTCCATAATTATACATATGTGATCAGGCTATGTATAATTAAGGTCCAGTAGTATACTACCCGATTTAGTTATACTAGATGGTATGATTATTAATTCGTTGGTTATAGTTTAGGCTTTCCCAAGGGAAGGGAAAACCGGTATTCTCTATAACCTTCGGCTCTGATACCAAATCTGTCACACCCCGTTAACAAGGAAACACGAAGGATGACATGCTAAGGTCTCATAAGACAAGGTACATAGGATTACCAACCATAATCATTGAGAATTTTAAGTTTACATCATGTTCGAAGCAAAATTACATTTTAGTTCCCTAGTACAAAGTCTAATACATAACAAAAGAAACATCAGGTGCAAATTCTTGTTGATGTCTAATTTAGATCACTGACTGTTCCCTGAAAATCATGCAAAAACGAGGGTCAACTATAAAATAGTTGGTGAGTTCACAGGTTTATATAGGTACATCATTTCAGTAAGAAAATATAGATTTGTTCACAAAAGTTCAAACTCAAAATGAGTGTTGAATGCCAAAGCACTCCGTTCACAACCAAGCCTAACGACCGTTCTTGCCCCATTCCATCATGTCTATGGTTTCCATGATGTCAGTTAACGGAAATATGCACTCACGGTACTGAGTGAGTGGGGGTTGTCTACCCCAAATAGCGCGATCCATAAGACAGTCAGCTCGAAATACGAGTTAATAGGTTGTAGTTCGGTTCTCGGGGACTTAACATACAAAGTTCATAACAAATTCATATCACAAAGTTCATATCAAGAGTTCATCGTATAAAGTTCATAACACAAGTTCATAACAGAAAGTTCATAAAAGAGTATCGTTCCAAGTTCATCAAGTTCATAAAACAATATCGTTTCAAGTTCATTAAGTTCATAAAACCATACCGTTCCAAGTTCATTAAGTTCTATACAAACACTCCCGCTCGAAAGATAGTTCTCTAGATTGGTTGAGGAGAAGGACCTAAGGATTTCTATGAAAATATTAGGAATGGGCATAGAGAGAAATATAGCTGATGGTATTCTAAAACTCGCTCCAAAGATGTAGGTCTGAAAATTCCTAAGAAGTTATTATGGATAGGAGCAATCCCAGACATATGCATTTGAGAAGTCACTTAAGGCTTTCAAAGAATCAATCTCTAAAGAGAGAGAACGACCTAGAAGGAGTGGCCAAGGCCTTTTTCAAATTATTAGTTGGCAGCATAATGTATACGACAACATGCACTAGGCCAAACATTCCTATACATTGGGAGTAGCGAGTCACTTTATGTATAATCCAAGGAGACAACATTGGGATGGTGTCAATTAGGTGTCATTGTTCCTGAAGGGTATTTCTAAGCTTGATTAGAATAACATATCATAGTGGCCACACATGCTATAATTATGGTCGTATATGTGTTAAGTGAGGTTCAGATACGTCCCTGAAATGGGATAATAAGACTATGCCATGGTGGTACCTTCCATCGTGAAGTAGTTCTCCATAATGATGTCCGAGAGGTAATATCTCCTTCGGATATTGAATTATATCGTAATGGGTCGATTTTCCTCCACATTACACCCTTTAAACTTAAACAATGTTGGAAGGGATCTGACCTTAGGGGTTGAGGTAAGAGCTCGGGGAAATAAGAGATTTGCTTGAATGTAGTTTGAAAATACTTTATATTTAGCTCCTGTAATTCACAAGGCATTTTCATCTTATGCATTACGTTATATCCCACATATCTCAATGGGTTCCTATATTTAGGAGATACATATTTTTATACTAGCTGAACACTACAAGAGAATTGGAGTTCCGTCCTTATAGCATCCTAGGAGACTAGTGATATAACATGGCCCGTCGGCAAGGTATGCGGTGTAAGACGACGAAGATGTCGACTTAAGGAGTCGATGAAACAGCTGAATGGTACGTAGGTCTCCTAGGTAGGTTACTGACTACTAACCTCCTCTCCGGACTCCGATCCCAAAGAGGGATTCTTTTTCCGGCTCAATACTGGATTAATTTTCTAATAGGCATCAGATAATGTATCCTAACGTGTCGTCCGATCCGGGAGCATGATACGTAGAGTTCGACCTCACTAGGGTGTGCATAAGAAATCCTTGTGTTTATAAGCATACACTTAGGGTTTCTATTTTTGTTAAGTGTCTAAGAAGATCCTAGGTTATTCATACCACTTACTATAACCAATTACGGTCTTGCACTTGCTCTTCCATAATTATACATAGGTGATCAGGCTATGTATAATTAGGGTCCAGTAGTGTACCACCCCATTTAGTTATACTAGATGGTATGATTATTAACTCGTTGGTTATAGTTTAGGCTTTCCCAAGGGAAGCGAAAATCGGTATTCTCTATAACCTTCGGCTCTAATACCAAATCTGTCACACCCCGTTAACGCGGAAACACGAAGGGTGACAGGCTAAGGTCTCATAAGGCAAGGTACATAGGATTATCAACCATAATCATTGAGAATTTTAAGTTTACATCATGTTCGAAGCAAAATTACATTTTAGTTCCCTAGTACAAAGTCTAATACATAACAAAAGAAACATCAGGTGCAAATTCTTGTTGATGTCTAATTTAGATCACTGACTGTTCCCTGAAAATCATGCAAAAACGAGGGTCAACTATAAAATAGTTGGTGAGTTCACAGGTTTATATAGGTACATCATTTCAGTAAGAAAATATAGATTTGTTCACAAAAGTTCAAACTCAAAATGAGTGTTGAATGCCAAAGCACTCCGTTCACAACCAAGCCTAACGACCGTTCTTGCCCCCATTCCATCATGTCTATGGTTTCCATGATGTCAGTTCACGGAAATATGCACTCACGGTACTGAGTGAGTGGGGGCTATCTACCCCAAATAGCGTTATCCATAAGACCGTCGGCTCCAAATATGAGTTAATAGGTTGTAGTTCGGTTCTCGGGGACTTAACATACAAAGTTCATAACAAATTCATATCACAAAGTTCATATCAAGAGTTCATCGTATAAAGTTCATAACACAAGTTCATAACAGAAAGTTCATAAAAGAGTATCGTTCCAAGTTCATCAAGTTCATAAAACAATATCGTTTCAAGTTCATTAAGTTCATAAAACCATACCGTTCCAAGTTCATTAAGTTCATAAAACAAGATCATTTCAAGTTCATTAAGTTCATAAAACAAGATCATTCCAAGTTCATTAAGTTCATAAAACAAGATCATTCCAAGTTCCTTAATATAGTACGGATAGCTCATAAACAGTAGCATGCTTTTCACCCCAAAACATGAAAACAGTAAAAAGGGGGCTGTGAATACTCACTAGGGAGAGTTTGCGGTTCGAGCTTCGCGGTTCGGTGTTGTAGAGATCAATTTCTACTAGTTCCCTATGGAACAAATAGTTTCTAGTGAGATACAAATCACTAATCTATTATCTAATAACTACCTGTCCAACTAGTGGTGTCGTAAAAGTGCTCAAACTGTGTACGATTCATTATCGATATTATCGAATTCACGGTGCCTTGAGTTCAAAAATCTATAAAGGCATGAAAATGAACTCCAAAAATTTTAAAACTTTACATTCTGATTCTAACAGAGGGTATTAGTGTCCATATATTTTATAGATATTTTTGAAGGTCGTTTGTTATTTATTTGCAATTTGAGTCTAAATAATAAGAAAATTTCAAAGTAAATAGTAAAAAGTTTCAAAAATTCACAAATTATTTTCCACAGGTTATAATAATGTTTCTAAAGCTAGGAAAAATATTGGTTTGTGCATTTGAGTTACAAGACCCAGTTTTCTAAATTCATGCCATAATTCAATGAGAATTTTGAATAAAATACCAAACAGTGACAAAATTGTATGACAATTTAGGTGGCATCCTTACTTAGTACATAAATCAGTTATTTAATTTTTCAGATTTTTATCTCATTTTTAACTATTTATTTTGAATTTTTGACCATTAAATCCTTATGTTTGTAGAAAAATAAAGAATTTGTTCTAGCACTTTGGGTTTTACAGAACATCACTCGAAGATATGAACTTACATAAAACAATTTTTCTCAAAATTATTTCGGAACTAAATGGGGGCATTCAACCCCAACAAGTTTAGAAATGTTGCACCAACTAGGGCATGAGTTCCAAATGTAGCTAGAAGTTCAACAATTTTTGTAGAAAATTCTATAATGTTTTTGTTCATGATATTTTATTTACTCTGAGGTAATTGTGTTAAGTAACTAAAATAATTTTATCCAGATTTATTTTTTGGTTTAAGGCCTTTGATCATGTAATGAAATACTAGTGATCACAGAAAAAGTGCTGATGGTGCAACTGTTTTGTAAAAATTGCTTAAAATCGAAATATTAATGTTTTAAACTAAGACTAATTGGGTTAGAAAGTTAACTCAATTTGCTATGTCTCAGAAAAAGAATCTAATGATTTTGTTGAGAAATGAGTGAGTTATGACCTTTTAAAAGTCGAGTAAACAAATCTGACAGAATGTTGAAGGCTAAAACTCATGAAAACATAGTTCAAATTCCTATTTTACCGAATCATATGGGTTTATTTTGCATAGATTGAAATATAAAAACATTATATTAAAGATATTCTGTAGAAATACTTGTTTCTAACCATTTGACCTTACATGCAACCAAGCTAGATGAGACTAAACTTTTGAAAAATTGGTTTTTGGTGTTAGATAAGGTTTGCATGTGCTCACCTTCGCTCTTGACTTTGGTTTGATCATGGATCATCACCATTTACAGAACATGCAAATTCTTTTTGGTGGTGATCTACAAACATCAAGATCAAACAAAGGTTATTTGCAAGAACATGCCTTTGAAATCGGAAATTAGAAGGAGAAAGTGAGTAGAACTTGTAAAATTTGTTATGGATCTTCAAGAGATGTATGATAAGCACTTACCCTTTGATATGAAGCTTCAAGAACGCCCAAAAAAGTGCTGAAAATTCGTGGTTGAGGGGCTGATTTTTAGAGAGATAAAGTGAGGTTTCTAGAGAGAAGGAAGAGAGAAATTGAGATTCTGTCTCTCTGGATAGACCATCTCTCTCGTCATCTCTTTGGGTCTATACTTCATTATAATCAGCCACAAAACTTCGGAAATGTTGTTTAACATCTGAAAAATGAATTGGAAAAATCTCTCCCACATAAAATGCCTCTAAGGTTTGTTTTGCCCTCTCACATTGACATGCAAAATCTGACCTCGGAATTTTGCATAAATGAGTAATAATGAGTGAGAGAGATAGAGAGAAGGAATGGAAGAGCCTATGAATGAATTTTAGGAGGAGAGAAGGGATTAGAGGCTTGTTGAAAAATGGTAAACTTTATAAATATGGCCCAATTTCAAATTTTATAAAAATTATCTTTAGTTTTTATAAAAGTTCTAGATATATTATATAAACTTCCAAGAGTTTATTTCTTGGTTTTCATTCAAGTACTTTTTTTTATTTTTTTTAAATAAATTCATACACTTGCATTTTAATTTATAATTGTAGGAATTAATTCTTTTGTGATTTAAATTTTCTAAAAAAGTCAAATATATAGTTCATGTAAACGGAATAAGGGTTCATAATATAAGAACGTAGGATTAGCCAATCCTTGAATTGTACTTTTGATTCATAAATGAAATTATGAATTGCATGAACATTGTCTCAAATTTGTAATTACTTATTATTATGATTTAATTTTTTTCATATTTGCTTAGAATACTTAACCTTGTTAAGCATTTGATTGTTCCAATATGGAAATTTTGGGTTGATAGCATACCCTTGAGTTGTGATCTACCGAACATAGTTTTGTGTTTAGACTTAAGGTTGAACTTTGGCACTTTACCACATATTTGGTTCATTTACATGTCAATGTGATTGTTCCACACAAGCTAATGTACACTAATTGTTCCGAAGGATCTATTAGGTCGCAAACCTAGTTCAACTTGTAACTCTAAAGAAAAGTTAAGTGCACACAATGAAATGACAAGGTTCTAGATGAGTCCTAACCTGAGATTTGACGGTTGTCACATCCAGGCCCAATAAACATGTAAGTGGACAACTAAGGCCCACTACACCTGTATATTATTTCCAGGCTCAAAAGGAATGAAAATGTATATACCAGGCCTAATATACATGTAAAAGGACAACTAATGCCCACTAAACATGTAAAAGGACACTAAGGCCCACTAAACATGTAAGAGGACACTAAGGCCCACTAAACATGTAAGAGGACACTGAGGCCCACTAAACATGTAAATTAATTTTTCAGGCCCAATAAAGTAAGGAATATATATATATATATATATATATATATATATATATATATATATATATATATATATATATATATATATATATATATATTAAATTCATATAAATTAACATGTCTAGATGTTTTAAAAGTGTATATAAGTTATACAAACTTGCATCTAACACAGGTATAAGTGCTTTTAGCATGATAAAAATAATTTCTTGTTTTTGCCCATTTCTGTCCCTGTTTTTAGAAAAAATATAGAAAAATCATCGTAAGTCGAAATTCGGATCCGTAAACTCTAAGAGTTTGGAAATGAGTCTACTTTATTCATAATTTTTATTAGGATTTTTAATGGCCTCAAACCAGTGTGAAAATGTTCATCTTCACTGGTCTGAAATCTTTCCTGAAATGATAGACAATTTTGTACAAATCGCCAAAAATTGTATAAACAATGTATGAACGCGTGCGAGTAGTCATTTTAAAGGTATAAACCTGAACTTTTTGCATGTAAAACATTTTTGAAAAATTTTATAATTAAGGTGGTCAAAACAGTCCGTAATTAGACCAAAACGTTTATGTTAAAAGCTAATTTTTGAGTTTAGGTTACACATGTTTGAACACAACACTTATTTTTGCTATTTTGAGTGTATAATCCTAGATCTACAAGTTTATATGTAACATATATAACCGAACATACTTTTCTCATGGTTTTTATGAAGATCTAAGTGATAAACTTCATGTTCAAGTAAAGATCTAAAGGTTAAACACATAACACAATGGTACATGCAAATATCCAACGGTTAAACGAGAGTTGACTTGTATCCTCTCCCGAAACCATGAAAAATACGAAAGATATGGGGGTATGAAGCTCACCTTGGGGTTTTCAAGATGTAGATGAAGAAGGTGAAGAATTTTTGAATCCTAGGTTGAACTTGGAAGAGATCTCGAAATGGTGGTTGATCTAAGCTCCATATTCACGAAAATAGAGTTGTAAGAAGGATGATCTTAGTATAAACTTGAAGTAAAACATCTAGAGTTTAATATGGACTTACCAAGAAGCTTAGTAATTGATGCTTGTTGATGATGAACTCGAAATTTCTTGAGGGAGTAAGGAACACTTGAGAGAAAGTGGAATGGAAGAAGGAGTTGAATGAAAGTGGTGAGGGGGAAAAGGGTTGTTTGGTCGAGTTTTAAAGAGCGAGAAAGAGAGAGAGAGAGAGAGAGAGAGAGAGAGAGAGAGAGAAAGGTGGGTGGTGCATGGGAATATGATGGACAAAAGCTATTCTTCCTAGATACATGTTGGATAAATTGCATAGTTATTTGTTGGTCAATACGTGTTTATCCGCGATTGCTTGGAAATGGTTGAAGTGTCCCATCATAAAGTCAATTGTTTTTGTCTTATCCTCAATTAAAATCAATAAAATCTTCAAAACATTGAAACATGGCCGTGAACTCATGGGTTTACGCCCCATGTGTGGTTCCCTATAGTGTTTACGCCCTAGTCTTTGTTTCCTTAAGGAGTTTACGGCCAAACCATGGCCCATTAAGGTGTTTACGGTCAAGCATGCCTCTTTAAAGGTGTTCACGGACAAAGGTGGTCCTCTAAGGGGTGTTTATGGTCTTGGATGAATCCTAGGAAGGTGTTTATGGTCTTGATTAAGAGAAATCTCAAATATGTTGTCCTTATAGTTCAAGTGTTCAAGGTTGTGATACAATTACAAGTTCTTGTGACAACATCATTTGATCCTTGTTTGATCCAAATATTTCGGTTTGTCACATCATCCCCCCGTTAGAGGGAATTTCGTCCCGAAATTCATTTCTAAAGCTGCTCTCAAATACTAAGGAAAAGATGCAGGTATCTTGGTTTTGTCTAGTCTCTTCGTTCCTAGGAGAATTTAAGCCCTTGCTTAGTGATCTAGTGGACCTTTGCTACCGGCCCTTGATTTTACTCCTTTGGTTAGTTGGGTGTTGGTCATCTCAGCCCAACACAGAGGTATTCTTCCTTTGCGTCCTATATGGTGAAGTGAATGGATGATCACGGTTAATGAGGATCACGTATTTGACGCCCCAAAAGTAGTGCCTATAAACCTTAGGGCGAACACTATTGTCACTAAAGTTAAAGTTTTATGCGGTGTAGTTGGCCTCATACTTCTTAATTTGGCATGGGAGTTTCTTAATATATGATCCTAAACTAGTGGGAGGTCGATATTTGCTTGTTCCTGAGGGCAGGTCGAGTAAGTCTTCGATTCGGGATAGGGGATATCGATCCTTGAGGATGGTTTCGTTTGGTTCTTAGTAGTCAGTGGTCCTATGGACACTTATCCTTTCTTATTTATGAGTTGGATAGGCGTTCTCTAAGGTTCAAGTCTTGGTTTGACAACCTCATACTTACTGGGTCCTTCCATCGACCGGATACCTTCGGTGTTTATGTTGGTGCTAAGTGGTCTGGCTACGAGAATGGCTCCATGAGTTGAGTCGATCTTCGAACTCAACTTGGCATGTAGGTGATATTTCCGAAAGGGCTTTGGAAACATCTTAGGGGGGTTATAAATCTCTAGGTTACTCTCGGTATCCTTTGCTCCTTTTTTCTTATCCCTATTAAGGGCTAGCAAAGAGTGTGGTATTACTTTCACGGGTACCTAAGGGTCTGGATTCCCGAGATAGTTCGAGGATTGTCGTTACAAATTGTAGGGGTTTCGTTAAACGATTGGTTAACGCGAAAAGCCTCGTTGTCACATGAATTTCGCATGGTGAGGATCAAGTCATCCCATGTCAATTGACATTGTTGGGATCTTTATTGTAATAGATGTTAGATTGATCTGAAAGGGATAGTTGTTTGAAATGATAGTGTGCTCTATGTACACGTTTGTAATATTACCAATTTCATTCTTGGTATTACTACTGTGGTTATCTCGTTCTGAATTTTTGGGTGCCCTAGCAATACGAGTGCCTTGGTATAAACGATGTGATCTCGTAGTCTGATTTCTATTAGACCTCTCTATGATGGTTTCATGTAGCCTAGTCGTACATAATTTAAGATTGAAAAGATTGTAGACCGAGTGGTTATGCCCTAAATCCACAGTTAGACAAGAAACATGAATTAAGGCGGAACTACGCACTCTAAGCTTGTAGAATCTTAATTACACACGGCCTTACGTTTATACTAAGTTATCATAACTTCCGCAAGGATTTTTTTTTGTATGGGAACGTACCAAAAATCTCGGTAGGGTTCCTCATTGTCCCTTTCACGTCCAGTTGTTAAACTCCTCCTGGTCCTCCTTCATTCTTCCCTGTTGGACAATTCCTCTTGAAGTGTCCCGTTTCACCGCATGTGTGGCATACGGGACTTACTTCTGGGTTAGGGGTTGGAGTGACGCATGGGGCTGGGGCCCTACAGTAGCGGGAGGTGTTCCCCTTCTTGTTGCACCTTTTGCAATGAAATTCCCGGCAGACTCCCTGATGATGGTAGATGCACTTGCTGTAGAGTAGGAGGTTTCCATGATATGGTCTTCCTGGTGCTGGGGTAGGGGGCCAGTGGGGGTAGGGGCTGCTACAGCTTGTTGGCTTTTGGTAAGCCCTTGAGTCGAACTGCTTCCTTTCTTGTTCCCTAGCTTTCGCTTCATGACTTTAGGTTTGGAGTTTGGGGTGTCTTGGTAAATTGTCCCTCGTTGGTTTCCTTGGTTGTTACTATGGTTGGAGTTATCGACACCATTTCCATTTCCATTTGGGTTGTTGGCGTTGATTTGTGCCATGACGGCTGTTATGACAGTTGTTACAGCGACTTGGAAGGTTGTGGGGTCCATCTGCAGAATTGGTGTTTCTCCGGCTAGCTGGTTGTTTCCATGGGAAGACATGATTCTGTTGCATGATGAGAAACAGGTTCGTGAGTAACTATGGTTATTTCCAGTCATATCTCATCTATGATTATTGGTATGAACTTATACATGTACGCATATAAATCACATGTTTTGTTACACGTTTCTCGTTGTTTCGACCTACATCCCTATGATGTATTAATGGTAGTATGTAGAAATCGGTGTTGTACAAATGTTAAGTTATCCTAATAGATCATGGATATCAGATCCCTAAGTTGGCTCAAGTTACACGAGTTCTTGGAGGGCGTACCTCTCTTGATTTACTACTAATAGTTGTGAAGAATTATATGGTAAACCTAGGACTTTGTGCGAATAGGTAGTGACTCTCATATGCCTAAATAGCGTATAAGGTGTCCAACCATTTCGCTCATTTACCGAGTGGCCTCTTTCGCTCTCTGCTCTGCTATGGCTGCCCTAGTCTCAATTTCAATGAGTTGTCGCCTTAGGGTGATCACCTCTTCCTCTAGAGGGTGTAGTCGGTTGGTAAGGTCCTCATGTGCTGCTTGCTGGTTCGGTATTGCTTCCGAAGGGTGAGACTTGCTAGGGATCTCTCTGGCGTCTTCTCCTACGTCTGTTACCTCATCAGAGTCCTCTCTCTCGTGGCTCGTTACTTGGTGTTCCTCGGGGCCTACTTCTGGGTTCTCCCCTTCCACTTCTTCTGGTTCTCCTTCGAACCATTCGTTGGCTATTACCGTAGGGTAGTAGGGGTCTTCGGGGTGAAGCTCAGCCATGTTGCCTTTATGAGAATGGAGGTATGAGATACATGTAGAAGATTTAAGTGTAGAGGTCATATGGTATACTAAATTGCTACTATAGTATTACATGTTTGATCCTAGGGCTTCCTGAGGTACGAAATAGATAAGTTTTTATACTTGTTGTTATTGTTTAGTATCATAAAATACCTCTATAGTATTTTAAACTTTAGATTTGGCTTTAATGCTCCTTTGCATGTAAGGTCGGTAAGTTTTAGACTCGTTGCAACGCTACCCTCACTCCCAAGCACATGTTGGTCGTATCTCAAATAAATATAGTTGATCAGGCTATATTTATTCTAGATATGGTTACATAACTGCCCAGGTTTGACTGTAGTGTTCAACATCTAAATACTTTTGTTTTGTTCTTATTATGATACGGTTCTAGCAAGTATGTATACTTTTAGAAGATACTTATATTATTAAGGTATACTTTTAGTCAGAGTGTTTTTAGTCTCATTGTATTTATAGTTGTATATCTTGTATGGTTAGATATACTAGTTCACTATAAACAATGCTTTGATACCAATCTGTTACACCCCCGAGCCGGGACGGTGGAAACGTCCGGGGGCGGATGACTTCATGTACAGTATCATAACAATTGAATATGAATGAAACATAGCAACCAAATATCATACATTGGAAATACACACTTACATAGTTTACATATTGATCTTGTTCATCAGTTACACAAAAGTAAGAAAAGTAAAATTTCTTGAAGTCGCACCATTTGATCTCATAGTCGAGCTTATTACCTGCTACTGGATCCCTGAGAATACAAGTCGTTTTGAAAAGCGTCAACTAAAAAGTTGGTGATTTCATAATCATTTTTGTATAAAATGGTTTTGTACTTGTTTAGAGTAGTTCTCATAGTGTTTTCAGAAAATCTGATATTTCTATAAAATAATTTGTAAGTCTCGTTCTAAAACTGTGAATATATGCATGCCTGTCCTAGGTTATCTTTTGTTTGCAAAAGTGAAGCGGATATTCCCAGAAAATCCGATATTTTCTAAAAAGAAATGGTTTGAAATATTTGTGTCCGATATTATATTAATGGATGTGTGTTAATGTTTGCAAGAATAAAAAGAGAATGATCCCAGACAACCCGATGTTGTCTGCGTAAAAGAATGATGGAATCTCAACCCCCGAGGTTGAGTACCAACGCCTATAGGTTACTGTTTTATCCAAAAAGAAGGTTTCCCGTAAATTTTATAACGTTAATTCCTCTAAGTGAGCCGTTATAACCATACTAGATAATGACAATTTCGCCTGTCATGGGGTTTTTCGGACACCGACGTAATAAGGTAAGGTTTTTGTAACGCTAGACTAGCCTAGTCTAACTGTAGCGAACAGCTCAGGTGTGGGGTGTCACCCCCGTATAGATCTATACACAAACTCCCGCTCTCCCTCCAAGAGACTCTGGTTATAACTACATGCTACAATTGTACACTCATTAGGTGTCAACCGATACGTCTCACTAGATCCTTAATCGAATTTACATGGAAAAAGAAAGAAAAACATATAAGGTATATTCCAGGCCCAATAAACATATAATTGGACAACTAAGTCCCACTACACATGTATAATATTTAAAGGCTCAAAAGGAATAAGAATGTATATCTCGGGCCTAATATACATGTAAAAGGACAACTAAGGTCCACTAAACATGTAAAATGACACTAAGGCCCACTAAACATGTAAAAGTACACTAAGGCCCACTAAACATGCAAAAGGACACTAAGGCCCACTAAACATGTAAAAGGACACAAAGGCCCACTAAACATGTAAATTAATTTTTCAGGCCCAATAAAGGAAGGAATATATATATATATATATATATATATATATATATATATATATATATATATATATATATATATATATATATATATATATATATATATATATATATATATATATTAAATACATATAAGTTAACATGTTTATATGTTGTAAAAGTATATATAAGTTATACAAACTTGCATCTAACACAGGTATAAGAGCTTTTAGCATGATAAAAATAATTTCTTGTTTTTGCCCCTTTCTGTCCCTGTTTTTATAAAATCTATAGAAAAATCATCGTAAGTCGAAATTCGGACCTGTAAACTCTGAGAGTTTGGAAAATGAGTCCACTTTATTCATAATTTTTATCAAGATTTTTAGTGGCCTCAAACCAGTGTGAAAATGTTCATCTTCACAGACTGGTCCGAAATCATTCCTGAAATGATAGACAGTTTTGTAAAAATCGCCAAAAATTGTGGAAAAATTGTATGAACGCATGCGAGTAGTCATTTTAAAGGTATAAACCTGAACTTTTTTGCATGTAAAACAGTTTTGAAAAATATTATAATTAAGGTGGTCAAAACAGTTCGTAATTAGACCAAAACGTTTCTCTTAAAAGCTGATTTTTGAGTTTAGGTTACACATGTTTGAACACAACACTTATTTTTTCTATTTTGAGTGTATAATCCCAGATCTACAAGTTTATATGTAACATATATAACAACACATACTTTTCTCATGGTTTTTATGAATATCTAAGTGATAAACTTCATGTTCAAGTAAAGATCTAAAGGTTAAACACATAACACAATGGTACATGCAAATATCCAACGGTTAAACGAGAGTTGACTTGTATCCTCTCCCGAAAACATGAAAAATACAAAAGATATGGGGTTATGAAGCTCACCTTGGGGTTTTCAAGATGTAGATGAAGAAGGTGAAGAATTTTTTAATCCTAGCTTGAACTTGGAAGAGATCTCGAAATGGTGGTTGATCTAAGCTCCATATTCACGAAAATAGAGTTGTAAGAAGGATGATCTTAGTATAAACTTGAAGTAAAACATCTAGAGTTTACTATGGACTTACCAAGAAGCTTAGTAATTGATCCTTGTTGATGATGAACTCAAAATTTCTTGAGGGAGTAAGGAACACTTGAGAGAAAGTGGAATGGAAGGAGTTGAATAAAAGTGGTGTGGGGGAAAAAGGGGTGTTTGGCCGACTTTTAAAGAGAGAGAGAGGGAGAGAGAGAGAGAGAGAGAGAGATAGAGATAGATAGATAGATAATTGGGTGGTGCATGGGAATATGTTGGACAAAAGCTATTCTTCCTAGATACATGTTGGATAAATTGCATTGTTATTTGTTGGTCAATACGTGTTTATCTGCGATTGCTTGGAAATGGTTTAAGTGTCCCATCATAAAGTCAATTGTTTTTGTCTTCTCCTCAATTAAAATCTGTAAACTCTTCAAAACATTAAAACATGGCCGTGAACTCATGGGTTTACGCCCCATGTGTGGCCCATTAAGGTGTTTACGGTCAAAAATACCTCTTTAAAGGTGTTCACGGCCAAAGGTGGTCCTCTAAGGGGTGTTCACGGTCTTGGATGAATCCTAGGAAGGTGTTTATGGTCTTGATTAAGAGAAATCTCAAATATGTTGTCCTTATAGTTCAAGTGTTCAAGGTTGTGATATAATTACAAGTTCTTGTGCCAACATCATTTGATCCTTGTTTGATCGAAATATTTCGGGTTGTCACAGAGGAGAACCCAGTAGATCTCCTTACAAAGGGACTGAGTAGGGTTAAGCACTTGCAGCACGCTAGGAGTATCGGGCTGAAGGATGATATTAGTTTTAATGATTAGATAGATATTTAGAAGCTTGTAATAGTTTAAAATGTAATTAACGTTTGATGATTGAATAAAATGAGTTTTATTTATAAGTAAAGTTACTATCTTGTGTCAATTGTGTACTATTGTTTCATTTTTGCATGCTTTGACTTCCAGAATAATAAGATTATTCAAACCATCCACAGTCGATCATACCTTGGAAGTAGGTTATGAAAGTAGACTGTCATAAATGGGTTTTTGTAAGATTGTCTAAGGTGTTAGACATAGAAAAGTTTGCTACAAACATTCATGAGTGCTCTTGATATATGAGTTGGTTGTACATTGACAGTGCGAAAATGCATCAGTAACTTGATGTTATAAAACGCGTTGTTGCGTATGATTTAACGAGTAGTTAGTACACGCATATAAGTCGAAGTTTATCTGTTCCTTTTTATCCTAAGAGGATTAAAAGCGATATCTTGGGCCCCTTGATGATTTTGTTTTAAATTATGTGTCGGGCCCAGTCAGGACTCAATTGATGTGTTCAATTAATTTCTATGTCAAACAAATCAGAAATCGGGAAATAAACTGTTGGACAAAGAGTATGACTTTATTCCATGTCTTTTTCCACACGATATCTTGAAGAACAGAGGATTATATGATCCATTATCTAATGGACGCGTTAGAGTACGACAGCGGCTTTTTAGAGCTACGATTGCTAATCGGATTTTAAGTTGCATTGGAAATTATAGTTATTAGACTTATCCAACTGGAATACTGTTGGATTAGGTGTCTAAGCCCATAACTATAATTGATATGTACTTGACCCGATAGTAGCATGGTCCATTTCGGGTTGCCTTCACCAGAACAATTTGATAGATGGATATTTGAGAAAGAGGTTATTTGTGATTTATTAATATATTATAAGTATAATATTAATTGAGAAATCATATTATTTAATTAGTATTGATCAAGAATTAATTTAGAAATAATTTAGTGATCAAAAGAGGCTAATTATATTGATACATATGGATTGGGCTAATGATCCATGATTGATTTGTGATGGGATAAGCTTATGGGTTAGTCCATGAAGTGTTAGTCCAAATCAAGTGTTGGATCATAAGCTTAAGTGTATGAATTAGGGTTACACATGACTCTTGGAATTCTACACAATATATATATATATATATATATATATATATATATATATATATATATGTATATATATATATATATGTATATATATATATATATCTATATATATATATGTAACTCTAAGCCTAAAATCAGCTACCACCTTCAGGCTAAAAGGAGTGGGGGTCGCTACCCCACTCGTTACACTCACTAGAAGCCCTTCAACACCACCCCCTAGCGCTCGCTAGGGCGGTCGCCAACCTCCATTCGTTACAAACTTGGCGAGAAGAGAGAGAATTGAAAGAGTGGATCTGATTGGTTGAATTGTCTTTGACCGAATTGCGTTGAATTCCCTTTGTTTTAATTAATTTCCCTTTCTCTTCTTTTTTATTCTTCTGCTTTTCTTGAAATTTCTCGCAGCATAATCTCAATCATCTCACCTATAAAATCTCAAATCCAGATTCCAAAACCCATATCAGATTTCAACTGCAAGTGTAAAACAACAAACAATCCAACAAGTTTTAGATTAAAAAAGGCACTGTTTCCAGTGATCTTACTTTTATTTTGGAAGATTTTTTTAGTTTATCAATGGCTACCAAACAAGATAAAGCAATCGGGATGGACCTTGGTACAACTTACAGTTTTGTCGGGGTATGGCGCCGTTTAAAGTTATCTCCAGCCCGGTGAGAAGCCGATGATCATTGCTAATTAAAAAAGTGCACAGAAACAGTTTGCTCCGGATGAAATCTCGTCTATGGTGTTGGCGAAGATGAAGGAGACGGTTTCGGCGTATTTCAATGAGCCGACGGCGCCGGCGGCGATTGCATATGGTTTGGATACGGCAGCGATTGTGTATGGTTTGGAGAAGAAGTCATCGCGAACAGGTGAGCAAAATGTTTTGATTTTCGATTTGGGTGGTGGGACGTTTGATGTGTCGTTGTTGACGATTGAAGAAAGGGATTTTTGAAGTGAAGTCCACCGCCACGGTGCTGCGACGGCTGAGGACGGCGTGCGAGAGGGCGAAACGGACATTATCGTCTTCTTCCTAAACCACCATTGAAGTTTATTCTTTGTTCAGTGACATAGATTTCTATGCCATGATAACATGTGTTAGATTAAAATAATAAAATTTGTTTAATATTTAAAAATGTATTTATATTAAAATAAAATAATTTAATTAAATTAGAAAAATAAAATAAAAAAAGTGGAGTGTTAGGAGTGTTACCACTCCCTACCAAATGCTATGATTAGATGCTAAGTGGAGTGTTAGAAGTGGCACTCTGAAATCTGACGTGGCAATGTGTTAAGAGTGTTACCACTCCCTCCAGCCTCATTCCAAGAAGAAGAAACCGATTTTGAGTCTCCATAACCTCTCTCATATTCATCTAGTTGTTTATTGGTGTTTGTGACTTGTTTGAGGCACAACACTTGGGGTGCTAAGTTCTCTTAAGGCCAAAGTTCTACTAGTTACATCAAAAGGTAATATTCTAACTTGTTTTATGATTCATATATCAAATTTTATATGCTAGTTTAGGCTTCATGCTTTGGAAACCAATATTGCATGTATAATTAGAGAAAACTTAGATCCAAAGCATTAGGGTTGTATGTGCACCATAGGAATGTTAGAGTACATAAAACCCAACAGTTGTTGGGGTTAGAGTGCAAATTGACGGTGGTCGGAGTACATATCGATCAGATAAACTCTTACACCGCCGGTGGCATTGATTTACAGTTTGGTGGGTGATGGTTTTCGAGAAAGGGAGGAAAGATAGTGGAATGGAGTGTGATGATGGTGAAGAAGGGATATGACTATTGTAGATCTGTAACATCCTAATTTTCAAGTATTTACTTTTAACCCCCTTAGTACGAGAATTGACTGCATTTTGGCCCTTAGTGGCATTTTCATAAAAGCAGGCCAAGGCTTGGTACATTAGGCGTACGTTGTGTACGTTGGGCATACATGTATGAGCCTTAGTACGATGGGCATACAACGCATATGTAAGGCGTACATGAAGGATCCTCAAACCCTAATTTTTAGGGTTTGTCCCATATATAAACATCATTAACTCCTCATTTCTCATTCCCTCTTCAACCTCCACTTGCCATTTCATCCATCTAGAACCCTAATCCACCTTGAGAGTGTTCTTGAGATTTTGTGGGTACTTTTAGTGATTAAGAAGGAAGGATAAGAAGAGAGGATCACCTTGGAAGAATAAGGCACCTTAGATCTAGAATCTCAACACCATTTGGCATCATTTTAAGGTAAAAAGCTCTGAACAAGATTATGATTTGTCTAACATCTTGTTAGCCTTGAAGTTGTGAACATTTTGGTCCCATTAGTTTGGAATTTTGAGTATAGGCTACTCTAAGTCATTTGAGCCATCCTTTTGGAAAATTTAGAGTGTTGTTGTGCATACAAATATGATCTTGAGTATTGTATGTAACCCATGCATCTGTTAGATGGTCTTATTGGGTTAAGAACTTAAGGTTTTGGACATTAAGCACTTTATAGCCATGCAAAGTCATATAGTTGGAAACTTTATGAATTAGGACATCATTTTGGGCTTGGATCTGAGTTTTGCACGGAAGGGCTTAATGGAATAAGCTCTTAATGGAGCTTTGGGATTGCGAAGTGTAAGTTGGGCGTACCTAGAGGTACGCTGTGCATACGCGGACAGCACCCCAGTTTTTGGTAAACATCAGAGTACGCTGAGCGTACTCTCTTGGTACGCAGGACGTACTCCGCTAGGAAGGGATATTGACTTTTAGGGCCTTGACCGTTAAATTTGACTTGCACCAAGGTTGACCAAGTTTGACTTACGGGTATTTTGGGTATTTTGAGCTATAGTTAAGCCTTGGTCTCTATATATTGAATAGGTGACCTGTAGAGTCAGCTGTCAGAGCAAAGATTCATTCAGATTGTTTTCAGGTTGAGAGGTGAGTTTTCCTCACTATACTAGGGTCAAAGGCACCAATGTCGGCCCATTGGATTGATATCCTGGTTTACTATATGTTGTTATGTTGTTGTGATCTGTTTGATCTGTATCTTGGTATATAGGATGTTGCTATGATGTATTGATCTGTTAGATCTGTATCCTGGTATATAGGATGTTGTTATGTTGTAGTGATCTGTTAGATCTGTAACCCAGTATATAGAATGTTGCTATTTTGTAGTAATATGTTAGATCTGTATCCTGGTATATAGGATGTTGCTATGCTATAGTGATCGGTTAGATATGTATGCCTACCTCTATATGCTAGCTATTGATTGTTATGGTGTATGTTAATATATGATGGTTTACTGGGTTGAGGCGGACTGGCTGAGACTGAAGGCCAAGACACCCAGGGCGGTCCAAATAGAATGAAGGTATGCGAGGCAGACCAGTCAGGCCGAAGGCCCGGATAACCGTCCAGATAGGCTGAAGGCCAAATGAGGCAGTGCAGTCATGTTGAAGGCTCTAAGAGCGGTTCAGATAGTTTGTAGGCCCGGTAAGGCGGTCCAGTCATGCTAAAGGCTCTTGTATGTATGTTGTTGGTATTATGTCGTGTGGTGGTACTTTGGGAGAAACTCACTAGGCTTCGAGCTTACGGTTTTGGTTTATTGTTTCAGGTACTTAAGAGGATCGTGGGAAAGTGAAGGCATTATTGTGCACATCTTCCTATTTTTATGACATTGGGTCTTGGGATACTCTGTTTTTGAATAATACTTTTGAAACATTGGTTTTGTAAACACTTTATCGAAGAAATGGGTTGTTTTTGAAAAGTTAAAATTTATTGTGATAATTGGATGTTACAAGTTGGTATCAGATCATGGGTTTAAGAGAATTGGATGAACATTCGTGTGAATCCAGACTCAAACTAAGGATATGTGAAAGTTTTCAAATTATTTCCAAACTTAATTCAACTTATTTTCAAAATTAACCAAGGAAAGATGAGATGTGTATGATCAGCCGAAGCAAGAAAGTTTACCCCAATTTACCATACTGTGACTTGTTTATAATGATTATGATAGAACTGCATGCTAGTGATAGGCTAGGGATCTTCAAGAATTGCATGATAAAATTTCCTGATGTATGATGCCTGATATCCTAGGAGGACTTCTTATACTAGATGAAATTGACATCATTACTGTAGTCGCTTAGTGTGTGCATCATAGTTGTACATAACAAAGATTCTATAGCCTGAGGATGTTTGATTTAGCTTTTTTTTTGTTCTTGTCTAATTAAGGGCTTAGGGTAGAGTCATGTATTCGACTGTCTATGGGATCCAACGTTATGTATGATTAGCATGGACAAGTGGGTGTAGTTCATAGCAGGTCAGTGTGAGGAATGTCTAGCCACTCTTGATAAAGTGAGGACAGGAGGAGGGTGTATCCTAGATGATTGGGCCTAGTAGTCGGGAATTTCGTATGTGGATCTGCCTGGTTTTTTTTGTCTTAGCGTTAGTCGACTCCACTGCTCGAATGTTGCTTGCTTTGTGCTTTGTAGGACTCATATTGATGTGAGTTAACTATCGAATGAATACGTTAAATTACATGATACGAAGGTTAAATAATCTTAGAGTGAGATATTTGGTCCAATTCCGTAGCTGTTGTCTGAGTCTAACCGTTGTAGGGTTGGGTCTTTTAGTCGAAAGATTATTTAAGCTTTGTTGCATGTAATAGTATCCATGAAGTGGTTAGCTGAAATTAATAGGGGTTCTTCATCAGCTGATGGCAGGGGAGGTGGGCGATCCTAGGAGAGCCTAGGAAGTGCTTTAGTGCAGGAATTATGTTGTTGAGCAGGTATTGGGAGTATTATTCTGAGTACATGACTTAGAAGACTCGGAATGATTCTTGATGAAAGTATGGATATGTGTGAAAGGTAGTATTGGACCCATAATACTGGAAGCACATGATCCATACTCGAATTGAGGAAATTTTCGGGGATTCTAAGGGCTGTTCGAGGTAGACAACATGGTTTGATACAATGCTTCGTGGCAGTGGTTCCATATCTATCGATCCTTTGGTTATGGTTGTTTAGGTATGAGGATGGGTGTGGTAATTATTTTGGGCCTTAGTGGCCATGTCAATTTGGGTTTGAATGGTGCAGACCTAGGTGAGTTTGTTGGTTTTGAGGTCTCGAGGGACTTGCTCACGGCCATTTATTTGAGTCGGGACTCCAGAAGGAAACGATTGTTATTAACGGCTTGAGGATTGCAGCTAGAAACTGAGTGGTTGACAGACGGATTGGAATGTCGCTATCTATGGCGAAGATTATGTCTTGACAGTTTTCCGATAAGAAGTAAGTATGATAGTGACTTTCAGAGTTTGGATGTTAACCCAACATGGGGGCTAGTTAGCTACGGTGTTTGGTGGTTCTATAACAGCGTGGGAATACGCAGGAGGATTGATGTGGTATGGGTGATTAATGATGCGATCAAGGGTCTATTTTCTTTGGATATAGGCAGTTCAGGTACGGGATTGACAGTTAGGATTGCAGGCAAGGAGTGTATGTTTTGGATAGTAAGTCGGTGTTTTGCTTATACATTTGCATGAAATCCTTAAAGTTAAAGGTGGTTATGATTGGAAAATTTTCAGAGGTGTTCATCTGAAATTCAGAATCTCTTAAGATTTTCTTGGTCCTTATCTGGAATATCATCTTGCGTGTATTATACCTTCCAATTGTCAGGGATGGTTTGTACTTGGTTGAGACGGTTTGGAGATATGGTTGGGTTGCAACATTAGTGGGTGGTAGTTCGAACCCTAAGTGGGGGAGAAATAGGTATTCTTCTGGGAGGATCATCGATCTGTTCAAGTTTGTGGCATTGGAAGAATGGTTCATATGGATATGTGGTGCGGGTATGCGGGATCTTGGTTTAAGATTTGGTCAAGTCAGGGGTGTAGAGTATGTGGCTATCGGATGTATGTATTCAGGAGATATACAAGTTGTCTCTCAGAAGAAAGTAGTTGGTCAAGGAGATCGGTGTAGCCATTGGTTCGTTTTAGGATGCCAATGAATAGATGAGGAGCCACTAGGATCACTCAGGTTAAGTATCGGTTGTTGAGGGATTTTTCAGATCGTTATATGGATTATTATTTATAGTCTGGCTTAGGCAGTTTTGGATCGGGAAATCAGTTTCAGAGTTGGGTACGTTCAGCTCTGCGTGGGGTTTGGTTCATTGGATTAAGGGTAAATTCATCCTCGATCATTGGTCATTTCATTCATCATCAAGCGGAGGTTCTTCCAAAGTTTCGAGTTGTGTCAGTTGAAGTTCAATGGATGCGTCAACCTATCGTTAAGTTATGTATGTTTTATGTTTTCTTTGGTCTCTGGGTGTGTTTACCCTCAATGTTGGTGAGGAATTTTGGTTCATAGCAGGCTCAAGTTTGGTAGTTTTCCTTGGTGATTGGATGTTCGGATGTTGGGGCAGCGTCGCTCAGTTTTCCAGGTGTGACTTTAATCTGTGAAGAAACTAATTTTCGCATGTTGTGTCCGTAGGATTTCTAGTGGGTTTGATCTAACTCAATTTTTGGCAGCATTTCTTGTTACAACCCATTATTTCGGGTCAATAAAAGTCAACAAAAGTCAAACAAGGGTCAAGTAATTGGAAACTATTTAATATAAATAAAATTTACATCTAATTATGTGTATTTAGTAAAGGAATAAATTGAATTTAAAAATCAAAACTTTTCTTTTGGAGCCGAGAACCTTCGTACTAAAAACCCTTCTTCGGACTGCAAACCATATCACCGCAAACCCTTTCTCGGTTGGAGCTTGGACCAAAATCAAGGTGATTTTGGTTGGACTTTTCGGCCAAAAACCCTCTATATATATATATATATATATATATATATATATATATATATATATATATATATATATATATATATATATATATATATATATATATATTACCCGGAAACATAAGTCAGTTCTCACTTCTCAAAACGAAAACACACTCATTTTTCTCTCAAGTATCATCCAAGAATATTCAAATCTTCAAGCGAAATCCTTCAAATCTTCATAGATTCACCAAGAACACCAAGAACACCAAGAACAATCTTCAAATCTTCAAGCCTGACCGAAAACCATCTGGACCGAGAACCACTAGACCGAAATCCTTCCTAACCGAGAACCCTTCCTTAACCGAAAACTGATTTCGGTCAATACCGAAATCATCTTGCGAAGGGTCCCACAATTGCACCAAAAACTCTCCTCTTGGACCTACTTTCATACCGAAAATGCCTAGGACACTCCAAATAATTTCCAATAATTTTTGTAAGTATTTCTTACATAATTAAGTGTTGTCTAACACTTAATTTATTATTTCATTTATTTAAATTAATAGCTTATTAATTTAAATGCGATTACGTGTCTAAATATTATTAGGATAACGCTATTTTCACGTACGCTAGCCCAATGATCGTCTCTACACTTTTGCTATCCAAACTCGAACACGCACTAGAGGTGAGTTCATACCCCTACGTGTTCACTATTTTTCAATGTTTTAGGGGGGGGAATAAAAGTAAAACACAAGGACTCTTGTGTTAACATTTAAATGATTTCAAAACCGTATTAAACCATTTGCAATTGTTTCAAACTGACTTATTGCTACATTTTCTCGATATATATATATATATATATATATATATATATATATATATATATATATATATATATATATATATATATATATATATATATATATATATATATATATACATATATATATATATATATATATATATATATATATATATATATATATTTATTTATATATAAATATGGTTCAAGAGATTTAGAATTGGCAATTCCGCCCTAAATCATGTTCCTTGTTTGGTTGTGGGTTTAGGATAGAATTACTTATTCGACTGTCTTTCCACTCTTATTTATATATGTTAGGAATATATATGAGTATAATATATTTCATTATTTTTTTACCCTTTTGTAACGTGCCGAGCAAAAAGGGAACTTTATACAAAACCTTTATTACTGCTTATACACACTGATAAATTGCAAAGGTTTTCAGTTCATTACAGAGCATACATTTAAACTATAATAGGTATAGTTTGTGAATCGCTACACTATTTCGCTAAGTTCAATAAACGATCCAAGAACATACATTTAAACTATAATAGGTATAGTTTGAGAAACATTACACTATTTTAGAAGCTCAAGAACACTATACAGAAACAAGTAAATTAACAATAATAGGTATAGTTTATGGGACACTACTCTATTTCACTAATTCAAGGATACACTATTAAAATAATTATTTAAGTATAATTATTTTACATTACAAAGTACACTACTACGAGGTAATACATACAGTTTCAAGTATAAGAGAACACTATAACACTACACGTCACTAGTTAATACAGGGTTGTGAGGCACTACTTCGTTGTACCCATCAGTGTACAGGTTCAAGTCCTATAAATTATAACCAGAATCTCCTGGAGGGAGAGCGTGAATTTGTGTATAGATCTATACAGGACTGACAATCCCGCACCTGAGCTGCTTGCAACAACTAGGCCGGCAGGCCTCGGGTGACAAATGTCATAACATTCCGACGCTTGAAGAACGTTGTAGAGGCCACTAGGTCATATTAGCATGGTTATATGAAACTCACAATAGTATCAACTAAAACGTTGTTTAAGGGATTTACACTATTTCAAAGGTTTTATTTTAAATAATGAAACTACAGTACACTACTTTATACTATAGTTGATGGATTCTAGGCACTCATACAAAAGATTTTCATACAAACACTACTATGATACACTACTTTTCTAGTACAGAGCACACTAGTACAATATAACTTAAAGAAATAATTATGATATGTTTTAATAAGACTACAATATACTATTACAGAGTATACTAACAAACATACATTTTGGTCTTAAGGCCTAAGACTACCTTTCATTTACTATAGAAAATATTGGATTTTTTGGAGGAACATACTAACGTTTTTCAAGGAACAATGATAAGATTTCCATCTCAAAAACATGCTTATGAACTCACCAACTTAAATGTTGATACACTTTCAAAATCGCTTGTATTCTCAGGGAACCGAGAGGCAGGTACACTACAGGATTTTGAGAAGATGGAGCATTCACGGTGTCTCGTCTTTAGTATCTGCTATACATTTTGGTGTTATACTAATAATGTTACAAACTCAATGTAAACACTATATTATCAATGAAATGTTTGTTGTTACTTTGATTACTATTATTTAATTGTTGTGATAATGTACATGACGTCCTCCACCCCCGAATGTTTCCGCCGTTCCGGTTTGGGGGTGTGCCAGATTGGTATCGGAGCCTTGTTTATAGTGAACTATGTATATCAAACCATGCAGGATATACAACTATAAATACAATGGGGCCGAAGTGCTCTGACTAAAAGTATACTTTTAAAATATGAGTATTTTATAAGAAGTATACAAACATACATACATACCAAAAACAGTATCACAGTAAGAACTACACAAAAGTATTTAGATGTTGGACACTTTAGTTAAACCTAGACAGTTATGTAATCATATCTAGGATAAATATAGCCTGATCAACTATATTTATTCGAGATACGACCAACATGTGATTGGGAGTGATTGTGGTGTTGCAACAAGTCTAAAACTTACCAACAATACATACAAGAGAAACTCTAGAACCAAACATAACGATAAAATATTATAGGAGTATTTTATGTTCCTACAACATTAGAACAAGAACAATTAGGCCTCGATAGCTATATATAATTTGTATACACTATGTGATTATAGGGGAACCCAGTGTGAGCCACACTATACAAATTCTTTACAAGTGTTGCTATAAATGAAGTTGGCGATTGTTTACTTATATTAGTAGAGTTCCACTGTAAATCGCTTAATAGAACACTACAACAGTCAGGATAATATATATATCTTGTTCAAATATCAGCTGACTCATGACCACTATAGAGGACTTATCGTTACTTTCTCTTTAATTATTATAGAGAAATATGCCTCCAAAGAAGTCCAACCAGAACAAAAACAACCCTCCAACGAATCCACCACCGCCACCACCTCCACAGTACGACCCTGCTGTCTTCCAAGCAGCAGTAACCGTCACCGTGGCAGCCGCCATGACGCAGATCAATGCAAGTGGCACTAGCGAGGCGGGTAGTGGTGCCCACCCTTCTAACCACGGAGATAGTCATGGGCACCCAAGGGAGTGTTCCTATAATTATTTCACGAACGCTAAACCCAAATCCTTCGATGGCACCGGAGGTGTCATTGCTTTAACACGCTGGTTCGAGAAGACCAAATCAATATTTGAAATCTGTGTGCACCCCGAATCTAGCAAAGTGAAATTTGTAGCATGCACTTTCATAGACAGAGCCCTCACTTGGTGGAACAGCCAACTCAAGTCATTGACTCTCCCAATAGCCAATGCCATGAGCTGGGATGACTTAAAGGAACTAATGCTATCATAATATTTCCCCAGAGGCGAGATACAAAAGCTAGAGCAGGAGTATTGGAGTCTGAAGATGAAGGACTCTGATATCGCTGCTTACACCGCCAGATTCTATGACCTGACTCTTTTGTGTCCCGGGATGGTCACCCCGGAGAGTAAGAAGGTGGAAACGTATATATGGGGATTAACTCCCCCCACTCAAGGAAACGTTATAGTTTCCAATCCACTTACTTTTGACAGTACCAAGCGTCTGGCACAGACACTAGTGGATCATGGGGATTGTCAAGGATCCATGACAACCATTTCTGAACAACCGAAAGAGGGTGGTGGCAAAAAGAAATTCTGGAACAAAAGAAACGGGCAATCGTCGCAGGAGCCCTCAAAGAAACAACAAACAATGGCAGTCCACGCTGCAACCATTCCTGCTGTTACTCCTGCTGCTCCAGCACCTCCTAGTCGATATTCTGGCAACCTACCGAAGTACAACAAATGCAACTTCCACCACCATCGGCCTTGTCGGGAATTGCAATGCACTAATTGCAACAGGAAGGGGCATACTGCTCGCTTCTGTAAGACACCGACGTGGCTTAATGCCCAGGCCTTCGGAGCTGGAGTAGGCCAGGCCTGCTATGGGTGTGGTGAAACAGGGCACTACAAGAGGGATTGCTTGAAAGCAAGGAATGCTGGCAACATAGGAAGAGTGCTAGCAATGGATGAGGAGGATGTAGTAGCGGATCCCACAGTAGTCACGGGTACGTTCCTTCTCGATAACTCTTATGCATGCATACTCTTTGATAGTGGTGTGGAGAGGAGTTTCGTCAGCCATAAGTTTAAACACTTACTCAAACACAAACCACAATCACTAAATTAAACATTCACTGTCGAGATGGCTAACGGGAAGAAAGAGAGCACCAACGACATATTCATAGGTTGCACCCTCACTCTAAACGACTATTCTTTCTCAATCAACCTTATGCCGGTCTCCATAAAAAGATTCGACGTCATCATTGGCATGGACTGGTTAAGTCCTCACCGTACTGATATTCTATACTACGAAAAAGCCATTCGCCTCAATCTTCCAAGTGGCAAAACCCTCGTTATCTACGGCGACAAACCCAGTACGAACCTTCGCATCATCTCTTGCATCAAATCTCAGAAATACCTGCGTAAAGAATACTACGCATTCTTAGCTCATGTAGTCAATGAAAAACAGGAGGCAAAAGACATCGAGAGCATTCCCAAAGTCTGTAATTTCCCTGACATCTTTCCCGAAGATCTTCCAGGAGTTACTCCTGAACGCCAAGTCGAGTTCCGAATCGACTTGATTCCTGGAGCTACCCCTGTAGCCAAATCCCCGTATCGTCTAGCACCAGCGGAGATGCAAGAATTATCCAGCCAATTAAATGAACTGCTCAGTAAGGGATTCATTCGACCGAGCTTCTCACCCTGGGGATCACCGGTCTTGTTCGTAAAGAAGAAGGATGGATCTTTCCGAATGTGCATAGATTATCGCGAACTAAACAAGCTTACCATTAAGAACCAATACCCTCTTCCGCGAATTGACGACCTCTTCAATCAACTCCAAGGAGCCAGGTACTTTTCAAAGATTGACCTAAGATCAGGCTATCACAAATTACGAGTCCATGAAAGTGATGTTCCCAAAACAGCATTACGAACTCGTTATGGTCACTACGAGTTTGTAGTAATGCCCTTCGGTCTAACAAATGCACACATGGTATTCATGGATCTAATGAATCGGGTGTGTCATCCCTTCCTAGACAAATTCATGATAGTATTCATAGATGATATACTCATCTACTCACGAAGTAAGGAAGATCATATCCAGCATCTAAGACAAGTCTTAGAAACACTAAGGGCGGAAAAGCTTTATGCAAAGTTCTCAAAGTACGAGTTTTGGATTAGGAAAGTAAATTTTCTTGGTCACGTGGTCAACAAAGAAGGAATACACGTGTACCCCTCCAAAATAAAGGCAATCAAGAACTGGTCAGCACCTAGAACGCCAAAAGAGATCCGCCAATTTTTAGGACTTGCTGGCTACTACCGCAGGTTCATACAGAATTTCTCCAGAATCGCTAAACCGCTTACCGCCCTGACTCAGAAGGGTGTAACTTTTAGCTGGGGAGAAAAACAAGACACTGCGTTCCAAACACTGAAGCAAGTCCTGTGCAGCGCACCTATCTTGTCTCTTCCAGAAGGGACAAAAGACTTCTTATTATACTGCGATGCATCCAATCAGGGTCTAGGCTGTGTACTTATGCAACGAGGAAAGGTTATTGCCTACGCCTTGAGACAGCTAAAGACACACGAGGCCAACTACACCACTCGTGATCTTGAGCTGGGAGCAGTAGTGTTTGCTCTAAAGATTTGGAGGCACTACCTTTACGGTACCAAGTACACTATCTTCACCGACCACAAAAGCCTCCCACACATCTTCGATCAGAAAGAACTTAAGATGAGACAGCGACGATGGGTAGAGCTACTCAATGATTACGAATGTGAAATTCGCTATCACCTCGGCAAAGCCAATGTAATAGCAGATGCCCTTAGTCGAAAGGAGTACTCAGGTCGTAGAGTGAAGGAACTAACCATGACAATCCATTCTCATATGTACACATAAATCAAGGAGGCCCAGCTAGAAGCCTTGAAGTCGGATAATGTGGCAGATGAAGCCTTAAGATGAATGGATAAGGACATAGAAATCAAGGGTAACAGAGTTCATTACTTCATGAATCAGATCTGGACACCGAACTTTGGTGGCTATAGAAATGTTGTCATGAACGAAGCCCACAAAACTCGATACTCCATTCATCCAGGTTCAGATAAGATGTATCTGGATCTCAAGGAACTTTATTGGTGGCCGAACATGAAATCCGACATTGCTACCTATGTGGCCAAGTGCCTAACTTGCACCAAAGTCAAGGTAGAATACCAGAAGTCTTCAGGATTACTTCAGTAGCCAGAGATACCTGAGTGGAAGTGGGATCGGATTACAATGGATTTCATAACCAAGATGCCCAAAACTAAGGATGGTCATGACACTATTTGGGTAATCGTCGATAGATTAACCAAATCCGCTTACTTCCTACCAATAAAGGAAACAAACAAGATGGAGAAATTGACCAGAACTTACATTAGATAGATAGTATGACTACATGGTGTGCCAATATCTATTATCTTGGATAGAGACAGTAGATTCACCTCGCAATTTTGGTAGTCATTACAGAAATCTCAGGGAACTAGGCTGGACATGAGCATAGCCTACCACCCACAGACCGACAGGCAGAGTGAGAGGACTATCCAAACCCTAGAAGACATACTGAGAGCCTGTGTGATCGACTTCGGTAAAGCATGGGATACCCATTTGCCACTTATCGAGTTTTCATACAACAATAGCTATCACACTAGCATCAAGGTTGCCCCGTTCGAAGCCCTCTATGGCCATAAGTTCAGATCCCCTCTATGTTGGGCTGAAGTGGGTGACACGCAACTAGCTAAAGTCCAAACTCCTGACAGCCCTCTCATTGGTCTGGAAATCATTCGAGAAACCACAGAAAAGATCGTCCAAATCCGAGAACGACTGAAAGCCTCTAGAGATAGACAAAAGAGCTATGCAGACAAGAGACGAAAACCCTTGGAATTCCAGGTGGGTGACCGCGTTCTGTTCAAGGTCTGACCTTGGAAGGGCATGATACGCTTTGGAAAGCATGGAAAACTAAATCCAAGGAACATTGGGCCATTCGAGATTCTCGCTAGAATCGGCTCGGTAGCTTACAAACTCCGTCTACCACAAGAACTTAAGAACATGCACCCTGTCTACCATGTGTCAAATCTAAAGAAATGCTTATCCGATGAGACTCATGTGATTCCACTCGATGAAATCGAGATAAACGAGAGTCTTAAATTCGTGGAAGAACCAGTAGAAATCATGGATAGGGAAGTCAAACGAACGAAACAAAGTCGCATACGAATAGTGAAGGTTCGCTGGAACGCCGAGCGGGGACCTAAATTCATTTGGGAGCGAGAATATCATATACAACAAAAGTACCTGCATCTTTTCCCTAGTCCATGATGTACTCTCTATAGAAAGAATTTCGGGACGAAATTCCCTCTAACGGGGGGGATAATGTAACAACCTATTATTTCGGGTCAACAAAAGTCAATGAAAGTCAAACAAGGGTCAAGTAATTGGAAACTATTTGATATAAATAAAATTTACATCTAACTATGTGTATTTAGTAAAGGAACAAAATGCATTTAAAAATCAAAACTTTTCTCTTTGGAACCGAGAACCTTCGCACCGAAAACCCTTCTTCGGACCGCAAACCCTTTTCTTGGTTGGAGCTTGGACCGAAATCAAGGTGATTTTGGTTGGAATTTTTGGCCGACAACCCTCTATATATATATATATATATATATATATATATATATATATATATATATATATATATTTCACCTGGAAACATAAGTCATTTCTCACTTTTCAAACCGAAAACACACTCATTTTTCTCTCAAGTATCATCCAAGAATCTTCAAATCTTCAAGTGAAATCCTTCAAATCTTCATAGATTCACCAAGAACACCATGAACACCAAGAACACCAAGAACAATCTTTAAATCTTCAAGCTTGACCGAAAACCATCTGGACCGAGAACCACTAGACCGAAATCCTTCCTGACCGAGAACCCTTCCTTAACCGAAGACTGATTTCGGTCGGTACCGAAATCATCCTGCGAAGGGTCCCGCAATTGCACCAAAAACTCTCCTCTTTGACCTACTTTCATACTGAAAACGCCTAGGACATTCCAAATAATTCCCAATAATTTTTCTAAGTATTTCTTACATATTTAAGTGTTGTCTAACACTTAATTTATTATTTCATTTATTAAATTAATATCTTATTAATGTAAATACGATTATGTGTCTAAATATTATTAGGATAACGCTATTTTCACGTACGCTAGCCCGAGGATCGTCTGTACAGTTTTGCTATCCAAACTCGAACACGCACTAGAGGTGAGTTCATACCCCTATGTTTTCACTATTTTTCAATGTTTTTAGGGGGGATACAAGTAAAACACAAGGACTCTTGTGTTGACATTTAAACGATTTCAAAACCGTATTAAACCATTTGCAATTGTTTCAAACTGACTTATTGCTACATTTTATCAATATACATATATATATATATATATATATATATATATATATATATATATATATATATATATTTATATATATATATATATATATATTTATATATATATATATATAAATATGGTTCAACAGACTTAGAATTGGTAATTCCGCCCAAAATCATGTTCCTTGTTTGGTTGTGGGTTTAGGATAGAATTACTTATTCGATTGTCTTTCCACTCTAATTTATATATGTTAGGAATATATATTAGTATACAATATATTTCATTATATTTTTTACCCTTTTGTAACATGCCGAGCAAAAAGGGAACTTTATAAAAAACCTTTATTAATCCTTATACACACTGATAAATTGCAAAGGTTTTCAGTTCATTACAGAGCATACATTTAAACTATAATAGGTATAGTTTGTGAATCGCTACACTATTTTGCTAAGTTCAATAAACCATCCAAGAACATACATTTAAACTATAATAGGTATAGTTTGAGAAACACTACACTATTTTACAAGCTCAAGAACACTATACAAAAACAAGTAAATAAACTACAATAGGTATAGTTTATGGGACACTACTCTATTTCACTAATTCAAGGATACACTATTAAAATAATTATTTAAGTATAATTATTTTACACTACAAAGTACACTACTACGAGGTAATACGTACAGTTTGAAGTACAAGAGAACACTATAACACTACACGACACTAGCTAATACAGGGTTGTGAGGCACTACTTCGTTGTACCCATCAGTGTACAGGTTCAAGTCCTATAAATTATAACCAGAATCTCCTGGAGGGAGAGCGTGAATTTGTGTATAGATCTATATGGGACTAACAATCCCACACCTGAGTTGCTTACAATAGCTAGGCCGGCAGGCCTCAGGTGACAAATGCCATAACATTCCGATGCTTGAAGAACGTCGTGGAGGCCACTAGTTCATATTAGCATGGTTATATGAAACTCACAATAGTATCAACTAAAACGTTGTTTACGGGATTTACACTATTTCAAAGGTTTTATTTTAAATAATGAAACTACAGTACACTACTTTACACTACAGCTGATGGATTCCAGGCACTCATACAAAAGATTTTCATACATACGCTACTATGATACACTACTTTTCTAGTACAGAGCACACTAGTACAATATACAACTTAGAGAAACAATTATCATATGTTTTAATAAGACTACAGTATACTATTACAGTGTACAGTAACAAACATACATTTTGGTCTTAAGGCCTAAGACTAGATTTCATTTACTATAGAAAATATTGGATTTTCTAGAGGAACATACTAACGTTTTTCAAGGAATGTTGATATGCTTTCCATCTCAAAAACATGCTTATGAACTCACCAACTTAAATGTCGATACACTTTCAAAATCACTTGTATTCCCAGGGAACCGATAGGCAGGTACACTACAGGATTTTGAGAAGATGGAGCATTCACGGTGTCTCGTCTTTAGTATCTGCTATACATTTTGGTGTTATACTAACAATGTTACAAACTTAATGTAAACACTATATTATCAATGCAATGTTTGTTGTTACTTTGATTACTATTATTCAATTGTTATGATACTGTACATGACGTCCTCCACCCCCGAACGTTTCCGCCATTCCGGTTTGGGGGTGTGACATTTCTAGATCACCTTGGAAGTCTTCTCGAGCTAGTTACGTATTGGTGGAATCTGTTCAGTTTCAACCAAGGTGTGGGATATGGTTCAGTCATTCGTAAGGATGTTTCTGATAACGGTTGAGGATTGTTATTTCATTAGATTTACTTACATTTCACCCTTTGGGTAAGGTTATGAGGATGAAGGAATGCAGTAGATCTAGACATGGTTATGAGTTACACCCTAAAACCGGAACGGCGGAAACGTTCTGGGGTGGAGGACGTCATGTTTAGTATCACAAGACATGCATCATAGTAAGTAAAGTAATAAACAACCATTTCATTAGAAAGAAAGTGTTTACAAAGTATGTGATTCACATAATATAGAATACATAGCAAATAACAAAACGACATGAAGCTATACTGCTCCATCTTCTGAATCCCAGTGCGCGAAGCTGTCTACTGGTCTCCTGAGAATACAAGTTATTTTGAAAGCGTAGATCAGCATTTAAGCTGGTGAGTTCATAAGATTTTAGTGATGTAGTAAGTAGTAAGAAAGTTGTAGAAAGTTATAGTAAGTTGTAGTAAGTTCTGTTTAGAAAAGTTTGTCTGTTCCTCCAGAAAATCCTATATTTCCTGCTTTGATGAAAGATAAGTAAAAATGACTCTACAGTCCTTTCTATGAGTATTAAATGAATACAAGTTATATAAAACCCAGAGTAAACAAACAATCGGTTGTGTGTATCTGCCCTAAGCCCACAACCAAACAAGGAACAGGAAATGAGGCGGAAGGCACACATCCCATTGTTTGTTAGATCATTGTTGTATATAACCCTGGCGTATTCACTTGGTACTCACGGAGTTAACTGTAATAGTTCCTTTAATTTGATGAAAAGATTCTTTAAGAAAACCCTTATTTCTTATAATAATAATAATGGTAACCATAGTGGTTCCTTCTATAATCACTTAGTTTATACTAGCTATATATAATCTAATATCGAACAGATAGTTAATTGTGTGAATCTGCCCTGAGCCTACAACCAAACAAGGAACAGGAAATTAGGCGGAAAGCACACATCCAACTACTTATCGGATATTAATTATATATAACATTGATGTATAAACTAAGGTATTATAGAATTAACCACCTAAGGTCTTTTAAGTTATACTGGTTTAATAAAATGGATTAAACTCTTTACTGGTTAAGTTTCTAGTTTTGTATTCAAAAGTTCTTTATTTGAAAAGTATGTTTTATACTAGAAAACGGTGCATTGAATTAGTGTCCTATGACCTGGCCCATACCTGGTACCCCTTATGATTACTTGGTGTATATGGAACATATATATATAGCAAAGATCGGATAGATAGTAGGCTGGATGAATCTGCTCTAAGCCCACAACCAAACAAGGAACAGGAAATGAAGCGGAAAGCACACATCCTACTACCTATCGGATCCGATTAATATATATCTCTGGATGCATACACTAAGGAATCATAAAGTTAGCATTATAGGCCCCCTTCTACTGAATGTACTAGACTCGACTGTTATGTTTGTCGTTTGTAAAATGTAAGTTTTCCCTAGTTTATAACTATCTTGACTCGAAAATAGTTTGCATTAACTTTAAAGTGGAACTGTCACAAAATGAAAGTATTTGGAAAATATAAGTACTCAGTTGTCTTATGAATTGACAACCTGCAGTACTGATTACCTTAAAACATGTTTGTTTTATTAAGGTCATAATGTGATGAATAGTCCCCATACTATACGCTCTCCCTGCAAGAGATTCTGGGAACCCAACGCGACTTCAGCAAACCTGTTGCTGAGCCGTGAAGTACGCTCACATTTAAGTTATATGATCATGTATACCCAATTTTACTATCACCTTTTGTTTAGAACAATGAGTTAGTGATTCATTCGTATAATTAGATGTTGTATTTGTTCTATGCTATAGCATCTTAGTATGTTTGTTCTGTTATCATGTATAGTGTATATTATGTCTCTCTGATGTATTGTATCTACCTCCCTGTTTCTCTTTATGTTATCGTGTATTGTATCTACCTCCCGGTTTCTCTTTATGTTATCATGTATTATATCTACCTCCCTGTTTCTCTTTATAGTATGTTCTAGCATCTAGTATGAACTGAACCTCTAAACTATACCCCTTATAGTTTACTAGTATTTTACTTGAACTGTTATTGAAAAGACTCATTTTACTACTAAGTTATGCTTGTACTTTAAAAACGGAGTTTTGTTAAACTATAAAGTAACATAACTTTAAAAGAGTTTTTGAAATGTTTTGATCGCTTATAAAAGACATAAGCAATCTCTTGAAAAATGTTTATAACAAACAATTACACAATTATCATTGTGTTGAACTTGTATCCCCCCCCCCCCTTAAAAGCATTTAAAACAGTTAAAAGATTCATTATAGGGGTATGAACTCACCTTATGTGGGTGATTCAACGAATATGCGCGTAAGGATGAGAAGTTCCACGAATGAAGTCCCGAGACACAACGAGTCCTAAATGACATATATGGCATGTATTGGCATGAATATAGTGTTTATAAGCAACTTATATGAAAGGAAACACCCCTAGGGACTTGGACTAAGTGATGGAATCACATGTGATTCATCAAAGAGATGTTTATGGTCACTAAATGGTGTTTACGGCCATGGATTTACGGCCATGGAGCTTTGGGCCGTAAACTCATGGTAAAAGGTGCATAAGAGGGTGTTTGAATGATAGGGAAGCTTGAGGGACTATTGCTCTACAAGAGGATGAGCAAAAGCAACTTTCTAGGAGGTGTTGAGGTGTTTACGGCCACACCAAAAGTGTATGGCCGTAAACTCTCCAAATGATGTCATTTTGGGTCTTAAAGGCAAGGAGTTTCAAAGGTTCATGTGTCCCAAAGGATAGCTAGTGTCTAGAAGTGTTTAGGGCTCAATACTTGACCATAATTAGGGTTTACGGCCAAGGGAGATTGCTCTTGGCCGTAAACTCTCATTGATGTTGAGTTTGGTGATGTTTCAAGGCTAGGATCTAGTGTTTAACAAGGCTAACTAGAAGATAGATGGAATACTCACACTTTTGAGGCCCTTAGATGAGTTTGCGGCCACCAAGAACAAGTGTGTGTTCTTGGTGTTCTTGGTAAAAGATGAAGATCTAGCAAAAAGTTGATTTTCATGGATGAAATCAAAGAGTGATTCATGAGTAAGAAGGGTTACAACAACTAGAGGGAAGAATCACTTACTTTTTGGAAGATTAGGAATGAAAATCTCGATGATACTTGAGAGAGAATGGAAGTCTTCTTGAGTTGAAAGTGTAAGAATGAAACAAAAGTGAAGGGAATGAGACTTTAAAGGGGAGTTTACAGCCAACCTTGAGTTTACGGACGTAAACTCATGTGTCTTGGCCGTGAACTCCTTTTTGGTGGTCTTAAGGCTTGAATGTTGCACAGTGTCTCTAGCAGGTACATTCTAACACTCATTCCTTAAGTGTACTAGGCTTAAAACCCAACAGAATGACCCTTAACAAGGCTAGAAGGCAATAAATTTTCGGGTTTTCACATCATCCCCCAGTTAGATGGAATTTCGTCTCGAAATTAGCTTTCTTAGCAGTACTACTGGGGTTGCGCTCCTCTGAATGGCAGAATCCCTACTTGTAGACCTGGCACTTTGCCTTACTGTTCATGATAGGATTCATACTTGGTCCATCTATCATTACCTCGTGTATACAAGTCGTATATAATTAGGATTAGTAAGACGGTCAAATGTGCGACTCTGCCCCAGGTCCACAACCAAACAAGGAACAGGAGATAGGGCGGAAACACACATACTAGATCTGCGTAATCATAATCATATACTACCCTCGCGCATACACTTAATAGTGATAGGTGGGTTGTATTCGTCCGTAGCCTCTGTGCTTGAACTTGGTCTGTTGGACGAGTGGTATTTCAGAAAGGTCTGCGGACATACGACAGCAAGGCTTCGGAGGACAAAGTACTCTTCGCACGAGTACTTCGGGGTTTAGAATACGAAAGATAAAACTGAGGTCTGGGTCAGACTGTCTCTACGAATGATGAAGGTTCCGTGAATTTGACGGTCGAGGCGATAGAAACATATGAACTTAGTATGGTGAGGACCACGCCAACTCATGACAAGTGATAGTAACGGACTCTCTACTGAACAAAGTTTTGGCCGATTTGAAAGAAACGTTTGTTATACGATGATGTACTTCCCTAGTGTGCTCGAAAATGTACTCTTTGTAAATATGCTAGTGCCTTCTATTTTCCTCTTGATGTTAACACTTCTACGTATCGTACCGTGATGTGAGCGTAAATACCGCGAAAGTGCTTTGTTATCTAGTATCAATACTCTAACTATGATCCTCCTTGGTACCACTACGATCGCCTGGAATATACAAGTTATGAATAATTAAGATGAATTGGACGGTTGATTGAGTAACTCTGCCTCAAATCCACAACCAAACAAGGAACAGGAATTAAGGCGGAATCACTCACTCTATGTCTGCAAAATCTTCGCTATACACAACCCTAATGTACACATTAAGCCATCATAGCTTCTCAGAACGGACCTCTTAGTTCTTTTGAATATTGTGACTTATTTCAATAAGTGAGTTATTATAATTACTTTTACGTGTTATCCCCAAGTTTTAATCTTATATAAATATAAATTAATTTTTCAAAGCAATTACAATTTTGAAAACGTATCGCTGCTCGCTGGCGACTCCGAGGTCGATTCTCCTGCGGTGATCATCAGAATTCGTCCATCCGCTCCTGGGTTCCTTATTATTGGGCAGTCCCTCTGGTAGTGTCCAGTCTCACCACAGCCATAGCAGGCTTGGTTTTCTTCTACTCCGGGGACTTGGTAGATCGGTTGAGCCGGTGCCCTGCAGAAACGGACTGTGTGTCCCTTTCTGTGGCAGTTCAGACACTGCATTTCCCGACATACCCCGGTGTGGTGATAGTTGCACTTTCCACACTTTGGGAGGGTTCCATCATATCGACTGGCAGGTGCTGGAGTAGCAGGTGTTGTGGCGGCGTACATAGTACTCGTTTTTTCCTCCTGCGGGGTGTCCTATGTTGTTCCCTTCTTCTTCCTCTTGTTCCCCGACTTCTGGCTATTGTCCTCTTCCCTTGATGGCTTGGGAACGGGGACTTCCACACCATGGCGGGCTCCGTGGTCGATGAGTCGCCGAGCCAGGCGTTTAGCACTATCTAATGTGGTTGGGTTAGAAGACAGTACATCTCCTTGGATCGGGGTAGATAGGCCCCAGATGTATCTTTCTATCTTCTTGCTCTCCGGGGTAACCATCCCGGGGCATAGTGTTGCTAGGTCGCTGAATCGGTCAGTGTAGGTCACTATGTCTGAGCCGACCATCGCGAGCTCCCATAGTTCTTGTTCCAGCTTTTGAACTTCGCCCAACGGGCAGTATTCTTCCAGCATTAACTCTTTTAGGTTCTCCCAACCTATTGAATTAGCCACCGATAGGGTCAGTGACTTAACATGGCTGTTCCACCATGTTAGGGCTCTGCCAGAGAAGGTGCAGGCAGCAAACTTCACTTTGCTCCCTTCAGGGCACGAACAGATTTTGAAGACCGAATCTGTTTTCTCGAACCATCGCATCAGAGCGATGACTCCACCATTTCCATCGAAAGAATTGGGTTTGTAGCTCATGAAGTCTTTATACGAACACTCCCTTGGGTGTCCGTGAGTAACTCTGGGGTTGTTTAAGTGGGTACCGCTACCAGATCCGAAGGTACCACCTTCGCCGAAGTGAGCTATAGCAGTTGCCACTGCAGAGGATATCGTTGTTTGAAGAGCAGCAGGATTGAATTGTGGCCGTGGAGTTGGAGTTATCGGAGTAGTGCGTCTGTTTGATCTGCGAGGAGGCATCTTTGCTAAAAGATTACAAAGATGAGATGGAATAAGTCTAAAGGAGTGGACATAAGCCGAAAGCTGAAAAGACAAGGTTATCCTAGTTCTGAGTGTATCGGGTCCTGACTTCTATAGGGTTCTGGAAACAATTCATAAAAGAGTCTATACCTGATAAACTTTATGAATTTGGAATGGCTATCCTCGAATGAATATATGTTACCAGAATAACTGTTACCAGCTGCATGTAAGAAAATAATCCTAACACATAATGTGAGCAGTGTTTCCACTCGCTCATTAAGTTATACCAGATTATTATTTATTAGTGTGACGCATAAGACGTTTTGGTTACTTCGGTTGATCCTTCTTTGAAAACTTCTCATGAACTTGCTCGTGTTTCCTCCTAATTCTTGTGTTGTCTACTATGAGGAAGTGGTTACATCTATCTGGGTTTGTCGTGCGAGAATGGATGTGACTAAAGAATCTATGAGATTTAAGTGAAACATTATGGGGTGATCCTTACAGAGTCCTCCTATAATTGCACAATGTATACAAGTTGTATATAATTTAAGACTAAATAGGCTTTCGAATAAGTGATCCTCTTCCAAAACCACAACCAAACAAGGAACAGGTAGTGAAGTGTAGATCAAAAATTCTAAGTCTATAAAATCTCAATTATATATAACCTTGTGAGTATACATTGCAAGATTATAGACCTATCCGTAAGGGTCTTTTAAGTTATCACATAAGTTATTTATTTAGTGCCTAAAATACTCCTATAGTATTTTAATGTAATCTACTTGGTATGTTTTAAACTTGCTAACGCGTTATAGTATCATAGAATACTCCTATAGTATTCTAACTCTATGTACTTGATCTAGTATTCTCTTGACTAGTATTAGGTAAGTTTTACGACCGTCGCAACACCACATCACTCCCAAACACATGTCAGTCACATCTAGAATGAATATAGTTGATCATGCTATATTGATCCTAGCTATGATTACATAACTGTCCAGGTTTGACCATAGTGTTCAACCTTTAACTTCTTCTGTTTTGTTCTTGTTGTGATACTTCTTCTAGTATGTATATATGTATAAGCAAGTATGATTACTTTTATAAGGTATCATTATATATTTAAAATATATTCTTATCCAGAGCACTTCGGCCCCATTGTATTTATAGTTGTATATCTTTTATCGGTTGATATACTTAGTTCACTATAAACAATGCTCTGATACCAATCAGTCACACCCCAAAACCGGAACGGCGGAAACGTTCTGGGATGGAGGACGTCTTGTTTAGTATCACAAGATATGCATCATAGTAAGTAAAGTAATAAACAACCATTTCATTAGAAAGAAAGTGTTTACAAAGTATGTGATTCACATAATATAGAATACATAGCAAATAACAAAAAGACATGAAGCTATACTGCTCCATCTTCTGAATCCCACTGTGCGAACCTGTCTACTGGTCTCCTGAGAATACAAGTTATTTTGAAAGCGTAGATCAGCATTTAAGCTGGTGAGTTCATAAGATTTTAGTGATGTAGTAAGTAGTAAGAAAGTTGTAGAAAGTTATAGTAAGTTGTAGTAAATTCTGTTTAGAAAAGTTTGCCTGTTCCTCCAGAAAATCCTATTGTCACACCCCCAAACCAAGGATGGCGGAAACGTTCAGGGGTGGAGGACTTCATATATAGTATCACAACAACGAGTATAATAGTGCCCATAGTAAATACAACCATCATAAATATAATTGAAAATTTTACACCATAGTATGAGTTTACATGTTTCAAAACGAATTACATTATGATGACAAAAATGTTTAATTTGACGTCTGGCGTCCCATCCTCAAAAGCAGTTGATTACCTGTTTCACGGGTTTCCTGAGAATACAAGTAGTTTTGAAAGAGTGTCAACAATTAAGTTGGTGAGTTCATAAGTTTTTGGTTGAAGTGTTGGAAATTCCTTTATTTGTAAAATGGAATGTGTACAGAAGAAAAATCCAATATTTTCCTTATCAAATATTATATAGTCTTAAATCCCAAGACCGAATGCATGAGTGTGTGTTCGTAACATAAACGAAGAATACAGTTTTAAATAGATAAATCCCATTTCTATTTTCCTTTTTAAAGTAGTATCTCCCGTAAACTTTAAGTGATGTTAACTCCCTATGTGAGTCGCTATAACCATACTACAACCGGATGACCTGTTACAACGTTTTTCAGACGTTAAAATTTGTTATGACTTTTGTCACCCGTAGACCTGCAGGTCCCGCTGTAGCTAGCAGCAAGGTGTGGGGTGTCAATTCCAATATAGATCTATGCACAATTATCACGCTCTCCCTACAAGAGACTCTGGTTATAACTTGCAGGAATTTTAACCTGTACTCTAAGAGTACATTTAGAGAATTGTCTCACAACTTACGTTAACGAGTTTACGTGTAGCATGCTTAGAATGCATAACTATGCTTCTTAGTTTTATCTTGTATGTTTGTAATGTGAAAGGACTCTTACAATTTAGGAAGTAAATTTTTTTTATTTAACCATAACTTAACAGAAAACATGTGTAAATTATAAAGTCATCAATGACAAACACTTTGCTCAACATGTTACAAAGTGTTATGAAAATTGTAAGTTGTGAACTAGTTTTTAACCTTTCTGTACTGCTTTAGAAAAATCATACGAAGTCAAAAACTGAATCCGTAAACTTTGAGAGTTTAGAAAATGTGTCTAGTTTATCCATAATTTTTAGTAAGATTTTTAGAAGTGTCTAACTTATGTGAAAATATTCATATTCACAGACTAGTCCGAACTCGTTTCGGAAATGATAGGCAGTTTTATAAAATTCACCATAAATTGTATAAAAATCTTATGGAGGTGTGCAAGTAGTCATTAGAAAGGTATAAACCTGAAATACTTGCATATGAAACGGTTTTGAAATATATTAAGCTTAAGTTGGTCAAAACAGTCCATGAATAGGACTCAACTTTTCTGTGAAAAGCTGAAGTATGAGTTTGAGTTATATTAAGGTGTTTTTAACTTGTATTCCCCCCCCCCCCCCCTAAAACTTGAAGAAAACATGAAAATGTAGGGGTATGAACTCACCAGTGATTTCCTTATATGTATGCTGAAGAGAAAGGGTTTCTAAGAAGAACACCTGATAGAAGCTTGGAGAGTTGAAGATCTAAGAACAATTATGGTGACATTGGTTATGAGAGATTCATAAGTTGAGTGAAGGTGTGAAGAATGTTCAATGTAGGATGAGAATACTTACTGAATGAGGGTGAGAATTTCAAAGGCGGCCTTGGAGTCTCGAGTTCTTAGAGAGGGAAATGAGAGAGAAGTGCTTGTTTCTTGGTGAGAGTGTGAGTAAAGTGGAAGGAGAAATGGGAGTTTCCAACTTTTGATCAAGTTACCAGCTGGAGGAGAGATGTGAGAGGACAAATAGTTGACTAGGTAGGGGTGAATAGTGACTGGGGGTTGTCCTAATTGGGTATGGGGGATAGCTTGTGTCACACTCTATGGGAAATCAACACTCTCACACAATATCTCACCCAATAGATATTGTCCTTGGTTTATGATCCTTTCTCAAAATGTGGTTTAAAATATAATAATATAGGGTCTTATATATAAAAATATAAGTTTGAAGTGTTTAAAATTTGAAAAATAAAAGTCTGAGGAATTTTCCGGAGCAAAAATCACTTAAAATCATTAAAAGGTCCGAAATTGGTAAATATTCGGAGTGAAGGGGTGAAATCCAAAGTCATAGTAAAATTTTCGGAGCTCCTTTAAGTATTCCGGAGCTAATACCCAATTTCCGGAGGAGAGGAATAGGCTGCGAGGGTCCGAAGCTTCCTTCTCGGATCCAAGGTCAGGAGCGAGTTTGTCCGGTTTAGCTTGGAGGTCCGAACCGGCCCACGTGTTCCGGAGTCAGAAGGGGGTTCCAAAGCAGGAGGATAATCCGGACTAAGGGGGATCCGCAGTGAGAAGCCTTTTGGTTCCTTAGAAGGTATTCCGGACTAAGAGGGTTCCGGACCAAGAGGGTTCCGGACTAAGAAGGGTTCCGGACCAAGAGGGTTCCGGACTAAGAAGGGTTCTGGACCAAGAGGGTTCCGGACTAAGAGGGTCCTTTTGGGTATTTTCGACTGAGGAAGGTACATAGAGAGATTTGTGAGAGATTTCACATACTTGGAGAGATTTGGGAGAGATTGCACATACTTAGAGAGATTTGGGAGAGATTTCACATACTTGGAGAGATTTATCATACTTAGAGAGATTTGGGAGAGATTTCACATACTTGGAGAGATTTGGGAGAGATTTCACATACTTGGAGAGATTTGGGAGAGATTTCACATACTTGGAGAGATTTCTCATACTTAGAGAGATTTGGGAGAGATTTCATATACTTGGAGAAATTTCTCATACTTAGAGCGATTTGGGAGAGATTTCACATACTTGGAGAGATTTGGGAGAGATTTTGTCGGGGGCCTTTATTAATGTTTTTCTTCGCAGAATAAAGGTCGTAGGCTTAGTTACAACCCATTTTGAGTGTTATTCGCCCCCGAAGGGTACGTAATAGTGGTTTATAAAGTTGTTACTCCCCTCAAACGGATTAGGGTTTAGGATTTTGAACATTTGAAACTTTCAAGTGTTACTTTGCATTAAAATTTAGAGTTACACATTAGTAAACATCAGGTAATCCCTAACATATTGGCACTAGTTGAGTTGACTAGTTTGACTTGTTGACTTTCTTGACTTTGACTTGACCAGAAAGTGACGGTTGTCACATCATCCCCTCGTTAGAAGGAATTTCGTCCCGAAATTAACGTTTTGACTGGGACTTCAAGAGTTGGGGAAAAGATGCGGGTATTTTTGTTTCATCTGATCTTCACGTTCCCAGGTGAACTCGGGTCCTCGCTTAGCGTTCCAACGGACCTTCACTATAGGAATACAACTTTGTTTCGTTCTCTTGATCTCTCGATCCATGATTTCTACCGGTTCTTCTACGAATTGGAGACTCTCGTTAACCTCGATTTCCTCGAGAGGGATCACAAGAGTCTCGTCAGACAGACACTTCTTTAAGTTTGACACGTGGAAAGTCGGGTGCACGTTGTTAAGTTCTTGAGGTAGCCGAAGTTTGTATGCCACTGGGCCAATCCTGGCAAGGATTTCGAATGGCCAGATGTACCTTGGATTTAGTTTACCACGTTTACCAAAACGTATCGTCCCTTTCCATGGTGAGACCTTTAGTAGCACCTGATCCCCAACCTGGAATTCCAAGGGTTTGCGTCGCTTATCAGCGTAGCTCTTTTGTCGATCTCGAGATGCTTTCAGTCTTTCTCGAATTTGAACGATCTTTTTCGTAGTTTCCCTTATGATTTCAGGGCCCGTGAGGGTGCTGTTAGGGACTTTCCCTTTTGCTAACTGTGTGTCTCCCACTTCAGCCCAACACAGTGGTGATCTGTACTTGCGGCCATAAAGAGCTTCAAATGGCGCGACCTTGATGCTAGTATGGTAGTTGTTGTTGTACGAGAATTCAACAAGCGGTAAATGGGTATCCCACGCTTTACCGAAGTCAATAACACAAGCTCTTAGCATATCTTCCAAGGTTTGAATAGTTCTTTCGCTCTGCCCGTCGGTTTGTGGATGGTAGGCCGTACTCATGTCTAGCCGGGTCCCTAGAGCTTTCTGTAAGGACTTCCAGAACCGTGAAGTGAATCTACTATCTCTGTCAGAGATAATGGATATCGGCACACCATGCAGTCGTACAATCTCTTTGATGTACGTCCTAGTCAACTTTTCCATCTTGTCGGTCTCCTTTATTGGCAGGAAGTGCGCGGATTTGGTCAATCTATCGACTATTACCCAAATGGTATCAAGACCACTTGTCGTCTTAGGCAGTTTGGTTATGAAATCCATGGTTATTCATTCCCACTTCCATTCGGGTATTTCAGGTTGTTGTAGTAAACCCGAAGGCTTTTGGTACTCTACCTTAACTTTGGCGCAAGTTAGACACTTGCTCACGTAGGTAGCGATTTCGGATTTCATGTTCGGCCACCAGTAGAGTTTCTTCAGGTCCAGGTATATCTTGTCCGAACCGGGATGTACGGAGTATCGAGTTTTGTGTGCTTCGTTCAGAACGACGTCCCTGAAGCCGCCGAATTTCGGTGTCCAAATTCGGTTTATCAGATAACGAGCTCCGTCGCCCTTGACTTCTAGATTCTTATACATTCCTCTTAAAGCCTCACCTGCCACATTCTCAGGCTTCAAAGCTTCCAGCTAAGCCTGTTTTATTTGCATGGATAGGTGCGAATGGATTGTCATGGTTAATGACTTTACTCGGCGACCCGAGTATTCTTTTCGACTTAAGGCGTTAGCTACCACGTTTGCCTTACCTGGGTGATAACGAATCTCACACTCGTAATCATTCAGTAATTCTACCCATCGTCTCTGCCTCATGTTGAGCTCTTTTTGATTAAGGATGTGCTGAAGGCTTTTGTGATCGGTAAAGATAGTGCACTTTGTTCCGTAAAGGTAGTGCCTCCAGATTTTTAGGGTGAATACTACTGCTCCCAATTCGAGGTCATGCGTGGCGTAGTTGACCTCGTGCGTTTTTAATTTCCTTGATGCGTAGGCAATGACCTTTCCTCGTTGCATCAACACACATCCAAGGCCTTGTTTTGATACGTCGCAGTAGACCACAAAGTCTTCAGTTCCCTCGGGCAGGGATAAAATCGGGGCGCTACATAGGGCCTGTTTTAAGGTTTTGAAGGCGGTTTCTTGTTTCTCTCCCCAGCTGAAAGTTACACTCTTTTGGGTTAGGGTGGTAAGTGGTTTGGCAATCTTGGAGAAGTTTTGGATGAACCTTCGGTAGTAGCCAGCGAGGCCTAAGAATTGGCGGATTTCTGTGGGGGTCCTTGGTGCTGACCAATTCTCGATTGCCTTGATTTTGGAGGGATCCACGTGTATCCCTTTCTCGCTAACCACATGACCGAGGAAGTCCACTTCTCGGATCCAAAATTCACACTTTGAAAATTTTGCATATAATTTCTCTGCTCTTAGTGTCACCAATACCTGTCGTAGATGTTTTCAATGCTCTTCCTTACTCCTTGAATAGACTAGGATGACGTCTATAAAGACAATCACGAACTTGTCTAGGTAAGGCCGACACACCCGGTTCATTAGATCCATAAACACTGCGGGTGCGTTTGTCAACCCAAAGGGCATTACTACAAACTCGTAGTGGCCGTACCGAGTTCTGAACGTCATTTTGGGAACATCCTCCTCCTGAAACCGTAGTTGATGGTATCCTGATCTCAGATCGATCTTTGAGAAGTAAGATGCTCCTTGGAGTTGATCAAATAGGTCGTCGATTCGAGGTAAAGGGTATCGGTTTTTGACGGTAAGCTTATTTAGCTCGCGGTAGTCGATGCACATGCGAAACGATCCATCCTTCTTTTTCACAAAGAGAACTGGTGCTCCTCAAGGCGAGAAGCTGGGTCTAATGAACCCCTTGCTCGGCAGTTCGTTTAGTTGGTTGGATAGTTCCTGCATCTCGGTTGGGGCTAGACGGTAGGGCGCTTTGGCTACTAGGGTAGCTCCGGGGATCAGGTCGATTCGGAATTCGACTTGTCGTGCGGGAGGGACTCCGGGAAGGTCTTCCGGGAATACGTCAGAGAAATTACAGACCTTCGGAATGTCCTTGATGTTTTCCACCTCTTGTTTCCTATCCACAACGTGGGCTAAGAAGGCGTGGTATTCCTTGCGGAGATACTTTTGGGCTTTGACGCAAGAGATGATTTGTAGGTTTGCACTGGGTTTGTCGCCGTAGACGACAAGAGTTTCGCCACTCGGCAGATTATGGCGTACGTCCCTTTCGTAACACAGAATGTCAGCACGATTTGAACTTAACCAATCCATGCCAATGATGACGTCAAAACTTTTTATTGAGACTGGCAATAGATCGATTTTGGATGAGTAGTTGTCTAGAGTGAGGGTACACCCTGAGTATATGTCATTAGTGCTTTCTGTTTTTCCATTAGCCATTTCTACCACGTATGTATCTTTTAGTGATTGAGGATTTTGTTTTAATAATTGTTTGAATTTGTGGCTAACGAAACTCTTCTCCGCTCCACTATCGAATAATATGCATGCATATGAGTTATTGAGGAGAAATATACCGGTAACCACCGCGGGATCCTCCCTTGCTTCTCCTTGTCCTGTGGCCAAAATCCTTCCGAAACCGACGGCGTTTTCATTTTCAGCCTTTGGGCAATCCCTCTTGTAGTGCCCAGTCTCCCCGCAACCGTAATAGGCTCGGCTTGCTCCGAAGCTGGCGGCTGGTTTGGCTTGTTGGGCAGATGCCCTGCAGAAACGGGCGGTATGCCCCTTTTTGTTACAGCTTTTGCGGTGCATTTCTCGACAAGGACCTTTGTGGTGAAAGTTACATTTGTTGCACTTGGGAAGGGTTCCAGCATATTGCCTCAGTGGTGCTGGGGTGGAAGGAATAGTGGCAACATGGATGGCAACAGTTTGCTGCTTCTTTGTGGGGCCATGCGCTAGTTGCTTCTTTTTATTATCCCAGAATTTCCTCTTGTTATTTCCTCGTCGCGCTTGATCGGAGGTGGTTGTCATAGTGGTATGGCTGGCCCGATGATCAATGAGTTGCTGTGCCAACTCCTTGGCACTCTCGAAAGTAGTTGGTCGTGAGGCCAACACACTATCATGAATTTCAGAAGATAATCCCCAGAGATATCGCTCCACCTTCTTGCTTTCCGGAATGACCATCGTCGGGCAGAGGAGTGCTAGATCATTGAATCAGGCAGTGTAAGCTGTGAGGTCAGAGCCCGTCATCTTGAGACTCCAAAGTTCATGCTCTAATTTCTGCACTTCACCCCTTGGGCAATACTCCTTCAACATCATGGTTTTCAAATCTTTCCAGCTTATTGAATTCACCACGGCGAGAGTTAGGGATTTTACGTGGCCATTCCACCAAGTAAGGGCCCTGCCGGTGAAAGTGCGAGCTGCAAATTTGACTTTGTTTGCCTCGGGGCACGCACAGATTTCGAAGATAGATTCGGTCCTCTCGAACCACTGCATCAAATTGATGACTCCCCTGCTTCCATTGAACGAATCGGGTTTGCCATTAGTAAAGTCCTTGAAGGAACACTCTCTCGAACGCCCTTGGCTGTCTCCTTGAGTGGATTTATTAGTACCGCTCCCGGTCCTTCTGGCACCATCGGTGCTAATTTGGGACATAGCAGCTGCCACCGCAGCCGTGACTGCGGCTTGGAACATTACAAGGTCATACTGGGGAGGCGGCGGTGGTGGATTTGTTTGCGTCTCGTCGGTGCGTCTAGCAGATCTACGAGGCGGCATTTTTCTGTTATGGAATTTCAAAGACAAAATGAGTATAAGTCTTTTAGAAATGGTTATTAGTCGGGAGGCGCAAAACTAGGTTATTAGTTTTCCCGATTTTTCGAATGTTGCAAACAATTCATAGCAGAAGTCTATATAAATAAACTTATGAATTTAGTAGTAATGATTCAAATGAAATCTTGTAATCTTTGTTCCATGCCTGGCCCACTCATAAGACCACCTAATGTATACTAGTTGTGTATAACTAAGATCCAACAGACCGTCGAACTTAATGAGTCTCCCCTGAGCCCACAACCAAACAAGGAACAGGATCCAAGGCGGACTCGCCATTTCTAAGTCGATCGCCTCTTGATTACACATAACCTCGGGGTATATATTAAATAATCTCAGAGTTACCATAAGCAAATCGTTTGTTAATGACATGTTATGCAATTTGAGGTGAAATCCCAATAAAATATAACGCATGCCAATCTTCATTGATATAATTTAGTACATGATTTTTGGAAATTTTGACCTTATAGAAGGTCTACATTATATCAACGTAACAGAGAATTTTGACTGTACATAGACCCTTTGACTTGTGTAATCACTTTGACGCAGGGTCAAACCTACTTACAGGAAAGACTAGTCCCAACACATACTCGTAAACCTAGTTTATAACAAAATGTGAGTAGTGCAAGCACTACTCGCGATGGGTGGTATCAGCTGGTCCATCGTGGCCTTGAGACGAGGTCGAGGCTCCCTGAAGTTCCACAATCCAGCGTTCGGCCGCGATCACTCTCTCTTCGAGAGTCGCGTGCCTTATCTGGTACTCCCTTACTTCCGCCCGAGCGGTGGTAAGGTCCTCGATGAGTTGGTCCATGGGGTAGAAGTCTCTTTCCAAGTCCCGTGTACGAGCATCGGATGCATCCACCACAGCGTTGAGGTTCCGAACTTGATTCGCCATTCCCTATTTTGGTCCCCAAGGTTCGTGATCTGCTGGATCACGACTGGGAGGTCTCTGTCAGCCGGTCCCCCATGACTGAGGTCGTAGTAACCCCGTTGCGCGCCAAATGGTGATCGTTGTCGCTGTTGACGGCTCCATCTCTCGATCACTGTTGCCCAACGGTGCTCGGGCCCGTTGTAGCCAAAACGGTTTCGCAGGCACCCTGGCGATGTAAGGAGGGTTGATGACTTCCTCCTCCGGCTCCTCCTCTTCTTCTTCGTCCTCCCATTCCTCTTCTTCTTCATCCTCTTCGGGGTCTTCTTCGGGTTCCTCCTCGAATACTTCCTCGAGATCCTCTTCTGGTTCTGCTTCCAACCAACCACCGTTTCCCTGGTTCGGAAAGTAGGGGTCTCCGGGTAAATGAAATCCTGCCATGTCGTCTGTACGAGAAAAAAGGGGGGTGTAAGAGGAACATAAGGGATCTAGAAATATTGTGCTTAGCTAACAAAAATACTCCTATAGTATTTTAACAGTTGAGTTTGATTCTTAACGTGTTTCTTGTATGGGTGATGGTAAGTTGATAGACTTGGTGTCCACTATGAGTATCCCCTGGCCTATACTAGTCACTTCTCGGATGAATATAGTTGATCAGGCTATATTCCTCCCAGACTTGATTGCATATTCCAAGGCATATTCACATTGCACAACTCCTCTATTTTTAACTTTTGCATTTTTCCTTAGACGTGACACTATATTGGTAAGCATGTATGCACTTATACTTTCTCATAAAAATAACGCTTTTATTATTTTAGAAGTATACTTGTAGGAGAAAACTTTTAAATCAGAGAGTCTTATTCCCTTTGTGTTTATAGTTTGTATATCTTATATGGTTTGATATACTATGTTCACTATAAACAATGCTCTGATACCAATCTGTCACACCCCAAACCAAGGATGGCGGAAACGTTCAGGGGTGGAGGACTTCATGTATAGTATCACAACAACAAGTATAATAGTGCGCATAGTAAATACAAACATCATAAATATAATTGAAAAAGTTACACCATAGTATGAGTTTACACGTTTCAAAATCAACTACATTATGATGACAAAAATGTTTAATTTGACGTCTGGCGTCCCATCCTCAAAAGCAGTTGATTACTTGTTTCACGGGTTTCCTGAGAATACAAGTAGTTTTGAAAGAGTGTCAACAATTTAGTTGGTGAGTTCATAAGCTTTTGGTTGAAGTGTTGGAAATTCCTTTATTTGTAAAATGGAATGTGTACACAAGAAAAATCCAATATTTTCCTCATCAAATATTATGTAGTCTTAAATCCCAAGACCGAATGCATGAGTGTGTGTTCGTAACATAAATGAAGAATACAGTTTTAAATAGATAAATCCCCTTTCTGTTTTCCTTTTTAAAGTAGTATCTCCCGTAAACTTTAAGTGATGTTAACTCCCTATGTGAGTCGCTATTACCATACTACAACCGGATGACCTGTTACAACGTTTTTCTGACGTTAAAATTTGTTATGACTTTTGTCACCCGTAGACCTGCAGGTCCCGCTGTAGCTAGCAGCAAGGTGTGGGGTGTCAATCCCAATATAGATCTATACACAATTATCACGCTCTCCCTACAAGAGACTCTGGTTATAACTTGCAGGAATTTTAACCCGTACTCTAAGAGTACATTTAGAGAATTGTCTCACAACTTACGTTAACGGGTTTACGTGTAGCATGCTTAGAATGCATAACTATGCTTCTTATGTTTTATCTTGTATGTTTGTAATAAGAAAGGACTCTTACAATTTAGGAAGTCAATTTCTATTATTTAACCATAACTTAACTGAAAACATGTGTAAATTATAAAGTCATCAAATACAAACACTTTGCTCAACATGTTACAAAGTGTTATGAAAATTGTAAGCTGTGAACTAGTTTTTAACCTTTATGTACTGCTTTAGAAAAATCATAGAAAAAACATACGAAGTCGAAAACTGAATCCGTAAACTTTGAGAGCTTAGAAAATGTGTCTAGTTTATCCATAATTTTTAGTAAGATTTTTATAAGTGTCTAACTTATGTTAAAATGTTCATATTCACAGACTGGTCCGAACTCGTTTCGGAAATGATAGGTAGTTTTATAAAATTCACCATAAATTGTAGAAAAATCTTATGGAGGTGTGCAAGTAGTCATTAGAAAGGTATAAACCTTAAATACTTGCATATTAAACGGTTTTGAAATATATTAAGTTTAAGTTGGTCAAAACAGTCTATGAATAGGACTCAACGTTTCTGTGAAAAGCTGAAGTATGAGTTTGAGTTATATTAAGGTGTTTTTAACTTGTATTCCCCCCCCCCCCCCCCCACCTCCTAAAACTTGAAGAAAACATGAAAATATAGGGGTATGAACTCACGTTGAGTGATTTCCTTAGATGTATGCTGAAGAGAAAGGGTTTCTAAGAAGAACACTTGATAGAAGCTTGGAGAGTTGAAGATCTAAGAACAATTATGGTGACATTGGTTATGAGAGATTCATAAGTTGAGTGAAGGAGTGAAGAATGTTCAATGTAGGATGAGAATACTTACTGAATGAGGGTGAGAAGTTCAAAGGCGGCCTTGGAGTCTCGAGTTCTTAGAGAGGGAAATGAGAGAGAAGTGTTTGTTTCTTGGTGAGAGTGTGAGTAAAGTGGAAGGAGAAATGGGAGTTTCCAACTTTTGATCAAGTTACCAGCTGGAGGAGAGATGTGAGAGGACAAATAGTTGACTAGTTAGGGGTGAATAGTGACTGGGGTTGTCCTAATTGGGTATGGGGGATAGCTTGTGTCACACTCTATGGGAAATCAACACTCTCACACAATATCTCACCCAATAGATATTGTCCTTGGTTTATGATCCTTTCTCAAAATGTGGTTTAAAATATAATAATATAGGCTCTTATATATAAAATATAAGTTTGGAGTGTTTAAAATTTGAAAAATAAAAGTCTGAGGAATTTTCCGGAGCAAAAATCACTTAAAATCATTAAAAGGTCCGAAATTGGTAAAAATTCGGAGTGAAGGGGTGAAATCCGGAGTCATAGTAAAATTTCCAGAGCTCCTTTAAGTATTCCGGAGATAATACCCAATTTCCGGAGGAGAGGATTAGGCTGCGAGGGTCCGAAGCTTCCTTCTCGGATCCAAGGTCACAAGCGAGTTTGTCCGGTTTAGCTTGGAGGTCCGAACCGCCCCACGTGTTCCGGAGTCAGAAGGGGGTTCCGAAGCAGGAGGATAATCCGGACTAAGGGGGATCCGAAGTGAGAAGCCTTTTGGTTCCTTAGAAGGTATTCCGGACTAAGAGGGTTCCGGACCAAGAGGGTTCCGGACCAAGAGGGTTCCGGACTAAGAGGGTCCTTTTGGGGCTATTTTCGACTGAGGAAGGTACATAGAGAAATCTGGGAGAGATTTCACATACTTGGAGAGATTTGGGAGAGATTTCACATACTTAGAGAGATTTGGGAGAGATTTCACATACTTGGAGAGATTTCTCATACTTAGAGAGATTTAGGAAAGATTTCACGTACTTGGAGAGATTTGGGAGAGATTTCACATACTTAGACAGATTTGGGAGAGATTTCACATACTTGGAGAGATTTCTCATACTTAGAGAGATTTGGGAGAGATTTCACATACTTGGAGAGATTTCTCATACTTAGAGAGATTTGGGAGAGATTTCACATACTTGGAGAGATTTGGGAGAGATTTTGTCGGGGGCCTTTATTAATGTTTTTCTACGCAGAATAAAGGTCGTAGGCTTAGTTACAACCCATTTTGAGTGTTATTCGCCCTCGAAGGGTACGTAATAGTGTTTTATAGAGTTGTTACTCCCCTCAAACGGATTAGGGTTTAGGATTTTGAACATTTGAAACTTTCAATTGTTACTTTGCATTAAAATTTAGAGTTACACATTAGTAAACATAAGGTAATCCCTAACATATTGGCACTAGTTGAGTTGACCAGTTTGACTTGTTGACTTTCTTGACTTTGACTTGACTAGAAAGTGACGGTTGTCACACCTATATTTCCTGCTTTGATGAAAGATAAGTAAAAATGACTCTACAGTCCTTTCTATGAGTATTAAATGAATACAATTTATATAAAACCCAGAGTAAACAAAGAATCGGTTGTGTGTATCTGCCCTAAGCCCACAACCAAACAAGGAACAGGAAATGAGGCGGAAGGCACACATCCCATTGTTTGTTAGATCATTGTTGTATATAACCCTGGAGTACTCACTTGGTACTCACGGAGTTAACTGTAATAGTTCCTTTAATTTGATGAAAAGATTCTTTAAGAAAACCCTTATTTCTTATAATAATAATAATGGTAACCATAGTGGTTCCTTCTATAATCACTTAGTTTATACTAGCTATATATAATCTAATATCGAACAGATAGTTAATTGTGTGAATCTACCCTGAGCCTACAACCAAACAAGGAACAGGAAATGAGGCGGAAAGCACACATCCAACTACTTATCGGATATTAATTATATATAACATTGATGTATAAACTAAGGTATTATAGAATTAACCACCTAAGGTCTTTTAAGTTATACTGGTTTAATAAAATGGATTAAACCCTTTACTGGTTAAGTTTCTAGTTTTGTATTCAAAAGTTCTTTATTTGAAAAATATGTTTTATACTAGAAAACGGTGCATTGAATTAGTCTCCTATGACCTGGCCCATACCAGGTACCCCTTATGATTACTTGGTGTATATGGAACATATATATAGCTAAGATCGGATAGATAGTAGGCTGGGTGAATCTGCTCTAAGCCCACAACCAAACAAGGAACAGGAAATGAAGCGGAAAGCACACATCCTACTACCTGTCGGATCCGATTAATATAGATCTCTGGATGCATACACTAAGAAATCATAAAGTTAGCATTATAGGCCCCCTTCTACTGATTGTACTAGACTCGACTGTTATGTTTGTCGTTTGTAAAATGTAAGTTTTCCCTAGTTTATAACTATCTTGACTCGAAAATAGTTTGCATTAACTTTAAAGTGGAACTGTCACAAAATGAAAGTATTTGGAAAATATAAGTACTCAGTTGTCTTATGAATTGACAACCTGCAGTACTGATTACCTTAAAACATGTTTGTTTTATTAAGGTCATAATGTGATGAATAGTCCCCATACTATACGCTCTCCCTGCAAGAGATTCTGGGAACCAAACGTGACTTCAACAAACCAGTTGTTGAACCGTGAAGTAGGCTCACATTTAAGTTATATGATCATGTATACCCAATTTTACTATCACCTTTTGTTTAGAACAATGAGTTAGTGATTCATTGGTATAATTAGCTCATGTAGTTGTTCTATGCTATAGCATCTTAGTATGTTCGTTATGTTATCATGTATAGTGTATAGTATGTCTCTTTGATGTATTGTATCTACCTCCCTGTTTCTCTTTATGTTATCGTGTATTGTATCTACCTCCCTGTTTCTCTTTATGTTGTCGTGTATTGTATCTACCTCCCTGTTTCTCTTTATAGTATGTTCTAGCATCTAGTATGAACTGAACCTCTAAACTATACCCCTTATAGTTTACTAGTATTTTACTTGAACAGTTATTGAAAAGACTCATTTTACTACTAAGTTATGCTTGTACTTTAAAAATGGAGTTTTGTTAAAATATAAAGTAACATAACTTTAAAAGAGTTTTTGAAATATTTTGATCACTTATAAAAGACATAAGCAATCTTTTGAAAAATGTGTATAACAAACAATTACACAATTATCATTGTGTTCAACTTGTATTCCCCCCCCCCCCTTAAAAGCATTTAAAACAGTTAAAAGATTCATTATAGGGGTATGAACTCACCTTATGTGGGTGATTCAATGAATATGCGCGTAAGGATGAGAAGTTCCACGAATGAAGTCCCGAGACACAACGAGTCCTAAATGACATATATGGCATGTATTGGCATGAATATAGTGTTTATAAGCAACTTATATGAAAGGAAACACCCCTAGGGACTTGGACTAAGTGATGGAATCACATGTGATTCATCAAAGAGATGTTTATGGTCACTAAATGGTGTTTACGGCCATGGGTTTACGGTCATGTAGCTTTGGGCCGTAAAATCATGGTAAAAGGTGCATAAGAGGGTGTTTGAATGATAGGGAAGCTTGAGGGACTATTGCTGTACAAGAGGATGAGCAAAAGCAACTTTCTAGGAGGTGTTGAGGTGTTTACGGCCACACCAAAAGTGTATGGCCGTAAACTCTCCAAATGATGTCATTTTGGGTCTTAAAGGCAAGGAGTTTCAAAGGTTCATGTGTCCCAAAGGATAGCTAGTGTCTAGAAGTGTTTAGGGCTCAATACTTGGCCATAATTAGGGTTTACGGCCAAGGGATATTGCTCCTGGCCGTAAACTCTCATTGATGTTGAGTTTGGTGATGTTTCAAGGCTAGGATCTAGTGTTTAACAAGGCTAACTAGAAGATAGATGGAATACTCGCACTTTTGAGGCCCTTAGATGAGTTTGCGGCCACCAAGAACAAGTGTGTTTTCTTGGTGTTCTTGGTGAAAGATGAAGATCTAGCAAAAAGTTGATTTCCATGGATGAAATCAAAGAGTGATTCATGAGTAAGAAGGGTAACAACAACTAGAGGGAAGAATCACTTACTTTTTGGAAGATCGGGAATGAAAATCTCGATGATACTTGAGAGAGAATGGAAGTCTTCTTGAGTTGAAAGTGTAAGTATGAAAGAAAAGTGAAGGGGATGAGACTTTAAGGGGGAGTTTACGGCCAGCCTTGAGTTTACGGTCGTAAACTCATGTGTCTTGGCCGTGAACTCCTTTTTGGTGGTCTTAAGGCTTGAATGTTGAACAGTGTCTCTAGCAGGTACATTCTAACACTCATTCCTTGAGTGTACTAGGCTTAAAACCCAATAGAATGACCCTTAATAAGGCTAGAAGGCAATAAATTTTCGGGTTGTCACATTATGTGCTTTCCTTTGGGGATGTATACTGGGATAGCTCATCAAATATGGTCATGATGAGTTGTATATGGACTGTGTAAGATAAAATGAGAACACCTGGTCTGAATAAATTAGTATGGTTCTTAATTGGTTTGTAGCCCTTAAGTTGGAGTAAGAATGCAACTGCATATCCCATTCGTTGGTTGGGTGAGACCATGTTTTTGTCTGATTTTGCATTGGTAGCAGCCTATAACATGCAAGGAATTGTACGTGATAAAAGGGTACGGCTTGGGTAGTGTTTGGTTAGCATCGAAAGGAATGTTGAATGGGTTTACTGCAAGATAGTGGGTTGATGGTTGAGTTTCTTTAGACCCGGTAGTCATTTGGTTGGGACTCTTGGGTCTCGGATAGTTAGTCTTATTGGTATGGTTGGATGACTGTGTGTTGTTCTTGGGAGCCGGGAGACTCTGTGACCAACTAGTTTTGATCATGTGGCCAGGAAAAGTTATTTAGAATGGTATATTATTTGTGCACCGGAAGTCGCTTAATGAATGGTAACTATGGTGAACCCCATCTTCTTGTGGACTATCATTTAGGAGTTGGGTTTCCAGTATGAGGAGTTGCTTCTAAAATCTCGAGTGATTTCTCAGGTGGAGGTACACCTAAGCTGATAAGGGTTTGGATATAGCATGAAAATGTTGCATTGATCATCTTTGCTCGTAGGAGTAGTGGGTTGGTAATTAGGGTCGATTCTAAGGGTTTAAATATCCTAAAATGCCCTGGACGAGTCAGAAAAAAAGGGCCCTTATTGCTATTATAAGTTTTTTATTTTTAAATAAATATATATACATATATAAAATAATAAAAAATTGGCCCCAAAAAAAATCGGGCCCTGTGTTGCTGCCCATTTGCCCCTCCTTTTGCTCCCCCCCCCCCCCCCCCCCCGTGTTGGTAATGATGTATCAAGGAATCAAGGGTGTATTGAAGGTTTTTTGTATAACTTCTGGTTTTGGGATTAGGTGGAATTCGCGAGCATATGTAGAGTACCATCTAAACGTTTGGAATTATACTCTGGAAATCGTCAAAATAGAGGTAACAGGGAGGTCGCAATCATAGGAAATCGTGAAAGTGTTTGTGTATGTATGTGTTTTAATCTATAAGAGAGTGAGAGAGTGAGAGAGACATGTGGGCCCGTTTCCTTTTAATATTTATTAGATATTAAAAAAAAACTTAAAAATAAAAAAGAAAGATATAATAGTATTTTCGGTTTGGACATGGACCAAAACCACCAATCCAAGAAACTTATGATTTAAACCAAATCTCGGAAAATATGCATACCAGAGGGACCATTTGCAGTTTTGTCAAAATGTAATAAATATATTTTATTTTATCCTCCCTAATAAATGAAAATAATTTTGACATTTGTCAAACTATCATGAATTTTGACACTTGTAAGTCCCAAATTAGCTTTGATGTAGCAATCAGATTCACTTAATGGTGCGGAATCCCAATCAAATGAATGATGCAAGATAGAATAGAGAAGAAGAACAAGAACACAAGATGATTAATCTTCAAATGCACACTATATTCAATATAGTCTGGTACATAAGATCTTGATAATACACGTTCTCACTTTTTGTCTCTCTTAATTACGATCTAAACAATATGGCAACTCCTTCCTTGAACGTCCCTCCCTCACTTCTCTCTCTATTTTAACGCCTAAATAACACTATATATATGCCTGGACCTAAATGCAAAGGCCAACCCCAAAACCCAAAGGCCAGACCGAAATCACATGTGATTTCGGTCCAAACAACAAGGAAACTCATGGGGATTTTAGCCCTAGACCGAAAACCATAAATGCCTAGAAAAGCAAAGTATAAACCATAAATATAGACCTAACAATCTCCCCCTTGGTTTATAGCTTTCTTTTCTTTCGACCTAACAAACTACCCCTGGGTTTGAAGCTTTCTTTTCTTTTCAATCTTCGCTTTGTGATTGGCTTCAGCGTTTATCTTCGATTTCTTCACAACTTCAAGATGGACATATGAATGTCTGCATGAATGACTTCATCTTGAGCAGTTGGACTTTTCTTCAAAGATTTGACTTTGAACGCACATTGGGTGTGGAGGCTTCTTGTAAGGATTCATTAAAATCAGCACTTTCAGCTTTGAGAATCTTCAGAGAAAATAACAGAGAGACCGATTCTTCTGGATCACTTCAGCAGGTTCATAGATAGCAGCAAATTGATTGAGGAGGCTTCAATGCAACTCGTCACATAACTTCAAAAACAGCTTCACCTTTCTTCTAGGGTTGAAAGATTGTGTGTTGAAAAATAATCTTCACTTCTTGTTCCTTCGAATGAACGTTCTACAATGATCATCGTTACGCCTTGATAAGTAGCATGACTAAAAAGTCCCTGTGGATCACAGAATCATAAAGACCCTTCTCACCACAGTTGTCCAAGGACCCATCCTTGGCTCAGAAAATTCCGATACAGTCTCCTTGAGTCTCTTCTTCTTTTTGAATTCGCTTTTTCAGACAAACAAAACTTTGAGATAAAACAAAACTAAAAATAAACTTAGCACATAATAGAAATGACTAAGAAATAAAAATAAAATACACTCAAAAGGAAAACAAAAATATTTTTGGATTTTTTATTTTTCTGAAAAAGAAATCAAAAACAGAAATAAACAGATTTTTGGATTTTTTAATTTTCTGATTTTTGTTTAATTTTTTTTTTATTTTCTGATTTTTGTTGGATTTTTTAATTTTCTGATTTTTGTTTGATTTTTAATTTTTAATTCTCCCCCTGAATTTGTGCTTAGAGGAAAAATATGAACAAATTTAACAAAAACAAAAATAATAACTAAATTTAAGACTTTTGGGATCAAAGTTGTCAAGCAATTCAATATTGTTTATCAGCACACGCATGCATGTTTAGCTCTAGTCAATCACCGGTATTGTGGTCCACTTAAACACAAAGGATATTGACAAGTTAGACAGATTATAAATGACAAGACATTGCACCTATATTCCTAAGTGGACCATTTAGCTGACGACGACCAAGGATATTGTTGTTCACTTAAATTCAGCAGCGAGATCTACAGACAACCTTTTAAATGGTTCAAATTTAGGTGCACTAGAACGTGTTCCCCACTTCCCAACATACCCCATCAATCAAGGAATTCCAAAGTGCTCTTTACTTTAGGTGAGTGCTTAATTATTTGAGAGAGGATAGATATAGAGACGCATATGATGTATCCCAGGTCGAATGTCTTCCAATCACGCAGAGGGAACAACATATAACTAACGTAGATAGAGGGATAGAGAGATAGAAAGTTGCATATGTTGTGTCCCAGGTCGGATCTTTCGATCACGCAGAGGGAACAGCATATGACTAACATATAAAAAGAATTGCATAGATAAGAAGGTGCATCGAGATAGAGTTACATATGTTGCATTCCAGGTCGGATTTGTTCCAATCACGCAGAGGAGGCAATATATGAATGACAGATAGAAAGCAAGAAAATAATTTCCTACAGACCTACTTTATCATAACCCCCATTCGCTCTATCAGCACCAAAATTAAGGACATAAGTCCGTACATCGAGGAAATATTAAGCCACGGTTCTAGATACATATGACTTTAATGTATCTCGTAGGATCCCTTGTTTATCTCACTGCTCAATCTACCTGAGCGTCGTATGGTCAGTCCAAATGAAACTATCTAAGTCCACACTGTCAAGTCCTTTCATTGTCAATCTATGTTTAGTCCTTTTGAATCCTTCGTGCCTACCAGCACATTGAACACAGAGTCTCAACAATTCAGCTTTAGTGCATTACACGAATTTTTCAGATTGCCCTTTAACACTAAGCTTCATATCACTTCCCAAATAACACCTACAAATGAAAAACTATAAAGACATATTTTGGGAATTTTTGATTTTTATAATTTTTTTTTGTATTTTGATTTCTCCCCTTAATTTGGGCATGGAGAAGAAAGAAAATAAAAAAAATTGACTTCAAAATGAATCATTTTAAGAAAAACTCAGGAGTATTGAGAAAATGCAAACCGTAATTCACCAATTGAAGTTTCATCTATATGATCTAAGAACAGCACGCATATGCAGCAACATATTCAATCTTAGTTGTGTCTCAATTCCGGAACAGATCCAAAAATTCTTCACATCGTTAAGTATAATCCCTATTTGTGATCCTCTTCTTTCTTCCTTTCCCGTAAAGGACACATACCCTCAATTTAAGTTTTGAATGGTGTACAGTTGAGAGATGTCCCCTATAATGTGGTTGGAACAGCCACTAGCAACAAAACGGAGTCTGATGATATTCCACCATAGCTGCTCTAGCACAAAGTGCAGGATTAGTTGGTCTTTGGAACCCAGTCCATTTTGAAACTGGGTTGACCTTTATCATCTATGCAAGGTACTCTCTCCCATGACATATCATGTTTAACACACACATAAGATAAAGAAATGTTAGAATCATTAGATAATTTGGGAGTATGAACCTTTGGTACCCATCTGTAGTCAGGTTTAACCCATTTCTTGTTTGATCGGATGGATGCCTCAACAGTTGCTTTAGAACTCTAAACCGATCTTCGACATGACTTTGACCTAACCGATTTTGGTTTAACTGGACCATCTCTTGAATTTGTCTTCTTGGCCGACATTCCCTTCTTGTCCTTGGGATTTTGATTCTTGCCCTTCTTAGCATTCCAGTCATCATTGTGTGATTGTGACCTCGAAGGATTTCTTTTGAAAGATCTCCCTCTTGGCGCGTTCTGCCAACCTTGTGCATAGTAGGGAACATATGCACGACTTGGACAATTTCTGGCAATGTGTCCAGGTGTTCCACAGTGAAAACATGTATGTTTCTTCACGTAGAAGTTGTTTCTGCATGTCCTTGGTGGCGTGCCCATGCCTTGTCTCTGATTGTTCCCACAAGTACACTTACAGCAAGCAGTCTGTTTCGCTTGTTTTGGTGGCGTGTATTTACCAAAAGCAGGTTTATTAGAAGCAACAGATTCAGAGTTCAAGGATGTCACACCCCCGAACCATCGGAACGGACGGCGGAAACGTCCGGGGGCGGGTGACGTCATGCGTAGTATCACAACAGTTGTATCATAGTAAGCGTAGTAAACACAACCATTACATTATAATATGAATATTTACATTCTTTAAAAACAAAATTTGTTCGCATCAGTATATAACAAAAGTAAAAGACGTGACTCCAAAATGCTCCGTCTTCTCCAAAAGTTGGCAAGAGTACCTGTCTATTGTTGCCCTGAGAATACAAGCAGTTTTAAAATATCTGCATAAAGCTGGTGAGTTCATAAGCATTTAGTTCTGGTGAAAGAAATGTTTCCTTGATCCTTTGAAAAGTGTTTCCCAAGAAAATCCTATATTTTCTTATGAAAGATGTTTGATTATCCATTCGTTATTTGTTTAACAGCCTGTTTATGTAAGGTTGAGTTATCCCAGGAAAATCCTATATTTTCCTTAAAAGTTGATAGTTGGTTATCTATTCTTGTCTGAGGTGTACAAGTATCTACCATACTTGTATCGTTAGACGTAGTTTTCTTGAAACCCCTATTTGCTCCCTGTGAGGTGTATTAGCCTTATTACATAAATAAAACTAATAAATAAGTGGTTAACTAAGTCCTAAGGGTATTATTAATACTTTCTAGTAATCAAATCGGTTATTACTTTGAGGTTAGTTCACTTGTTTCATTATTACAAAAGTAAGTTATGTTATCTAGGTTGTGAGTGTCATAACCGTACTTAGACTTGATATGGCACGTAACGGGGCCAGTATCTTTTTATGACTTTGTTACCCCTGGACCTATCGGTCCAACTGTAGCTAGCAGTAAGGTGCGGGATAGTCGGTCCCGTATAGATCTATACACAATAGTCACGCTCTCCCTACAAGAGATTCTGGTTACAAGTGCTAGTCCTACACTCTCGAATCTGGTGGGAGTGTTACCAAGGACGTGTCTCCAACTTTAGACTAACAATTTGCATGTAATAATACCAAAAATCTTGTTTATGTTTTATATGAATTCTTTATAAAATATCACATTTTATGACAAGATTCACAAGTTCCTTGCTTTAGTTTTGAAAACTGTTTCTACGAGTTGATTTCTTAATCGTTTGTTAAAACTGTTTTCTGTGTTAAAAGCATACTGAACATATAATTATTTTAAACAAAATAATATACTTTGAGCACAAGTTTCCTTGTACTTTTGCTTGTATTCCCCCCCTGAAAACATGAAAAACTCGGAAAAGCGTAGGGGTATGAACTCACTGTTTAACGTGGGATTCGAGTGTAAGTTGCTAGGAATTGCTGAGTGTCAAGTAAAGCCTCGAGCACAAACGGATCCTATTTAGCATGTAAAAGTACATATATGCATTAGGTGAGGGCTTAACACTATTAGTTATGGAAGGAACCATCTTAGGGACTAGGAAACACTTAAAACTAAGTGTTAGAATCACATGTGATTTGAAAATGCGGAGTTTGCGGTCGTAAAAGGAGTGTACGGTCAAGGGTTTGCGGCCCAATAGGGTTTACGACCCAAGTGTTTGCGGTCCATGGATTTACGGCCCATGGGTTTACGGTGGTAAACACTTGGCGAAAAGTGCGATTTTCGGTGTTTCAAGGTCCTTTCTAGCCTTCTGGAAGTGTTCTAAGCCTCGTGCCCAGCTCAAGGAAGAGTTTAAAGGTCAATAATCGACCAAAAATAGAGTTTACGGTCATTGAAGGGTTTACGGCCATAAACACTCAGTTTATGCGTTTCAGGTCGATTTTTAGGCGAAAATCGATGGTTTCTAGTAGATAACAAGTACATATGGTAGTTACTTACTGTTAAGAAGCTTGGAATGAGGTTTTTAGCTACCAAGAACTAGTGTGTGTTCTTGGTGTTCTTGGTGAGAGAGAAAATCTAGAAAAAAGATGAGATTTAGGAGATGAGACATGGATTCATCACTAGAATAAGGATAGAAACACAATCAAAGTTAAGAATCACTTACATTCTTGAGGATCCTTGAGCAAATTCGAAGTTTGTAGAGTGAGGGAGAGAGAGAGAGTAGAGAGAGAAAGCTTTTGGAGTGTGTAAAGTGAGAAATGAAGGCCACGCATCCCTTATATAGGGGTGAGTTTACGGCCAAGGGGTGGGGTGGAGGGTTTATGGCCGTGAACAGGGTTTACGGTCGTAAACTGAGTTTGCGGCCGTAAACTCCTCTCGAAGGGTTGCTTGGCCCGGATGCTATGCTTTGACTTAGAAAACCTCGCTTTTGAATCCAAAACTCGATTGAACTGAGCTTAGAATATTCCGTTAGTCCAAAAATAATACTAACGTGAACGGAAATAAATCAATTCGGATTTATTTAGAACGTAAGGTCCTTCCCAAACTAAGAAATTTGACGGAATTAAAAAAAAACCCAAATTTTATTAACGGAAACTGGGTAAGGATAACGGAAAAAGTTTCGGGTTGTCACATCATCCCCCCGTTAGAGGGAATTTTGTCCCGAAATTCAAACATAGAATACAAATCATGGATTAGGAAAGAGATGTGGATACTTCTGTTTCATCTTATCTTCGCTCTCCCAAGTGAATTCAGGTCCCCGCTTGGCATTCCAGCGAACCTTCACTATCAGGATGCGACTTTGTTTCATTCGTTTGATCTCTCTATCCATGATTTCGACTGGTTCTTCCACGAAGTTCAGGTTCTCGTTGATCTCAATCTCGTCGAGAGGAATCGTAAGGGTTTCGTCAGATACGCATTTCTTAAGATTCGAAACGTGGAATACAGGATGAATGTTGCTGAGTTCTTGTGGTAAACGAAGTTTGTAGGCTACGGGACCGATCCTAGCGAGGATCTCGAAGGGTCCTATGTATCTTGGATTTAGCTTTCCACGTTTTCCGAAGCGTATCATGCCTTTCCAGGGCGAGACCTTCAACAGAACACGGTCTCCAATCTGGAACTCCAAGGGTTTTCGTCGTTTATCGGCGTAGCTCTTTTGTCTATCTCGTGAGGCCTTAAGTCGTTCCCGGATTTGTACGATCTTTTCGGTGGTTTCGCGGATGATTTTTGGGCCAGTGAGAGGGTTGTCAGGGACTTGCCCCTTGGCTAGCTGCGTGTCGCCCACCTCAGCCCAGCACAGAGGGGATCTGCACTTGCGACCATAGAGGGCTTCGAAGGGCGCAGCCTTGATACTGGTATGGTAACTATTGTTGTAGGAAAACTCGACCAAGGGCAAATGGGTGTCCCACGACTCACCGAAGTCAATGACACATGCTCTCAACATGTCTTCCAAGGTCTGGATGGTTCTCTCACTCTGCCCGTCTGTCTGGGGATGGTAAGTTATGCTCATATCCAGCTTAGTTCCAAGACCTTTCTGCAGTGATTGCCAAAACCTCGAAGTGAACCTGCTATCTCGATCGGAGATAATGGACACAGGCACACCATGCAGTCGAACTATATCTCGGATGTAGATTCGCGTGAATCTCTCCATTTTGAAGTTTTCCTTGATCGGCAGGAAGTGGGCAGATTTAGTCAGTCGGTCGACAATTACCCAGATGGCGTCGTGCCCACTCGAAGACTTGGGTAATTTGGTGATAAAATCCATAGTAATTCTCTCCCACTTCCACTCAGGTATCTCCGGCTGGTGGAGTAGGCCTGAGGGCTTCTGATATTCGACCTTCACCTTGGCGCAAGTCAGGCACTTGCCCACGAAGGTAGCGATCTCTGCTTTCATGTTCAGCCACCAATACTGTTTCCTGAGATCGAGGTACATCTTGTCCAAACCTGGATGAATGGAGTATTTAGTCTTGTGAGCTTCATTCATTACAACCTCTCTATAACCACCGAACTTTGGGGTCCAGATCCAGTCCATGAAATAATAGACTCCGTCTCCCTTGATTTCTAGGTTCTTTTCCATTCCTCTCAAGGCTTCATCCGGCATGTTCTATGGTTTTAAGGCTTCCAGCTGAGCCTCCTTGGTTTGTGCGGATAAATGGGAATGGATAGTCATGGTCAGTGCCTTCACTCTACTACCTGAGTACTCCTTCCGGCTGAGGGCATCTGCCACCACATTGGCCTTGCCGGGATGGTAACGTATTTCGCACTCGTAATCGCTGAGTAGCTCAACCCATCGCCGTTGTCTCATGTTTGGTTCCTTTTGGTCGAAGATATGTTGCAGGCTTTTATGGTCAGTGAAGATGGTGCACTTGGTTCCATAGAGATAATGTCTCCATATCTTCAATGCGAAGACCACTGCTCCCAATTCCAGGTTGTGCGTTGTGTAGTTGAATTCGTGTGCTTTCAACTGTCTTGAGGCATAAGCAATGACTTTTCCCCGTTGCATGAGCACACAGCCTAGGCCCTGATTGGATGCATCACCGTAGAAAACGAAGTCCTCCGTCCCTTCGGGCAGAGACAAGATAGGTGCGCTGCATAGGGCCCGCTTCAACGTTTGGAACGCAGTGTCTTGCTTTTCACTCCAACAAAAGGGTATGCCTTTCTGAGTCAAAGTGGTTAAGGGTTTGGCAATTTTGGAAAAATTCTGGATAAATCTGCGATAGTAGCCAGCGAGACCCAAGAATTGGCGGATTTCTGTGGGCGTCTTCGGTGCTGACCAGTTCTCTATCGCTTTGATTTTGGAGGGGTCTACGTGTATGCCTTCCTCGCTTACCACGTGACCTAGGAAGGTTACTTTTCGAATCCAGAATTCGTACTTGGAGAATTTTGCGTACAGCTTCTCCGTCCTTAGGGTTTCCAGCACCGATCTCAAGTTCTTTCGATGATCTTCCTCACTTCTGGAATAGACAAGTATATCGTCGATGAACACGATTACGAACTTGTCCAGGAAAGAACGGCACACCCGATTCATCAGGTCCATAAATACCGTCGGTGCGTTGGTTAGACCGAAGGGCATTACTACAAATTCGTAGTGACCATACCGAGTCTGAAATGTTGTCTTAGGAACATCACTCTCATGGACTCGCAACTGATGGTACCCTGATCTTAGGTCTATTTTGGAGAAGTAGCTGGCTCCTTGAAGTTGATCGAAAAGGTCGTCGATTCGAGGAAGAGGGTAACGGTTTTTGACAGTGAGCTTGTTCAGTTCGCGATAGTCAATGCACATCCGAAAGGATCCATCCTTCTTTTTCACAAATAAGATCGGGGCTCCCCAAGGTGAGGAACTCGGTCTGATGAATCCTTTGTTGAGCAGCTTATTGAGCTGACTGGATAACTCCTGCATTTCGGTTGGCGCTAATCGGTATAGGGATTTAGCTACGGGGGTAGCTCCGGGGACTAAGTCGATGCGAAACTCGACTTGGCGCTCGGAAGGGATTCCCGGGAGATCTTCGGGAAAAACATCGGGAAAGTTGGAGACTTCAGGGATGCTCTCGAGGTCTTTAACTTACTGCTTCTCGTTAATGACATGGGCTAGGAATGCATGACACTCCTTTCGCAGAAATTTTTGGGCTTTGATGCACGAAATGATACGGAGGTTTGAACTGAGTTTATCGTCATAAATCATGAGAGTTTCATCAGAGGAAAGATTGAGACGGATAGCTTTTTCGTAGCAAAGGATATCAGCACGATTGGGGCTCAACCAATCCATGCCAATGATGACATCAAAGCTTTTTATGGAAACTGGCATAAGGTCGATAGGAAAAGAATGATCGTTCAAGGTAAGGGTACAGCCTACGTATATATCATTAGAGCTCTCTTTCTCACCGTTAGCCATCTCGACAGTAAATGTTTCAGTTAGTGGTTGAGGTTTATGTTTGAGGAGATGTTTGAATGCATGACTAATAAAACTTCTCTCCGCACAAGAATCGAAAAGAATGCATGCATAAGAGTTGTCGAGGAGGAACGTACCCGAAACAACAGTGGGATCTGCAACTGCCTCTTCTTGACCCATCGCTAGCACTCTCCCCGTGCTACCAGCTGTTGTTGCCTTGGGGCAGTTTCTCTTGTAGTGCCTGACTTCTCCACAACCATAACAGGCTTGACTGACGCCTGCTCCAGATGCTTGATTGGTTTGTTGTACTGGTGTTTTGCAAACTCGTGATGTGTGCCCCTTTTTGCCACAGCTGGTGCATGACATTTCTCGGCATGGTCCGGGATTATGATGATAGTTACACTTGTCGCACCGAGGAAGGGTACCAGCATATCTACTGGTAGGTGCTTGAATGGCAGGAGCAGCGGCAGGAGTAGTAGCAGCATGGAATGCCACCGTTTGCTGTTTCTTTGAGGGCTCCTGCGAAGACTGGCCCTTCTGCTGCTTCCAGAACTTTCTTTTCTCACCACTCCCTTTTGCTGGCTCAGGAGCGGCCGTCACATTATCAAGATCAACTCCATGATCTATGAGAGTTTGCGCCAGACACTTAGCGTTATCAAAGGTGTTTGGCCTAGCAGCCAAGACATTTCCTTTGGTGGGTTGTGTCAGTCCCCATATGTATCTCTCAATCTTTTTGCTTTCTGGGGTGACCATTCCCGGGCAAAGAAGCGCTAGGTCTTCGAACCTAGAAGTGTATGCAGCAATGTCGGAACTTTTCATCTTCAAGTTCCATAGCTCGTGCTCCAGTTTCTACATCTCGCCCCGTGGGCAGTACTCAGCTAGCATGAGTTCCTTTAAACTTTCCCAACCCATAGCATTCACCACTGGCAGGGTTAGGGATTTGACTCGGCCATTCCACCAGGTCAGTGCTCTGTTGGCGAAAGTGCAAGCGGCGAATTTTACTTTGTTGACTTCAGAACAGGAACAGATTTCAAAAATGGACTCGATCTTCTCGAACCATCGGGTCAGGGCAATAACCCCTCCTTTGTCGTCGAAAGATGTGCGTTTCGCATTCATGAAGTCCTTATAAGAGCACTCCTTCTGGTGTCCCTGACCACCTACATGATTTTGGGGATGAGTACCACCTCCCTGCCCGCCAGATCCGCCAGGATTAATCTGTGACATCGCGGCAGCCACAGTAGCAGTAACAGCTGCTTGGAACATAACAGGATCGAACTGAGGGGTGGTGGTGGTGGTGGAGTGTTGTCATTTCTTCTGATGGGTCTTCTTCGGGGAGGCATCTTGTTCTAAAAATAACCAGGAAGAAGAGGATGGTAAGTCCTCAAGATATATGAAACAAAATATATCTCATCCTGATAATAAGGTGTTCTACCAAGCGATAAGCAAAGAAAGGTTACCAATGCAAGTAAGTTATCGCTAAGCAACGAATAGGTAGCAACACTAGGAATGAATTTCTATAATTTATTCGGCTCTGGCTAAAATACTCCTACAGTATTTTAAGTTGTATGTTTTGTTCTTTTGATACTTTGTTGTATGGATACTAGGTAAGTTTTAGGCATGTCGCAACACCACAGTCACTCCCAAGCACATGTTGGTCATGTCTCGAATAAATATAGTTGATCAGGCTATATTGACCCTAGACATGATTACATAACCGCCCAGGTTTAACCGCAGTGTTCAACACCCAAATACTTTTGTTTTGTTCTACTCATAATACTGTTTCTGGTGTGTAGGTATACTTGTATACTTTTTGCAAAAATACTTGTATTTTAAAAGTATACGTTTAGTTCAGAGCACTTCGGCCCCTTACTGTTTATAGTTGTATACCATGTAAGGTTCGGTATACTTAGTTCACTATAAACAATAGCTCTGATACCAATCTGTCACACCCCCGAACCATCGGAACGGACGACGGAAACGTCCGGGGGCGGGTGACGTCATGCGTAGTATCACAACAGTTGTATCATAGTAAGCGTAGTAAACACAACCATTACATTATAATATGAATATTTACATTCTTTAAAAACATAATTTGTTCGCATCAGTATATAACAAAAGTAAAAGACGTGACTCCAAAATGCTCCGTCTTCTCCAAAAGTTGGCAAGAGTACCTGTCTATTGTTGCCCTGAGAATACAAGCAGTTTTAAAATATCAGCATAAAGCTGGTGAGTTCATAAGCATTTAGTTCTGGTGAAAGAAATGTTTCCTTGATCCTTTGAAAAGTGTTTCCCAAGAAAATCCTATATTTTCTTATGAAAGATGTTTGATTATCCATTCGTTATTTGTTTAACAGCCTGTTTATGTAAGGTTGAGTTATCCCAGGAAAATCCTATATTTTCCTTAAAAGTTGATAGTTGGTTATCTGTTCTTGTCTGAGGTGTACAAGTATCTACCATACTTGTATCGTTAGACGTAGTTTTCTTGAAACCCCTGTTTGCTCCCTGTGAGGTGTATTAGCCTTATTACATAAATAAAACTAATAAATAAGTGGTTAACTAAGTCCTAAGGGTATTATTAATACTTTCTAGTAATCAAATCGGTTATTACTTTGAGGTTAGTTCACTTGTTTCATTATTACAAAAGTAAGTTATGTTATCTAGGTTGTGAGTGTCATAACCGTACTTAGACTTGATATGCCACGTAACGGGGCCGGTATCTTTTTATGACTTTGTTACCCCTGGACCTATCGGTCCAACTGTAGCTAGCAGTAAGGTGCGGGATAGTCGGTCCCGTATAGATCTATACACAATAGTCACGCTCTCCCTACAAGAGATTCTGGTTACAAGTGCTAGTCCTACACTCTCGAATCCGGTGGGAGTGTTACCAAGGACGTGTCTCCAACTTTAGACTAACAATTTGCATGTAATAATACCAAAAATCCTGTTTATGTTTTATATGAATTCTTTATAAAATATCACATTTTATGACAAGATTCACAAGTTCCTTGCTTTAGTTTTGAAAACTGTTTCTACGAGTTGATTTCTTAATCGTTTGTTAAAACTGTTTTCTGTGTTAAAAGCATACTGAACATATAATTATTTTAAACAAAATAATATACTTTGAGCACAAGTTTCCTTGTACTTTTGCTTGTATTCCCCCCCTGAAAACATGAAAAACTCGGAAAAGCGTAGGGGTATGAACTCACTGTTTAACGTGGGATTCGAGTGTAAGTTGCTAGGAATTGCTGAGTGTCAAGTAAAGCCTCGAGCACAAACGGATCCTATTTAGCATGTAAAAGTACATATATGCATTAGGTGAGGGCTTAACACTATTAGTTATGGAAGGAACCATCTTAGGGACTAGGAAACACTTAAAACTAAGTGTTAGAATCACATGTGATTTGAAAATGCGGAGTTTGCGGTCGTAAAAGGAGTGTACGGTCAAGGGTTTGCGGCCCAATAGGGTTTACGACCCAAGTGTTTGCGGTCCATGGATTTACGGCCCATGGGTTTACGGTGGTAAACACTTGGCGAAAAGTGCGATTTTCGGTGTTTCAAGGTCCTTTCTAGCCTTCTGGAAGTGTTCTAAGCCTCGTGCCCAGCTGAAGGAAGAGTTTAAAGGTCAATAATCGACCAAAAATAGAGTTTACGGCCATTGAAGGGTTTACGGCCGTAAACACTCAGTTCATGCGTTTCAGGTCGATTTTTAGGCGAAAATCGATGGTTTCTAGTAGATAACAAGTACATATGGTAGTTACTTACTGTTAAGAAGCTTGGAATGAGGTTTTTAGCCACCAAGAACTAGTGTGTGTTCTTGGTGTTCTTCGTGAGAGAGAAAATCTAGAAAAAAGATGAGATTAGGAGATGAGACATGGATTCATCACTAGAATAAGGATAGAAACACAATCAAAGTGAAGAATCACTTACATTCTTGAGGATCCTTGAGCAAATTCGAAGTTTGTAGAGTGAGGGAGAGAGAGAGTAAAGAGAGAAAGCTTCTGGAGTGTGTAAAGTGAGAAATGAAGGCCACTCATCCCTTATATAGGGGTGAGTTTACGGCCAAGGGGTGGGGTGGAGGGTTTACGGCCGTAAACAGGGTTTACGGTCGTAAACAGAGTTTACGGTCGTAAACTGAGTTTGCGGCCGTAAACTCCTCTCGAAGGGTTGCTTGGCCCGGATGCTATACTTTGACTTAGAAAACCTCGTTGTTGAATCCAAAACTCGATTGAACTGAGCTTAGAATATTCCGTTAGTCCAAAAATAATACTAACGTGAACGGAAATAAATCAATTCGGATTTATTTAGAACGTAAGGTCCTTCCCAAACTAAGAAATTTGACGGAATTAAATAAAAACCCAAATTTTATTAACGAAAACTGGGTAAGGATAACGGAAAAAGTTTCGGGTTGTCACAAAGGAGACATTGGTTTGACAATCAACAGAATCAGCAGAACTAGTATTATTTATGTTCTCCTTGTTCTCATCTTCCACTACTTTACCTGCACATGAAGTAAAATCATTAGTTTCCTTCATCTCAATATTCTCAGTTGGACCTGATTGTTCAGTCTTAACTGAAGCTGGTACAGGGGGCGGACCAAACTGAGCAGGTGTCTCTTCTTCATTGATTTCAAGGGGTGGGGTATAGTTGTCATTGAAGGGAGGTGGAAAACTGTGATACCCTAGACCCTTATTTTGATTATCTTTAAATTTTAATTGTTTCTCAATCATAGTCTCAACTTTCTTACTTTACACATCAAACTTTTTGAAGTTAAAATCTGCATTTTCAAATTTATTTTTCAATGTGTTAAGCTCGTCAGTCAAGCTGACAAGCTGTCTCTTAACATAGTTATAGTTCTCACATTTGTTACTATATTCTTCTTGAAGTTTTCTAAAGTCCTTGGTTTTGGCATCTAGTTGTTCTTTTAAGGGTTTTTGGGCCTTCCTAAGAGTATATCATTTATATTTAAGGTCCTCATTGTCTCTACGTAATATATCAATTTGATCACGAAGAAGCTTAATTGTAGCTTCAAAAGACTGAGAACATGAAGTTTCATTAACCTTGGTGATTGAGGAACTCATTGTTTACCAAAAAGGATAATCTACCAAAAATAGAACTGATTGTGAAACCAAGAAAAAAACCCTTTGACTTGAAACCTCGAAAGTCAACCTTAAAAGTCAAACTTAAAAGGTCAAACTTGAAAAGTCAAACTTAAAAGTCAAATCTAAAACTCAAAATTAAAAGTCAAATTTGAAGGTCAAACGTGGAAACGTGAAAGTTAAACGAGAAAGTCAAAGTTAAAAGTCAAAGATTAAACTTGAGATTCAAAAGTCAACTTTGAAAATCAAAGGTCAAAATTGAAAGTCAAAAGTCAAACTTGGAAGTCAAAAGTCGAAAGTTAAAATTTTAGGCCGAAAACGAAAATTTTAAGATAAAAAACGAGAGAATTTGACCAAAAACAAGAATATTTGACGAAATACGTGACTTTTTGACCAAATATGAAGCTTTAATATCAAAACGAGGCTATTGGATCGAAAATGTGGTTTTTGGGCTGAAAATAAGTCAAAAACTTGAAAATCTGAATTTTAGCCAAAATCGTGAGGCCGAAATCTCGGACCGAGAACCTGCTGACCGAAAACCTCCGGACCGAGAATCCTGCGAGACCGAGAACGTCCGAACAGAAATCTTCCGAAGCCGAAAACTCTCGCACCGCAAAACCTTGCAGATACTCCACCGCAAACCCTCGCAGACCGCAAACTCGTTCCTGGCCGAAAACTCTTCAGAAACGCTAAACCGAGACCAAAATTAGCCGCCGGGGTCTCCCAAATTACGACAAAAAACACGAAATTTTCAACTTTTTAACGCTAAACTTGATCAAAAACTCAAAATTATGAAGAACACGAAGAACAAATAGCTAATATTTCGTCCAAAACAAATCAAAAACGTCAAAAACTCCAAGAAAAAATCTAAGAAACTCTTAAAATCTTGCCAAATCGATACAGATCCAAGCTCTGATACCACTTGTAAGTCCTAAATTAGCTTTAATGTATCAATCAGATTCACTTGATGGTGCGGAATCCCAATCAAGTGACTGATGCAAGATAGAATAAAGAAGAAGAAGAACAACAATATGAATCTTCAATGCACACAATGTATTCAATAATCATCCGGTACACAAGATTGACTCTTTCACACGTTCTCTCTTCTTTCTCTCTCTAAAACACGTTCCAACAATATAGCAGCCCCTCCTTGAACGTTCCTTCCTCTCTTGTCACTTTTTTTACACGCCCCTAAGCAACACTATTTATACTTGGACTATAATACAAAGCCCAAACCCAATGGCCTGAACGAAATCACATGTGATTTCGGTCCAAACAACAAGGAAACTCAAGGGGATTTCGGCCCTAGACCAAAAACTATAAAATGCCTAGAAAAGCAAAGTATAAACCATAAATTTAGACCTAATAACACTTGTCATTTTGTGATATTTTTTAAATAAATAATATCCACATGTCACTTTATGGTTTTTTTTTAATTTTTAAATTTAAAAATCTCATAATACTTTTACTTATATATGTAAAGTATTAAATGTATTAAATATGATAGTAAATTGTAATTAATATGTTTCTTTATTTCTTATTTCAAAATTTTATTTTAAAAAATACTTATTATTTAAATTTTAATATTTAATTTTTTTAATCAACCCGTATAATATATGGGTCTTACACCTAGTGTAAATAATATTTAAATGTTTAAAGTATAGTAACAAACCACTCCAAAATGTTAAGCTTGGCAAATATAGTGATTATAATAACACAAACATTGTCTGTATTATTAAGGCTACACCTATTGGGGGTGGGGTGGGGGTTTAAGCGATGCGCTCACCAATTTTTTAATTAAAGAAAATAAAAGTTAAATGATTAATAGTGAACTAGGCTAGCACCAGAGCCCCAACTCACACTTGCTCAATCCATTTCTTTTCTTTTTTCTGTATGTCATTTTATTTTTTATTGATTTGTAATTTATACATTAAATATTATCTCAATAAAATTAACAAAAAATACTAAATTTTATATAAAAAATTTCTCTTTAAATAGAATATAATATCGATATATTTCCTATTTAATTTTAATTTTTATTTATAATAAATAGTTGGTTTGGGTTGGATTACTAATGAGATGAAAATGTTGTTGGATTGGATTGTATAGGTGGCAGGAAGAAAAATTATTTTTTAATAGAAAATTTGGATTGAGTTGGTTTGATGATGTGGATAGTCTAACAAGATAACCCATTTGGTAAATAAGAAAACCCACAAAGTAACTTTAACCTGTATGTCTCTACATAAAAACATTAAAAAAAATTATATAACTTTATAATATATTGCAAAATTTTAAAAAAAAATTATAAGGTTGAAATTTCTAACTTTAAGTTATGGATGTTAATCTTTATCTTGTGTTTTCCTTTATCTGGATTTGATGAATCAAGAGTACCGGTTACAATGACCTCTCCAATAACATCTGCATACAAAACACATTCATACATAGTAGACAAATACAAATACAAATGAAATATATAAGACAAAGAACAAAGGAAAAAACATACAAAACATACTTACATAACGTGATAACAACATATATGGATAACAACATATATGGACACAAAGAACAAGTTACATAAACACAAATAAACACAAAACATATTACACAAAATCATAACCGATGGGTGTAGAAGTAACCTAAAACAAATAGGTAGACCAAAATTATCCTCAAATGGTTGCTAGAAAACAAACGAACACAATTTATTTGGAGGTAAAGTTTTTATAGATACAAGGAATGAAACAAATAATCCGTTTGAAAGAGATAAGATTGCAATTCCTACTTTTTTTTTTCCTAAAGTATATAATATTAAAATTTTTAACATTTGCAAAATAAGATTCCTGTTTAATTATATTATTTTTGGTATAAGATAATTGTATTAATACAATTTATGTGTATTGAAATAAAAATGTTTATTTTAAGGGACGATGATAACATTGAATAGTGTTTAGATTTCATTTAAAATCAACTTATTAATTATTTGATTTTTTGAAAAGTTAATAAATTAAAAAAATATATTTGACAATGTAATAAAGACTTTTAAAATAATTTTTCATAAGCCTTTCAAAAAGGATATTTAAATAAGTTAGAATTTCTAACTTTTCAAAACTCTTTATAACTTTTTCGGTTGTAAAAGTCAAATTCTCCTTAAAACATGTATAAGCTAAGATAAATGTTTTTTAAACTTATTTGACTTTCTCACCACAAAAATTATCCAAATACCTTATAAAAAACTTATTTTTTCACTACCATAAGTCAATAAATTATTTTGCCTAAAAGTCATTTTAACGTTTAAAATGAAATCTCAGACACTCTCTAAACCGGAGAAGGATAAAACGCCACATGGTAAACCGGATAAGTAAAAGATGCCAAATGGCATAAATTATACTTTTTTATTATAATAAAAAGACTATTTGTGAGACTCATGTATTACATGGGTTAATTTAAAAAAAAGAGTTAAATATAAAGGTCAAAATATTTGAGAACTTTGAATATATAAGAAAATAAGAAAAATAGTGAATTATTATAATGGAAATGCTTTTTTATCTTTTAAATTTAAACAAATAATTTAAATAAAAAAAAGAAAGTAATGAACTTTAATTTTATGAATTTTGAAATTAAAATGTAAGTTTATTAATGAAATTGATATTCATTTATTGTTACATTTATTGCAATTATTACATTAAAATATTATGTGGAATTTAATAAAATAGAAAAAACTCATAAAATGACATGTGTAAAAAAAAGTTAATTCAGAATAACCACAAAATGACATTTGTCAAATTGAATGAGAGTATGACAAGTGACAAAAAAAACCTTCATTTATTAGAGAGGATTTACAAAAAAGTTTGATATTTTTTCTTATTATAAAACTAGGTGTGAGACCCGTGTAGTACACAGATTTATTAAAAATAAAATTTTTATATCAAGGTGTAAACATTAAATATTTTTAACGCCTACTTCATCTCAAAGTTTAACAAAATATATTTTATTATATCTCAATTTTGACAATATTGTTTTATAATATTTAATTATTTTAATTATGTAACAAAAAAATCATAATAAATGTTTTCAGTGGTAGAAAAAAACAAACTATTTCTTATTATGTTCATTTTTTGGAGAAAAATATATTTACCTTAAATAATAAATGTTTCATTTATTATAGTGTTGATCTACACATTTAATATAATAAATACTTTACATATTTAATAATAGAGATGTTAATAAGTGGAATTGATTAATTTTTTATTAACAAAAAACTGAAAATACCACATAATGACATGTGGAATTTAAATAATTCAAAAATCTCACATAATGACATGTGGCAAAAATCTTGAGAAAATGACAAGTAGCAAAAACATTTTCATTTATTAGGATAAACTAGGTTATAACTCGTGGAAACCACGGTCGGTATATTTAAAATTTTTATATAGATAAAAAAATAATAAATGTCAAAAAAACCAAGATATTGTCGATTGTAAGTAATTATGAATTAATTTGTTAAGCAAAATAAACATAATAATGTTATTAGGATATGATTTTGTATTTTTAAAACTTGAATTGAATTTGATTTGTTAAAAAAAATAATAAAAAAAATCATAGAAAATGTAACGTGTCAAAAAAACATTCTAAAAAACTGATATGTGTCATTTTTAGGTTTCATTTATTAGAAGTGATAGATATATGTATAACATGATTACTACATTGCCCATTCGTTAAAAGCAAGCCGCCTTTACTAGTGTCTAAAGTTCTCTTACTTTTTGCTTTAAAATGATCGTTATATATTAAATAATAAATACACAATATAGTAAATTTGGGGGCCTTGTTTGTTGTGATGTCCTCGTCATCGGGTAAGTTTGTCCTATTATTATGCCGAACCTTTTCCTTTTCTTTGAATGTGGGAGAATAGCCAAGTTTGGGTCTCGTCCATGGTTAATCCTTGTGGCGGGTGGGTTTCGCTTAACCCGGATGGGCCGGTTTAGCTTGTTGTTGGGCTGATCAATTGGGAGGTGACTCTTCGTATCCGAAAGCTTTAATGGATACATTCATGACAGTATGATAGAGATGTACATTGGCGATCACAAAACGGTTTCGGGTGGATCTCAAAAAATATCAGAAAGGTCCGGTGTTTTTCTGTCCAATCTTGCGATGTGCGGCTTTTTGCTTTGATTTTGGTGGCTTTTCAGTTCAGTTTCAGTATTTTTCAATTTTTTTGTTTCGTGTTTCGAGTAAAATAATACATTAAAATTAAGTAAAAATGATACATTCAACTTTAATAAAAGAAAAAAAGGAAGAAGTCGCGTAGTATGTTATTAAAATTGTATAATAACACAAAAAGTATATGAACATACACTTTCGTGATTTCGTCTCCGTTTTTAAGACTCATCTCGGTTCAGTCTTGAACCGCTCTCGCATCAGTTTAGAAACGATCTTATCTTTTTTTCGAACCAGTGCCCACGGGTGGATTTACTTTGTAGCACACGCTACCCCTCAAATTTTCCCGTCACACATAAATTTAGTGAAAATTCGTCAAAATTCGTCACAACATTTGTCACGAATCTGTTGGCAATCCATTACAAAGTAAGATAATAGTGAATTTTATGTAAATTCGTCGGTTTATTGACGATTTTGTGATGGAAACTTTCTTTAAAAATGAGTTTTTCTAATAATTTAACCCTTAAAAAATTTATAAAATCTCTAATTTTTCTTGGATCCTACCTACCCATTTTTCACTTCTCATACCCTCTCCATCATTGCTTTTTAGGTATATATATATATATATATATATATATATATATATATATATATATATATATATATATATATATATATATATATATAAAACTGACATTGTTCTCTCTCTATCTATCTCTCTCTCTCTCTCTCTCTCACTCTATATATATATATATATATATATATATATATATATATATATATATATATATATATATATATAGGGTTGAGATCAGTTGAGAACTCATAGTTTCTCGAGAACCCGAGAACTAAAAGTGAAGCGTTGGATCAAAAATAATTTATTAAGGACATGATCGGCATCTTACCAATCTCATTTAATGTTTAATTTTTTTGTTTTATTTAATATATTAATATAAATGTCTAAAAATTTACATCATAAATCAAATTTTCATATTTTTTTAAAAATAATATTTTTTTCGTTTTTTTTAAGAAAAAATACAGATTTTTTAATTTTTTTATAGAAAACAAAAACTTTTGAAAAAAAAAATATTTTTTTTAAAAAATGCAATTTTTTCAAAAAACGGCAATTTTTTCAAAAAACAACAATTATTTTTTAAAAAAAAACACATTTTTTTTTCAAAAAAACTAAAATTTTTTTTAAAGAAAACTGTATTTTTTTCAAAAAAAAACAGGAATTATTTTTAAAAAAATTCATTTTTTTAAAAAAGTAATTTTTTAGGTGCATATATGTATATTTCTTATACTATAATATTCGTAAGTAAATCACAAAAAATCTTATTTTTATTAATTAATCTATAAACATAATAGTAGAAGTATTTTATTCGATACAAAATAAAATATAAAAAATAAAAAATGCTACAAATTTCAAAGCTCTTTCATGTCTTCGTGTCAATATTCTCTTATTTTCTTCAATTTATCATTTTTCACCTCTTCAATATTCACCACAATTTCTTCCAAATCTACAAGAAAATAAAAAAAAAATGATTGATGCAAAAACACTCACAAAAATACATATTTGATTTTCATGTGATTTACATATGAATCACATGCGATTCACATATGAATCACATGCGATTCATATGTGAGTTACATGTGATTTACATGTGAATCACATGCAATTCATATATGATTCACTTGTGATTTACATGTGAATCACATATAATCCGTATGTGATTCACACATGAATTACATGTGATTCATATGTGAATTGCATCTGATTTACATGTGAATCACATGTAATTCACTTGTGATTTACATGTAAATCACAAATAATTCATATGTGATTCACATATGAATTAATTGTGATTCATATGTGAATTACTCGTGATTTACATGTGAATCACATGTAATTTACTTATGATTTACATGTGAACAACATGTAATTCAAATGATCAAAAGTTGTTATGTTGTGAACAAAAAGAATTCAAGTTAACCATTTACATGTGAATCACATGTAATTCATATGTGATTCACTTGTGATTTACATGTAAATCACTTGTAATTCATATGTGATTCACTTGTCATTTACATGTGAATTACATTTGATTCATATCTGAATTACATGTGATTCACATGTAATTCATATGTGATTCACTTGTGACTTACATGTGAATCACTACACTTATATTCTTGCTTCCAATTATTTACTAAAATATTATGTTAATCCACACAAATCACATATGATTTATTAATTGATTATTTCTATTGGCCAACTAATTACTGCACACTTATAGTCCTGCTACCATTTAATCATAGCCAAAACTATGAAAAATCAACATATGGATTTTCACCATATTAGGAATATGCATATATGAACATACAAATATATGCACATCTGGACATTTGTTTAACAACAATAACAAATCTCAAGTTCTACTTTAGACAACTACAAAATAGACTTGAATATTGCATAAAATTTATGAAAAAAGTGTTGCAGCTTGAATCTTACGTGCTCTATGAGGCTTCTTTTTTGGCTTCTCGAGGGTATATGGTTCTATGGATACATCTTTTATGTCTCTCAATGATGGAAGTCTTTGATGGTCTTCTACACCTAAGAAAATAGAAGTAAGTAATAATGCCTATGTCATATCAGAAGTTCCATGTGTTGGAGACAACAGACTAAAACCATGGGCATGAATAACACAGAAGATTTTGCATTATAACACCTCTCTTATTTACACATTTTATGGCACAAAGAAACTATTAGGTATATTAATGAATTCTACATAAATTCATTAAGAACAAAGATAGAAACAGGCCTCAATATCATTAACATATCATGCATATGTGTAACTTGAACTAATATTTCCCTCTTTCAATAGTTAGTTCTTTCTAGAACTAGAGTCTGACTTCACAAAACATATTCTTTCATATAGATCTAACCAGAGCAAAATGCCAATATGTCCTCAAATTTACTATCACAAATTCACAACTAAGCATTTCAGAAATCAGAACAAGTGGTGGGAGGACTATAAATCGCTTCCAGGTTAAGTAAAATAGTATAGAGAAGTGCATACAAATATAAAAAGTACCATGCAAGAACATCTTAAATCCGAAAATAGCAAAACATATGGAGAACAGAGCAGCAAGTGAGAATAACCAGAACAACAATCTCATCCGTCCAGCCCTCCGATGTAACGCCCGCAGATCCGGGCTAGTCAATTTAGAGACGATGAGCATCAAAAATGAGTTTTTGATGGAAGATTATTTAGAAGGATTAATCTTAACCAAGTTGTAGTATATGTTACAAGGGTTCCGTACATATAAAGAACGCCGAAATACTAGTTATGACGAAGAAGTTATGGCTCGTCCAAGTTTTACGGCAAAACCGGCATGGCACCGGGAGACGTAAATAGTGAATTTACGATGGAGGAATTTTTAGTCTTAGAAATATAAGAAAAAGTTGTACTATACGTTAAACCGAGAACATACAAAAAACAACGCCCAAATCTGACTTCGTATGAAGAAGTTATGAATTTTCTAAGATTTGGCATAGCAGTGCACGGCCCGAAACTCGAATTTTAGATCGAGCGGTTTTTGGCCTACGCGACCTAAATGAGAATTGAAGATCTCATTAATAGGAACTCAACGGTAAAAAGACAGACGAAAACGGAGTCCGTATGTTGAAGTTATGAATTTTACGCGGACATTTAACAGCATAATCTCCTCGTACTGTTAAATTTAAGATCGGTCGAGAATTAGTCGACGGAGTCAAAATGAAAGTTGTAGATATTATTTTTACCTACGCGTGCATATAAAGAACGTCAAAAACGGAGCTCGTATGCGAAAGTTACGGGTTTTAGAAGTCGGCAGGGTGCTGCTGCAAAAGGGGTGACGTGGCACAATCTTGGCCATTGCTTTCTCCCTAAGGCTTGCCACTAGATGGTGACATGTGGTACTAATTTCAGCCATATTTCACCCTATAAATACAACCCCTTCCACCCTCATTTCTTCACACCTCCACCCTTCTCTCTCTACTCTCTCTCTAAACCTCCCAAAACTCCCCTAGCGCTAGAAGAAAGCCCCGGAGCGCTCGACGGCTCCGAGACGAAGAGCTTTCGGCTTGGAAGTTCTACCCCTGCAGAACCCGGCTTCTAGCCAAACCTCCTCGTAGGTAAGATATGCCTACCTAATTTTTAATATAGCTTTTATTTAAATATAGTAACGTTATTAGGACCTTATAATAATTATTTGAGCTATTATTATAGGTTATATAAGTGTCGTTATAATATCTTTTTAACCACTCGCGGTACGGGGAATCCGGTTTGAAGGGCCGCCTGGGTTGTTGGATTTCAGAAGTGCTATATGCCAAAATGATCCTGCCCTCGAGTGTTTCATGTCTGGCCCCTGTCTGTACATAGTGGGTGAAGAGTATTGTTTAACACTTATATAATAGTAATAATAGTTAGACTATTAATTAGTCTCGTTGAACATTAGACTAAACTCTAGTGGAAATGATACTAGGTTTTGTCAACGGAAATTCGTTTTAAAGTAAACGAAGTGATGTCCGAGTACCGAGTCACCACCATTGCAGGTGAGTGCATAGTTACTTTCATCTTACACATAGATATGAAGTATTTTATATAAATTACGTGTTATGTGTGCATACTATCTGAATACTTGTTGTCTATACTGGAAGAACGATTTTATACATGTTTTAAATAATTTAAACTGTATATGTATTTTATATTTACGAATATGTTGGGTAAAACATGGGTAGATAAATGATGAGAGATGAAAGATGATATGAGTGAACATTGGCAGCTATAGACTTAGTGCCTAATAAATAACATCGGCAACTATGGACTAAGTGCCTATTGGATAAACGCGGTAGCTATGGACTTAGTACCTGTTAGATAAACGTTGGTAGCTATGGACTTAGTACCTGTTAGATAAACGTTGGTAGCTATGGACTTAGTACCTATCAGATAAACACTGGTAGCTATGGATTTAGTACCCAATGAATGAACTTTAGCAGCTATGGAATTAGTGCTTTACGAACGAGCATTGGCAGCTATGGACTTAGTGCCTGTCATATAAACCCTGGAAGCAATGGACTTCGGAATGAACGGATGCAGGATAAATGACTCTTAGGTTAGACCTTAAAAGTAAGGAAGATAATGGGGATGGGTAATTGGGTTGATTGTTTGATGTTTAAACATAATAATTAAATTATTGTGGGTTGAAAACCCTATGTACTCACCAGGTTTCCCAACCTGACCCACTCAAGCTTATTTGTATCACAGGTGTCGATATGAAGTTACATTACACTGAGAGATTAAAGAGATGTAGATCACTAGTGTAAATGAATGTAAGTTCTGTTTATGCTTATGTTTCTGTATTGATGATGACATCTCAAATGTTTTAAAATGAACAAAAATACATTTCTTCGGAAATGCTTTGAGAACGTATTTATCATGTTTTTCTGGGAACAAATTCCGCAACATTTTTTATTAAAAAGATACTCTGATTTTTATAAAGCATAAACAAAATCGGTCTTTTCTGGACGTGAAAATGGGGATGTCACAGTTGGTATCAGAGCATTAGTTTAAGCGAACTAGGAATAAGGATTTATTTCTAGACTTAAACTTAGAATGCTAAGCAATGATCGTGAGGAGTGTGTCTAATATGTTTTAGGTAGTACACCTGAATAGACACAAGCAGTAGCTTATTTAAGGAAGATACCTAACATGCTTTTATGTGCTTAATAATTTGTGATGCTTTATGCTATCGTTTGATCGGATCTATGGTCTGTTGCCGACCGGATCTGGAAATTTTATGTGTTCAGATTTCTAAACGTTTAATTACGATATTAGAACTGGCATATAATTTTTCGAGGTAATAAGGAGGAATACGCGTCTAAACCTTCCTTTATCTTTATTCTCGTCTCGATACACCGAACGCCTGCCTTGGTGTATAGAATGTCATGATAAGGACTCATAGCAGACTAAGCAAATGGAGGAAATGAGAAGGCTTACGATAGTGAATGATACCTATCGAAAGATATCGTAAGAGTGATATTTTTGCCTTTAGAATGCATCTAATAAATAATACGTCTAGTACGGGAGAAGTACACTTTCGATTAGCAGAAAGAAAGATTATTGGTATAATCCATGAAGTTATCCCATCGTCTGACATTTCCACCACCAACCGAGTTGAAGCAGAATTAATGATTGAAGATACGTGTGGAAGAGGTCCTAGTAGAGTCTAGGGAAAATTCTATGATTGTTTGGACACATTTGTATGTGTTAAAATTGATTTCGTGATAATGACTTGGAAAACTGCGAGACAATACTTGGTATGAGTATGAGTAGGTGTGAATGGTAGTAGAGGCCTAGACTACCGGAAGCACGGGACTCACACTTGGATCAGGGAAAGTCACAAGGTTACCAAGAAGCTAGTAGTTGATTCCGTTTTATTCAAGTATGTCGTTACCATCGTTTCGGTAATGATTAAGAAGATGATTGTTGTTTCGACCCTAGTGGTCATATCAAATTGAGTCCGACTACGCTGAGTATGTTATGTGGTTCAGAGAATCAAGTTCGATGTAGCATCTAACTTAAGACGGAAGATTGAAATAAAAAGCAATCAGTAGAGGTATCGCGAGAAGTTGCTTGTAGCTAGAAATGCTACCTTTTAAGATTAGATTAGAACATGAACGAAAGTATAGTCTGTTCTGGAAGACTCTAAGAGACCTGAGTCTAAGCGTTGCAACATACGATGATAGGTCATTAGAATATGACACATCGTTCCATTGTAGTAATAAAAAAAACTTATCTTAAGTTTGTATCCAGTGAGGATCGAGATTGTGACTTGAAGGTCATAATTTGGAGTCTAAAGTGAGATAGGGAACAAGTGCAAGATCGAGCACCGCTTGCAGTAAAGAGGACTAAGAGTTAGATACTCATTCGAAGAAACATAGAAGTTACGATTATTACATACGATGAAGAGATAACGTATGGAGCCATTATACAAGCCCTGTTTTGTTGATGATTCCGGGACGTAATCATCCTAAGGGGGAGATAATTGTAACGCCCGCAGATCCGGGCTAGTCAATTTAGAGACGATGAGCATCAAAAATGAGTTTTTGATGGAAGATTATTCAGAAGGATTAATCTTAACCAAGTTGTAGTATATGTTACAAGGGTTCCGTACATATAAAGAACGCCGAAATACTAGTTATGACGAAGAAGTTATGGCTCGTCCAAGTTTTACGGCAAAACCGGCATGGCACCGGGAGACGTAAATAGTGAATTTACGATGGAGGAATTTTTAGTCTTAGAAATATAAGAAAAAGTTGTACTATACGTTAAACCGAGAACATACAAAAAAGAACGCCCAAATCTGACTTCGTATGAGGAAGTTATGAATTTTCTAAGATTTGGCATAGCAGTGCACGGCCCGAAACTCGAATTTTAGATCGAGCGGTTTTTGGCCTACGTGACCTAAATGAGAATTGAAGATCTCATTAATAGGAACTCAACGGTAAAAAGACAGACGAAAACGGAGTCCGTATGTTGAAGTTATGAATTTTACGCGGACATTTAATAGTATAATCTCCTCGTACTGTTAAATTTAAGATCGGTCGAGAATTAGCCGACGGAGTCAAAATGAAAGTTGTAGATATTATTTTTACCTACGCGTGCATATAAAGAACGTCAAAAATGGAGCTCGTATGCGAAAGTTACAGGTTTTAGAAGTCGGCAGGGTGCTGCTGCAAAAGGGGTGACGTGGCACAATCTTGGCCATTGCTTTCTCCCCAAGGCTTGCCACTAAATGGTGACATGTGGCACTAATTTCAGCCATATTTCACCCTATAAATACAATCCCTTCCACCCTCATTTCTTCACACCTCCACCCTTCTCTCTCTACTCTCTCTCTAAACCTCCCAAAACTCCCCTAGCGCTAGAAGAAAGCCCCGGAGCGCTCGACGGCTCCGAGACGAAGAGCTTTCGGCTCGGAAGTTCTGCCCCTGCAGAGCCCGGCTTCTAGCCAAACCTCCTCGTAGGTAAGATACACCTACCTAATTTTTAATATAGCTTTTATTTAAATATAGTAACGTTATTAGGACCTTATAATAATTATTTGAGCTATTATTATAGGTTATATAAGTGTCGTTATAATATATTTTTAACCACTCGCGGTACGGGGAATCCGGTTTGAAGGGCCGCCTGGGTTGTTGAATTTCAGAAGTGTTATATGCCAAAATGATCCTGCCCTCGAGTGTTTCATGTCTGGCCCCTGTCTGTACATAGTGGGTGAAGAGTATTGTTTAACGCTTATATAATAGTAATAATAGTTAGACTATTAATTAGTCTCGTTGAACATTAGACTAAACTCTAGTGGAAATGATACTAGGTTTTGTCAACGGAAATTCATTTTAAAGTAAACGAAGTGCTGTCCGAGTACCGAGTCACCACCATTGCAGGTGAGTGCATAGTTACTTTCATCTTACACATAGATATGAAGTATTTTATATAAATTACGTGCTATGTGTGCATACTATCTGAATACTTGTTGTCTATGCTGGAAGAACGATTTTATACATGTTTTAAATAATTTAAACTGTATATGTATTTTATATATATGAATATGTTGGGTAAAACATGGGTAGATGAATGATGAGAGATGAAAGATGATATGAGTGAACATTGGCAGCTATAGACTTAGTGCCTAATAAATAACATCGGCAACTATGAACTTAGTGCCTATTGGATAAACGCGGTAGCTATGGACTTAGTACCTGTTAGATAAACGTTGGTAGCTATGGACTTAGTACCTGTTAGATAAACGTTGGTAGCTATGGACTTAGTACCTATTAGATAAACACTGGTAGCTATGGATTTAGTACCCGATGAATGAACTTTAGCAGCTATGGAATTAGTGCTTTACAAACGAGCATTGGCAGCTATGGACTTAGTGCCTGTCATATAAACCCTGGAAGCAATGGACGTCGGAATGAACGAATGCAGGATAAATGACTCTTAGGTTAGACCTTAAAAGTAAGGAAGATAATGGGGATGGGTAATTGGGTTGATTGTTTGATGTTTAAACATAATAATTAAATTATTGTGGGTTGAAAACCCTATGTACTCACCAGGTTTCCCAACCTGACCCACTCAAGCTTATTTGTATCACAGGTGTCGATATGAAGTTACATTACACTGAGAGATTAAAGAGATGTAGATCACTAGTGTAAATGAATGTAAGTTCTGTTTATGCTTATGTTTCAGTATTGATGATGACATCCCAAATGTTTTAAAATGAACAAAAATACATTTCTTCGGAAATGCTTTGAGAACGTATTTATCATGTTTTTCTGGGAACAACTTCCACAACATTTTTTATTAAAAGAGGTACTCTGATTTTTATAAAGCATAAACAAAATCGGTCTTTTCTGGACGTGAAAATGGGGATGTCACATCCGACTACGACGAACAGCTCGTAATCCATGGTCACTATTATGATCAGCAGCTTTAATCAGATCTGAACCAACAGGAACTCCCCTCCTCTCCGGTAACATTTCAGTTTTTCCTAAAACTAACCTCCTTCGAATTCATCTGTACAAAATCATAAGATTTGAAAAAGTTATCATACATCAAATCAAATTACACTAACTTCACTTCAAAGTAAACATACACATTCCAATAATAATACAAATTTACCTATTCCTGGCTACAAATCTTCCTTCCGAACGCGGATCTTGTTCCGAGCCCTAATTTCGGTATTGATTCTGTGTGTCAATCTGTCGTTTTCATACTAAGGAACGAGAGAATCAAATTGACGAGTGGAAAGATTGAGAGGAAAAGGGACAATTGTCGGTCGTGCATCCAACGAATGCGAAGGAAGATGAACTTGAAAGCGCCTTTTTTAGAAGACAAATGTACTTTTATTATTTAGCATTTAGCAAGTGCGGTCTAAAACATGTATTTGACTCTGTCAAAGATTGGGTCAGGTAGGATCTGGATCATCAGCTTGAAATGGACATTTGTTGGACGATTGAGACGACATGAAGGGAATATAATCGATTTGTCGATCCAAATCACAATGTCGGTCTGTTGTTTCTTCGATTCATCATCGACGAGCTGGACATTAGGGAGTGTTAATGGCCGGAGGTGGGATGAAGGTAGGAGAGAGGCGAGATGATGAGATAGAGAGAGAACGGGGGAATGGGAAGGGCTTGACATTAGGTTATCTCTAAAATGCCCCCAATTATTGTGAAATAAGATGCCCCGCCTCTTTTTTCCCCTACTTATTTACAAAAATGTCATAGATCATCCTAACCTTCAATTATTTTGATCTAACGGCCTTCGTTTGGTTCTCGGGTTCTCGGGAAACTTTGAGTTCTCAAATGATCATTCCTCTCTCTCTCTCTCTCTCTTTCTCTCTCTCTCTCTCTCTCTCTCTCTCTATATATATATATATATATATATATATATATATATATATATATATATTATAAAAAACAATAAAACCTCAAAAAGAAAACATTAAAAAATTATTCCAAGACAAACAAAACGTGAAAACATAAATTTTTTTTGAAAAAAACGTTAAAAAAATTATAAAAAAAAGTTATTCGAACAAAATATCTCATGAATAAAACGTCAAAAAGAAACATTAAAAGGTTATTCGAAAATAATGTTGTTTTTTCACGTTTTATTTATCCTTATGCTTTTAATTTTTTTAATTTTTTTTTGATGTTTTGTTCGAATATGTTATTTAATGATATTTTTTTAACATTTTTTTTTTGTTTTCGAGTAATACATTTATCCTATTAAAAACCAGTTTTTTAAAAATATCTTTAGTTGAATTTTTTTAAGGATTTTAATAACTATATATTTGGTTAAAATAAGTTCGAATGTAAAATGAATCAAATTAGAAAAAAAAAATTAAAAATAGATTTTTGGAGTAATTATATACAATTAAAACGTATAAAAACATTCCAAATTTTTTTTGAATAAAACGTTAAAAATATATAAATAAATATCTGAACGCAGCGTTAAAAAAATATAAACGAATAAAACGTCGAAAAAAAAACGATAAAAAATTGTTTTAAAGATGTAATGTCCCAAAAATAATGACATAAAATTTTTGTTTTTAGATTAATAAATCGCTAATATATATCATTTCCTTAAAACCAAGGTAATCAAGATTTAGTAAAACATCATCAAATAAGAGTAAATCACGGAATGCGGAAACATGTGGTATGTGTGCTCTGCAATCATCCCGAGCTCTCCAATTTGAAAACCGAAGTACCTGAAAAATATAAATTGATAACAGTAAGCACAAAGCTTAGTGACTTCCCCAATATACCTAATACCATACATAGCTAAGCACATAATGGGCTCCGCCCCAATGAGATACGGGCCCTGCCCACACTCGCATATCGGGCCCCGCCCACACTCGCATAATGGGCCTCGCCCACACTCACATAACGGGCCCCGCCCACACTCACATAACGGACCCCGCCCACTAAGATACGGGCCCCATCCACACTCGCATATCAGGCCCCGCCCACTGAGATACTGGCACCGTTCACACTCACATAACCATATAATCATATAAACATTCAAACACATGCGAAAATCACAAAAGATAATAGCATAATGTACAATCATCGGGCCTCGCGAACATACAAATCATATATGCATAACCAGATACATAATAACCATCGGGCCCCACCCAGTAAGCATACAAGCACATACACATGCAAGAGCCACACAGACATCTAGCACCCTACATAGAAAACCATGGGTCAGCATTGGTGCCTTCGAACCGCTAAACATAGTGAGGAAACTCACCTCGCACTGCCGAATCTGTCACAACTAGGAATTATAAGGTTTTTGTAAACATTAACAATGGTAACACTTGTGGCTAAAACTTGAAAGTATGCATGATGTTTATTCAATGACAACAAAATTCCATCAAAAACTCTATACAAACACTTCAAATGGTCAACGAAAGATTGGAAACCCTAAAAATTCCGGTTTAAGTCCAATATGGACTAGGAGTTCTTTATTGGGCCTAATGGACCAATAAGTTTCCAATTTGACCAATTTGGGCTTAGAACCCTTAATTGGGCTCTAATTAGACCCACCTTCATGAGATTTAACATTTTGGGCCATATTGGGCCTAAAATGGAAGAAACTACTCTAATAAGCCTTAATGGGCCATAAAACCCATTTCTTTATACAATTGGGCTGTGAACACCCCTAAAGGCCCAATGGGCCGGAAAATTTTCTTTATATACTTCATAATTTTCGAACTAAAAAAAAATTGGGCCAAACCAAACTTCACCTCTTTCCCCTTTGGCCCATTTCGGCCCAAGTAAAAAAATGAGATTAATGGATGATTAAGGGGGGGGTTGACACCTCATTTTTGTATGTAGGATAACAAGGCAATGTTCTCATATTCCCATGCATCTATCACCTCAAGACTCTCTCCCCTCTCTTCTTATCACTCTCGGCCGAGAGCTCCACAAACACACACCAACAATTCATTTTCAAACTCACTCATACTCTCCTTCAAAATCAAGGAAAACTCTCTTCCTTCTTTGTCATTTTTGTGATCTTGGTGTGTGATCCCAAGAGTTCTTCATCAAGTATCACCATCCTTGGTAATTTGTTATCATACATAAGCCTTGATTTTTATTCTTAAGATAAGAATACTCTCTTATATGGTTTCATTTCATGATCATACTTCCTTAGAACCATCTAAGTGCAAGAATCACCTCAAGGAGCTTACTAGGGCCGAGAACTTCCTAATCTTCTTCTATTCTTCTTTAAAACCGAGAACAACATGCAAAGGTGAGTTCATACCCCCTTGTTTTCGGTTTTTACTTGTTTTTTGGGGAGAATACAAGTATTATGTGATGATCTATGTGTGTTTGCATGTTATGTGTGATTTCTTTAGTTTTTGTTAATGATAACATGTAATACTTGTGATATTTCGAGATCTATAGCAAAAAGGGTGAAAGAATCATAAACAAAAACATAATAAACAACATACATCTTAGATCTAAGGGTCCTTAAGTTTAAAAAGTGAAAAACAAAGCCAAAGAACTTTACAAGTGTCATTTTTGCAAAAATTACAAAGATTGGGTGTAAATGGATAATTATCGGTTTTATGAGGGTTATAAGGTATTTATTTGTATAAAAGCTGATTTTATGAAAATAATACTTTTCAAAGGGTCAAAAACATAAATTTTAGCTTATTGGGCTTTAAATTGGGCCTCACGAGTTTTTGGGCCCAAGGTTGCGAAAAAAATGAAGTTTTGAGGGGCTGAAATGTAAAACTTAACAAACTATGAGTCTAATAAGTAAATCAACTATTTCAGGGGTTGAAAATGATTTTATTACCAAATTGGACTAAAAATGCAAAGATTTTGATTTTGGGGTCAAAATTGTAAAACTTACGGAAATCGGGCCAAAAATGTAAACTTTTTACAAATAAAGGCTGGAAATGACAAATGCAATAGTTTTGGACTGAAATTACTATTCAAATAAAGTTTGGGTGGAAAATGTCAAGAAAAATGGTTTAAGGACCAAAAATGCCAATTTTCATAAAAAGGGACTAAAAGTGTCATTTTTATAGAAAAAGGGGCCACAATGGTCAATCTAAATGTTTTTGGGCCAAATAAACAATTATAAATGTTTGGGTTAAAAATATCAAGTTATAACGCATGACTTTAAATATATATATATATATATATATATATATATATATATATATATATATATATATATATATATATATATATATATATATATATATATATATATATATATAACGAAAAGCTTCGTTATAAATCAAACGTTAAGGTATTTTTTTTACATTGCAAATAAACATTTAGCATACAACAAATACCAACAATACGAACTTAAACTCGATAGAACATAAGTGATTTAGTGACTGGGCCCAAAACCTTCTATTTGTGCTATTAGGCCTTTGTGGCCCAATATCATGATTATTGGGCCCAATATAATTTCACATATTTATTGGGCCTCCGGTGACCTAATTACATGTCTAATGGACCCTCAATGGCTTTTACCTGTTATTGGGCCGAAGTGGCCCATTTGCATTGCTAGTAAGGTCCAAATCAATCATATGCGTGATGGGCTAACGTGTCCGTCGCACACCCGACAACCTATAACAACATACGTGTTTAGTGGGCCTCCGTAGTCCCCTTCTCTTCGTCTGTTAGGCTTACCTTTTATTCAAGTAAACATAAATCAGGTTGTTGAACAATGTTATTCAATTTCATTTGGATTTAGTGAGTAATAACGGGTGACACCAATAAGTGTCGGTCGTAGTCTGTAGTTATAATCAAAGTCTCCTGGAGGGAGAGCGAGAGTTTGTGTATAGATCTATACGGGGGTGACTCCCCCACACCTAAGCTGTTCGCTACAGTTAGACTCGGCCAGTCTAGAGTGACAAAATCTTAATTCAATACCGGCTTTCACTAGAATGCCAAGACAGACGAAATAGTCATTATTATGCATGGTTATAACGACTCACATAGAGATCCAATACCATCTAAGTAAAATTGACAAATCATATTCATTCGTTGTGACGATACAATAATACAAAACGATCATGCTATTTATATAGGAAAACATCGGGTTTTCCGGGGGAACAACATTATTCACTTTTAATTTCGATAACTATAATACAAGAATTCATTATGAGAAACATACTACTTTTACACGCTTTGAAATCATTCACACATATACTTATGGATCATCACACCTATTTCGTAAACAATTGTCGTTTCAGAAAATATCGGATTATCTGGGTTTTACAAACTACACAAAAACATTTTCATATCAAACCTGCTTATGAACTCACCAACATTATATGTGTTGACCGTTTTCAAAATAACTTGTATTCTCAGGTAACAGATAAGCTAAAGAAAATTACCAAGTGTGTTAGGATGTTATGTTTTGTGACTCTCAAACAATTTATGCTATGGATATGTAATATTTAGACAATGTACTTGATGTGAACAAGGTCAGTTGTAATGTATTAATGCATGGTGATGTTTATGTTATATTTCATGTATATTCATTGTGATGATATTTCAATTGAAGTCACGCGAGCCCTTAGACGTTTCCGCCGTCTGGTTCGGGGGTGTGACAGATTGGTATCAGAGCTCAGTTTATAGTGAACTGGCATATCTAACCACAAATTGATATGCAACTATAAACCCAAAGAGGGACTAAATAACTCTGAACAAAACAAATAAAATATACTAATAAACACTCTTACTTGTGCGACTTAGAAAAATGAACATTATAACAAATCAAAGAATATGATTGGGAAAACCTGACGTCTCGGTTAAGCCAGGACTGTTTACAGTTGTATTAGGGATGAATGTAGCCTGATCAACTACGTTTCTTCATAATACAACTATCACATGCCCTGGAGCGATCGCGATGGTCGGTAAACCTAAGGCATACCCTTTTGTTAAACAAGAGGAGAACATCAACCCAATTTTTATAACAACTAAAAGTATCTTAGGAATAATAATAGTTTATTTATATACCCTCTCGCAGACAGTATGGTCGGCTTCCATCATCCTGGAGATCCGTATTTCCCTAACCAGGGGAATAACGGATGGCTGGAAGAGGAACCTGAAGAAGACCCCGAGGAGGAGTCTGAAGAGGAACCTGAAGCAGAAGTCGAGGGCGGACCCGCTGAGCCAGTGGTAGACTTGGAAGAAGAAGAAGCCGAAGAAGACCCCGAAGGGGAGTCCGAGGAAGAACCCGGTGATGACGACTATGGTGATTCGGACGCGGAGTCCGAAGTCATCAACCCACCTTAGGGGTTGTTTGATAGTTACTGACTTGGTTAGAAGTTGACTGGGTTAGAAGTTCTGACTGAGTTAACTTCTGACTGGAACTTGTTGTTTGATTTTGTATCTGACTGACTGTACCAAATGACTATATTACCCTCAAACAATATTTTTATAACATTCTTTTGCCTCCTGTTTTCTTTTACTTCACCTGCTCCACAAACATGATTTTTATTTTGTTAAAAAAGTCATATACATGAATAAATTCAAATATTCAATCCCTGAATGTATAGTGCTTGACTTTTTCTAGTTCATGAGAGGTTTGGCAATCTTAAAACCAAATTATTAAGCTTATTATACACCAAATTATCAAACTTTTAGTAGAAAACAAAGTGCACAACAACAGCAAAGCAACAATCCTTACGATTTAACACTTTTGTTTGACCCAGAAAATGTCAAAATTGACATTGAAAGTTAAGGATAATGTCAAAATTGACATTGAAAGTCAAGGATAATGTCAAAATTGATACAAACAAAGTATTATGTTCTTTTCCCTAATACAAATACATAAGTTGTCAATACAAAATAGCTTGATATGATTATGTGAATGAGAATTGAATTCAATAACAGGTAAATCTCTTTGATACATCACCTCAAACACACAAATACAAATACATTACCAATAAAGGTTGCTTCTCTTAGGCCAAACAAAATATTATGTTCTTTTCCCTAATGGCTTTCATAAGCTGTCAAATACATTCTCTTGAAGACTAGGCTACGAAATAGTCAAACATTATAAAGGTTGAATGAAAAATACCAAACAATGTCTTTCTTCTGTCAATTTTGACAAATTTGCTTCTCTTAGGCCTTTCATCAAACGGTTTATGGGCATACATTCACACTGAATTAACACGACATCGACTATCTACAATTCCAAAATCATAGTTATCAGGAGATGAAATAAAGAAAAATATAACGAATATGTGAATTATAAACTAAACTAAATAATTCTCACCTTCATAATTTAACAATACAATTGATCACTAACAAGAAAAACTTGAAATAGAACTCAATTGAAATATTCCTGGATGAAATCATTCAATGGTGTAAGCAAGAAGGGGAGAAAAGAAAGGATTTTTCCTACCGCTGGAAGGAGGCCGGATCTCAGGCGAAGCGGCGCCAGATGGAGGCGACCCAAGGCGTAGATCGAAGGTGGTAGGAATCGGCGCACATGTCGTTGTTGGGTCAATAGAGAAGAAGCATTGTTGGAGCCTGGAGGTGTGATGATTGAGGGAGAAGAGAAAGCATTAGTGTAAACTAAACGAGGGGCAATCAAGGAGAAGACCCAGTCAGCTAATTTTTTTTTCAGGACCGGGTAAGTGATGGGTAAGAGATGATCTGACCGAGTAAGTGGTTTATATGTGGTTACCAAACGCCCTGACCGGACCGAGTAAGTCAAAATCCTCTGACCGGACCGGGTCCGCACTAAATCAAACAGCCCCTTACCCGATTAGGATGCCCGCTCATCGGATGGGCCCAAATGGCCCCAAGCCTCCATGGGGCGTGGATATTTGGAGATGGAGCAAGAGTTATGGAATCTCACTGTCCGACACTCCGACATCGATGCCTACATATCAAGGTTTAGTGAACTGTCTCTGTTGTGCCCTGGCATGATTACTTCAGAAGGGAAGAAAATTGAACGATTCATCTGGGGATTAACCTCCCCAATTCAAGGAAACGTGATTGCTGCGAATCATGAAACCTTTGACAGTGCCAAGAGGTTGGCCAAGAAGCTATACGACCACAACAACAAGAAGGGCGAGAAGGTAGGGGAAACTGAAAGCAAGAAGGAGAGTGACAACAAAAAAGGAAAGAATAACAAGAGGAAGGGACGACAAGGCTCAGAGTCGTCAAAGAAACAACAAACAGTGACAGTTCATGCTGCAACCACCCAAGTTCCCTCCACACCACATGCTCTGGCCTCATCCACCCTAAGTGCCCCTAAGCAGTATTCCGGGAATCTCCCAAAGTGCAACAAGTGCAATCTCCATCACAATGGCGAATGCAGGGAGATGCATTGTACCAGCTGCAACCGAAAGGGTCACACGGCAAAATACTGCAGGACCTATCCTCCCCAGAACCAGCAGCAGGGAAACAACAACAACAACAACCGCAACAACAACAACAACACTAACAACAACGGCAACAACACTGGAGCTAGCCACACCTATTATGGATGTGGAAGGACTGGGCATTTCCGTCGAAACTTCCCCAATATCAACAACCAAGGGAATGGAGGAGCAGGGAGAGTGCTGACCATGGGTCAAGGAGAAGCGGTTCAGGATCCCACTGTTGTCACTGGTATGTTTCTCCTTAACCATACATATGCATGCATCCTGTTTGATACCGGGGCAGAGCGAAGTTTTGTGAGTAATAAATTCAAACATTTGCCAAAACAACAACCCTAGAAGCTTAATGAAACCTTTACGGTGGAAATGGCTAATGGGAAAATAGAATCAAGTAGGGAAATCTACGTAGGATGTACCCTAACCTTAAATCACCACGCCTTTCAAATAAACTTGATGCCTGTAACTATTAGGATTTTTGATGTGATTATCGGCATGGACTGGTTGAGCCCCCATCATGCCGAAATTATGTGTCGCGAGAAGGCCATTCGCCTTCATCTCCCTAACCACGAAACCCTAATTATATACGGAGACAAACCCAGTACGAACCTTCGTCTTATCTCGTGAATTAAGGCACAGAAGTATCTACAAAAGAAGGACTTGGCGTTTCTGGCTCACATAGTGGATAAGTCCAAGGAAGGGGTCAATATTCGAGACATCCCAGTGGCTTGAGATTTCCCGGATGTCTTTCCTGAAGATCTTCTGGGGATACCCCCAGAAATACAAGTCGAGTTCCGAATTGACCTTGTGCCAGGAGCTACACCCATTGCCAAATCACCCTATAGGTTGGCTCCTACGGAGATGCAAGAACTGTCAAGCCAACTCAGCGAACTCTTGAGCAAAGGATTCATCCGACCTAGCTTCTCACCCTGGGGAGCTCCGGTCCTCTTTGTTAAGAAAAAGGACGGATCCTTTAGGATGTGTATTGATTATAGAGAACTGAATAAGCTCACTATCAAAAATCGCTACCCACTCCCGCGAATCGACGATCTATTCGACCAGCTTCAAGGAGCGAACTACTTCTCTAAGATAGATCTGCGATCCGGCTACCACCAACTCAAGGTCCGGGAAGAGGATATCCCCAAGACCGCTTTTCGAACTCACTATGGACATTATGAATTTGTTGTAATGCCCTTCGGTCTAACGAATGCCCCTGCCGCATTCATGGACCTGATGAATCGAGTCTGCTGACCATTCCTCGACAACTTTGTCATCGTTTTCATCGACGATATCCTGGTCTATTCTCGAAGCGAAGAGGAGCATAGTCGACGTCTCCGGCAAATCTTGGAAACCCTACGGACCGAAAAGTTATACGCAAAACTCTCTAAGTGTGAGTTCTGGCTCCATAGCGTAAACTTTTTAGGTCATGTTGTCAGTCAAGAAGGGATACATGTGGACCCTTCTAAGATCAAAGCCATTGAAGGATGGGCAGTCCCAACGACACCCACAGAAATTCGTCAATTTTTGGGTCTCGCAGGCTATTACAGAAGATTCATTCAGAACTTCTCCAAAACAGCCAAGCCACTTACCATGCTTACACAAAGGGCGTACCATTTGAATGGACAGAAAAGCAGGAGGTTGCCTTCCGAACTCTGAAACGAGCTCTCTGTAGTGCACCAGTACTATCATTACCAGAGGGAACTGAGGACTTCGTAGTTTACTGCGATGCTTCAAATCAGGGTTTAGGCTGTGTACTCATGCAGCGTGGGAAGGTGATAGCTTATGCATCCCGACAACTAAAGACACATGAGGTGAATTATACCACCCATGATCTCGAATTGGGAGTTGTGGTCTTTGCCTTGAAGATTTGGAGGCACTACCTTTATGGTACAAAGTGCACCATTTTCACCGACCACAAGAGCCTCCAACACATTTTAAATCAAAAGGAGTTAAACATGAGGCAGCGAAGATGGGTTGAGCTGCTAAACGATTATGAGTGCGAAATCAAGTACCACCCCGACAAGGCTAACGTGGTAGCTGATGCCTTGATTCGGAAAGAATACTCAAATCGTCGTGTGAAGACTCTTTCAATAACCATTCAATCCCATCTGTCCTCGCAAATCAAAGCAGCCCAGTTCGATGCCATGAAGACAGAAAACAGAACAAGCGAAGCGTTACGTGGAATGGAAAAGAACTTCGAAGTCAAGGAGGATGAAACATATTATTTTATGAACCGAATTTGGGTCCCTAAACTTGGGGGATTCAGAGAGGTAGTCATGAATGAGGCTCATAAGACACGATACTCCATCCATCCGGGTTCAGATAAGATGTACCTGGATATCAAGCAATATTATTGGTGGCCTAACATGAAGGCAGAGATTGCCACTTACGTTAGTAAGTGCCTCACTTGTGCTAAAGTGAAGGTAGAGTATCAAAAGCCCTCAGGACTATTACAACAGCCGGTAATACCCGAGTGGAAATGGGAAAGGATTATCATGGACTTTGTGACCAAATTACCCAAGACAACTGATGGATTGGATGCCATATGGGTAATAGTGGATAGGTTAACAAAATCCGCCCATTTCCTGCCAATAAAGGAATCATACAAGATGGAACGATTGACGAGGATCTACATCAAGGAAATTGTGGGACTCCATGGAGTACCAATATCTATAATCTCATATCGAGATAGTAGATTCACTTCACGCTTTTGGCAGTCACTTCAAAAGGCTATGGGAACACAACTCGACATGAGCACTGCTTACCACCCACAAACGGATGGTCAAAGTGAGCGAACCATTCAAATGCTTGAAGATATGCTTCGAGCATGTGTGATAGACTTTGGAAGGTTGTGGGATACCCACTTGCCTTTAATTGAGTTTTCATACAACAACAGTTATCACACAAGCATCAAAGTTGCTCCTTTTGAAGCATTATATGGGCGTAAATATAGATCACCGTTGTGTTGGGCTGAGGTAGGTGACACTCAGCTAGCAAGAGGACAGACGCCAAACAATGCGTTAACAGGACCAGAAATCATACGCGAAACGACAGAGAAGATAGTTCAAATCAGAGCTCGACTTCAAGCATCACGAGACCGACAGAAGAGCTACGCTGATAAATGGCGAAAGCCCTTGGAATTTCAAGTCGGGGATCGGGTGTTGGTAAAAGTCTCTCCCAGGAAAGGGGTGATTCGTTTCGGGAAACGGGGAAAACTAAACCCATGGTTCATTGGACCATTCGAGATTCTTGCCCGAATCGGTCCAGTGGCTTATAGACTGCAGCTACCTGCCGAGCTCAGCAGTGTACACCCCGTGTTCCATGTTTCCAATTTGAAGAAGTGCTTATCCGACGAAACTCTCGTCATCCCATTGGAAGAAATCGAAATCAACGAGAATCTCCTATTCATCGAGGAACCAGTTGAAATCATGGACAGGGAAGCGAAGCGTACTAAGCAAAGTCGCATTCCGATTGTGAAAGTTCGGTGGAACGCAAAACGTACACCAGAATTCACATGGGAACGCGAAGACTAGATGAAGCAAAAGTACCCACACCTATTCTCGCATTCTCAAATCTAGCTTCAAAAAGAATTTCGGGATGAAATTCCCTCTAACGGGGGGATGATGTCACAACTAGGAATTCTAAGGTTTTTGTAAACATTAACAAGGGTAACATTTGTGGCTAAAACTTGAAAGTATGCATGATGTTTATTCAATGACAACAAAATTCCATCAAAAACTTTATACAAACACTTCAAATGGTCAACGAAAGATTGGAAACCCTAAAAATTCTGGTTTAAGTCCAATATGGACTAGGAGTTCCTTATTGGGCCTAATGGACCAATAAGTTTCCAATTTGACTAATTTGGGCTTAGAACCCTTATTTGGGCACTAATTAGACCCACCTTCATGAGATTTAACATTTTGGGCCATATTGGGCCTAAAATGGAAGAAACTACTCTAATAAGCCTTAATGGGCCATAAAACCCATTTCTTTATACAATTGGGCCGTGAACACCCCTAAAGGCCCAATGGGCCGGAAAATTTTCTTTATATACTTCATAATTTTCGAACTAAAGAAAGAATTGGGCCAAACCAAACTTCACCTCTTTCCCCTTTGGCCCATTTCGGCCCAAGTAAAAAAATGAGATTAATGGATGATTAAAGGGGGGGGGGGGACACCTCACTTTTGTATGTAGGATAACAAGGCAATGTTCTCATATTCCCATGCATCTATCACCTCAAGACTCTCTCCCCTCTCTTCTTATCACTCTCGGCCGAGAGCTCCACAAACACACACCAACAATTCATTTTCAAACTCACTCATACTCTCCTTCAAGATCAAGGAAAACTCTCTTCCTTCTTTGTTATTTTTGTGATTTTGGTGTGTGATCCCAAGAGTTCTTCATTAAGTATCACCATCCTTGGTAATTTGTTATCATACATAAGCCTTGATTTTTATTCTTAAGATAAGAATACTCTCTTATATGGCTTCATTTCATGATCATACTTCCTTAGAACCATCTAAGTGCAAGAATCACCACAAGGAGCTTACTAGGGCCGAGAACTTCCTAATCTTCTTCTATTCTTCTTTAAAACCGAGAACAACAAGCAAAGGTGAGTTCATACTCCCTTGTTTTCGGTTTTTACTTGTTTTTGGGGGAGAATACAAGTATTATGTGATGATCTATGTGTGTTTGCATGTTATGTGTGATTTCTTTAGTTTTTGGTTGCGATAATATGTAATACTTGTGATATTTCGAGATCTATAGCAAAAATGGTGAAAGAATCATAAACAAAAACATAATAAACAACATACATCATAGATCTAAGGGTCCTTAAGTTTAAAAAGTGAAAAACAAAGCCAAAGAACTTTACAAGTGTCATTTTTGCAAAAATTACAAAGATTGGGTGTAAATGGATAATTATCGGTTTTATGAGGGTTATAAGGTATTTATTTGTATAAAAGCTGATTTTTATGAAAATAATACTTTTCAAAGGGTCAAAAAAATAAATTTTAGCTTATTGGGCTTTAAATTGGGCCTCACGAGTTTTTGGGCCCAAGGTTGCGAAAAAAATGAAGTTTTGAGGGGCTGAAATGTAAAACTTAACAAACTATGAGTCTAATAAGTAAATCAACTATTTCAGGGGTTGAAAATGATTTTATTACCAAATTGGACTAAAAATGCAAAGTTTTTGATTTTGGGGTCAAAATTGTAAAACTTACGGAAATCGGGCCAAAAATGTAAACTTTTTACAAATAGAGGCTGGAAATGACAAATGCAATAGTTATGGGCTGAAATTACTATTCAAATAAAGTTTGGGTGGAAAATGTCAAGAAAAATGGTTTAAGGACCAAAAATGCCAATTTTCATAAAAAGGGACTAAAAGTGCCATTTTTATAGAAAAAGGGGCCACAGTGGTCAATCTAAATGTTTTTGGGCCAAATAAACAATTATAAATGTTTGGGTTAAAAGTATCAAGTTATAACGCATGGCTTTAAAAATATATACATATATATAACGAAAAGCTTCGTTATAAATCAAACGTTAAGGTATTTTTTTTACATTGCAAATAAACATTTAGCATACAACAAATACCAACAATACGAACTTAAACTCGATAGAACATAAGTGATTTAGTGACTGGGCCGAAAACCTTCTATTTGTGCTATTGGGCCTTTGTGGCCCAATATCATGATTATTGGGCCCAATATAATTACACATGTTTATTGGGCCTCCGGTGACCTAATTACATGTCTAATGGACCCTCAATGGCTTTTACCTGTTATTGGGCCGAAGTGGCCCATTTGCATTGCTAGTAAGGTCCAAATCAATCATATGCGTGATGGGCTAACGTGTCCGTCGCACACCCGACAGCCTATAACAACATACGTGTTTAGTGGGCCTCCGTAGTCCCCTTCTCTTCGTCTGTTAGGCTTACCTTTTATTCAAGTAAACATAAATCAGGTTGTTGAACAATGTTATTCAATTTCATTTGGATTTAGTGAGTAATAACGGGTGACACCAATAAGTGTCGGTCGTAGTCTGTAGTTATAATCAAAGTCTCCTGGAGGGAGAGCGAGAGTTTGTGTATAGATCTATACGGGGGTGACTCCCCCACACCTAAGCTGTTCGCTACAGTTAGACTCGACCAGTCTAGAGTGACAAAATCTTAATTCAATACCGACTTTCACTAGAATGCCAAGACAGACGAAATAGTCATTATTATGCATGGTTATAACGACTCACATAGAGATCCAATACCATCTAAGTAATCATGGGAAATCATATTCATTCGTTGTGACGATACAATAATACAAAACGATCATACTATTTATATAGGAAAACATCGGGTTTTCCGGGGGAACAACATTATTCACTTTTACTTTCGATAACTATAATACAAGAATTCATTATGAGAAACATACTACTTTTACACGCTTTGAAATCATTCACACATATACTTATGGATCATCACACCTATTTCGTAAATAATTGTCGTTTCAGAAAATATCGGATTATCTGGGTTTTATAAACTACACAAAAACATTTTCATATCAAACCTGCTTATGAACTCACCAACATTATATGTGTTGACCGTTTTCAAAATAACTTGTATTCTCAGGTAACATATAAGCTGAAGAAAATTACCAAGTATGTTAGGATGTTATGTTTTGTGACTCTCAAACAATTTATGCTATGGATATGTAATATTCAGACAATGTAATTGATGTGAACAAGGTCAGTTGTAATGTATTAATGCATGGTGATGTTTATGTTATGTTTCATGTATATTCATTGTGATGATATTTCAATTTAAGTCACGCGAGCCCTCGGACGTTTCCGCCGTCTGGTTCGGGGGTGTTACAGAATCATTCTGATAATCGCTGGCTGGTGGCTGATAGATCCCCGCGCTATCAATCACAAGTTAAACATCCATCAATAATCGGATCCGACCCACACTAAGTGTTCTAAACTAGGGTAAAAGACCTTTTTACCCTCTCTATAACTTGGCCCCCAAAGCCAAGGCCCAATTCATCAATCCAAAAGGCCCAAACATAGCCCAAACATCCCAAGGTCAACCCTGATCAAACTCCTAGTCAAAGTCAAAGTCAACAGTCCATGTTGACCAAACACGTCGTGTTTCGCCATCATCCAAATAATCGGGAAAACCCCAACCAATACGCCGTGTTGGCTTGCAAACACGCCGTGTTTGCCCGAGTTTCAACAACTTAACACATTAAGTTGTTTTCTTCGATACCAAGAGATCCAAAGCTCAGATTTAGACCATAATGTGGTCCAAAAGGATAAAGTTTCCAACTTTATCCATCGGGACTACCCAAAAAGTTTCTTAACTCCATCCATAAAGCTTAATAATGCAAGGGCTTAACCAATAAACACTTAATCCATAAAGACATAGCCCCAAAACATAGATCTGACTTCCTTGAGTTGGAAAACCACGTAAAGTTGCCAACTTTACGTTCATGCATGTCTAGATGAAGCTCTTAAGCTTAAAAAAACTTAACAAGGGACTTAATGCATGCATGTAACCAATTATCTCATAAAACTTGCACCTTTATGCTCAAGGAGTCCAATACCAACTCAGATCTAGAATAACAAGCCCTTAAACGACTTCACTCTCTCATCAACCCAAAAAGGGACCAAAAGCACAACAAGACACAAAATGAAGAGTTCTAAACATCTATAAGTCAAGGTTTAAACTTGATACCTTAGAAAGCTTGCACAAAAGAAGATGATTCTGGATCCAAAACCTTTCCATCAAGCAAGACAACTTCAAGATCTCCTATTCTTTCACAAAGACCAAAAATGAGCACCAAGAACTTCTTACTAGCTCAAGAACACCACCAAGAGACTTAAATATCGATTTTAGGGTTTTAGTAGCAATGGAGGCTGGTAAGGAGGTCATCCATGAGGACTTAAGGCCTTATATAGAGTGCAACACTTTAAAATTAGGGTTTTCTCCACCAGCCGCCAACACGCCGCACAATGGCATAACCACGCCATGTTGGCCTTAATGACAGTCACGTTTCTTCAAATCCAGACACGCCGTGTTGGTTCCTCCAACACGCCGTGTCCACCCCTAAAAAGGGGATTTATTCCGAACAATTATTCCTCAAGATTCCGGATGTTACAAACGAACTTCAAAAATATCAGAACGTTTTATATTAAAGAAATACAACGAATAGAAAAACACTAAAATTTATTCGAACAAAACATTAAATAATGTTTTCAAACAAAACCTAAAAACAATTAATTTTTTTTAAATCACACAAATAAAGATAAATAAATAAATTATAAAAATAAGAATAATTATAAAAAATAAAAAAAATAACCTAACCTTTATTAAAATAAAAAATATTATAATTTAAAAGAATGAAATAATAAGAATAATTATTTGATAATTATAACTAAAAAGGTATCATTATTATATAATAATAATGGTTAGTTAAAGAAAAAGTAATGTAATGACTAAGGGTACGATAAGAATTAAAAGGGATATGGATAAGTTAAGGCGTGTTCGGCAAAATTAGCTGATAGCGGGTAGCGGATAGCTTGTAGTTTGTTGTGTTTTGTTAAACGCTACATGAAGTAGAATTTAGATTTGAAGCTTTTTGTTTAAACTAAATATCAGAAGCTTGTAATGTCGAACAAGACTTTTTGTTTAAAACATAACGTTTTGTCAAACGATGGAAGCTAGAAGCTCTCAAACACTTCCAAACGCTCCGTGTGGAATACTCCCTCAGCCTTTTTTTCTTTTTTAAAACGAGTCCCATTCTATGTATCCGCTACTCGAGTGCCATAGGATTTTAGGCCATTCTACTACTTTTTCGAACATCCCCTTTTACGGTCTAAGATATTTTTCAAAACCAATCCAAACCGATATTTCTATTCATGTGATGTCATATTTTTCTAGACCGAATCTTGATAAATGGATAGACAACTACACACCCACCTCTATGAAGAAGACGACCCGAGACGTGAGACTCGTGTTGCCGTTATCCAATAACGTGTGGGCCCATCTTCAAAAACAAAATCAAAACACAGACTTTCATCATCAGTGCAAAATTAAAGAAATCCATACAACCAGAAAGGGAGAAAGCTGCAAACGATCAACCTGCGAAGATCAGAAAACCCCCTTTTTCTCTGCTACTAGTCCAACACCCTATCTCCACTCCTCCATCAACTGCCAAAAATGAGTTGATACACCAACATGGGTTCATCGTTGTCTAATTTGACCGAGTGGGGTCCGATCGCCGGCGACGGACCGGGACTCGGTGACATACCCGAGAGCTGCGTGGCGTGTGTTTTTTTGTATCTTACGCCGCCGGAGATATGTAATCTAGCTGGCCTCAACCGTGCTTTCCGGGACGCAGCGTCGTCGGACGCCGTGTGGGAATCGAAGCTTCCGCATAACTATCAAGATCTGCTCGACCTATTGCCTCCCGAGAGGTACCAAAACTTGTGTAAGAAAGACGTGTTTGCTCTCCTTTCTCGCCCTGTCCCGTTCGACGATGGCAACAAGGTAAGCTGTCAATTTTTATTGTTTTTCAATTTCGTAATTTTGGGGTTTTTTATTCAAATTCTCAATTAGGGTTTTGTTAGGCAATTGGAATTGAAGCTGATTAGGTAAGTTTACTTGAAATCTAGTTCTAAACATGGATTCGTGTTCGAAGTAAAACTTTTTTCTTAATTACTACTGCTCCATAACTAATTCCACTTTCCATAATCGACTAAGATTCATGATATATGATAATGTGAGCAGTGTTCAGATAGTAAGTTGATCCTTTTGCTTTTATGGATGAGTCTTGAATTTAACCCTTTGAGATATGGGATGTTGAAGGTAGCATGGTTGGATAAGGTTACTGGAAGAGTTTGCTTGTCAATCTCCACCAAAGCAATGTCAATAACAGGAATTGAAGATCGAAGATATTGGAATTGGGTTTCTACAGAAGAATCCAGGTTGGATTCATGCTTCTGTAATTCACATTTGTTTAAAAGGATTAACTACAAGAAATCACAACCTCGTACTTAGGAAAATCTACCCAATTATAACAAGGTCATCCGAATATAGTTAAATATTCATTGCTATAATTGGGTAGATTTTTCAACGTTTAATTTCCTAAATCCTAATAGAAAAAAATAATGAAAGTACAAATACTATAAGTTATTGGATTTTTCAAGTTAAAAGAAAAATGAAAATACAATCTCAATAGTAAAGAAATGAAAGTATGATGCTATAATAAACAAATAAATGGAAGTACATTGCTATTTTTAGCATTTAGCTCGTGTTTAAAATAAAGCGAGCTAATTTCCAAATAGGGAAATCAATGAAAGTACGTTGCTATTTCTTGCATTATAATTAAGGCTATTTAACATTAAAGAGAACGGATTTATTCTTCTAGTGTTTCACAGGTTCAATATCGTAGCATATTTACAACAAATATGGTGGTTCGAAGTCGATGGTTCCATAAAATTCCCTCTCCCACCCGATATTTACACATTATCATTTAGAATACATTTGGGAAGATTTTCAAAAAGATTAGGGCGTCGTGTGTGCTATTTTGAACACACTCATGGCTGGGATATAAAGCCCGTAAGATTTGATCTATCCACATCCAACGGTCAAGAATCATCGACCGAATGTTTTTTAGATGATTGTGTCGCGGATGAGGCAAATGGTTGCCATAAAAGGGGTTGTTGGATAGAGTATAAAGTAGGCGAGTTTATTGTAACCGAGTCAAATCCTGCAATCGAAATTAGGTTTTCAATGAAGCAAATAGATTGCACGCACTCGAAAGGTGGAATTTGTGTAGATAATGTGTCTATAATACCAAGTAATCTTAAAGTGGGTAGAAGGAGAAGGGCGTTGAAGTAATTTGCTAGTCGGCCATTGTGTACTTTTTTTTACATATGATATGACAGTGTGTGACAACTCAGGGGTTGCTTTTGCTTTTACGTCAGGTGTTGCAAAAATTTGTGATGTTGTTTCTAGTTTTTTAGTGAATACATGTATTTGTTAGGAAATATAATGGTTGTTATAATGGAGGATGTCATCTTGAATGTTCTTTTTTGTGATTAGGTTTGTGTCCTTGATGTTTGCTAATAATTGTTACGAATATTTTTATGATCCGATTTAGCTTCGTCACATCTAGTAGATTTTTTCTCTACCATTTTTTCATGTATCACAAGGGGGATGTGAGACGAAACAAAATGTAATTGATCTTCCTACACAAATTGGTTGGACAAAAGTGTGACATATACTTGGTGTTGATTTTTTTTGTCTCTTCAAAAGACATAAATATCCTTTTCATATTCGGTATTTAACATGATTCTAGAATCTTCATATTCGGTGTTTAACATAACCCTAGAATCATTGTTTAGACCTTGATAATTGAATTGCGAGGGTTTCAATTGTAATAGCCATATGTTATATAGTGGGTCGCTATGTACCTGATTTACAACATGATGCTTTTGTGTTGCATGACAATATGGAACAACTTGAAGCAAGTATAGTAATTTTTTTTGCAAAAACTAATTCATAGATGGGTTATTTGTATAATTTAGAGGGGTATTAAATGTACCTCATATGAAGGGAAAGCATCTCAAGTGTCCTCAACTACTAGCAAGTGTTTTTTGATTCCATTGTTAGTCGTGAAAGTGTACCTTACGTTTTAGAATTTAGAGCAAACCTTCCACCGTAGTACAACATTTACAGCATGATATACAACTCGCTATACCATTCTCGTTTTTTTACCCTTTTCTTATTACACTTATGTGTTATCTGTTATATGCCCTTCTAGGGTACCTTTATAATATGTCATTGGGCTCAGTTGTTTTTTTATGGACATTTTGATCTCTAGTTCCCGATCTGCCGACATTTTTTGCAATTGGGGGTAGGGATATGATAGGGGTAGGGTATGGTAGGCAGATGTAATGTATAAAGCTGGGTTTGAGTTGGGTTTGAGTCATAACTGAACGTAGCCTACTAGGGGTGTAAAACAACACTTGAATCTGGAATATGGGGATGGTGTGTTTTGAATACTCTCCTGCTGTCTCTTTAAAAAAGACCAAGAAAGGCTAATTTTTATCCTTTAATTGCTTGTTATATCGTTATTGGGAGTTCGTTGAGTGTATGTTTGACTTTTTTATATAAGTGAGAGGTAAATAAGGTTGAAGGGAGTGGTATCATTTTTATCATACTTCCGTCACTGCCACGAAAACGTGATGTCAATTTTTTACCACAAAAGTCTGGTTCCTTATCGTATATAAGGAGTGATGTCACATTTTTTTAATAATTTAATTTAAAAGAAAACTTTATTTTTAATAAAAAATATAAACTTCATTACTTAAAAATTAAAAACCATTACATTGCATTACTTAAAAAAAATGACATTAAAAAATCCTATAAACTTAGAAAAAAAAACTAGAAATATTAAACCTACAAACTTAAAAAAAAAAACACACATCAAACGATTAAAAACTTAGAAAAAAAAACTAGAAATCTCAAAACCTATTGAGCATAACTTTTTTTGAGATCGACTTTCATCTCCAAAATAATTTCAAGCTCCTCCCCGATCATCTGCGATGTGTCCATCGTTAGTATTCTTATGTCACTATCTCTTTGTTTCTAAAGCTCTCTTTCAGAAGCAAGTTGCAAAATTTTGTCTATTCGATCTTTTATACACTTCATATCGGCCCCCATTTCTTTCAACTCATCTGAATCCGACGATTTGCTTTTGTCTTTGTTTTTTTTCTTTGTCCCATCCTATTGGTCGGGAAGGTGGTTAAAATTGAATGGGTTCATTATCGTTGAGGTCGAAACTAACACGAGCATCGAATGTAGTGTGGTCGGATTCGGATATTCTTGAGCGTTTTGAACCACTATCGATATGCTCGTCGGATGATTTGATCGCTTTCCATTTTTTGTTATCTTTCACGAGATTCCAAACGCCAAGAAACATGAAACCCTTCTTGTTTTGTTTTAGGTACACTATTAGCGCTTTCTGCAAAATCACATCAGCACTTTCTCTGCTTTTCCATTGAAGATTCATGTTGTTATACAAATCATTAAACAACATGACTTCCTTGTTCACCTTCCCTCATTTCGAGTACACTTGGTGTTTTGAATGATAATCTCAAAGATTCATTCATTTGTGGAACCTATGTCTAACCCAAATCCAAAACCGGTCACGTTTTTGGTCTTTTCCTGTCGTTGCATCTTTTGAAATATCGATCCATTATTATGCAAATACTAACACTACTTCGGGTTCCCATCCTTTAGCCGTCGTCTTCTCTTTTCTTTCACTTAGTGCTCGAGTGGGTTGAGTTTCATGAACAAATTCGGGTTCAAAATCAGAAATGAGCATTTGTGGTTGTGATGACAAAAAATCAAACAGATTAAAATTGTGATCGAGTTGTGGTTGTGTTTGTGGAAGTGGCTGTGTTGGTCGTTGTGGTTGTGAGATTTGTTGTGAAAAACACAGTAGCATACTGCCATAGTGATAATACGGGAAAAAATAAATTGTTGATCATACGAAGGTCTTGGGGTGGTTGTGTTTATAGTTGGTATTTTTTGGTTGTTTCGGAAGTGGGTTGAGTTTCTTGAACGAATTCGGGTTCGAAATTAGAAATGAGTATTCGTGGTTATGATAGTGTTTGTTGAACAAACTCAGGCTGAGACAAAAAAACAAACGGATAAAAATTGTGATCGAGTTGTGGTTGTGTTTGTGGAAGTGGTTGTGTTGTTCGTTTTGAAAATTGTTGTGGAAAACACAGCAGCATACCGCCATAATGGTAATACGGGGACAAATAAAGCGGTTGATCATACAAAGGTCTTGGGTTTGTTACGTTTCTAGTGGATGTTTTTTGGTCGTTTCGTTTGTTGGGAGAAGACATCTTGAAAGTTTTTCAAAAAAAGATGGTGAAAGATAAAGAAATTTGAGTAAGGTTTAGTAAAAAAGAATATATATATATATATATATATATATATATATATATATATATATATAATACAAAAAAATTAATTTTAAAAAATTTAACGGTTCAAACGGTCAAGACATTGACCAACAATCAAAAAATACAGCGAAATATTCAGCAAATGTTGCATCTAAGAGGGATCAATGCAAAAAAATAAAAAGGATTCGAGGAACGTTTTTTGGAAATATGCATATATGCACAGCTAAATATGCATGTATGCATATTTTTGGACTGCGAACACGGATATGATAATCCGAAGTAATATTGATAATCAACATATATATGGACTGCGGAGTAGAAGTTCTCAATTTTTCACAATAAGTCACATCTCTCTCTCTCTCTCTCTCTATATATATATATATATATATATATATATATATATATATATATATATATATATATATATATATATATATATATATATATATATATATATAGGGATTCAATTGAGAAAAAATGTTGAGAATAAGGGAATCAATATAAGTCAAAGATTTATTTTACCGCAAAATATTTCATCGTATCGGCGAAAATGGAGAAATATATACACGTGTGTTTTCAAACAAAACATGTTTGCTTAAGTTATGCTAATCATTACCTTAATATATACAAAAACATAATTTTTTTCATTTCATGTATTTTTAATGAGCTACTTTTATCGAAAAAGATTTTAAATATATCAAAATTTATAACTTTTTATTCTCTATAAATAGCCACTCATATTGATATAGTTTTAAGATAAAATAAAATTTTTATTTTATTATAGTTTCAGCTATCGTTATTTATAAG